>NC_134355.1:19087054-19699554 GCF_048569485.1 Anomaloglossus baeobatrachus
GTCTTGTACACTTCAGAATTCATCCGGCTGCTTCTGTCTTCAGTCACATCATCAATAACCACCAGTGCCCCAGGTCATTGTTAGCCCTGCATGCCCGCCCGCACACCGCCTCCGCCATGTGTTACAGAGGATGTACTGTGCTCTGGATCAGGAGCTGCTCCAAACCTTCTCCAGACTTTCTTCTTCCATCATTCTGCAGTGGCGAGTCCAGGGGGGCAGGCAGGGCATTTACCCCGGGCAGTGTTATAACCAATTTATGGGAAATACTACCCCAGACAGCAGGGGAGATTTTCCTCCTCTGTTCTCAAGGTACTAGATCTCAGAGAGCCTCAATACCGATATATCACTATCAATGTCCTGTCTACTGTAGGTCTCATGTAGACCTGGTACCCACTCAGTATCCTGTGTGATACTGTCTGCTGAGCTGTGTATCTAATCCTATCCTGTGTGATACTGTCTGCTGAGCGGTGTATCTAATCCTATCCTGTGTGATACTGTCTGCTGAGCCGTGTATCTAATCCTATCCTGTGTGATACTGTCTGCTGAGCCATGTATCTAATCCTATTCTGTGTGATACTATCTGCTGAGCCGTGTATCTAATCCTCTCCTGTGTGATACTGTCTGCTGAGCCATGTATCTAATCCTATCCTGTGTGATACTGTCTGCTGAGCCATGTATCTAATCCTATCCTGTGTGATACTGTCTGCTGAGCTGTGTATCTAATCCTATCCTGTGTGATACTGTCTACTGAGCTGTGTATCTAATCCTAACCTGTGTGATACTGTCTGCTGAGCTGTGTATCTAATCCTAACCTGTGTGATACTGTCTACTGAGCTGTGTATCTAATCCTATCCTGTGTGATACTGTCTGCTGAGCCGTGTATCTCATCCTATCTTGTGTGATACTGTCTGCTGAGCCGTGTATCTAATCCTCTCCTGTGTGATACTATCTGCAGATCCGTGTATCTAATCCTATCCTGTGTGATACTGTCTGCTGAGCTGTGTATCTAATCCTATCCTGTGTGATACTGTCTGCTGAGCTGTGTATCTAATCCTCCCCTGTGTGATACTGTCTGCAGAGCCATGTATCTAATCCTGTCCTGTGTTATACTCCTGCTGTCCTTGGTGACACTTTAGACATTTCTGGTCACCAACAAAATGGCTCTGCACTGTGTCCCTACATTTCATCTTCCCTTATTCTTTGGAAACACCCAGGTTGGGAGGGGGAGGTGACATCACACACAGGAGAGCAGACTCCGCCCACTTTACTGCAGCTGTAATCCAGGCTATTTCTACAGTAGGATTTCTGTAGGATTTCAGCAGCTGCTCCCCTTAGTATTTAAGAGTGGAAAATATCAAACTTTTTTTTTTTTTTAATATTTTGCTCAATTAAAAACAAATAATATTTAAACAAAACATTAATACTTTACATTTTTTGAGTTAGGCTGCTTTCACACTACGTTTTTTAACATGTGTCCTGAACGTTTTTTTAACGCAAAAACAGATCCAGTACAAATGCGTTTTCATTTCAATGCATTTGCAATGGACTCGCGTCAGCATGCGTTCACATGCGTTTGCGTGCGTTATAGTGAGGATCCAGCGACTTGCAGTTTTTTAACATTTTTCAAAAACGCTACTTGTAGTGTTTTTGAGCTGCGTCCAAATACTGCAAATTGCTGGATCCTGACTATACTGCATACAAACGCATGTGAACGCTGGCATGCTGATAGACAGGATCCTGCTTGCTCTACTGAGCATGCCCAGAAACCAGCCTGGCGTGATCAGTCTCTCTCTCCCCCTCCCCCTCTCCCCCTCCCTCTCTGTCTCTCTCCCCCTCCCTCTCTCCCCCTCCCTCTCTGTCTCTCTCCCCCTCCCTCTCTGTCTCTCTCCCCCTCCCTCTCTCCCCCTCCCTCTCTGTCTCTCTCCCCCTCCCTTTCTCCCCCTCCCTCTCTCTCTCTCTCCCCCTCCCTCCCTCCCCCTCCCTCTCCCTCCCTGTCTCTCTCCCCCTTCCTCTCCCTCTCCTCTCTCTTCCCCGCCTGAGAGCTGCGGACACTCGTAACCAAGGTAAATATTGGGTAACCAAGCAAAGCGCTTCTCTTAGTTACCCGATGTTTACGTTGGTTACGTGTGCAGGGAGCAGGAAGCCCTGCTCCTAGCAGCTGCAGATGCTCGTAACCAAGGTAAATATCGGGTATCCAAGCAAGTTACCCGATGTTTACCTTGGTTATGAGCCTCCGCAGCTGTCAGATGCCGGCTCCCAGTCTATCACGTTCAGTTCCACTGACTCCCGATCACATGACTCCAATGCCCGCCCATAAACTTAAAGTGGCAGGATCCTGCAAAATAACACATGCGTTTGCATGCGTTTTTTTGCTGTAAAAGCAGGATCCGCTTTTACAGCAAAAAAACGTTTATGACGCATGTTAAAAAAAACGTAGTGTGAAGGCAGCCTTATTGAATTTTTTTTTTGCCGACACCTTCCCTTTAAGGAGACCAGATATAGATATCAGTAAAGGATTCCAAGTAACCAAGTGAAAATAATCCACGTATTAGTACTTAGAAAATGATCTTAGATGCATCAATTAGATCCATCGTTATCTCGATACGCCAAAATTGATCTCAAATCAAAAACTAAATTACATGCAATAGTTCAAATAGTTAGGTTAAGTTGATGAGATAAACCAGAAGTTGATTAATTGTAGCACCCTCCGGGGTTACTCACTAGTAGTAGATACCCGACTGTAGTTCATTCATATTGTGGAGGTGGCACTAAGCAATAGCTTGTTTGTTCAAACGTAATAAGAATATCTGTGTATATAAATAATCAAAATATAGATGTAGTTGTATAATAATCTGTCTGTCTATGCAGCCATCGCATAGACCCATAATATATATTTTTAGGTTGTATAGCCATGAAGGAGTTAACCAAAAATAATGAAGCCAGAATGTGAAGCTGCAAAAGTGTTATCAGTAATGTTCACACAGAAGGAATGTACGGGAGGCAGGCAATGTGCTGTGAGAAATTGGGGAGTGAAGCACTCCCTGTTTAGCTTCAAGGTTATTCATGCTTACTGTATAATTGGATCTATCGAATACACGAGTCAGTTGATGACGCTAGCTGAAAGAGAGAGCATGTCTGTGTGTTCATTGTCGGATACATTGATATATCGGCACTGGTATACAGCTAATACGGCACCGTCTCTGGATATCCCAAACGAAGACTCCATTAGCAGTCTTCAACCCAAATTCCTCCCTTGACAATATCTCAGAAATATATAAAAAAAATCATTCCTGCATGGAGATAAATAAATCTACACTCCAACTCTAATATGTAAACCCACAACTGAGAATGACCCGACGCGTTTCCCCTCGACAATAGAGGAGGTTCATCAGGGGTTCAACAGATCATTTTTCGATGTAGTTACATACAGTTTGAAAGAGATAAGTCCATCCTCAGCCACCTTAGATATAAATCACTATTCACATTAAGCAATGATAGTCCAGAGGGATTTCCTGGTTCATAGGAATCATATTTATATCTTCTCCTGATCTTTTTCATTCCAGCTTCATATAGCATCTGTTTCATTCCTCTCTGATAAAAAGATCTAATTTTCTCCCTGTGGGATGATGATCTAACTGGTATACCACGGCAGGAACATGGACCTTAATCTCCAAAGGAGTATACTCAGAAGACTCGCTACCAATACTGGGTCAGAATAGATAACCTTTTAACCCTTAATGTATATTACGTTGTATGTACCCACTAATAATGAAGGGGATTTGGGAAGCACCCCCAAGGTCACAGGTGAACCATCACTGCAAAAAACCCACCTAATCTCAGATGCTAGAATGCTGTATATAAGAGCCCAGTGGTGGTGGCCGCAGCTTATTGCCAAACAAAGTGGTGACAGGTTCCCTTTAATGTTTTCAAATGCACAAAGGAACAAAGCTTTATTTTTGGAGATGTCGTGTGGTCTGACAAAACTAGAATGGAACGGTTTGGCCATAATGACCATTGTTACGTTTGGAAAAAAGGAGAAGCTTTGAAGCCTAAGAACCCCATCCCAACTGTGACACACGGGGGCCGCAGCATCATGTTGTGGGGATGTTTTGCTGCAGGAGATACGAGTGCACTTCACAAAATAGATGGCGTCATGAGGAAAGAAGATTGTGGCAATACTGAAGAACATCTCAAGACATCAGCCAGGAACTTAAAGCTTTAGTGGAAATGGGTCTTCCAAATGGACAATGATCCAAAGCTACTGCCAAACTGGTTACAAAGTGGCTTAAGAATAACAAAGTCAATGTTTCGGAGTGGCCATCACAAAGCCCTGATCTCAATCCTATTGAACAGTTATGGTCAAAGCTGAAAAGGCCGGTGCGAGCGGCGACCTACAAACATGGCTCAGCTACACCAGATCTGTCAGGAGGAATCGGCCCAAATTCCATCAACTATTGTGAGAAGCTTCTGGAAGGATCCAAAACGTTTCCCCCAAGTCACACAGTGTAAGGGCAATGCCACCAAATACTAATGACATGATTGTAGAAGTGGCACTGACATGTATGTGCCGCTGAATGAACTGTTCATGTTAAACCTTTATGTCCAGAAGAGGCAGATTTAGTTGTTGAAGGATGAGCCCCTCTTGTGTGATATTGCAGGCTGCTCCCCCCGGGGGTCTCCAGCACTCACATCCCCCCACCTATTAGTGGTGGTGCAGCATTACCATGATAGATGATGGGAGTCATCCTCTTATTGGCGAGCCGCAGATTAGCTCAGCATGAACGTAACAAATGATCCAATATCCTGAAATAGATGATTGCCTGGATTATGTAACAACTGCAGACACCGGATTCCCACGGTCGGGCGCTGGGCAGAGCGATGTCCTCCGAGGAGGGGTCCATCCTATACCAGGACGCGGTTATATCATATTGCTGGGGTGGGCTGCACAAAAATGCTTTATCAGGAGGGTGAACGTCCCTTATGTGGCGACAACTCAGGATCAGTAATGTATGTACACAGTGACTGCAACAGCAGAATAGTGAGTGCAGCTCTGGAGTATAATACAGGAGGTAACGGGATCAGTAATGTAATGTATGTACACAGTGACTGCACCAGCAGAATAGTGAGTGCAGCTCTGGAGTATAATACAGGAGGTAACTCAGGATTAGTAATGTATGCACACAGTGACTGCACCAGCAGAATAGTGAGTGCAGCTCTGGAGTATAATACAGGAGGTAACTCAGGATCAGTAATGTGTGTACACAGTGACTGCACCAGCAGAATAGTGAGTGCAGCCCTGGAGTATAATACAGGAGGTAACTCAGGATCAGTAATGTATGCACACAGTGACTGCACCAGCAGAATAGTGAGTGCAGCTCTGGAGTATAATACAGGATGTAACTCAGGATCAGTAATGTATGTACACAGTGACTGCACCAGCAGAATAGTGAGTGCAGCTCTGGAGTATAATACAGGAGGTAACTCAGGATCAGTAATGTATGCACACAGTGACTGCACCAGCAGAATAGTGAGTGCAGCTCTGGAGTATAATACAGGAGGTAACTCAGGATCAGTAATGTGTGTACACAGTGACTGCACCAGCAGAATAGTGAGTGCAGCTCTGGTGTATAATACAGGAGGTAACTCAGGATCAGTAATGTAATGTATGCACACAGTGACTGCACCAGCAGAATAGTGAGTGCAGCCCTGGAGTATAATACAGGAGGTAACTCAGGATCAGTAATGTATGTACACAGTGACTGCACCAGCAGAATAGTGAGTGCAGCCCTGGAGTATAATACAGGAGGTAACTCAGGATCAGTAATGTATGTACACAGTGACTGCACCAGCAGAATAGTGAGTGCAGCTCTGGGGTATAATGTACACTCATGATTACATTACTTATCCTGTGACACTGATGATGCACCTTCCACAGATCTATGACTGGGCAGTTTGTGGAAGGATTTGCTCATCTGATCATTGTGACTTCTGCCTTTAGTCTACTTGTTTTCTTCAGTAACTTCCTGACTACATCACTGTCGGCCATTATACTCTTATGGTGCTTTGTTTTCTGTCCAGCGGTCCCCCAGAGACCCCACGTCTTGCGTCTTCAGCTCTGCCTGGCAGTGAACCATGGTGAATGGACCCCAGACATGATTGATTAGGGCCTTATCTGCTGAGTTCTTGGGGTGCAGTTGCTTTCTGGGTCTAGTTGTGTCTGTTCTTCTCATTGATACAGATGTGCCCGGTGTTCCTGACCACTCTTCTTATCGCTGCGCCCCACCCTGACCTCCGGCTGCCGGTGATACGCGTGACGTACGTATTGTCACCTCTGCTTTTCCAAGGCAGGGGTGACGATCTGTAATATTGGATGTATCAGTCACACAATAGTGTAAACTTTCCTCTTTATACAAGAAGCCAAATATACAGCCCCGTGCAGTAAAAGTAGGTGATGTCGCGAGGAGAGTCTCTGTAAACAGTACGTCACCCAATAACATCATATATCACCGGGCGGAGTTACATTTATGACAGCGACTCATATATCTTTACAGGACACGTCCGCTAAGAGCCGATGTAATGGCCGTACAAAGTAATGTTTATCCCAATCCTCCGAGTGCATGAATAGAACAGAAGAGCGGTAAAGACTGACACATCCAGAGAAGCAGAGGACGGGAACAAGCTGTCCCTGATCTCAGAGATACCCCTTATGGTGGAGATGTCTGAGCCGCCTTCCTGGCCCTCAGGTTATGGAGACCCTAGCTATACCTTAACTCAGATATACCCCTGAAGGTGGAGATGTCTGAGCCGCCTTCCTGGCCCTCAGGTTATGGAGACCCTAGCTATACCTTAACTCAGATATACCCCTGAAGGTGGAGATGTCTGAGCCGCCTTCCTGGCCCTCCGGCTAGGGGGACCGTAGCTATCCCTGATCTCAGATATCCCTTATGGTGGGAATGTCTGAGCCCCCTTCCTGGCCCTCAGGTTATGGGGATCCTAGCTTTCCCTGATCTCAGACATACCCCTTATGGTGGGGAAGTCTGATCCCCGTTCCTGGCCCTCAGGTTATGGGGATCCTAGCTATCCCTAATCTCAGAGATACCCCTTATGGTGGAGATGTCTGAGCTGGCTTCCTGGACGCAGGCTTGGGGGATCCTAGCTATCCCTAATCTCAGAGATACCCCTTATGGTGGGGATGTCTGAGCCCCCTTCCTGGCCCTCAGGTTATGGGGACCCTAGCTATCCCTAATCTCAGACATACCCCTTATGGTGGAGATGTCTGAGCCGCCTTCCTGGCCCTCCGGCTAGGGGGACCGTAGCTATCCCTGATCTTGGAGATGCCCCTTATGGTGGAGATGTCTGAGCCGCCTTCCTGGCCCTCAGGCTAGGGAGACTCTAGCTATCCCTGATCTCAGACAAACCCCTTATGGTGGGGGTGTCTGAGCCACTTTCCTGGCCCTCAGGCTAGGGGGACCCTAGCTATACCTTAACTCAGAGATACCCCTGAAGGTGGAGATATCTGAGCCGCTTTTGTAGCCCTGCTCCTGACCAGCCCTGATCTTATACCCCCTCTCCCCTATCCCAGGGGAGAGCCGGGACACAAGTGTAATAAAACCAACAAAGATAGACAAACTCTATCTTACAGCACGCTCACACAGACGTAAGGAGGAAAATAAGAGCAGGGAGGAAACAACAAGATGATGGGTGAATTCCACACTTCCAAGCTCCATGCAATATAATCACCAGCAGGACTGGGACACAACAATAAACTATTGTCGGCATGGGTAGACAGATTCCACTATCCTAAAAAGGCGGGAAGTAAATGTGATAGGTTTCTAATGACATATATTAGAGGTAACCTGCAGACTAGCAGAGGTTAACTCTTGCTAGCCTGACTATAAATGAGCACACAGCTGGTCAACACCCGAGCCTGCCTGTGTAACTTAGAAACAGCAGACAAACCATAGTGTGGAGTGTCAGGATCTGTAGTGTGAACAGCGTCTGATGCCGCCCATGACAAACGGTGCGTTTTGAGCAAAACTCAGTGTGACAATATATAGCTGCCATCATGGCAGTATTTCAGATTTTGCCCGTAAAGCCCAGATAAATGTGACAAAGACCAAATATCACATGGAGGAGACTTACCTAGACAGGGGTGGAGGTGCGGGGGACGGGTCATTGGGAGATTTGGCATGCAGGGGCACGTGTATTTGTTCCTTACTGTTGCGGAGGGTCCTCCACCATTGTCACAGTAGTGATGAATCAGTTATGAACAAAAACGCAAGGCACCAGCTCCGGCGAGCGACGAGCGCCCTCCACACCCATCACCATAGAAACTTGTTTTGAATGAATTTTATAACAATAGTCACGATGAGGGTCCGATACGTGACACCCCCCGCTCTGGTCGATAGCGCCTCGAATTGTAATGTCTTACGATCTGACATTCCATCTGTATAGGACCCCGCAATGTCACTCCCACCGGGCTCCAGGAAGCTGAGATGTGTTTGTAGAGCACTTCCAATGGAGTTCACACGCTCTTGATCACTGTCTGATGTACACTCGCTCCTGATCACTGTCTGATGTACACTCGCTCCTGATCATTGGTCCATGTACACTCGCTCCTGATCATTGGTCCATGTACACTCGCTCCTGATCATTGGCTGATGTACACTTGCTCCTGATCATTGGCTGATGTACACTCGCTGCTGATCACTGTCTGATGTACACTCGCTCCTGATCACTGTCTGATGTACACTCGGTCCTGATCATTGGTCCATGTACACTCGCTCCTGATCATTGGTCCATGTACACTCGCTCCTGATCATTGGCTGATGTACACTCGCTCCTGATCATTGGCTGATGTATGCTCGCTCCTGATCACTGGCTGATGTACACTCGCTCCTGATCATTGGCTGATGTACACTCGCTCCTGATCATTGGCTGATGTACACTCGCTCCTGATCATTGGTCCATGTACACTCGCTTCTGATCATTGGCTGATGTACACTCGCTCCTGATCATTGGCTGATGTATGCTCGCTCCTGATCACTGGCTGATGTACACTCGCTCCTGATCATTGGCTGATGTACACTCGCTCCTGATCATTGGCTGATGTACACTCGCTCCTGATCATTGGTCTATGTACACTCGCTCCTGATCATTGGTCCATGTACACTCGCTCCTGATCATTGGTCCATGTACACTCGCTCCTGATCATTGGTCCATGTACACTCGCTCCTGATCATTGGTCCATGTACACTCGCTCCTGATCATTGGTCCATGTACACTCGCTCCTGATCATTGGTCCATGTACACTCGCTCCTGATCATTGGTCCATGTACACTCGCTCCTGATCATTGGCTGATGTACACTTGCTCCTGATCATTGGCTGATGTACACTCGCTGCTGATCACTGTCTGATGTACACTCGCTCCTGATCACTGTCTGATGTACACTCGCTCCTGATCATTGGTCCATGTACACTCGCTCCTGATCATTGGTCCATGTACACTCGCTCCTGATCATTGGCTGATGTACACTCGCTCCTGATCATTGGCTGATGTATGCTCGCTCCTGATCACTGGCTGATGTACACTCGCTCCTGATCATTGGCTGATGTACACTCGCTCCTGATCATTGGCTGATGTACACTCGCTCCTGATCATTGGTCCATGTACACTCGCTCCTGATCATTGGCTGATGTACACTCGCTCCTGATCATTGGCTGATGTATGCTCGCTCCTGATCACTGGCTGATGTACACTCGCTCCTGATCATTGGCTGATGTACACTCGCTCCTGATCATTGGCTGATGTACACTCGCTCCTGATCATTGGTCTATGTACACTCGCTCCTGATCATTGGTCCATGTACACTCGCTCCTGATCATTGGTCCATGTACACTCGCTCCTGATCATTGGTCCATGTACACTCGCTCCTGATCATTGGTCCATGTACACTCGCTCCTGATCATTGGTCCATGTACACTCGCTCCTGATCATTGGTCCATGTACACTCGCTCCTGATCATTGGTCCATGTACACTCGCTGTAAAAACATTAAAATTAATACATCTAGTTATCAAATATTTTATAGAAGGACATATAAGTTCACAGTTCTGTTTATGTTGGAGGGCATAGTTTATTAATTAAGTTTTTATAAGGAATAAGTATTAAAATATCTATATTGAGTATACTTGAGTACTGACATGGAAGGATATATATAAATCCTTCCCGAAGCTTCCAGAAGGTTACGTAATATGGAATTATATATTCAACTAAACACCCTATATGGACTGAACAGCTGGTATATAATACACGATGGAGGGGGCTACTCGCTCGCTCCTCCACATTGCCTGCGGTCAGAAGACTCCAGTGCTGCAAGATGAAGACACGCTGTCCGGCCTAAGGGATGACACCCCCTGCCTTGCCATTCAGGACCCAAAGAGAGATGGGTAAAGACTTCCCATTGATCAGTATGGACTAAATGAACTCTTTGCGTAAGCTATCAAAGTATATTATTTTTCCTTTCTGTAACTGAACCCTGGCAACCATTTTTAAATAGATAAAATATTTATTTTTTACATTTTTGAAGTCCTTTCTTTCATGCGCCTTTACGTATTTGAAGAAAAATATATTTAAGAGTATATTTTTTAACACTCGCTCCTGATCATTGGCTGATGTACACTCGCTCCTGATCATTGGCTGATGTATGCTCGCTCCTGATCACTGGCTGATGTATGCTCGCTCCTGATCACTGGCTGATGTACACTCGCTCCTGATCATTGGTCCATGTACACTCGCTCCTGATCATTGGTCCATGTACACTCGCTCCTGATCATTGGATGATGTATGCTCGCTCTTGATCATTCGTCTGTGTACATCCGCTCTAATCATTGCCGGTGTAGTCACACGGACAATATTTGCTCTCTCCTGATGACTGGCCGGTGCACTCTGCCTATCGATCATTGGCTAGAGCACGCTAGCTCCCAATGATTGGCTGTTGTGCGCTCGCTGCTGATCATTGGCAGGTGCACACTCGCTACAGATCATTGGTTAGTGTGTGCTTGCTTCCGATCATTCGCCGATCTACACTAACTCTTGATCTTTGGCCGGTGTACGCTAGCTCCCTATAACTGGCAACTGTATGCTTGCTGCCAATCTTTGGCCGACAAACGTTCGCTACTGCACTCGCTCCAGATCATTGACTATTCTATGCACGCTGCCCACCATTGGCCAATGCATACTTGCTGACGATCATTGACTGGCGTATGCTCATTGCCAATGTACAATCACTTCGCAAAGTACATCCTCTCCCGATCATTGGCTGACTCGCTCTCCATCACTGGCCGCCGGTATTCAGTCCCAGTCATTGGCTAGTGTACACGATCAGTGGCCAGTGCACACTTGCTGCCGATTATTGGCAGATGTATACTCGCTCTCGATCACTGGCCACCATATGCTTGGTACAGATATTGGCTTGTGTACAGTCGCTCCCGATTATTGACCAATGCACTCTTGTGCCTGATCATTGGCAAGCGCACACTCACTCCTGATCATTGGCAAGCGCACACTCACTCCTGAATATTGGCTGGTGAATGCTTGCTCATGATCATTGGCTGGTTTTCTCTTGCTCCTAATCATTGGCAGGTTTACATTCGCTCCTGATCATTGGCCGGTTTGCATTCTCTCACCATTAGTGGTGGGTGTACGCTCGCTCCTGATCACTGGCCGGTGTACGCTCGCTCTCAATCATTGGCCGGTGTACGCTCCCTCCTGATCATTGACCAGTGTACGTTCGCTCCTGATCACTGGCCGGTGTATGCTCGCTCCCGATCACTGGCCGGTGTACGCTCGCTCCCGATCATTGGCCGGTTTGCACTCTCTCACCATTACTGGTGGTTGAATGCTCGCTCCTGATCACTGGCCGGTTTGCGCTTGCTCCTTATGACTGGCCAGTGTACGCTTGCTCTCGATCATTGGCCGGTGTACACTCCCTCCCGATCACTGACCTGTGTACGCTCACTCCTGATCATTGACCAATGTATGCTCATTCCTGATTACTGGCCGATGTATGCTTATCTTGATCACTGGCCGGTGTACGCTTGCTTCTGATCATTTGACGATGTAGGCTCACTTCTGACCACTGGCCGACATACGCACGCTCTTGAGCATTGGTCGGTGTGCGCTCGCTCCTGGTCACTGGATGGTGTATGCTCGCTCCTGATCACTGGCTGGTGTACGCTTGCTCCTGATCACTGACCGGTGTACGCTCGTTCCTGATTACTGGCCTGTGTTTGCTCACTCTTGATCATTGGTCGGTGTATGCTCACACCTGATAAATCATACACTCGCTCTTGATCATTGGCTGGTGTACGATGACTCCTGCTCACTGGCCGGTGTACGATCACTCCAGCTCACTGGCCGCTGTACGCTTGCTCCTGATCGTTGGTCGGTTTGCGCTCGCTCCTGATCACTGGCCGGTGTACGCTCGCTTCTGATCACTGGCCGATGTACGCTCGCTCCTGATCACTGGCCGGTGTACGCTCGCTCATGATCACTGGTCGGTGTACGCTCGCTCCTGATCACTGGTCGGTGTACGCTCGCTCCTGATCACTGGCCGGTGTACGCTCGCTCCTGATCACTGGCCGGTTTGCGCTCGCTCCTGATCACTGGCCAGTTTGCGCTCGCTCCTGATCACTGGCCGGTGTACGCTCGCTCCTGATCACTGGCCGGTGTAGACTCGCTCCTGATCACTGGTCAGTGTACGCTCGCTCCTGATCACTGGTCGGTGTACGCTCGCTCCTGATCACTGGTCAGTGTACGCTCGCTCCTGATCACTGGTCGGTGTGCGCTCGCTCCTGATCACTGGCCGGTGTACGCTCGCTCCTGATCACTGGCCGGTGTACGCTCGCTCCTGATCACTGGTCAGTGTACGCTCGCTCCTGATCATTGGTCCATGTACACTCGCTCCTGATCATTGGTCCATGTACACTCGCTCCTGATCATTGGATGATGTATGCTCGCTCTTGATCATTCGTCTGTGTACATCCGCTCTAATCATTGCCGGTGTAGTCACACGGACAATATTTGCTTTCTCCTGATGACTGGCCGGTGCACTCTGCCTATCGATCATTGGCTAGAGCACGCTAGCTCCCAATGATTGGCTGTTGTGCGCTCGCTGCTGATCATTGGCAGGTGCACACTCGCTACAGATCATTGGTTAGTGTGTGCTTGCTTCCGATCATTCGCCGATCTACACTAACTCTTGATCTTTGGCCGGTGTACGCTAGCTCCCTATAACTGGCAACTGCATGCTTGCTGCCAATCTTTGGCCGACAAACGTTCGCTACTGCACTCGCTCCAGATCATTGGCTATTCTATGCACGCTGCCCACCATTGGCCAATGCATACTTGCTGACGATCATTGACTGGCGTATGCTCATTGCCAATGAACAATCACTTCGCAAAGTACATCCTCTCCCGATCATTGGCTGACTCGCTCTCCATCACTGGCCGCCGGTATTCAGTCCCAGTCATTGGCTAGTGTACACAAGCTGCCGATCAGTGGCCAGTGCACACTTGCTGCCGATTATTGGCAGTTGTATACTCGCTCTCGATCATTGGCCACCATATGCTTGGTACAGATTATTGGCTTGTGTACAGTCGCTCCCGATTATTGACCAATGCACTCTTGTGCCTGATCATTGGCAAGCGCACACTCACTCCTGATCATTGGCAAGCGCACACTCACTCCTGATCATTGGCAAGCGCACACTCACTCCTGAATATTGGCTGGTGAATGCTTGCTCATGATCATTGGCTGGTTTTCTCTTGCTCCTAATCATTGGCAGGTTTACATTCGCTCCTGATCATTGGCCGGTTTGCACTCTCTCACCATTACTGGTGGGTGTACGCTCGCTCCTGATCACTGGCCGGTGTACGCTCGCTCCTGATCACTGGCCGGTGTACGCTCGTTCCTGATCACTGGCCGGTGTACGCTCGCTCCTGATCACTGGCCAGTGTACGCTCGTTCCTGATCACTGGCCGGTGTACGCTCGCTCCTGATCACTGGTCGGTGTACGCTCGCTCCTGATCACTGGTCGGTGTATGCTCGCTCCTGATCACTGGCCGGTGTACGCTCGCTCCTGATCACTGGCCGGTGTATGCTCGCTCTTGATCACTGGCTGGTGTACGCTCGCTCCTGATCACTGGCCGGTGTACGCTCGCTCCTGATCACTGGCCGGTGTACGCTCGCTCCTGATCACTGGCCGGTGTACACTCCCTCCTGATCACTGGCCGGTGTACGCTCGCTCCTGATCACTGGCCGGTGTACCTGATATCTTGATGAATGCCATTGTTTACTTGTGTGTGGTTGTTACTGACACGTCGGGGGAAGCACATTTACTGTAAACACTAATGGCGGAGAGGGAGCCGCGAGTCTACCCCGCAGTGTCCGGTGTGGCGGTCTCCTCGGTGTCTCCCCCTGTCCGGTGTATTATCGCCGGTGACTATCAGTCCGGGCCCGGGGAGGAGACGGACGCTCCTCACTCTCCGGGTCTCTCCTCCTCCCTTTGCCTCAAGTGAAAAACAACCCGGATCAGTCCCAGTGACGTCACTGTCGCCATGACAGCCGCTGAAGAGACTCAGGCCAAACCCAGCGCTATTCATCCTCCTTCGGAGTCTCCATGACAACGGGCGGGTGGCGGGGCGGGGCTATGGGGAAGAGCGCGCAGAGCAAGGACGCGGACCGCAACTGAAGCCGGGGGTGTGGCCGGGAGGGGGGGGGGAAAGAGCGGGATGCCTCCAAAGCCCCTCCTACAAGGGCGGGGCTGGAATTAGACATTATTTGTTCCCGCCCACAGTTTGTGTTTCTGCCCACTCGCCATTGTTTCTGTGAAGGAGGCGTGGTTCTTTTACGTGACGCCCTCTTAGTAGTGATTGGCTGCCCCTCCGCCGCTGTCCCCGCCTGCTGGGCGTGTCCATATCGTGTTGTGACGCGGCTCCGCCCGGCTTGCACTGCTCGGCTCTGGTGGTGGACGGTGAGGGAAGCGCAAAATGGCGGACGGAGAGCTGAACGTGGACAGTCTGATCAGCCGCCTGCTGGAGGGTGAGTGTCCGCGGCGGGGCGAGGAGGCGGAGGGGCCGAGGAGCAGCCGGGGGTGAGAGGCGGCCGAGCGGAGGGCGCTGAGGGGTGAGGGAAGCGGGAGGAGGGCGGGGAGCGGGGCCTGGGGCCGAGGCCCGGAGCGCAGGAGGCAGTGACGCCCCTCACGGCTGCCTCTGACTGCTCCTAGGCTGCTGGTGGTTACCATGGAGACCCGGGGGCCATTACCATAGAGACCCAGGGCTCGGGGGCCATCACTGAGGGGACCCCGGGGGCTCGTTACCGAGAGGAGCGCCGGGGCCTGTTTCCGAGGGGACCCCCGAGCGCCATCTCCGAGGGGACCCCCCGAGTGCATGGCGGGGTATGAATACTTGGGGGTGCTCAGATTCCTGTCTTTGTGTTGCCCTTTGGCAGCAGGGCCGATGCTCTAGAGAGATGGGGGAGTGAGTACTTGTATCTCCCTGGTCACTGGTGCCGGGTGTGAATACTTATTAGTATGCGGTTCTTTCTTCTCTAATGCCTGGTGTCGGAGAGCTGGAGATGGGGGTGTGAGTACTTATTAGTATGCGGTTCTTTCTTCTCTAATGCCTGGTGTAGGAGAGCTGGAGATGGGGGTGTGAGTACTTGTATCTCCCTGGTGCCGGGTGTGAGTACTTATTAGTATGCGGTTCTTTCTTCTCTAATGCCTGGTGTAGGAGAGCTGGAGATGGGGGTGTGAGTACTTGTATCTCCCTGGTCACTGGTGCCGGGTGTGAATACTTATTAGTATGCGGTTCTTTCTTCTCTAATGCCTGGTGTCGGAGAGCTGGAGATGGGGGTGTGAGTACTTATTAGTATGCGGTTCTTTCTTCTCTAATGCCTGGTGTAGGAGAGCTGGAGATGGGGGTGTGAGTACTTGTATCTCCCTGGTGCCGGGTGTGAGTACTTATTAGTATGCGGTTCTTTCTTCTCTAATGCCTGGTGTAGGAGAGCTGGAGATGGGGGTGTGAGTACTTGTATCTCCCTGGTCACTGGTGCCGGGTGTGAATACTTATTAGTATGCGGTTCTTTCTTCTCTAATGCCTGGTGTAGGAGAGCTGGAGATGGGGGTGTGAGTACTTGTATCTCCCTGGTGCCGGGTGTGAGTACTTATTAGTATGCGGTTCTTTCTTCTCTAATGCCTGGTGTAGGAGAGCTGGAGATGGGGGTGTGAGTACTTGTATCTCCCTGGTCACTGGTGCCGGGTGTGAATACTTATTAGTATGCGGTTCTTTCTTCTCTAATGCCTGGTGTAGGAGAGCTGGAGATGGGGGTGTGAGTACTTGTATCTCCCTGGTGCCGGGTGTGAGTACTTATTAGTATGCGGTTCTTTCTTCTCTAATGCCTGGTGTTGGAGAGCTGGAGATGGGGGTGTGAATACTTATTAGTATGCGGTTCTTTCTTCTCTAATGCCTGGTGTAGGAGAGCTGGAGATGGGGGTGTGAGTACTTATTAGTATGCGGTTCTTTCTTCTCTAATGCCTGGTGCTGGAGATGGGGGTGTGAGTACTTGTATCTCCCTGGTGCCGGGTGTGAATACTTATTAGTATGCGGTTCTTTCTTCTCTAATGCCTGGTGTCGGAGAGCTGGAGATGGGGGTGTGAGTACTTGTATCTCCCTGGTGCCGGGTGTGAATACTTATTAGTATGCGGTTCTTTCTTCTCTAATGCCTGGTGTAGGAGAGCTGGAGATGGGGGTGTGAGTACTTGTATCTCCCTGGTGCCGGGTGTGAATACTTATTAGTATGCGGTTCTTTCTTCTCTAATGCCTGGTGTAGGAGAGCTGGAGATGGGGGTGTGAGTACTTGTATCTCCCTGGTGCCGGGTGTGAATACTTATTAGTATGCGGTTCTTTCTTCTATAATGCCTGGTGTAGGATTGCTGGAGATGGGGGTGTGAGTACTTATTAGTATGCGGTTCTTTCTTCTCTAATGCCTGGTGTAGGAGAGCTGGAGATGGGGGTGTGAGTACTTGTATCTCCCTGGTGCCAGGTGTGAATACTTATTAGTATGCGGTTCTTTCTTCTCTAATGCCTGGTGTAGGATTACTCGAGATGGGGGTGTGAGTACTTCTGAGATTTCTGTCCTGTGTTGTGTTTGGCTACTGGGGTGATGGGGAGAGTCACTGAGTCCTTGCAGGTGTCAGACCTGTCACCCAGTGGCCGTGTGTGGTCTCTTGGCCGCAGAGCTTGCCATCTGCTGACGAGCCGGCGCGGCCACTGTAATGTGCTGGGTGATGTGCAGTAACAGACGGGACCAGTGTGAGCAGTTGTTCCTCTGTCTGGGGGTCTTGGCTCCTGCAGTGTCAGTGCCGTCCCCTCATACAGCACACATGCTGCAGTCACACACCACGGACTGCACGGGTGTGTGATCTATGGTGGTCCGTAGGCCACACCGGATCCTTATAAGCAGTTATGGGTTCTAGTCCTGTCCTGGCAGTGGACGTTTTCCGGGTCGGTTCCTTTTGGGTTTGCAGACTGCGGTGACGGGAGATGCTATGCTAAGTATGGGGGACGGGCTGCTGACCAATAGGGGATTCAGTACTGAGTCTTCTATGCTTAGTGGGGTGTAAGTACCCGGACCCCCCACTCTTTTTGACCTGGTGCTCGGAGTCTGTGGTTGCCCCTGACAGATTTTGTCACCACCTTGTCGGATCTGCGGCTGCATAGTGACCGGTGCTTCCAGTGCAGACACAGTGTGGCACACAGGACCCTGCTTCCTCCATAGTGGGATTACCCAGCATGCCCTGAGGGTGACCACTGCCTGACTGTATATTCCAGGTCTTCTGTAGCTTGTGGTTGTCCTCATGTGAAAACTACAAGTCCAAATGTGCATGGCATGCTGGGACTGTCTACATTGGAAAGTGGCTGCCTGGAAGAACTAGCAGAGGGACGATCAAGCCTTATATACAGATTGACATTGGCCCTTTATCGCCAACAAGAAGCAGCTGAACAGTTTATGGGTACAGACAGGGGCCGGGGGAGCACCTGATGTCTGGTAGGGGGGGCTACATTATAATTAGACTTCAGGCTGGTGCTGTGGTACTGATAACTTTGACATGTTAGTAACAACCTGTGGACGCGGCGGCTGGCCCCCTAGTGCAGGCGGCTGGCCCCCTAGTGCAGGCGGCTGGCCCCCTAGTGCAGGCGGCTGGCCCCCTAGTGCAGGCGGCTGGCCCCCTAGTGCAGGCGGCTGGCCCCCTAGTGCAGGCTCTGCAGTTTTGAACTACAACTCCTATAATGCCCTTGGTTCCGCAGATGTGTTTGATCCTTCTCTGTATGTGACGCTGTCGATGTCAGGCGCTCGGTGTCTTTAGGGCGTGCGGGGTGTGTTTTCTTTGCTTAGTGACTGGTGTGTTTTAGTAATGCATGGGCGAGGGTCTGATAAGACTGGCATCTAAGAGGTGCTGCAGCGGCCTCAGTAATCAGTTTCCTCTGTCTAAGGGCTCATGACCTCTGTGGATTTGGGGGGGGGGGTCTTTTCACTGATGGCTCTTGTCAGTGTGGCTGTGCACATCTCTCACCGTTGATCTACAGATGGAATAATCTAGGCCAGGACCCTTTGGCCAAGCACAGAAACCCGAGGATTTACATCCCGGGAATCCTCCTGCGCTCTGACGCCTCCGTGGCTCAGGGAGAAGACGCTTCTACTATATTTGGCCTTTGTTTGGAGAGAGCCGAGATTTCCACCCGAGACTCAGGAGGAATTAGTAAGCGGCTCGTATCTGCTCTGCAGGAGCCTCCTCCCGATCATGGGGGAGAGCTACCGGGGTCACCGTCATCTCCACCAGTGCATGTGACAGCGATGATCTGGTCTGACCAAAGTGGAGAATGTTAGTGACCCCATGTTATCTGGTGATGGAGTGTAACAGACGTGAAGCTGCAGGGGATGGGATTCGTTAGCGGGAAGGGGGTTATTTATGGAACTCGTTTTCTTATGGTCAGGATGAGATGCCCTGAGACGCGCGCACCTCTGACCCCAGCGCTGCTGTTGGCACCTTTCTGTTTAGGAGGGGTGACTGCAGTCACCACCATGGGGTAACTTCTTCACACCAGTGGATGGCGCTTGGCCTAGATGTGTGCATGATCAGCCGTGTCCTGACAGAATACATAATGGCATAGACAACTGCATATTATAAAGTATACATATATATTGATATATATATCAATAAAATATACACATCATATGCTACGCAGAAAGGGACTGTAATATGTGAACCAAATCGCTAACAGCAGACAAAAACAAACACAAGTGAGGGGCGATCAACGGTTCAACTCATTTTTATTTTCATATTGAGATTTAGAACATGCAGAGAGGTGATGGGGGAGAAGAAACGGTATACATCACCACAGACAGTACAAAAATGGTAGCAATGTACCAGTTATATACAAAAAATGGTATATTGTCATATCTAACCAGGGAATGGTGACCCACAGATCAGAAACACATGCTCACAGAGATGGTGCGCCAGGGCAACTCTTAATATAAGATGTAATATAGAAATAAACTAGAGAACCTAGTATATATAAGAGGAAGCCATGGATAACAATATTTAACCTCTCAATGTAGAGAGGAATGTATCATATAGAATACACCATGTAAGCATGTATCCATGTTGGTGGTGGAAAACCACACCGCAGCGGGAAGGCACAAGGACCACAAAAAATAATTATAGTGAGAGAAATTTAAGATAATACAATATATATGTGTATTCTCACATTAGGGTCAATGTGTTTTTCCAGCAGCAGTGGTGTAGATCAGTCCAACAGGGGCATGCAATGCTACTAGTTGCTGGAGATCAAAAGATCCACATAATTCAATTACAGCATGGCGGTAAAAAGCAGCATGCAGCCACCAATTCAAGGGTAGTAACCACTGATTAGAACAAGGCAATCATACGATAATAACATTACCTAGATTAGAAGACTGCGGAGGGAATGCGCCCGATGCGCATTTCGGAGTGTACCTTCGTCAGGGGGTGTGACCGGAAACAACGGGGGTGCCATTAAAATAGGCCTTCATCCCCCAGCTGATTGGGCAGACAATCAGACGCGTGCGCCGCCAGCCGACCGGAAGTCCCGCCTCACGGACACGTCATGGCCACTCAGAACGCCGGGTAATTAAACCCGGCGTCCCCGTCGCCATAGAGACGCGCCCGGGAGAACAAGGAAATCCAGGCAAACGGCACATGCGTCAACCACCCAGCCATAAGGGGGATGAAAAATATAGAAAATAGGAAATGCTATGCAAGCAAATAGACTCGGAAGGATCACTGCACAATGGCCGGATCATGATAAGAAGATATATATCACATAGTCTCATAAGAGAGAGAATATATCTGAACAAGGAAAAAGAAATAATACAGCTAGCGGGACATACATATCATGATCACAACTTCAATTGTATAATACACATAATAGAGCTATTAAGTGCAGAAATTACATCTATACATTTATTACATGAAATTGTACAGATATGCATGTAGTACAGTATAGAAAACAAAAAATAAAATAAAAAATAAAATAAATAAAAAATGGGAAAAACAGGCAGATTATCGAAGAGTGAATGTAGATTGATTATTGTTAAGGGTCAGTGCTTTTCTTTGCACATGTCATGCCAAGTGCGGCTCTCAGTGCTTGTGTAATACCGTCTGCCTCCTGTAGTGGCCGCTGCTGGCGGAGCTGTGATCTGCTCTGCTTGCGATCAGGATTGTGATGGAGACAGAACTGGTCACGTTTCCTGTCCTGGGTTTAGACGGTCAGCTCTTTGGGGCAGGTTGTGTCTCGCTGCTGGTACAGCGCTGTGGGTGTTATAATTGCGGGAGGTTGCAGCGCCACCTAAAGGTATGTAGTAGTTTGGGGGCATTGCGAGTTTCTGATCTTGTTTTTACACGACTATGTTGATAAATGGTTTCCGCTGACTTGCCGGACGCGCTGTCATCTATCTACTGCCCCGGGGTGTTGGGCTGCCGGCTCTGCCGTGGCCTTGCTGTGCTGTTTTTAGCCTTCGTGCGGGTGGTAATGTCAATGTCATCAGATCCTCCTGGTATATTTATCCCACAAGTGACTGTTGTTCCGGTGGCGGCGGCTCAGAGGGTTGCTCTGGAAGTCGCCCACCCAGTGAAGTGTCGTATGGTGACGGGAGGGGGCCGCAGCCTGAGTACTGACCTGTGGCCATGCTGAGCTGATCACTGGCCCATTATCAAGTTTAATCACGTAGTACAAAGTGCAGAGAGATATCAAACCTGCAGAGATCAATGACCGGAGCATTCGGCTCCTCCATACGGGAGTTTGGTGGAAATCCTGGACATTAGCGACTGCTCCGAATAGTGGGAACACCTATCCATGGGAACCGATGTCGGCCTGGTTCTGCATACATATGTATGTGTATGTGCAGCATTGGTGCAGGACATCAGTAATGTGTCGGGGGTTCGCGTCTCGGGACGTAGTGCTGCTGTATACACTGGGCCCCGTGTATGTGCAGCATTGGTGCAGGGCATCAGTAATGTGTCGGGGGTTAGCGTCTCGGGACGTAGTGCTGCTGTATACACTGGGCCCCGTGTATGTGCAGCATTGGTGCAGGGCATCAGTAATGTGTCGGGGGTTAGCGTCTCGGGACGTAGTGCTGCTGTATACACTGGGCCCCGTGTATGTGCAGCATTGGTGCAGGGCATCAGTAATGTGTCGAGGGTTCGCGTCTCGGGACGTAATCCTGCTGTATACACTGGGGCCCCGTGTGTGTGCAGCATTGGTGCAGGGCATCAGTAATGTCGGGGGTTTGCGTTTCGGGGCGTAATCCTGCTGTATACACTGGGCCCCGTGTATGTGCAGCATTGGTGCAGGGCATCAGTAATGTCGGGGGTTTGCGTTTCGGGGCGTAATCCTACGGTATACACTGGGCCCCGTGTATGTGCAGCATTGGTGCAGGGCATCAGTAATGTGTCGGGGGTTAGCGTCTCGGTACGTAGTGCTGCTGTATACACTGGGCCCCGTGTATGTGCAGCATTGGTGCAGGGCATCAGTAATGTGTCGGGGGTTAGCGTTTCGGGGCGTAATCCTGCTATATACACTGGGCCTCGTGTGTGTGCAGCATTGGTGCAGGGCATCAGTAATGTCGGGGGTTCGCGTTTCGGGACGTAATCCTGCTGTATACACTGGGCCCCGTGTGTGTGCAGCATTGGTGCAGGGCATCAGTAATGTCGGGGGTTCGCGTTTCGGGACGTAATCCTGCTGTGAATGGAGTGTTTCACTACAGCTGATCCTGGAAGAATGAGCTGGGAATTCTCCCTGCCATCATTTATTTATTTCCCCTTCTCTAATTTGTTTGCTCTGCGCCTGAAAAGGATATTGGTTTTCGGATTTCACAACCTCCTCAGATACAGAGCTGTTTGTTTCAAGCAAAGACACAAATTAAAGGGGCTCGCGGACAAGGATCTTACTCAGCAGCGATGAGATCAGTGGCAGCGGCTTAATCTGGTAAACAGGTTCACGTGGCACCGCAGGACCGGGACATGCGCCTTTATAGCGACGGTCAAGTAACTGAACCCATGGGATTAGGAACTGCACAATGGAGACCAAGTACTGGAGTGTAATTGGTTTATCAGCTTTATTAGGATCGTAGATCCTATTACTGGGGGCCGCGCAGCACATTGCACATATAGGGCTGATCTGCAGCGAGTGTCGGGTACAGGGGCAATCCGAACTGTTCTCCCCTTCATGACAAGGGTCTTTAGTAATGAGTAGAGCCCCTCTGGCTGTTATAACCTGCTACATATGTGATGCATCAAACACCCATCACTAGCTATGGCAGCGTTCCTGAGGAATCTTAGCCCAATTATTGATGATCTGGAGATTGTGTTCGGCACTTCACATCCCACTAAAGATTTTACAGGGGCTCTGGCGATTAAAAGTTACAGGTTCATCACTCAACTGTTTTTTGGTTTCTTATGATGTTAATCTTTTCCAAGATGACTATTCTTGTGTGGTTTGGGTGAGTAGAGGTGACGTCTTGAGGCTCGGGCCTAGAGACCTTCAGTGTTTACTGTGACATTCGCTGCCGGCTGCCCCCTAATCTTGCTTTTTTTGCGGTCAGTCGAGGGGTTTTGACTACCTGCCTCATCTGGACTCTGGTGGCCGCAGGTGATGGCTTCCCCTTACTGCCCCATCAATGTCTTGTAGCTGACTTTCCAGTGACTTTGTACTTGTTGCAAACTCTTCTCCCAGCAGTTTCTTTAGGGCCATTATGTCAGAACTCCCCCCCCCCCCCATGCAATCCAAAAGAGATTCAGTGGGTCTGTATTCGCTCCCACCTACATATAAAGCAGGCAAGTGCAATGCAAAAAAACAAACACATTGCACTTGGACCCATGATATCCAATGAGACAGGGCAGGTCTTCTTTTATTTTTGTTCCCCTCCTCAGCTGTAATCGGCCCGAGGAAAATATTGCACCTGGCCGTGTATATGGGACGAGACTCTCCAATGAGTGTATGGGTGCAAGAGGAAAAAAAGTACTGTTTTGTACTGACATATTACAGTTCTGTAGCATAGAACACTGTAAGTGACTGTAGAAATTGAGGGGGGAAAAAACATGTCATACTAGACAATGGCACAATTGCCACATAGATAGCAATCACCCCACTTTTCTTGGCTGAGAAATAAAAAAAAATATTATATATATCTCTATCTCTGAGAGTTTGTAAGCTTTGTTAATCAAATATTGATTGCACCTAGACATCCTGTATTATACACCAGAGCTGCACTCACTATTCTACTGTTGCACTCGCTGTGTACATACATTACTGATCCTGAGTTACCTCCTGTATTATACTCCAGAGCTGCACTCACTATTCTGCTGTTGCACTCGCTGTGTATACATAATTACATTACTGATCCTGAGTAACCTCCTCCAGAGCTGCACGCACTATTCTGTTGGTGCAGTCACTGTGTATACATAATTACATTACTGATCCTGAGTTACCTCCTGTATTATACTCCAGAGCTGCACTCGCTAGTGTGCGGGTGCAGTCACTGTGTACATTTACTTATCCTGAGTTACATCCTGCATTATACTCCAGAGCTGCATTCACAATTCTGCTGGTGGCCTTGCTGTGTAAATTGCTCTTGTTACCTGGTGCAGGTGACAGATCAGATAACTGTATGGGATCTGCAGAAAAGATGACAATTGCTGGAATGCAATCAACCATGTGAAGCTGTGTGCAGGGAATGTCAGAATGTGTTGGTAGATTTCAGCTCTGAAGCCTGCAGAGTACTGCCCACATAGATTACATTGTACAGAAGGTGTTGTGGCTTTGTCGTTTACCCCAGTTCTTTGCATAGATGTGGAGCTCTCCTTTTATTAGCCCTATATAAGCAATGTATGTGGGGGGACGACCCTCTGTCCTTTCACGTCTTTACAGATCGTCGTTGTGCTTTAAGGCCACTTTACACACAGAGATACATCTTTGGCTGATCTGTGGTTGCAGCAAAATTGTGGACAATCAGTGTCAGGTTTGTGGCTGTGTACAAATGGAACAATATGTCCATGATTTCACTGCAACCACAGATCTGCCAAAGATTTATCTGTGCGTGTGACGGGGCCTTTACACTAGCGGTGTGTGTTCTCCTCTGCTCTATAAACTCTTCTCCGAGGCAGTGACCAGGTCGCCCCCTATTACTGTTCTTGGTCACACCGGCTGCTTTGTGGGCCGCCATGCTGCAGGGGCCTGTGCTGTGTCCTGTGCTCGGCCGTACATGTGCAGTGCTGGTTCATTCTTCCCTTTTTCCTTGCAGTAGTCACATGCGTTGCCGACACAAGGACTAATTACTAATCGCAGTGTGGCCCTCCAGCTCTTGCCAGCCCGGTAAAGTTCCGCTGTCTGAGCCAGTGATTTTCCAGTGACTTGTTGCATCCCTTTAAAGCAGCCGGCTGGACAGAACAATGGATCGGCTCATCTGCTGCTGATTGAATATTAAGACCAGCTCTCGAGGGGTTAATGTCCGGATTTTTTTTATTTTTAATCATGAAAGAATCGGTCTATGGTCCTAGTGACACATAAAAGGATTTTCCGGCACCACTCATGGCGCGTCTGTGTGCACCTTCCGAAACGTTGCTGTTGTGTTCCTGTACTGATACTGGAGGAGGCGTCACAATAAGGACAATCTGCACCATTACCTGGGATTGCAGCAATCCTTGCTACCTGTACATCCTCAGCCCCCACCTGTCCGCCCTCGGTGACGTGCCCCGGCCTGCGCTCGCTGGTGTAGGGTGTCCCCCGCTGTATCGCTTACCTCGCTGTGTGGCTGCCGGGGACGCAAGGTGTTACCCTGGATCGGCTTTTATGAATAGCTCATTGTGTTGCTGCACACGCTGACGATCTCGCCATCTAAGGGAATGAACGAGAAGATGACGGCGCAGCAATAAATTGATTTTTAGTAGGAATTATCTCACTTACAGGAAAGGCACCGCCATTCAGAGAACATGATCGTCTGCACAAGTTGTGGACCACTGCCCGCCAGAACGTCATTCATTACACCCCAGCTAGTGACTGCTCGGGGTACTGCTGGTCAGACCAGAACCATATGGTGTAATAGTAGGGGTGGGGGGCGTAGATTGGGTCTCTGGTCATGCCTGGTACATAGGACTGGTGCACATATCTGCAGCATTATTTCTGTGTGTAACATGTGGGTTTCTCTTCAGGGAGTGTCCAACCATTAGGACACCCCTTGCAGTGGGGCTTTTGGTATTGTGTGATGGATTTGGCGGTGTGAACAGAACCAGAGCGGACGGAGACTTTCTTCCCCTGAATAGAGTAATAGGAGCGGACCTGTCTGCAGGAGATAGGATCGTCCATATTCTCGTTTGTTCCCCCTGTGCCAAACAGAAGCATAAATGAAGTGGAGGGCCGGGGTAAACCGTTCACTGCTCTGGATCCAGTCTGTGCACAAGGCAGGAGCTCTGGTAAAATCCCAGGCAGGAGGCAGCCATAAATGGTCAGGAGCCGCCGCTCCGGAGAAGATTTCCACATGGAAGGAGACTTTTCCTCCTGACTGCACGTTTAAAAATAGAAAATCTGCCGACGTCTGATTCCGCAGCACGTTCTCCGCTACATGCTGGCTGGAGGATAGAAAGGGGCAACTAGCGGGCACGGTCTGCGCTGATCATTGCTGTGGCTACTTACCTGTCCCTACACAGCGGTGAATGACGTTCTGTGACCCATTAAGACGAGCGCAGATTGGCAGTTGTATTCCTGGACAAGCCTTTTTTTTTTCTTTAAATTAAGTAGTTTCCCTTGTAAAATAAAAATACCTCCTGCAGGAACAGCACTGGCACTCATGACATGCCAGGGCTCCTGTGGCATGATGTCATAGACCTGGTACTGACGTCACTGATACAGAGCGAGAGGTGAGGGATTTTGGCATTGGGTGTCCCTGGAACCCAATTGACACCCCAACATAAGGCGAGCCCCGATGCCAGCTCCAATGGTCAATTACAGTGGAACTTCGCTATATGAGCAAAGCTTGGTAGAAATTTGTAACTGAGTTTACGAGCAAGCTTTGGCGTACAAGGAAATACTCACCGCACACACTTCCGGTTCCGTACATCCACCGCACTCTAACCTGCTCTTGCAGTCCGCACAAACGCGCACACATTATGCTCACCTTACCTTCTGTTCCATCGCCGGCCTCCTGGTTCTTGTAGTTCGCTGATACAGGATGTGTATCGGGTAACCATCGTGACGATGGAGGAACTTCTGTCAGCTGCTACTCAAAGGCAGCGCGCTGACCAATCAGAGGCAAGCAGAACATGCCTTTGACGTCAGTGCGCTGGCAGCGGAAGGTCCGGCATCGGTTGTGATGGTTACCTGATACACCTCCAGTACTGGCGAACTACAAGAACGATGAGGCTGGCGATGGAACAGAAGGTAAGGGGTGTGTTTTGTGTGTGTTTTGGTGGAATGGGACATTGAACAAGTTGTGAAACGAATTGTTTGTGTGACGCCCCTGGACTGTTCAGGTCGTCACAGGGTACTGCACGCTCCTTCTCTTTAGTGGAGTATTCCACCTCCCTCTTGGTTCTGGGTCCCCATCTTACAGTGCTGCCTCCAACAGCAAATCAAATCCTAGATACACCCTGCACCAGACACACCAGTGGACGGCTTAAGCGGAATAGGGTCGCCCACCTAGGGGTCAGGTAGGGGAGGTGAGAAGTGGAAGAGGTGAAGTGAGGTAGCCCTCGAGCTGAGGGGAGCTCAGAGGAAGCTGGGAGTAGTGGCTCCCAGGAGAAGCTGACTAGGTTGCAGACGGTGATCTGGCCCTAGAGGAGTCGGTCGGTCACAGGGGATTTAGGCTAGGTGCCTGGACCTGTCACAGGACGGCCAGCAGCCTGGTCCTATCACCGGTCCGGAACCAAAGGCACGTCGGGGTCCACGGACCCTAGGTCGGGGAGAAGCTTCAGGCAACCCAGCATTTAACCTGCGGAGAACGGAGCTTTTATGGACTGTTCCCACTAGCTCCAGAATCAGGGCATTAGCACAACGAGGGGGGGGTAGGGCCTTCCAAACAAGCGGCCTACTAAAATCCCAAGTGTGAGCCCTGAGAGCAGGCTCCCACACTTGGCCATAGTGGGGAGCGAGGCTCGGCAAGTTCCAGACTACTGGGCCAGTACCGTGAATTTAAACTTAGTGCCAGGAAGCAGGTCATGGATCACCAGGCAACACCATAGTGGACGGGACCCGGTCGAGCTCCCCTTTGAGCAGCAGCGGTACCCAGAGACTTGGTTTACCTGGTTGTCAGCGTCTGCTTTATGGCTGAGGGATTACCTGAGAGGATTTTCCCCTTCACGGCACCGAGTATCACCATCCAGAGTCTTGGTGTCTACCCCTACCCGTGGAGGGCAACGACACCTTGTTGTCCCCACTCAATCACCCCGGGTACTCCCAATTACCGCACACCACGGGTGGTGTCACAAACTAGAACTCCCCTGTAAATATTCCTTCTTTTACTTTAGAGTGTGGCCCCTAAGCCCCTGGGTCCGGAGACCCTCGAGCCACGAACGGACACTACCCCCGGATCCGAGCGGTTCGATCTGCTGCTGGGGCGGCACATTTGCATTTCAATGATTTCCTATGGGAAAGTTAGCTTTGCTAGACGAGTAACTTGGTTTACAAGCACACTCCCAGAACGGATGGTTCTCGTAAACCAAGGTTCCACTGTAAATCAAAATGAATCCGCCATTGTTTATCTGCAGACCATCGCTCCATACGCTGGGGTCTCATCAGCGTAGCACTCGCAGACTCGGCCGTGCAGTTCTCCAGCTATGGCTTTTGCTCTTGCGTACTAGGTTTGTTTTCCTGATTGCGATTATCTCCTTTCTGTGTTTGTTTTCTTGTGAGGGTTTTTTTTTTTTTTGTGCAGGAAGTCTCCCTCGTCAATGCTGTTGATGGTGGCCCCTGTCATATAATCTTCCAGCCTGGAAAAGGGGCACAAGGGGCTCCACCCTGCACCAAACTAAAGGGCCCTTTCATCTCTGGCAGATCTTGTCCGGTTCATGACTTTGGGGCTGTTTAGGAGCTACTTTCATGGGTTGCTGCACAGATACGGCTCAATGACCTGTTTTAGGGTTTCCCTATCAGGCTTGGTTTTTGTTTTGTTTTTTTTTTCCCCTTCTTCTAGGGTTACTGCACCACCCATCATTTGCATGGGCGCTTGGCACATTTGCCACCTTTATCCCCTCGGCTTTTCTGTGTGGATGAACCACCTGTTTATCTCTTGTTATTGCTTTATTAGGCTGGGGATTTATTGACCTTGGCACTGTCTGCCCGGCTCAATGTATTGTATCACATAGCAGTGCCTACCTTTGCCAGCGCTGAGTTGTTTGTGACAATCGCGTGAACTCCAGACTGATACATTGCAACAACCAGGGCAGAGATTTTTACTGCTGATTATTTCTCCCCCAAACTATTTCTATGCACATCTAGCTCTTACGAAAGCAAGTCAAGCTATTACTGATCAGCGTTTGGGTTGATATGCGCATGAGGCTGAAGAGCAATGGTAGATGTGAAGCCTCCGTCACTCCAGCTCTATTCCACACCTCCTGCTTGACTGATGGCTCCTTTGGCTGACGTCACACAAGAAGGCTGTCAGTTGAGGAGGTGGGCAGGGAATAGAGCTGGAGTGTCCGAGGCTGAAGAGCTACGGTAAATCTGAAGCCTCTGTCACTCCAGCTCTGTTTCCCATCCCCTACTTGACTGATGGCTGGTGTCACACAAGGGCTGTCAGTTGAGGAGCTGGTTCTGTGTGGCGAATAGAGCTGGAGTGACTGAGGCTGAAGAACTATTTGTAGTTCAATCCGAATGCTGAATTCTCAGGAAAGGACATGCCATGTTAAGGAATTGCTGGACTTTATCTTTGAAAGTTTAACATGTGCATATAAATTATTTGTGGGGTGGGGGGATTTAAATCCTGCTGTCAGGTTCCCTTTAAAGGTGTTGGCTGGGACTTGAAGATTGATTAGTGGGATTGGTAATCTCAGCTGAGTGGGGGTCTGGCACCCAGCGCCCCCAGAGATCAGTTTTCTGTGGCATTGGCAGCCGGGTATGAAGAGCGCCGTAATCCGTGCAGTGGCCATTCCCTGGTACTGCAGCTCAGCTCCTGTTCACTCTCATAGGAGTTGGTGCAGTTATTGCATGAATAATGCTACTTTCACACTACGTTTTTTTAACATGCGTCATGAACGTTTTTTGCTGTAAAAGCAGATCCTGCTTTTACAGCAAAAAAACGCATGCAAACGCATGTTATTTTGCAGGATCCTGTCACTTGAAGTTTATGGGCGGGCATTGGAGTCATGTGATCGGGAGTGAGGGGAACTGAACGTGATAGACTGGGAGCCGGCTTCTGACAGCTGCGGAGGCTCGTAACCAAGGTAAACATCGGGTAACTTGCTTGGATACCCGATATTTACCTTGGTTACGAGCATCCGCAGGTGCTAGGTGCCGGGCTGCCTGCTCCCTGCACACGTAACCAACGTAAACATCAGGTAACTAAGAGAAGCGCTTTGCTTGGTTACCCGATATTTATCTTTGTTACGAGTGTCCGCAGCTCTCAGGTGGGGGGGAGAGGCTGATTACCCGAAGCTGGTTTCTGGGCATGCTCAGTAGAGCAAGCAGGATCCTGTCTATCAGCATGTCAGCATTCACATGCGTTTGCATGCAGTATAGTCAGGATCCAGTAATTTGCAGTATTTGGACGCAGCTCAAAAACGCTACAAGTAGCGTTTTCGAAAAATGTTAAACTGCAACTCGCTGAATCCTCACTAAAACGCATGTTGACGCGAGTCCATTGCAAATGCATTGAAATGAAAACGCATTTGCACTGGATCCGTTTTTGCGTTAAAAAAATCCGTTCATGACGCATGTTAAAAAAAAAAACGTAGCGTGAAAGCAGCCTAAGTTATCTGGTAGCGTTTTATTCCCCTTCTCCTGCTCAGGACACATGCACGGTTGTGTGAACTGTGCACGTGTATGGGAGGTTTGGTGGGACTCGCTCAGTGTGTAGCCACCATAGAAGCCCTAATGTGCAGGCGGTCTGCCCTGGAGCGGCCGTCCCTTCTTTAAGTGCGCTGTTTTCAGTGACTGCCGCTCCTATTTTCCTGGCTTCGCCGGCTGTTGTTGTCTCTGCTATTATGGGTTCTGTGATGCATGAGCTGCCATCTGTTGTGCCCGGCACCTGTAGTATGGGCACACGCACGGCTCCATGATGGCTGTGATGGATCCCCTAAATTTAAAGGGTTAAGCAGCACTTATTCAGGTGGCTTCTGAGTGATCACTTCAGTGAGTGCTCAGCTGATGGGCACAACCTGGACAGCACGGGGCTTAAAAATATCCATATAATAGAGGGGTCTCCAGCAGATGATTATACTGTGGTGTAAGCAACGTGCAGACGGAAGCCTAGAGTTCAGCCATTTGGCCTTCATCTGGTAATATGGGGAGATAAGGTATGCACACCAGTGACTATGGAAGGGGAATACATGGAATAGCAGAAACTGCTGTGTGAATACTGACATGAAAAATTCAATAGCTATTTGTTAGAATGAAATGTGAAAAATGGAACCTGCATTACTGCCATGAATATATGAATAAAGAGATAATATATTCATGGCAGTAATGCAGGTTCCATTTTTCACATTTCATTCTAACAAATAGCTATTGAATTTTTCATGTCAGTATTCACACAGCAGTTTCTGCTATTCCATGTATTCCCCTTCCATAGTCACTGGTGTGCATACCTTATCTCCCCATAGTGATGTTTTTTAGGTTTTTTGCACCCAGTTCAGACATAGAATGGAGTTCCAAACGTTATTCCTTAATGTTAGTAGTTTTTCGTTTGTGAACCCTCCCCATACACACCTATTGCCAATCCACATTATACGCATATATAGCCTGGGTCTCAGCGTCCCATACACGGTAAGTTTTTTAACTGCATGAGAGGACACACACAAGCTAGGGACCCCAACGTAGAGAAATACTTTGGCGTAGTGTTGGGGCTCTTCTGCATTGATCAATTCAGTAGCTAAATTTCTCTTTATTCATATATTCATGGCAGTAATGCAGGTTCCATTTTTCACATTTCATTCTAACAAATAGCTATTGAATTTTTCATGTCAGTATTCACACAGCAGTTTCTGCTATTCCATGTATTCCCCTTCCATAGTCACTGGTGTGCATACCTTATCTCCCCATAGTGATGTTTTTTAGGTTTTTTGCACCCAGTTCAGACATAGAATGGAGTTCCAAACGTTATTCCTTAAAATTCATCTGGTAATGACTCTCTATGGGTAGGATTAGTATGTGTCGTCTTTCCCTGTAGTACACACTAACGTGTAGAAAAGCAATGTGAACAAGCGCCTAACCGTACGTGATGGGGTCAGCATTGCTGGGTCAGGGTCCCGGCGAGGGATGAGGCAGCAGTGTAATGTGCAGCTGTGCTGCGGGGGCTTCGTGTGACGTCCCTCTGCGCTCGGCTGAGACGCTGCTGCTGCTGGGCGGCTGCCAGGACTTTCCATACATCTATAAATAGTCTGCCGGTTGTCCGTGCGGAGCAGAGATTTGGCTCCGGAATGACTGGCCGCTCGTCAGAGGCGCCCGCTCCGGCACATGATGATGATTTCTGCATGTCCTGGTATCCTCCATTGAGAACAGTCTGCACAGAGATGAGCGGTGCTTATCGAGGGGCAGAATACGGGCATAGGTCCTGCCTGTAGGAGATGGCGAATGCCCCCCGATCCCAGTGCAGCCCACCGTGTGACTGCCCCCCGTCCTAACCTTAGTCTCTAGGGAACATGTTGTGTCTATGGTGGAGACATGAAGACCCTCGAGTCTAGTGATTGCGACCCCTTAATTTCCACTTGCACATGATACATCTGTCCCCGGTGAGAATATTGGACGCCACAGGCTCTCGCCATGTTTTTCATCATGTTAGGCCTCACGCCGTGTTCTCCTTCTTCCCACAGTGCGAGGATGTCGCCCCGGAAAGATCGTGCAGATGACGGAGGCCGAGGTGCGGGGTCTTTGCATAAAATCCAGGGAAATCTTCCTCAGTCAGCCCATCCTGCTGGAGCTCGAGGCCCCTCTGAAGATTTGCGGTGAGTTTGCTTTATCTCGCGCCCAGCAATGTACGGTACATAATGTATCGGAATACTGCTACATATTTGTGGGTTAGAATGGAAAAAATACAACAGTTCTGCAAATTTTGGGATAAATATTTTTTTTTTACAATGTTGACAGTGATGCCTGTACTAAGCAATCACCGACCTGTATACAATTCTCTCAGTGCCGACGTGACCGCTCCATGTGCCATTTCTCTCCGTGCCAACCTCCATCTTTTCCAGACTGAGAATTGGAAGAGATGGTGATTGGCACATGATCGGGTGGAGAAAAATTGCACATGGTGCGGTGATGAGCGCCGGCAGCGTGGCAACTGTAGAGTCCGAACCCTTACTACATGACACTGTTGGGATAAAGCATGTTACAGTCCTGGTGAAAATTGCCTTATAGCTGGGGCAATGCAGCATGGTATGACAATATATACGGCATTGCTGCAGTGTGGGCACAGGGCCCCTGGTCCAGACAGCACAGTCACATGTTACACAATGGAAACATACTGACTACATACCGTGATATGGTATTTCCAAGCACCGCCCACTAATAAGCCACTCCGCTAGCTGATCGACACGTGGCCTGGTTGTGATGAGCCCTCTCTCCTATCGGGGCCCATGTTCCAGTCCCGGGAGGAGAGCACACAACCTGGAGGATACCAGTGCAGGCTCCTGGCACGTCTATGAGCAGGTGTATTGCAGTCTGTCAGATGGCCGCAGAGCACGTTGTATCGGCACACGGCCCAGTGATGGTTGACTGCGGAGAAACGGACACCATTATGTTTTTTCAAATTGCCTCTTACCGAGGCCCTGCTGTGTGTAACGTAATGAGGCAGCAGACAGCGGCCCCCTGATGACAGGACCAGCTGCACCGGGCCCAATCATGCACCGGGCCCAATCATGCACCGGGCCCAATCATGCACCGGGCCCAATCATGCACCGGGCCCAATCATGCACCGGGCCCAATCATGCACCGGGCCCAATCATGCACCGGGCCCAATCATGCACCGGGCCCAATCATGCACCGCCCTGATGGTGACCCTGCAAACGTATTGTACTTTGAAGAAAAATTACTCATAAACCTGCACGAAATTAAGAATCCCAAATAATTCTTCTCTTGCTGACATTCATAGGAGCCGCAGCATCTCGAGGGTACAGTACATTATTCAGCACTGATAAATTGAGGTTTCAGGCCCATATAGACTAATGGACACGCAAATAACCAGACTACTCGTGTCACCGCACAGTGCCCATACAGATGGGACGCTGCCGCTGTCCTGTTTATTTTTTAGGCCTTTGTTCCACTAGAGTTTTGCATGGACAAGTGCGATACGATAAAACATTGGATTGTTCTCACTTTAGTGGAAAACTGTGGGGCAGTGTCAATCTGTGATCTCATGCTAGATCTGCCTGAGCAATGAATCGCAGCATGCAGAGTTTGGCAGTGAATCTCGGTGAAAGTGCTCTCCTCCCCCCCCCCCCCACCCCCGTCCCTATTCTCTGCAGCTGTGATCCGATCTGCAAGACCCTCGGCTCACACTCTCAGCAGAGGGTCGTTATCATATCACTTCTACTGCACTCGCATTGAAAGGTATGTGCATTACGCTCAGTATTCCCGGTGCAGGGCGGCACAATGTGCTGTGATCTAGGGCTAAATCTGAGATCCATCCTGTCCATTTTCTCCCATTTACCCTTGTGGTCAAAGATAACTCTACTTCTTACTTCATGCTTCCCCCCCCCCCCCACATTCTCAGGATGAAGGGGTACAGTTCTGCCCCCTTTATGAATCCGCTTTGCACCTGGTCGTCTCCTCGGAGCTGAACAGCCCGGCTGCATTGTATTTCCACCGATTCATTGTAAGGCATCATTCACACAAACACCTTTTATTTAATAACCACCGGCTCCAGCTGAAGCCCTGGAAATTGGGATTCGGACCTCTGTGCTGACAAATTTGCTGTAATGACTCAGTCGGTGTGCGCACACACGATATCCCACAATTTTCTGCATTTGCCTATTTGAGGTGGCCTCCAAAGCGCAGTAGACCATGTTTTTGGTTCCTGCCTCAGATAGGCGAGTGCAGAATCTTCTTTGATTTTGAGCTTATAAAAGCCAAACAATGCAAAACGGCACACAGATGATTACCCTTAATTAGATGCATTTGAGAAAAATTGTCTCCAGATGTAGATAAGCCCCTCTAAGCGTCCAGAAGACTACTAAGAATGTATCTCATTTAGAGCCGTAGTTTGTCTTCTCTGGGTGCACCGGTGATCACGGTCTTCTCCTCTTTCCACAGGTGATATCCACGGACAGTACACAGACTTACTCCGGCTGTTTGAATATGGCGGCTTTCCCCCAGAAGCCAATTACCTCTTCCTGGGGGATTACGTGGACAGAGGGAAGCAGTCGCTGGAGACCATCTGCCTGCTGCTGGCGTACAAAATCAAATACCCCGAGAACTTCTTTCTGCTCCGAGGAAACCACGAGTGCGCCAGCATCAACCGCATCTACGGCTTCTACGACGAGTGTAAGTCCCCGGCCGTCCTCGGCCCGCACCGGTAACCTGCGACCTGGAAAGATCTGTAGTATTGGGTCACTTCGCCGTTCAGGGGAAGCTGCCAATTAACATTATTAACATTTTCTACTAGGTTGTCAGGTCCAGGAACACACGGTATATTAAAGAGTTGACATATTTCTCCTTATACATTGTATCAAAGATGCTGAATGATCCAATGTAAACTGATACGCCATATGTTCGTTGCTCATCATCCGTAAACCAGCAAATAAATTGTCTCCAAATCTACGTGAATATCCTAAGACAATGTTGTGTAACCCATTGGGCTGGTTCTGAGTATAAGCGTAAAGTTTCCTGGCCCAATAGTCGTCTTATCACCGTGGGCTCGGATACTCTGCCCTTATGGCTACTAGGTCTATATTGCATACTGAAAAAGAGAAGAAGACCCAGCATCACCTAGCGCAGGAAAAATGGGAGTACAAACAAAATGAAAATAACTCCGGCACACTGTTATTTCTCTAAATGTATAAATGGACAACAAAAAGTCAATTCTTGATTCGTTTTCTTTTATTGAGGTGCAAAAAAGTGCTATACAAAACAGAGTCCGCCGGGTGACAACGTTTCGGCCAAGAGGCCTTCCTCTGGTCGGACAGACTGGATGAGGTGTTATATACAATAAAACAAAAATGGACGACAGTCCATTTTATAGCTGCTTTTTCACATGTCACTATACTGTCTCATATGTATTATGTTTGCATGGGACTTCCTCTCTCGCAATTGAATATATACTATAATACCCTAACGTGGTGTTGCGATTCAACGATTCTCTGCTGTAACCTCATTGTTTTGTTGAAGCAATTCGTACTGTACTATTTTGACAATTGTATGTATCCTCATATTTGATTGTTGTTCTTTTGTTTTATTGTATATAACGCCTCATCCAGTCTGTCCGACCAGAGGAAGGCCTCTTGGCCGAAACGTTGTCACCCGGCGGACTCTGTTTTGTATAGCACTTTTTTGCAATAAAAGAAAAAGAACCAAGAATTGACATGGTTGTCCGTTTATACATTTAGGGAAATAACAGTGTGCCGGAGTTATTTTTATACTTTCTTGCAGGTCCTCCTCTGAACAGCCAGGGTAGCAGAAATGTTCCCTTCTGTGCAATGTGTGGTAGGAGAGCAGTGTCGCCTCCTGCCGGCAGATGCTGGGGTGGAGGGGGTCTATAGACGGCCTCATAACTGCAGCATTAGTCAGTTATATACCTGCTTGCACGGCCATAATCACAAAAAAAAATAAACTGAAGTACAAAGACGGGCCTGCAACTTTAAGGCTTAGATGTAGGCGCTTTGCTGAGTGTGTGATGTCCAAGACTTATTAGAGATGTTACCGCATTAATGAATGTGCTGATGCCTCCGCTTTCCCTCGCCGCGCTCCTGACCTACTTTTAACAAGAAAAACGATATATAACTACCCATCTTCTCTGTTTTAGGCAAACGGAGGTTTAATATAAAGCTGTGGAAGACGTTCACCGACTGCTTCAATTGCCTGCCGATTGCCGCCATCGTGGACGAGAAGATCTTCTGTTGCCACGGAGGTGAGGGCGGAAATGTCAGGAATGTCCATCATTGCAGGCTGCGCCGGCAAGAGCTGCGCCCCCCCCCCCCCCCGGGGTCTCTCCGAGGCTCGGATATATTCCTGGGCGGTGAGGGCAGCGCTCCCCAGAGGTTTAGATAGTGAAGGGCTTTCCATTATTATCGCAGCGGGCACGTGTGCTACTGACGGGAATGTCCCCACGTCTGCAAAATGACTGTGCAGATGAGGGCGCTGACTCTGCACCCCTCACACCCTGCGCGCATCTGTCACTGGGACCAGAAATGGCCATCACTGCCTTTTTTTTTTTTTTTTTTGCAGTTCTCTTTTGAGTTCTACTTTTGAATAACTGATCATTTTACCATATAATGTACTGCAAGAAAGTAAAATGAAATGTTGGAAAGAATGCACTCCAGCTGATGGTTTTTGGGGTCTAAGGGGCGCTTTACACGCAACGACATCGCTAACGAGATGTCGTCGGGGCCACGGAATTCGTGACGCACATCCGGCCTAGTTAGTGACGTTGTTTCGTGTGAAACGCAGGAACGGCCGTTAACTATCAACAATACACACCATATCGTTGACACGTAGTACTAATCTCAAATATCGTTGCAGGTATGATGTTGTTCATCGTTCCTGCGGCAGTGCACATCGCTGTGTGTGACACCGCAGGAATGAGGAACAACATCATACCTGCGGCCGCCGCCAATGAGGAAGGAAGGAGGTGGGCGGGATGTTACGGCCACTCAATCACCCCCCGGCCCCCCTGCTTCTATTGGGTGGCCACTTAGTGACAACGCTGTGATGCCGCATGAACCTCCTGCTTAGAAAGGAGGCGGTTCGCTGGCCACAACGACGTCACTAGGCAGGTAAGTCCTGTGTGACTGGTCCGAGCGATGTAGTGCGCCACGGGCAGCGATTTGCCCGTGACGCACAACCGACGGGGGCTTTCACCAGCGACATCGCTAGCGATGTCGCTGCGTTTAAAGCAGCCTTTAGGCTATGTGCACACTAGAAAAATGATTTTTCTTAAGAAATTTCTTAAGAGTGAAGGATTAGTGCACCTGCGTTAAAAAACGCACCAAAAACGCACCTGCGTTTTCGGTGCGTTTGCGGTGCGTTTTTACCGCTGGTTGCTCCCTGCGTTATTGTGCCAATTATCTATGGCAAATAACGCAGTTAGCTGCGGAAAAGAAGTGACTGCTCATTCTTTTTCTTAAGAAAATCTACTGAAAGAATTTTCTTAAGAAAAAAACGCAGTGTGCGCACAGCTAATTTTTTTTGCAGCAAAAACGGACCAAAAACGCAGGTAAAAAACGCAGTGTGTGAACACAGCCTTAGGATGCTCACCTCGCTGTAAAAAAAAAAAAAAAAAAGATTTTTAGGTTATTAATTGCATAAAAGCTTCTTTTTGCGACACTTGCATTATAGTTTCGTAATGTTTAAGGTAGACTTAAGTCCATAGAGTTCAACCCATGACCGAACCTAACATGCTGATCTGGAGAGAGGCAAAAACAAAAAACATGCGTCAGACAGCGCCATGTTAGGGGGGGAAAAAAAAATCCTTCCCTACTTCACATACGGCAATCCGACTAACTCCCTGGATCAACGCCAAGTCCCAGAATCTAGTGCACATGACCAGTAATATATTTATCACAAAATATTCTCACTGCTCTTACAGTAAAGAATCTGCATTTGCTTAAACCTCTTTTCCTCTAACCGCAGTGGATGACCCCTTGTCTCAATCGCTGGCTTGGATATAAAAAGAACATTATAGAGCGTTCTGTACTGTCCCTTTATATATTTGTACATTGTAATAAGATCGCCACTAAGCCACCTTTTTTCCAAACTGAATAACCCCAAGTTTAATAACCAGTCTTCTGCATTCCACCCATTCCTTTAATGACCTTTGTTGCTCTGCTTCTTTTAATGTGTCCCATTATTTTATTTGCCTTGGCAGCAGCTGCCTGGCACCAGTCAGTAAAGTTGAGTTTGCTGTCTGCCCATACACCCAAGGCTTTTTCAGTGACTGTTTTACAATTGAATAAATAGTTTATATATTTTATTTCTTTGTCGCTCCTAATTGGGAGACCCAGACAATTGGGTGTATAGCTATGCCTCCGGAGGCCACACAAAGTATTACACTAAAAGTGTAAAGCCCCTCCCCTTCAGCCTATACACCCCCCGTACTGCTACGGGCTCATCAGTTTTGTGCGAAGGAGGTCAGACATGCACGCATAGCTCCACAGCTTAGTCAGCAGCAGCTGCTGACTATGTCGGATGGAAGAAAAGAGGGCCCATAACAGGGCCCCCAGCATGCTCCCTTCTCACCCCACTTTTGTCGGCGGTGTTGTTAAGGTTGAGGTATCCATTGCGGGTACGGAGGCTGGAGCCCACATGCTGCTTTCCTTCCCCATCCCTCAATTAGGGCTCTGGGTGAAGTGGGATCCCATCGGTCTCCAGGCACAGGAGACCGTGCTCCATCCACAGCTCCTGAGGACCCTGCTGGATAGGAGCCGAGTATCGTTCAGGGACATGGCCCTGCTACTTGGAGGTACTCTGTGTCCCCGTGGGGACCGCGCACAGCAACACTCCAGCATTGCTGGGTGTGCTAGTGCACCGGGGACAGCAGCGCTGGCTGCATTTGTGCCACTATACACTTCAGCGTCGCTGAGTGTGTTTGTGTCTTTCTTCCCGCCCCCAGCCCTGCCAGTCAGGGGAAGGGCGGGACGCTGTACAGCACGGCAGCACTGAGGGCTGGAGCATGCTTTGCATACTCCACCCCCTCACTCTGCACAGTGGGGCACCAGTTCCCGCACTTTTCTGGGTCACGCCCACGGCTCCCTCCTCTCCTCAGGACGCTGGCAGCCATTCCTCTCAGCTCTGCTAACGCTGGAGAGGAGAGACAAGCTCAAAGAGACCCAGGCAGGAATTCTGGTGCCCACACAAACGCTTGGCGCAGGCGGTAAGCAGCACCTGTGGTGCTGGCCCCACTAGTGCAGAAGTGTACTTATAGATTACATGATTATAGACTATACTTTACACTGTATGGTGCACTGTTGATTTTTGTCTATATACCCTCCTGTATTGCTCAGAGGAGACAACAGCATGTCGTCCACAAATAGCAAGGGTGCCAAGGCACAGACTTACTATGCTGCCTGTGCAGCATGTACGGCTATACTGCCGGCAAGTTCCACTGACCCTCATTGTGTGCAATGCTCGGCCCCTGTGGCACTTTCTCAGCCGGAGCCTCTGCTAGGGGTGGCCCAGGGAGAACCACCTGTTGACACTGTCCAGGTGACAGAGACGGAGTTTGCAGTTTTTACTGAAAGACTTTCTGAGACTATGGCTAAGGTATTAGAAGCCTTGCAGTCCAGGCCGGCATCTCAAGCCAGGGGCACTGTGGAATCATTGTCCCCTGGTTCCCCTCAGTGGGAACAGCAATGTCTTCCCGGGGTGTCCCATGGATCCCAGGGTGAGGTCTCTGACACGGACCGCAGCCCCAGACCGACTAAGCGAGCTCGCTGGGAAATCCCCTCGACCTCATCACATTGTTCAGGGTCTCAGAAGATGAAGCGGAGGTAGCTGATCAGGATTCTGATCCTGAAGCCGCTCTCAACCTTGATACTCCTGATGGGGACGCCATAGTGAATGATCTTATTGCGTCCATCAATGAAATGTTGGATATTTCTCCCTCAGCTCCTCCTGTGGAGGAGTCAGCTTCTCAGCAGGAGAAATTCCGTTTCAGGTTTCCCAAGCGTACAAAGAGTATGTTTCTGGACCACTCTGACTTCAGCGAGCTTGTCCAGATAAGCGTTTTTCCAAGCACCTTAAGGATACACGTTACCCTTTCCCCCCTGACGTGGTCAAGGGCTGGACTCAGTGTCCCAAGGTGGATCCTCCAATCTCCAGACTGGCAGCTAGATCCATAGTTGCAGTGGAAGATGGAGCTTCACTCAAGGATGCCACTGACAGACAGATGGAGCTCTGGTTGAAATCCATCTATGAAGCTATCGGCGCGTCTTTTGCTCCAGCATTCGCAGCCGTATGGGCACTCCAAGCTATCTCAGCTGGTCAGGCGCAAATTGACGCACTCACACGTACGTCTGCGCCGCAGGTGGCGTCCATAACCTCTCAAACGTCGGCATTTGCGTCCTACGCTATTAATGCTGTCCTGGACTCTGCGACCCGTACGGCGGTTGCAGCCGTCAATTCGGTGGCAATACGCAGGGCCTTGTGGCTGCGGGAATGGAAGGCAGAGTCGGCTTCCAAAAAAGTGCTTAACTGGATTGCCATTTTCTGGCGACCGTTTGTTTGGTGAGAGATTGGATGAAATCATCAAACAATCCAAGGGAAAGGAAACATCCTTACCCCAGGCCAAACCAAAAACACCCCAACAGAGGAGGGGACAGTCGAGGTTTCGGTCCTTTCGGGGTACGGGCAGGTCCCAATTCTCCTCGTCCAAAAGGCCTCAGAAGGATCAGAGGAACTCCGACGCATGGCGGTCTAAATCACGCCCTAAAAAGACCGCCGGAGGTGCCGCTACCAAGGCGGCTTCCTCATGACTTACGGCCTCCTCACACCGCATCCTCGGTCGGTGGCAGGCTCTCCCGCTTTTGCGACACCTGGCTGCCAGAAGTAAAAGACCGTTGGGTGAGAGACATTTTGTCTCACGGTTACAGGATAGAGTTCAGCTCGCGTCCTCCGACTCGATTCTTCAGAACATCTCCGCCTCCCGAGCGAGCCGAGGCTCTTCTGCAGGCGGTGGGCATTCTGAAGGCAGAAGGAGTGGTGGTCCCGGTTCCTCTTCAGCAACAGGGTCACGGTTTCTACTCCAACCTGTTTGTGGTTCCAAAGAAGGACGGGTCCTTCCGTCCTGTTTTGGACCTAAAACTGCTCAACAAACACGTAAGGACCAGGCGGTTCCGGATGGAATCCCTCCGCTCCGTCATCGCCTCAATGTCCCAAGGAGATTTCCTAGCATCGATCGATATCAAGGATGCTTATCTCCACGTACCAATTGCTCCAGAGCATCAGCGCTTCTTGCGCTTCGCCATAGGAGACGAACACCTTCAGTTCGCGGCACTGCCGTTCGGCCTGGCGACAGCCCCAAGGGTTTTCACCAAGGTCATGGCTACAGTAGTTGCGGTCCTCCACTCTCAGGGTCACTCAGTGATACCTTACTTAGACGATCTGCTGGTCAAGGCACCCTCTCAAGAGGCATGCCAACACAGCCTCAACGTTACTCTGGAGATTCTCCAGAGTTTCGGGTGGATCATCAATTTTCCAAAGTCAAATCTGACACCGGTCCAATCACTGACATATCTTGGCATGGAGTTTCATACTCTTCCAGCGATAGTGAAGCTTCCGCTGGACAAACAGCGTTCACTACAGACAGGGGTACAATCTCTCCTTCAAGGTCGGTCACACCCCTTGAGGCGCCTCATGCACTTCCTGGGGAAGATGGTGGCAGCAATGGAAGCAGTCCCTTTCGCGCAGTTTCACCTGCGTCCTCTTCAATGGGACATCCTACGCAAGTGGGACAGGAGGCCGACGTCCCTAGACAGGAACGTCTCCCTCTCTCAAGCAACCAAAGCTTCCCTTCGGTGGTGGCTTCTTCCCACCTCATTATCGAAAGGAAAATCCTTCCTACCCCCATCCTGGGCGGTGGTCACGACGGACGCGAGCCTGTCAGGGTGGGGAGCAGTTTTTCTCCACCACAGGGCTCAGGGTACGTGGACTCAGCAAGAGTCCTCACTTCAGATCAATGTTCTGGAGATCAGGGCAGTGTATCTTGCCCTAAAAGCGTTCCAGCAGTGGCTGGAAGGCAAGCAGATCCGAATTCAGTCGGACAACTCCACAGCGGTGGCTTACATCAACCACCAAGGTGGGACACGCAGTTGGCAAGCCTTCCAGGAAGTCCGGAGGATTCTGCTGTGGGTGGAAGCCACAGCATCCACCATATCCGCAGTTCACATCCCGGGCGTAGAAAACTGGGAAGCAGACTTTCTCAGTCGCCAGGGCATGGACGCAGGGGAATGGTCCCTTCACCCGGACGTGTTTCAGGAGATCTGTTGCCGCTGGGGGATGCCGGACGTCGACCTAATGGCGTCACGGCACAACAACAAGGTCCCAACATTCATGGCTCGATCTCAAGATCACAGAGCTCTGGCGGCAGACGCCTTAGTTCAGGATTGGTCGCAGTTTCAGCTTCCTTATGTGTTTCCTCCTCTGGCTCTGTTGCCCAGAGTGTTACGCAAGATAAGGGCCGACTGCCGCCGCGCCATCCTCGTCGCTCCAGACTGGCCGAGGAGGTCGTGGTACCCGGATCTGTGGCATCTCACGGTCGGCCAACCGTGGGCACTGCCAGACCGACCAGATTTGCTATCTCAAGGGCCGTTTTTCCATCTGAATTCTGCGGCCCTCAACCTGACTGTGTGGCCATTGAGTCCTGGATCCTAGCGTCTTCAGGATTATCTCAAGAGGTCATTGCCACTATGAGACAGGCTAGGAAACCAATGTCCGCCAAGATTTCCTCCCTAAGGTGGTATCACCTTTTCATCTCAATCAGGACATCTCCTTACCCTCGTTTTGTCCTCATCCAGTTCACCAATGTGAAAAGGATTTGCACTTGTTAGATCTGGTGAGAGCACTCAGACTCTACATTTCTCGTACGGCGCCCCTGCGCCGCTCCGATGCACTCTTTGTCCTTGTCGCTGGCCAGCGTAAAGGGACACAAGCTTCCAAATCAACCCTGGCTCGGTGGATCAAGGAACCAATTCTCGAAGCTTACCGTTCCTCGGGGCTTCCGGTTCCCTCAGGGCTGAAGGCCCATTCTACCAGGGCCGTGGGAGCGTCCTGGGCCTTGCGACACCAGGCTACGGCTCAGCAGGTGTGTCAGGCAGCTACCTGGTCGAGCCTGCACACTTTCACGAAACACTATCAGGTGCATACCTATGCTTCGGCAGATGCCAGCCTAGGTAGGCGAGTCCTTCAGGCGGCAGTTGCCCACCTGTAGGACGGAGCCGTTACGGCTCTATTATGAGGTATTATTTACCCACCCAGGGACTGCTTTTGGACGTCCCAATTGTCTGGGTCTCCCAATTAGGAGCGACAAAGAAGAAGGGAATTTTGTTTACTTACCGTAAATTCCTTTTCTTCTAGCTCCAATTGGGAGACCCAGCACCCGCCCCTGTTTTTGTATACACATGTTGTTCATGTTAAATGGTTTCAGTTCTCCGATATTCCTTCGGATTGAATTTACTTTAAACCAGTTTATAATTTTTTCCTCCTTCTGGCTTTTGCACCAAAACTGATGAGCCCGTAGCAGTACGGGGGGTGTATAGGCTGAAGGGGAGGGGCTTTACACTTTTAGTGTAATACTTTGTGTGGCCTCCGGAGGCATAGCTATACACCCAATTGTCTGGGTCTCCCAATTGGAGCTAGAAGAAAAGGAATTTACGGTAAGTAAACAAAATTCCCTTCTTCCTTTGCCCAACTGAATGACATTACATTTATCTACATTAAACTTCCAATTGCTGTTTCTCAGCCTAAGCCTCCAGCCTACTCAAATCCCTCTGCAACATTAGATTATCCTCCTCTGTCTTCATTACCTTGCATAGTTTAGTATCATCTGCAACTATTGAAATTCTACTTTGTATGCCCCTTCAAAGTCATTAATAAATGTTATAAAGAAGGCCCAATACTGACCCCTGTGGTACTCCACTGTTAACTGTGACCCAGTCCGAGTGTGTTCCATTATATCCACCCTTTGCGTCCGGTCACTGAGCCAGTTCTTAACCCAGTTGCACATATTTTCCCGTATTCCCATGAATCTCGTTTTATGTATCAAACACCTTAGAAAAGTCCATATAGACGACATCCTCTGCATTTCCCTGATCCAGTGTGGAACTGACCTCCTCATAGAAGCTGATCAGATGAGTCTGGCAGGACCGATCCCTCATAAACCTAGGATTATACTGAAAGCCATGTTTATATATTTTTATTTTTTTTTTATTGGTAACATTTTGCAGTCCATATGATTTTGTTTTTGTGTTGTGGGTGACAATGATTTGGAGAAATCTATGTAGATGGAGATGCATATATTTTTTTTTTTTCTTCTAGCAAAGTCTGTCTAAATCTACTGTGAACTCTGTAAGATAAAAGAAAAAAAATATATATTGTGTATGTATGTATATTTGTATGTATTAATGTGTTTATGATTAGTGTTGAGCGGACCCGAACTGTAAAAGTCCGGATCCGTCCGATCTGGGTCCGACCTGGATCCGGGAATTCGGCTGCACTATCCGGGTTCGGGATTTTTTTTTTTTTTTTTGTCTTCCCCCGTCTTCCCCCGTCCATTGACTTACATTGGTCCGGATTCCAGATCGGATCCGGACTTCTCTCACAACCCGCCACGGATCTGCCGGACCCGGAGTATAAGCAATCTGCTCAACTCTAGTTATGATTATATAATTTTTTTTCTTTGTCGCTCCATTGGGAGACCCAGACCATTGGGTGTATAGGCTATGCCTCCGGAGGCCGCACAAAGTATTACACTAAAAGTGTAAAGCCCCTCCCCTTCTGCCTATACACCCCCCGTGCTCCCACGGGCTCCTCAGTTTTTTGCTTTGTGCGAAGGAGGCAGACATGCACGCACAGCTCCACAGATTGGTCAGCAGCAGCTGCTGACTATGTCGGATGGAAGAAAAGTGGGCCCATATAGGGCCCCCAGCATGCTCCCTTCTCACCCCACTTTTGTCGGCGGTGTTGTTAAGGTTGAGGTATCCATTGCGGGTACGGAGGCTGGAGCCCACATGCTGCTTTCCTTCCCCATCCCCCTCAGGGCTCTGGGTGAAGTGGGATCCTATCGGTCTCCAGGCACTGAGACCGAGCTTCATCCACAGCTCCTGTGGAGCCTGCTGGATAGGAGCCGGGTACCGTTCAGGGACATGGCCCTGCTACGTGGAGGTACTGTGTCCCCGTGGGGACCGGCGCACAGCAACACTACAGCTTTGCTGGGTGTGCTAGTGCACCGGAGACCGCGGCGCTGACCGGGTTAAAATGTGCCATTACACACTCAGCGTTGCTGAGTGTGTTTTATGTATAGGGACTGCCGCGCTGACCGCCGCTGCCACGGAAACACTGCGGCGCGGCTGGGACTTGTAGTTCGCCGGGGACTTCCGCGCTGGCCGCGCATATACGGCGGCCGCGCTTATTACTCGAGTCCCCGGCTTTTTGCGGCCTAGTTTCCTTTTTCCTCCCGCCCTCAGCCCTGACAGGCAGGGGAAGGGCGGGAAGCTGCACAGAACGAGCAGCACTGAGGGCTGGAGCATGCTTTGCATACTCCACCCCTCTCACTGTGCACAGTGCGGCTCCAGTTCCCGCACTTTCTCGGCCACGCCCACGACTCCCTCCTCTCCTCAGGACGCCGGCAGCCATTCCTGTCAGCTCCTCGGACGCAGCAGAGGGGGACAAAGTCTGGGAGACCCAGGCAGGGACTTGGGGGGCCTCACAACCGCTTGAAGCGGGTGGTAAGCAGCACCTGTGGTGCTAGCCCCATTGTGCAGTAGTGCAACTATACTGTATATGTTTATGGTATATACTTTACACTGCATGGTGCACAGTTGATTTCTGGCTATATACCCTATTGTGTTGTCAGGGAAGATAATAGCATGGCGTCCACAAAAGGCAAGGGTGCCAAAACACAGGCATATTATGCTGCCTGCGCCGCATGTACGACCCCGCTACCGGCAGGTTCCACTGACCCTCATTGTATACAGTGTTCGGGCCCTGTGGCACTTGCTCAGCCAGAGCCTCTGCTAAGAGGGGCCCAGGGGGAGCCACCTGCTGACAATGTCCAGGTGACGGGGACAGAGTTTGCAAAACTCTCTGAGACTGTCTAAGATACTAGAAGCCTTGCAGTACAGGCCGGTATCTCAGCACAGGGACTCTGTTGAATCTTTGTTCCCTGGCCCCCCTCAGTTGGACCAACAATGTCCTCCCGGGGTATCTCATAGATCCCAGGCTGAGGGTTCTGACACAGACCCCAGCCCCAGACCGACTAAGCGAGCTCGCTTAGATTTTCCCTCGACATCATCATATTGTTCAGGGTCTCAGCGAGGGGAATCTCGGGTTGATGAAGCGGAGACAGCTGATCAGGATTCTGATCCTGAGGGCGCCCTCAATCTTAATACTCCAGACGGGGACGCCATAGTGAACGATCTTATTGCATCCATCAATCAAATGCTGGATATTTCTCCCTCAGTCCCTCCAGCAGAGGAGTCGGCTTCTCAGCAGGAGAAATTCCGGTTCAGGTTCCCCAAGCGTACACCGAGTATGTTTCTGGACCACTCTGATTTCAGAGAGGCAGTCCAGAATCACCATGCTTGTCCAGATAAGCGTTTTTCTAAGCGCCTTAAGGATACACGTTATCCCTTTCCACCTGACGTGGTTAAAGGTTGGACTCAGTGTCCCAAAGTGGATCCTCCAATCTCCAGACTGGCAGCTAGATCCATACTTGCAGTGGAAGATGGGGCTTCACTCAAAGATGCCACTGACAGGCAGATGGAGCTCTGGTTGAAATCCATCTATGAAGCTATCGGCGCTTCTTTTGCCCCAGCATTCGCAGCCGTATGGGCGCTACAAGCTATCTCAGCAGGTCAAGCGCAAATTGAAGCAGCCACATGCACGTCCGCGCTACAAGTGGCGTCCATTACCACTCAGACCTCGGCATTTGCGTCTTACGCTATTAATGCTGTCCTGGACTCTGCGAGCCGTACGGCGGTGGCAGCCGCCAATTCGGTGGTACTCCGCAGGGCCTTGTGGCTACGGGAATGGAAGGCAGATTCTGCTTCCAAAAAGCGCTTAACCAGTTTGCCAATTTCTGGCGACAGATTGTTTGGCGAGCGTTTGGATGAAATCATCAAACAATCTAAGGGAAAGGATACATCCTTACCCCAGCCCAAACCGAACATACCCCAACAGAGGAGAGGGCAGTCGAGGTTTCGGTCCTTTCGGGGCGCGGGCAGGTCCCAATTCTCCTCGTCCAAAAGGCCTCAGAAGGATCAGAGGAACTCCGACGCATGGCAGTCTAAATCACGCCCTAAAAAGACCGCCGGAGGTGCCGCTTCTAAGGCGGCTTCCTCATGACTTTCGGCCTCCTCACACCGCATCCTCGGTCGGTGGCAGGCTCTCCCGCTTTTGCGACACCTGGCTGCCACAAGTAAAAGACCGTTGGGTGAGAGACATTTTGTCTCACGGTTACAGGATAGAGTTCAGCTCTCGTCCTCCGACTCGATTCTTCAGAACATCTCCGCCTCCCGAGCGAGCCGAGGCTCTTCTGCAGGCGGTGGGCATTCTGAAGGCTGAAGGAGTGGTGGTCCCGGTTCCTCTTCAGCAACAGGGTCACGGTTTCTACTCCAACCTGTTTGTGGTTCCAAAGAAGGACGGGTCCTTCCGTCCTGTTTTGGACCTAAAACTGCTCAACAAACACGTAAGGACCAGGCGGTTCCGGATGGAATTCCTCCGCTCCGTCATCGCCTCAATGTCCCAAGGAGATTTCCTAGCATCGATCGATATCAAGGATGCTTATCTCCACGTACCAATTCCTCCAGAGCATCAGCGCTTCTTGCGCTTCGCCATAGGAGACGAACACCTTCAGTTCGCGGCACTGCCGTTCGGCCTGGCGACAGCCCCAAGGGTTTTCACCAAGGTCATGGCTACAGTAGTTGCGGTCCTCCACTCTCAGGGTCACTCAGTGATACCTTACTTAGACGATCTGCTGGTCAAGGCACCCTCTCAAGAGGCATGCCGACACAGCCTCAACGTTACTCTGGAGATTCTCCAGAGTTTCGGGTGGATCATCAATTTTCCAAAGTCAAATCTGACACCGGTCCAATCGCTGACATATCTTGGCATGGAGTTTCATACTCTTCCAGCGATAGTGAAGCTTCCGCTGGACAAACAGCGTTCACTACAGACAGGGGTGCAATCTCTCCTTCAAGGTCGGTCACACCCCTTGAGGCGCCTCATGCACTTCCTGGGGAAGATGGTGGCAGCAATGGAGGCAGTCCCTTTCGCGCAGTTTCACCTGCGTCCACTTCAATGGGACATCCTACGGAAGTGGGACAGGATGCCGACGTCCCTAGACAGGAACGTCTCCCTCTCTCAGGCAACCAAAGCTTCCCTTCGGTGGTGGCTTCTTCCCACCTCATTATCGAAGGGGAAATCCTTCCTACCCCCATCCTGGGCGGTGGTCACAACGGACGCGAGTCTGTCAGGGTGGGGAGCAGTTTTTCTCCACCACAGGGCTCAGGGTACGTGGACTCAGCAAGAGTCCTCACTTCAGATCAATGTTCTGGAGATCAGGGCAGTGTATCTTGCCCTAAAAGCGTTCCAGCAGTGGCTGGAAGGCAAGCAGATCCGAATTCAGTCGGACAACTCCACAGCGGTGGCTTACATCAACCACCAAGGTGGGACACGCAGTCGGCAAGCCTTCCAGGAAGTCCGGCGGATTCTGCTGTGGGTGGAAGCCACAGCATCCACCATATCCGCAGTTCACATCCCGGGCGTAGAAAACTGGGAAGCAGACTTTCTCAGTCGCCAGGGCATGGACGCAGGGGAATGGTCCCTTCACCCGGACGTGTTTCAGGAGATCTGTTGCCGCTGGGGGATGCCGGACGTCGACCTAATGGCGTCACGGCACAACAACAAGGTCCCAACATTCATGGCTCGATCTCAAGATCACAGAGCTCTGGCGGCAGACGCCTTAGTTCAGGATTGGTCGCAGTTTCGGCTTCCTTATGTGTTTCCTCCTCTGGCACTGTTGCCCAGAGTGTTACGCAAGATCAGGGCCGACTGCCGCCGCGTCATCCTCGTCGCTCCAGACTGGCCGAGGAGGTCGTGGTACCCGGATCTGTGGCATCTCACGGTCGGCGAACCGTGGGCACTGCCAGACCGACCAGATTTGCTGTCTCAAGGGACGTTTTTCCATCAGAATTCTGCGGCCCTCAACCTGACTGTGTGGCCATTGAGTCCTGGATCCTAGCGTCTTCAGGATTATCTCAAGAGGTCATTGCCACTATGAGACAGGCCAGGAAACCAACGTCCGCCAAGATCTATCACAGGACGTGGAAAATATTCCTGTCGTGGTGCTCTGCTCAGGGGTTTTCTCCGTGGCCATTTGCCTTGCCCACTTTTCTGTCCTTTCTTCAATCCGGATTGGAAAAGGGTTTGTCGCTAGGCTCCCTTAAGGGACAAGTCTCTGCGCTCTCTGTGTTCTTTCAGAAGCGCCTAGCCAGACTTCCACAGGTACGCACGTTCCTGCAGGGGGTTTGTCACATCGTCCCTCCATACAAGCGGCCGTTAGAACCCTGGGATCTGAACAGGGTGCTGATGGTTCTTCAGAAACCACCGTTCGAGCCAATGAGGGATATTTCGCTCGCACGCCTTTCGCAGAAAGTGGCCTTCCTAGTAGCAGTCACATCACTTCGGAGAGTGTCTAAGTTGGCAGCGTTATCATGCAAAGCTCCTTTCCTGGTGTTTCACCAGGACAAGGTGGTTCTGCGTCCGGTTCCGGAATTCCTCCCTAAGGTGGTATCCCCTTTTCATCTCAATCAGGACATCTCCTTACCCTCGTTTTGTCCTCATCCAGTTCACCAGTGTGAAAAGGATTTGCACTTGTTAGATCTGGTGAGAGCACTCAGACTCTACATTTCTCGTACGGCGCCCCTGCGCCGCTCGGATGCACTCTTTGTCCTTGTCGCTGGCCAGCGTAAAGGGTCACAGGCTTCCAAATCAACCCTGGCTCGGTGGATCAAGGAACCAATTCTCGAAGCTTACCGTTCTGCTGGGCTTCCGGTTCCCTCAGGACTGAAGGCCCATTCTACCAGAGCCGTGGGCGCGTCCTGGGCTTTGAGGCACCAGGCTACGGCTCAGCAGGTGTGTCAGGCGGCTACCTGGTCGAGCCTGCACACTTTCACGAAACACTATCAGGTGCATACCTATGCTTCGGCGGACGCTAGCCTAGGTAGACGAGTCCTTCAGGCGGCGGTTGCCCACCTGTAGGAAGGGGCCGTTTTACGGCTCTATTACGAGGTATTATTTTACCCACCCAGGGACTGCTTTTGGACGTCCCAATGGTCTGGGTCTCCCAATGGAGCGACAAAGAAGAAGGGAATTTTGTTTACTTACCGTAAATTCCTTTTCTTCTAGCTCCAATTGGGAGACCCAGCACCCGCCCCTGTTTTTGTATACACATGTTCATGTTGAATGGTTTCAGTTCTCCGATTTTCCTTCGGATTGAATTTACTTAAAACCAGTTTATAATTTTTTCCTCCTTCTTGCTTTTGCACCAAAACTGAGGAGCCCGTGGCAGCACGGGGGGTGTATAGGCTGAAGGGGAGGGGCTTTACACTTTTAGTGTAATACTTTGTGCGGCCTCCGGAGGCATAGCCTATACACCCAATGGTCTGGGTCTCCCAATTGGAGCTAGAAGAAAAGGAATTTACGGTAAGTAAACAAAATTCCCTTCTTTAATTTTTTTTTTTTTTTTTCTGAAGCATTCCAAACATAACCCCTTAACGACCCATGACGTACTAGATACGTCATGGATCGTTTTCCGGTAAGCCCTGCCGCCGGCGGGCGGCGGCGATCGGCGCACATATCAGCTGTTATCAACAGCTGATATGTGTGCCTGCTAGCCGCGGGTGGAATCGCTTCCACCCGCGGCCATTAACCCCTTACATTTCGCTGCCAAAGTCTTGGCAGCGATATGTATATGGGCGCCGCCATTACAGTGACTTACCCCGCCCCCGCCGGAAGTCACGTGACATGATCACGTGACTTTCGGCGGTTGCCATGGTAGCACAGGGTCATGTGATGACGCCTGTGGCTAACATGAGTCACTTCCTCTCAATGCCGGAATACAGCCGGCATTGAAAGTGAAGCAGCAAATCTGCAGTTCTCAGCTCTGTAGCTGAGATCTGCAGATTGTGCAAAGCGATCAGATTGCTGATCGCAATAGCCCCCTAGGGGGACTAGTAAAATAAAAAAAAAAAGTAAAAAAAAAAGTTTTAAAAAATTAAAAAAAAATAAAAAAACCTAAAAGTTCAAATCACCCCCCTTTCACCCCATTGAAAATTAAAGGGTTAAAAAAATAAAAAATACACACATATTTGGTATCGCCGCGTTCAGAAATGCCCGATCTATCAAAATATAAAATCAATGAATCTGATCAGTAAACGGCGTAGCGGCAAAAAAATTCCAAACGCCAAAATTACGTTTTTTGGTCGCCGCAAATTTTGCGCAAAATGCAATAACAGGCGATCAAAACGTAGCATCTGCGCAAAAATGGTACCGTTAAGAACGTCAGGTCAAGACGCAAAAAATAAGCCATCACTGAGCCTCAGATCCTGAAAAATGAGAACGCTACGGGTTTTGGAAAATGGCGCAAAACGTGCGCCACGTTTTTCGGACAAGCTTGTGAATTTTTTTTAACTTCTTAGATACAAGTAAACCTATACATGTTTGGTGTCTACAAACTCGCACCGACCTGAGGCATCATACCCACACATCAGTTTTACCATATAGTGAACACGGTGAATAAAATATCCCAAAAACTATTGTACAATCCCAGTTTTTTTTGCAATTTTTCCGCACTTGGAATTTTTTTGCCATTTTCCAGTACACTATATGGTAAAACTTATGGTTTCATTTAAAAGTACAACTCGTCCCGCAAAAAACAAGCCCTCATATGGCAAGATTGATGGAAAAATAAAAAAGTTAAGCCTCTCGGAAGAAGGGGAGCAAAAAACAAAAACGCAAAAACGGAAAGTGCCCGGGGGCTGAAGGGGTTAAAGAAAAAACAACAAAAAAATATGGGGTCTGTCTTATAATCTGGTTGTGTCTTACTGGAGGAGGGGCGGTGCAGGTGTCCCAGATGCTTGCTGTGGGCTCTGCTGCGTTGCTGGTGGTGAGGCAGGGGCTGCCAAAGTGAATGTCAGTGGTGTAGGCTTCAAAGTTGGGGCTTGTGCAGATTGCGTTATCTGCGCACGCACCACCACCAGGCTCTGTTTTCCTTAAGTCCACTGCTTGGAGATCACTGGGCCTGAGGTGGCACGTGCACAGATGAGATCTTAATCCGAGAGCTCCATTTGTTTACGTGTTGACTCCGGGCGCCATTGGTTGAAGCCCACACAGCCGCAACGCCCGCAGTACAGCACACCGCCCAGCCCGCAGCATCGCCCCTGCCTCCTGTGACCATTCTGAGTGCTTTGTCCATGCTGCGGTTACGTGCGGCTGCGGAATATGCTGTGGATGTCCCACAGCCGCACATAACTGCATGTCAATTATTCATGCGGAAGTATCTGTGGAATTCCCGGCCCTCCACTATGGAGATAGAGGCCAGGACTTCCGCAGGTAAGCCGCATGAATGTCCGCAGGTTTGCTGCAGATTCCGGCCAACAGCTGCGGGAAACCTGCAGAAAAGTCCGCGGGTACGTTGTCCCATGGGCACATAGCCTTAGTTGTGCCCAGCCTAGACAATCCTCATGGCCTTAACGTTTCTGCAGCCGGCGCTGTTCGCAGCCTCTGCCGCTCATACAGTGACTGCCTGCAGCTGTGTGATCGGCGCTGTTCGCAGTCTCGGCCGCTCATACAGTGACTGCCTGCAGCTGTGTGATCGGCGCTGTTCGCAGCCTCGGCCGCTCATACAGTGACTGCCTGCAGCTGTGTGATCGGCGCTGTTCGCAGTCTCGGCCGCTCATACAGTGACTGCCTGCAGCTGTGTGATCGGCGCTGTTCGCAGCCTCTGCCGCTCATACAGTGACTGCCTGCAGCTGTGTGATCGGCGCAGTTCGCAGTCTCGGCCGCTCATACAGTGACTGCCTGCAGCTGTGTGATCGGCGCTGTTGGCAGTCTCGGCCGCTCATACAGTGACTGCCTGCAGCTGTGTGATCGGCGCTGTTGGCAGTCTCGGCCGCTCATACAGTGACTGCCTGCAGCTGTGTGATCGGTGCTGTTCGCAGCCTCGGCCGCTCATACAGTGACTGCCTGCAGCTGTGTGATCGGCGCTGTTCGCAGTCTCGGCCGCTCATACAGTGACTGCCTGCAGCTGTGTGATCGGCGCTCGGGCGGGATGCTGGCTTCAGTCTCTGAAAAAAAACCAGTTTCCATTCACTGGCTGCAAGCAGAGGTTTTATAAATGTGCAGAGTGTATTATAAAGTGCTCTGACTCTTCATCACGAGCTGGGCCGGCCTCTTCTTCTTTCCATCCTGTGTGTGTTTGCCTTGTAAATCCTGGTTGCTGAGCCCGTCGTCCTTGTCATGGGGACAGGGTGACAGAACGCGCCAGACCGGTTCCCACAAGACAAGCTTGCACTTGGAAACCGAGCTGTCATAAAGCAGCACTAACACTGACCTATCCGGACTCTCGTAGCTCCAGGCATACCCCAATAAAGGCTCCGTTATTAAGAGGGCTCTGTCATGGTGTCAGACCTTTTTATATCGCTGACCTCTTGTCCAGGCCTGTAGTGTGCGGCACAGACCATCGTATAGCCGTGATCCCGGTGCCAGGGCACCACCCCTGCCGGCCGGCCTCCCTGCTCTCCCCGCAGCTATTTCCGGCCTTCTCGGGGGCTGTGATGTCTGCGGCAGCTGATTCTTCTACTAAGACAATGTTTTCTTTCCTTCAGGTCTCTCACCAGATCTACAGTCCATGGAACAGATCCGCAGAATCATGAGGCCCACGGATGTCCCTGACACAGGTAGAGTCCGACATGTACAGGTTGACCGCTCTCCAAACCTTGCTCATCCGTCATGGACCAAAAATAGTCCCAAATCCGATGTACAGGAATGTACCCCTGCTAAAAAAAAACAATGAAGAGGTGACGCGGTGTTTTATCTGTGATCAGCGTCATCCTTGTAGATGAATTCCTGGGCTCCGCTCCTGTCTGTCTACATGTCGCTGCTGGTTGGGCTTCCCTGTGGACCGGCGGCGGTGGCGGGTGTGGGCTGCAGCAGCTGCCTGCTGTACTGGACGCTGTGTGCTGTATGCCTGGAATTCAGGGACGGCCGTAACTCGACCTCCTCCCAGCGACGTCTTTACATGCAGGAGATTTTGTCGCTGAAATCTTGGTGACCGCCCCATTTATTTTTCTGTACAAAACTCTCATAAATCTGGGGGCTCCGGCCACGACGCCCCCATCCATGTGACAGTCACCGCATTTTATGCTACAAAATCTGCTGCTTTTGTTTTTATTTTACAGATATTAGGTAGTGAGAGCAAAGGCTTGGACCCCGGCTGTAGGGACCTAAATAAGGACCAGACGGGTCCTGTTCCCCACTCTTAGGCGGGCTTTGCACACTACGACGTCGGTGGGGTCAAATCGAAAGTGACGCACATCCGGCATCGCTCTCGACATCGTAGTGTGCAAAAGCGTCATTATTGTATCATCGGTGTAGTGTCCGACATTTCCATAATTTGCCAGCAGTGACAGGTACGATGTTGTTCCTCGCTCCTGCGGCAGCGCACATCGCTGTGTGAGAAGCCGCAGGAGCGAGGAACATCTCCTTACCTGCGTCACCGCGGCTCACGCCGGTTATGCGGAAGGACAGAGGGGGGCGGGATGTTTGCGTCCCGCTCATCTCCGCCCCTCCGCTTCTATTGGCTACCTGCCGTGTGACGTCGCTGTGACACCGCACGACCCGCCCCCTTAATAAAGAGGCGGGTCGCCGGCTAGAGCGACGTCGCCGGGCAGGTGAGTGCGTGTGAAGCTGCCGTAGCGATAATGTTCGCTATGCCAGCTATCACAATATCGCAGCTGCAACGGGGGTGGGGACTGTCGCGCTCAACATCGCATCGGCTTGCGCATCGGCTTGCTTGTCGCAGAGTGCAAAGTACCCCTTATTCTTTAAAAACAAATAGTCCAGTAAAGATTTGTCATTTGTATATATTAAAAAAAAGTTCTTGTTTTTTTTTTTTTTTTTTTTTTTTTTTTTAATTCCCCCCCCTCTTTTTTTCACTATTTAAAGATCACTGCTACCTGTCAGTGAATGAACACGTTCCTGTTCACATCCTGAGGCTGAGCAATGCTAGTACTTTACCTATGGAGATGGATTGTAGTTGTCCTCTTGGAGTCGGGGGGTTTGTGATCCTGACACATTCAGCTCTGAGTATTACAGTATTCGCTAGGTGCCGTGTCATTGTAACAAACCTTAAGCTGTGGGGATTAGCATATCTTTCAATTTATAAAAGGCATCGGATTATAAAACGCACCCCAAATTTAGAGGAGGGGGGGGGGGGAGAATGGGGTCGGTCTTACAATCTGGGCGTGTCTTACTGGGAGCGGGCGGTAGCGGAGCAGGGTCACTGGAGGCAGGGGTGGTGGTGCACCAGGGCGCTATACTGGGGCTGTGCGGGCACCATTCTGAAAATGTCAGCAGACATCAAATAATGGCACCCGGAGTAGCACGTGCGCAGATGGAGCTCTCGGCTCAAGACCTCATCTGCGCACGCGCTGACACTCCGGCCCATTGCTCTCCCAGCAGCGGACTTAAGAAAAATGGCACGTGCGCAGATGAGGTCTTGAGTCGAGAGCTCAATCTGCGCACGCGCTGTCAGAGCACCTTTTTATATTTTTTTTTTTTTTTTTTTGTCCACACCGGTGACATTTTCAGGATGGCGCAGCTCCAGCACAGCACCCGCTGCTACGACCCCTCTCCACCATCCCTGGTAAGCAACATTCTGATTAGAAGACGCACCCCTCCATTTTCCTCCCAAATTTTTGAGGAAAAGTGCGTCTTATAATCCGAAAAATATGGTTGGTGGCTTTCACTTGTAGTCAGTTTATCTACAGTTCTTAAAGCCGCCATATCCTAAAGTTCACAACTAAACCGCACTGGAGAGACAGCAATCAAAGGGTGTTGCATACATTTTTGGCCGAAACGCGATGCTGTCCCCTCTGTGACGGGTTACTGCAACCAGAGTGTCATGCAATGGATAATGTCCCTGTTAAAAAAAAAAAAAAATCAGCCATGAAAATAAGAAAATCTGTCCATAAAGAAGAGAGTCCTGATCTGTGCAGGATTTTAGATTTACCCCTCTGGATGGGGCCGTGTAAACCATCTCCTGCCCCCCTAGGATTTAGCCGGCCCATCAGTGTCATTGTTGTGGCAGGACGCACACCGCACCAGGCCTGTAATTGGGAGAGGGCCTCACATCCAGCTCAGTAGACTGTTATCTGATGGCCACTGGACTGCTGATGTGGCCACTGGACTGCTGATGTGGCCACTGGACTGCTGATGTGGCCACTGGACTGCTGATGTGGCCACTGGACTGCTGATGTGGCCACTGGACTGCTGATGTGGCCACTGGACTGCTGATGTGGCCACTGGACTGCTGATGTGGCCACTGGACTGCTGATGTGGGATGTGGCCACTGGACTGCTGATGTGGCCACTGGACTGCTGATGTGGCCACTGGACTGCTGATGTGGCCACTGGACTGCTGATGTGGCCACTGGACTGCTGATGTGGCCACTGGACTGCTGATGTGGCCACTGGTCCACAGTCCTATGAATCAATTCCCTTCTCTTATATTCAGCATTTTTGTATTTTCCAGCAAGCAGTGATCTTGACTGATGAGGAACTTATTCTAGTTCTTAAGGCATTTTGTGCTTCATTGCACAAAGCTGAGGCTTTCTTTAGACGGCCGGGGTCGAGCGAGTGGAGGCCGTGGTATTTTTAGTGTCCGGGTCCCATAATAGAGACCGGAAGCGTTGTCTTAACCTGAGGATCTGGAGCAGATTAGTCCTTGAGGATTGAGGGCTCAGTGTCACCGGCGTCTCGGTCACACACAGGTGTGGATTACATGTCCTGACTGACGCCTTTCTTCTCGCTGACCCCGACGTCTCAGGACAGTTGTGTAACTCTTTCTGGGGCAGACGAGGTGCCCCGTCCTGATGAGACTCCTCTTCTTCCGGCAGGTTTGCTCTGTGACCTCCTGTGGTCAGATCCTGATAAAGACGTGCAGGGCTGGGGCGAGAACGACCGCGGGGTCTCCTTCACCTTCGGAGCGGACGTGGTTAGCAAATTCTTGAATCGACACGACCTGGATCTGATCTGTCGGGCTCATCAGGTAGGTGGTAGAACCTGCGGGGGGGGGGTCCGCAGACCTTAGTAGATATCTGCCATTTATTGGGTGCATCACCCAGCTTTTCCCCAGTCACCCGTCCAGACTCCTAGTCTAATCTCCCAGTAATAAATTTCCCTCTGTGTCTGATTTATTAACCCATCGTTTAATCTTGTGCATCTTAGATCCTCCGTGTGACTGGTCCCGGTGGTGTTACTGGTCCGCTGACAGTTTTTTGTTGTCTCCGCTCACAGGTAGTAGAGGACGGCTACGAATTCTTTGCCAAGCGGCAGCTGGTCACCCTGTTCTCCGCTCCAAATTACTGCGGGGAGTTTGATAATGCCGGCGGCATGATGAGCGTGGATGAGACCCTCATGTGCTCCTTCCAGGTAAAGCATGACCTAATTCTGCACTCTGGCGTAGGGGTCTGTGCCCAGTGAGGCATTTAAAGGGGCGCTGCCTACCTGACTGCTACACCACTGAGGTACTAAGCTCAAAAATATCCTTTCTTCGGCGCTCCATTGGGAGACCCAGACGATTGGGTGTATAGCTACTGCCTCCGGAGGCCACACAAAGCATTACACTAAAAAGTGTAAGGCCCCTCCCCTTCTGGCTATACACCCCCCGTGGGAACACGGGATGCTCAGTTTTCAAGCTTTGTGCGAAGGAGGTCAGACATCCACGCATAGCTCCACTGTTTAGTCAGCAGTAGCTGCTGACTATATCGGATGGAAGAAAAGAGGGCCCATACTAGGGTCCCCAGCATGCTCCCTTCTTACCCCACTTGTGGTTTAAGGTTGAGGTACCCATTGCGGGTACGGAGGCTGGAGCCCACATGCTGCTTTCCTTCCCCATCCCCCTGAGGGGCTCTGGTGAAGTGGGATCTTACCGGCCACCAAGCCCTGAGGCCGGGCTCCATCCACAGACCCAGAGACCCTGCTGGATATGGAGCTGAGTATCGTCAGGGACAGGGCCCTGCTACTTCAAGGTACTCTGTGTCCCCATACACATCGCGCACACACACACCAGCATTGCTGGGAGTGTTAGTGCGCCGGGGACAACAGCGCGGAGCGCTTGTGCCATTATTCACTGCAGCTTGCTGAGTGAATTTATGTGATAGAAACGGTCGCGCCGGCCGCGGCTGCGTGTTTTTACACTGTGGCGCGGCTGGGACTTGTGGTGCGCCCGGGACTTCCGCGCTGGCCGTGCACATGGACGGCCGCGCTTATTACTCGAGTCCCCGGCTTTGCGGCCTAGTTTTCGTTTCGTTCCCGCCCCCAGCCCTGCCAGTCAGGGGAGGGGCGGGACGCTGTACAGAAAGTCAGCGCCGAGAGCTGGAGTCTGCTTTGCATTCTCCAGCCCCCTCACTGAACACAGGGGACGCCAGCTTTCCCGCTCTTGTCTGGGGCACACCCACGGCCCGCCCCTCTGCACAGGACACCGGCAGCCATTACAGTTTGCAGTCTGGGCTGGAGAACGGAGACAAGCTCTGGGCAACCAGTCACAGGATTCTGGCGACCTCACACCCGCTTTTGTGCGGGCGGTAAGCAGTGCTGACCCCACTAATGCCGGTGTTCATTTGTACTGTATGCTTGTACACTGCACTGTACGGTCGCTATTCTTGGCTATATACTCTCCTAGATGGCTGGACTACAGCAGCAAAAAAGCAAGGGTGCTAAGGCACAGGCTTTCTATGCTGCTTGTATTGCATGTGCTGAAGTGTTCAGTTGTACTTTATGCCTGTATGCTATACATGGCACTGTACGGTCGCTATTCCTGCCTATATACTATCCTAGAGGGCTAGACGACAGCAGCAAAAAAGCAAGGGTGCCAAGGCACAGGCTTTCTATGCTGCTTGTATTGCATGTGCTAAAGTGTTCATTTGTACTTTCTGCTTGTATGCTATACACTGCACTGTACGGTCGCTTTTCTTGGCAGCAGCAAAAAAAGCAAGAGGCAGCAAAAAAGCAAGAGTGCCAAGGCACAGGCTTTCTATGCTGCTTGTACTGCATGTGATACTGTTCCACCGGCAGGTTCCACTGATCCCCATTGTATGCAATGCTCCCCTGTGGCATTTGCTCAGCCGGGGTCTCTGCTAGAGGTGGCCAAAGGAACCACCTGTGAACCCTGTCCAGGGACAGGGACGGAGTTGCAGTTTCGGCTGACAGATTGTCTGTGACTATGGCTAACATCTTAGAGACTTTGCAGTCCAGACAGACCATGGGCAAGGTTGATTCAATGCTCCCTAGCCACCCTCATTTGGAACAAATCATTGCTCCGGGGGGGGGGTCCCATGCATCCCAGGGTGGAGGCTCTGACACGGGCGACAGTCCCAGACAGCCTAAGCGAGCTCGCTGGGAGCGGCACTCGGCTTCATCACTGGTCAGGGTTCCAGCAGGAGGACTCTCCGTATGATGAGGCAGAAGTGGCTGTTCAGGACTCTGATCCTGAGACCGCTCTCAATCCAGACTCTCCGGATGGTGACGCCATAGTGAATGATCTTATAGCGTCCATCAATGGAATGTTGGATATTTCTCCCTCAGCTCCTCCAGTAGAGGAGTCAGCTGCACAGCAGGAGAAATTTCCGTTTTCAGTATCTCAAGCGTAAATTGAGTACTTTTCTGGCCACTCTGACTTCAGAGAAGCAGTTCAGAAACACCACGCTTATCCAGATAAGCGTTTCTCCAAATGTATTAAGGATACACGTTATCCCTTTCCACCTGACGTGGTCAAGAGCTGGACCCAGTGTCCAAAGGTGGATCCTCCAATCTCCAGGCTTGCGACTAGATCCATAGTTGCAGTGGACGATGGGGCTTCCCTTAAAGATGCCACTGACACAGATGGAGCTCGGGTTGAAATCCATCTATGAAGCTATCGGCGCGTCGTTTGCTCCAGCATTCGCAGCCGTATGGGCACTCCAAGCTATTTCAGCTGGTCTTGCGCAGATGGACACTGTCACACGTACATCTGTGCTGCAGGTGGCGTTCTTAATCTCGCATATGTCTGCATTGCGACTTACGCTATTCATGCTGTCCTGGTCTCTACGAGCCGTACACGGGGGCGTAAGCCAACTCCGTGGTTTTGCGCAGAGCCTTGGAGTTAAGGAAATGGAAGGCAGAATCTGTTTCCAAAAAAGGGCTTAACCAATTTGCCATTATCTGGTATCAGACTGTTGGGTGACCGATGGCATAAAATCGAACAGTCCAAGGGTAAGGATTCGTCCTTACTCCAGCCCAGATCAAACAGTCGAGGTTTCGGTACTTTCCAGGCTCGGGCAGGTCCCAATTTCCTAGTCCAAAATGACTCAAAAGACTCAGAGGGGCTCAGATTCCTGGCGGGCTCACTCACGCCCAAAGACGGCAGCCGGAGGAACCGCTTCCAAGGCGGTTTCCTTATGACTTTCAGCCTCTCTTTATCTCCGCATCCGCGGTCAAGGGCAGATTCTCCCGCTTGGTGACATTTAGCTGCCACAGGTCAAAGACCGGTGGGTGAGAGACATTTGTCTCACGTGTACAGGATAGAGTTTTGTTCTCGTCCTCTGGCTCGATTTCTTCAAACGACCGAGCCGCTGCTCTTCTGCGAGCAGAAGGAGTGGTAATCCCTGTTCCACTTCAGGCAATCACGATGCTTATCTCCTTGTGCCGATTGCTTCAGAGCACCAGCGTTGCTACGATTCAAGAAGACGAGCATCTTCAATTCGTAGTCCTGCCCTTAGGTCTGGCGACAGCCCCACGGGTTTTCACCAAGGTCATGGCAGCAGTGGTAGCAGGCCTGCACTCTCAGGGTCACTCTGTGATCCCTTACTTGGACGATCTACTTGTCAAGGCACCCTCTCAATGGGCATGCTAAAGCAGCCTGAACATGGTGCTGGAGACGCTCCAGAGTTTCGGGTGGATCATCAACTTTTCAAAGTTAAATCTGACCGACCCAATCACTGACATATCTTGGCATAGAGTTTTCATACTCTCTCAGCGATAGTGAAGCTTCCGCTGGACAAACAGCGTTCACTACAGACAGGGGTGCAGTCTCTCCTTCAAGGCCAGTCACACCCCTTAAGACGCCTCATGCCCTTCTTAGCAAGATAGTGGCAGCAATGGAGGCAGTCCCTTTCGCGCAGTTTCATCTGCGTCCAATTCAATGGGACATTCTCCGCCAAGGGGATGGGAAGTCGACGTCCCTAGACAACAACGTCACCCTTTCTCAGACGGTCAAGGACTCTCTTCAGTGGTGGCTTCTTCCGCCTCATTGTCAAAAGGGAGGTCCTTCCTACCCCCATCCTGGGCGGTGGTCACGACAGACGCGAGTCTGTCAGGGTGGGGAACAGTCTTTCTCCACCGCAGGACTCTGGAAATCTAAGCAGTGTATCTTGCCCTGCAAGCCTTCCAGCAGTGGCTGGAATGCAGACAGATCCGAGTTCAGTCGGACAACCCCACGGCGGTGGCATACATCAACCACCAAGGTGAAAACACGCAGTCGGCAAGCCTCCCAGGAAGTCCGGCGGATCCTGATGTGGGTGGAGGACAGAGCATCCACCATATCCGCAGTTCACATCCCGGGCGTAGAAAACTGGGAAGCAGACTTCCTCAGTCGCCAGGGTATGGACGCAGAGGAATGGTCTCTCCACCCGGACGTGTTGCAGAAACTCTGTGGCCACCGGGGGAGACCTGACGTCGACCTAATGGCGTCTCGGCACAACAGCGTAGTCTTACGATCAACGAGCTCTGGCGGCAAGCGCCTTAGTTCAGGATTGGTCGCAGTTCCAGCTACCCTAGGTGTTTCCCCCTCTGGCAATGTTGGCCAGAGTGCTACGCAAGACAGCTCCGATTGCCGCCGCACCATCCTCGTCGCCCCAGACTGGCAGAGGTGGTCGTAGTTCCCGGAGCCGTGGCATCTCACGATCGGCCGGCCGGGGGCACTATCAGACCGGCCAAACTTTCTGTCCCAAGGGCCGCTTTTTTCCATCTCAATGCTACGGCCCTGAACCTGACTGGGTGGACTTGAGTCCTGGCTCCTAGCGTCTTCAGAATTATCTCCAGACGTCATTACGCCCATAAGACGGGCGAGGAAGCCGACGTCTGCCAAGGTCTACCACAGGACGTGGAAGATATTCTTATCTTAGGGCTCTGCTCAGGGAGTGTCTCCCTGGCCATTTGCATTGCCTACTTTTCTTTCCTTCCTGCAATCTGGTTGGAAAACAGGGTTGTCGCTCGGCTCCCTTAAAGGGCAAATCTCAGCGCTGTCTGTATTCTTTCAGAAGCGCCTAGCACAACTTCCTCAGGTACGCACGTTCCTGCAGGAGGTTTGTCACATTGTCCCTCCGTACTGAGGCCGTTAGACCCATGGGATCTGAACAGGGTACTACTTGCTCTCTAGAAGCCGCCCTTCGAGCCTCTGAGGGATGTTTTCACTTCTCGACTTTCACAGAGAGTGGCCTTTCTGGTAGCGGTCACGTCTCTGCGGAGAATGTCTGTCTGAGCTAGCAGCGCTGCCATCCAAGGCTCCCTTCCTGGTGTTCACCAAGGCAAGGGAGTGCTGCGCCTGATTCCGGGGTTTCTCCCTAAGGTGGTATCCCCCTTTTCAGATGGATCAAGGAACCATTTCTTGAAGCCGACCGTTCTGCTGGGCTTCCGGTTCCATCAGGGCTGAAGGCCCATTCTACCAGAGCCATGGGTACATCCTGGGCATTACGGCACCAGGCTACGGCTCAACCGGTGTGCCAGGCGGCTACCTGGTCGAGTCTGCACACCTTCACCATGCATTAGCAGGTGCATTCCTACGCTTAGGCGGATGCCAGCCTAAGTAGAAGACTCCTACAGGCGGCGGTTGCCTCCATGTAGGGAAGGACTGTTTTACAGTCCAAACTTGAGGTATTAATTTACCCACCCAGGGACTGCTTTCGGACATCCCAATCGTCTGGGTCTCCCAATGGAGCGCCGAAGAAGAAGGGAATTTTGTTACTTACCGTAAATTCCTTTTCTTCTAGCTCCAATTGGGAGACCCAGCACCCGCCCCTGTTTCCTTCGGGATTTTTGGTTGTTCGGGTACACATGTTGTTCATGTTGAACGGTTTTCAGTTCTCCGATGTTCTTCGGATTGAATTTGTTTAAACCAGTTATTGGCTTTCCTCCTTCTTGCTTTGGCACTAAAACTGAGCATCCCGTGTTCCCACGGGGGGTGTATAGCCAGAAGGGGAGGGGCCTTACACTTTTTAGTGTAATGCTTTGTGTGGCCTCCGGAGGCAGTAGCTATACACCCAATCGTCTGGGTCTCCCAATTGGAGCTAGAAGAAAAGGAATTTACGGTAAGTAACAAAATTCCCTTCTTTTATATGTAGGGGAAACCTGACTGCCCCCTCAGCACTAATAGCAGAAGACCCCTTTAATCAGACACTGATTTAATTTCTCTAGTTGCAGATGTTGTTTCAATTTTGACCAATTGAAATCTGCTCCCTTTGGCTTTTAATGCAGTTCCTTTTACAATAGCAAAAAAAAAAAAATTTTTTTTTTTTTTTTTTTTTGCTATTGTAAAAGGAACACTCCTGCATTAATAAAGCCAAAGGGAGCAGATTTCAATTGGTCAAAATTGAAACGACATCTGCAGCGTGCAAAGTGAAATATCACAAGTGGACCAAGAGGAAAAAAATATATATTAATAATATATATTAATAATATATATAAATAAATTTTTCCTTTTGGTCCACTTGTGATTTTTCACTTTGCACGCAGCAGATGTCATTTCAATTTTGACCAATTGAAATCTGCTCTTTTTGGCTTTATTAATGCAGGAGTGTTCCTTTTACAATAGCAAAAAAATATATATTTTTTTTTTTTGTTCCCCCCCCCCCCCCCCCCCCCCTCTTGGTCCACTTGTGATTTTTCACTTTGCACGCTGAACTCCCCACTTCTTCTCCCCTGGTTTCTCCTGCCCTCCAGCGAAAATTTGGGTTTACGGCTCTGAGCGAAGACAATACGGCCGCGATGGATCCCACAATCCTCCATGTGAGACCATCAAGGGCTCTAATAGCACACTACAGCTTGCGCAATTAGGTTCTGCAGAAACGTTTATGAATTTATACTCTGCAAAATCCGGAGACTGAGGAAAAAGTCCATTACAAACGTTACTCGTCACATTCCTTGGCGACTGGTCTGGTTTTTAAGGCTTATTTGCTAGAACACACCCTAAGAATATAATCTTTCTTCAGCGCTCTATTGGGAGACCCAGACGATTGGGGTATAGCTACTGCCCTCCGGAGGCCACACAAAGCACTACACCAAAAAGTGCAAGGCCCCTCCCCTTCTGGCTATACCCCCCCGTGACATCACGGGTTCTCCAGTTTTAGCTTTGTGTGCGAAGGAGGTCAGACATCCATGCATAGCTCCACAGATTTTAGTCAGCAGTAGCTGCTGACTATGTCGGATGGAAGAAAAGAGGGCCCATATAGGGCCCCCAGCATGCTCCCTTCTCACCCGTGGATGGTGTTGTAAGGTTGAGGTACTTATTGCTAGTACAGAGGCCGGAGCCCACATGCTGTTTTCCTTCCCCATCCCCCCTCAGGGCTCTGGGTGAAGTGGGATCTTACCGGTCTCCAGGCACAGAGACCGAGCTCCATCCACAGACCCAAAAGAACCTGCTGGATATGGAGCTGAGTATCGTCAGGGACAGGGCCCTGCTACATCAAGGTACTCTGTGTCCCCGGGCAAGCGCGCACACACACACCAGCATTGCTGGGAGTGTTAGTGCGCCGGGGACAACAGCGCGGAGCGCTGGTGCTATTATTCACTGCAGCTTTGCTGAGTGAATTTATGTATTGAAAACGGCCGCGCCGGCCGCTGCTGATTGTTTTTTACATTGTGGCGCGGCTGGGACTTGTGGTGCGCCGGGGGACTTCGGCGTCGGCCGTGCACATAGGACGGCCGCGCTTATTACTCGAGTCCCCGGCTTTGCGGCCTAGCTTTCGTTTCGTTCCCGCCCCAGCCCTGCCAGTCAGAGGAGGGGCGGGACGCTGTACAGAAGCTCAGCGCAGGGAGCTGGAGTCTGCTTTGCATTCTCCAGCCCCCTCTCACTGAACACAGTGAGACGCCGGGTTCCCGCTCTTGGCTGGGGCTCGCCCACGGCCCGCCCCTCTGCACAGGACGGGGAAGAGAAGCCGGCAGCCATTATGGTTTCCACTCTGGGAGAACGGAACCAGTCACAGGTTTTTGGGCGACCTCACACCCGCTCTTGTGCGGGCGGTAAGCAGTACTGACACCACTAATGCTGAAGTGGGCTTTTGGGCTGTGTGCTGATATGATATGCACTGTACTGTACTGTCGCTATTCTGGGCAACAGCAGCAAATAAGCAATGCTGCTGAGGCACAAGCTTTCAATGCTTCGTCGTTTGCATGTGCTGCAGTGTTTACTGTCAGATTGGGCAACAGCAGCAGTAGAGCAATTTGTGCTAAGGCACAAGCTTTCAATGCTGCTTCGCTTGCATGTGCTGCACGGTTTATTGTTATGCTATACATTCACTGTATGTCGCTATTCTTGGCTAATGCGCCCAGATAAACAGACAAAAGCAGCAGTAGAGCAATGGTGCTACGGCACAAGTTTTCAATGCTGCTTGACTTGCATTGGCTGCAGTGTTTACTGTCATGCTTGTATGCTATACATTCACTGTATGTCGCTATCCTTGGCTAATGTTCCTGGATAAATAGACAACAGCAGCAGAAAGGCTAGGGTGCTAACGCGCAAGCTTTCAATGCTGCTTGGATTGCATGGGCTGCAGTGTTTACTGTCAGGCTTGTATGCTATACATTCACTGTATGTCGCTATCCTTGTCTCATGCTCCTAGATAAATAGACAACAGCAGCAGAAGAGCAAATGTGCCAAGCCACAAGTTTTCAATGCTGCGTGTACTACATGTGCTGAAGTGTTTATTTGTACTTCATGCTTGTATGACTATTCACTGTACGGTCGCGATCCTCGGCTAGGCTCTTAGATAGCTAGACAACAACAGCAGAAAAAGACAAGTTGCCAATGCACGGGCTTTCTATGCTGCCTGTAATGCATGTCATACGGTTCCAGGACCCCCAGTGCGTGCAATTGCTCAACGGGGGTCTCTGCTTTATGTGGCCAAAAGAACCACCTGTGATCTCTGTCCAGAAACAGGGACGAAGTTGCAGTTTTTCCGCTGATATATTGTCTGTGACTATGACTGACATCTTACAGACTTTGCACCCCAAGCAGACCGTGGGCAATATGGTTGCAATGACCCTGGCCGCCCTGATTTGGAGCATCTCAAGGCGCCAGAGTGATTCCAGGCATCCCAGAGAGCAGGCATCCGACACGGTCGACAGTCCCAGATGGCCTAAGCGGGCTCGCTGGGATTAGCCCTCGACTCCATCACTGGTCAAGGTCCCAGCTGCAGTACTCTCTGTACGTTGAGGCAGACGTAGCTGTTCAGGACTCTGATCCTGAGACCGCTCTCAATCCGGATACACCGGATGGTGACGCTATAGTGAATAATCTTATTGCGTCCATCAACGAAAGGTTGGGTATTTCTCCCTCAACTCCTCCAGTGGAGGGGTCAGCTTCACAGCAAGAGAAATCTCTATTTCAGTATCTCAAGCGTATATTGAGTACTTGTTTAGCACTCTGACTCCAGAGAAGCAGTCCAGAAACGACACGCTTATCACGATAAGCGTTTCTCCGACCGTATTAATGAGACACGTGTCGCTCCCCCCTGACGTGGTCAAGCGCTAGACCCAGTATCCAAATGTGGATCCCCCAATCTCCATGCTTGCAGCTAGATCTATAGTTGTAGTGGTGGATAGGACTTCACTTCAAAATGCCATTGACAGGCAGATTGGCCTCTGGTTGCAATCTGTCTATGAAGCTATCGGCAGGTCGGTTGCTCCGGCAGTCGCAGCCGTGAAGGCACTCCAAGCTATTTCAGCTAGTATTGCGCAGGGGGTCGCTGTCACAGGTACTCTCGGTCCCAGCAGCGTCTTTAACTCGCAATGTCGGCATGGCGAATCATGCTGTTATTGCTGTCCGAGACTCTACGAGCCGGACGTCAGTGGCACCCCGCCAACTCCGTGTTTTTACGCAGAGGCTAGTAGTTGAGAGATTGGAACAGAGGCTGCTTCCAACGAAGTGCTTAACCAGGTTGCCTTTATCTAGTGATAGTCTGTTGGTAAGGGTTGAATGAAATCATTCAACTATCCAAGACGACTCAAAAAGCCCAGAAGGGCATAGATTCCTAGCGGGCTCAATCACGCCCGGGGAAGGCAGCCAGAGGACCCCGCTACCAAAGTGTTTTTCCTCATAATTTTCAGCCCTCTCACTCCGCAACCGCGGGGGGGGCAGACTCCCCCGCTTTTAGCGCGCATTTACCTACCGCAGGTCAAGGGCCTGTGAGTGAGAGTCAGTTTGTTTTCAAACTACCCGCACCGACCGAGCCGAGGCTCTTCTGCAGGCGGAAAGAGCGGTAATCCCTGTTCCTCTTCAGGAACCAGATACGCATCTTGCTTCGACCTGGTCGTGGTGCCAAAATAGGACGGCTCCTTCCGTCCCGTCTGGCATTTATACTGCTTAACAAGCACGTGAAAACCAGCGGTTCCGGATGGCATCACTCCGCTCCGTCATTGCCTCTCTGTCTCAAGGAGTTTTCCTAACATCAATAGACATCAGGATGCTTATCTACACGTGCCGATTGCTCCGAGGCACCGGCGTTGGCTACGATTCGTTATTAAAGACGAGAATATTTCGTTTCGTAGCCATACCCTTTGGCTGGCGACAGCCCCACGGGTGTTCACCAAGTTCGTGGCAGCAGAGGGAGCAGTCCCGCGCTCTCACGGTCACTCTGTGATCCTTTACTTGGGCAATCTACTGGTCAAGGCACTCTCCTTTAGAAGCATGCCAACACAACCTGAACATGGCGCTGGACCCTTCCCAGAGTTTCGGGTGGGTCTTCAACTTTTCAAGGTTGAACCCAATCGCTGGCATCTCCTGGAGAGTTTTCACACTCTCTCAGCGATAGTGAAGCTTCCGCTGGACAAACAGCGTTCACTACAGACGAGAGGGCAGTCTCACCTTCGAGGAGGCGCCTCATCCAGAGGCGAGCTTTTTTCACGCAGTGTCATCTGCGTCCGCCTCAATAGCACATTCTTCGCTTATGGGAGGGAAGTCGATGTCCCTACACAGGAACGTGTCACTTTTCCAGACGGTCAAAGACCGTCTTCAGAGGAGTCCACTCTTCAACTCAGTGGTCTGGAGCTCTGGGCAGTGTATCTTGCACTGCAAGCCTTCCTGCAGTGGCTGGAATGCAAATAGATCCGAATTCAGTCGGACTATCCACAGTGGTGCATACACCAACCTCCAAGGCGGACTACGCAGTCGACAAGCCTCCCAAGAGGTCCGGCGGATTCTGCTATGGGTAGAAGACAGAGCATACACCATATCAGCTGTTCATATCCCGGGCGTACAACACTAGGAAGCAGACTTCCTCAGTCGCCAGGGCGTGGACGCAGGGGAATGGGCTCTGCACCCGTTTGTTTTCAAGAAATCTGTAGCCGCAGGATGAAGACGGACGTCGACGTCATGGCTTCTCGGCAACAACAAGGTCCCGATTTTCATGACGCGGTCTTACGATCAAAGAGCTCTGGCGACAGGCGCCTTGGCTCAGGATTGGTCACAGTTCCAGCTACCGATTGCTGCCACACCATCCTCGTCGCCCCAAACTGGCCGGGGAGGTCGTGGTACCGAGATCTGTGGCACCTCACCGTCGGTCGACCGTGAGCACGACGTCATTGCCACCATGAGACGGGCTAGCCAGCCCGCGGTCTGCCAAGATCTACCACAACTCGTGGAAGATATTCTTATCTTAGTGTTCTGCTCAGGGAGTGTCTCCCTGGCCATCGGCATTGCCTACTTTGCCTTCTCTCCTGCAATCTGGTTGGGAAAGAGGTTGGTCGCTCGGCTCCCTTTAAGGGCAAGTCTCGGCACTATCCGTGTTCTTTTCAGAAGCGTCTAGCACGTCTTCCTAAGGTGCGCACGTTACTACAGGGGGTTTGTCATATTGTGCCCCCGTACAAGCCGGCCGTTAGATCCATGGGATCTGAACAGGGTACTAGTTGCTCTCCAGAAGCCGCCTTTCGAGCCTCTGAGGGAAGTTTCCCTTTCGCGCCTGTCACAGAAAGTGGCCTTTCTGGTTGCGATCACGTCGCTTCGGCGAGTGTCTGAGCTGGCGGCTCTGTCATTCAAGGCTCCCTTCCTAGTATTCCACCAGGACAAGGTGTGCTGCGCCCTATTCAGGAGTTTCTTCCTAAGGTTATATCCGCGTTTCTTCTTAATCAGGATATATCCTTACCTTCCTTTTGTTCTCATCCGGTTCTCCGGTATGAAAAGGATTTACAGTTGTTAGTTCTGGGGAGAGCACTCAGAATCTACATTTCCCGCACGGCGCCCATGCGCCGCTCTGATGCATTTTTTTGTCCTTGTCGCTGGTACGCGCAAGGGGTTGCAGGTTTCTAAAGCCACCATGGCTCGATGGATCAAAGAACCAATTCTTGAAGACTACCGTTCTGCGGGGCTTCCGGTTCCTTCAGGGCTGAAGGCCCATTCTACCAGAGCCGTAGGTGCGTCCTGGGCATTACGATACCAGGCTACGGCTCAACAGGTGTGCCAGGCAGCTACCTGGTCGAGCCTGCACATTTTTTCACCAAACATTATCAGGTGCATACCTATGCTTCGGCGGACGCCAGCCTAGGTAGAAGAGCCCTGCAGGCGGCAGTGGCTTCCCCATAGGGGAGGGCTGTCTTGCAGCTCTAACATGAGGTATTTCTTTACCCACCCAGGGACAGCTTTTGGACGTCCCAATCGTCTGGGTCTCCCAATAGAGCGCTGAAGAAGGGAATTTTGTTACTTACCGTAAATTCCTTTTCTTCTAGCTCTTATTGGGAGACCCCAGCACCGCCCTGTTGTCCTTCGGGATTTTTTTGTTGTTTGCGGGTACACATGTTGTTCATGTTGAACGGTTTTTCAGTTCTCCGATGTTACTCGGAGTTAATTTGTTTAAACCAGTTATTGGCTTTCCCCCTTCTTGCTTTGGCACTAAAACTGGAGAAACCCGTGATGTCACGGGGGGGGTATAGCAAACTTAGCCAGAAGGGGAGGGGCCTTGCACTTTTTGGTGTAGTGCTTTGTGTGGCCTCCGGAGGGCAGTAGCTATACCCCAATCGTCTGGGTCTCCCAATAAGAGCTAGAAGAAAAGGAATTTACGGTAAGTAACAAAATTCCCTTCGTCCTTAAAGGGAACCTGTTACCAGATTTGTGTCCCTATAAACTGCGTCCACCACCAGTGAGCTCTTATATACAATGTTCTAGAATACGGTATATAAGAGCCCAAACACCTTTTATTATACTCCCTTGCAGGGTGGTCCGGTCTGATGGGCGTCTGTGGTCTCAGTCCAGGGCCTACTCTTCCATCGCCGTCCTCCTTCACAGCTTCGTGTGGATAGGACGCGTGGATAGGACGCGTCATCCACACAAAGCTGGGAAGGATGGACGGCGATCAAGAGAAGAATAGGAGGTGCGAACAGAGACCAGTGGCACCCATCAAACCGGACCATCCCGCAGGTGAATATAATAACAGCTTTTATTTCTTCAGCGCTCTATTGGGAGACCCAGACGATTGGGGTATAGCTACTGCCCCTCTGGAGGCCACACAAAGCACTACATTAAAAGTGCAAGGCCCTCTCCCCCTCTGGCTATACCCCCCGTGGTATCACGGGTACTCCAGTTTTAGCTTTGTGTGCGAAGGAGGTCAGACATTCCATGCATAGCTCCACAGATTTTAGTCAGCAGTAGCTGCTGACTATTTCGGATGGAAGAAAAGAGGACACATATAGTGTCCCCAGCATGCTCCCTTCTCACCCCTGGATGGTGTTGTAAGGTTGAGGTACCTATTGCTGGTACAGGGCTGGAGCCTGACATGCTGTTTTCCTTCCACATCCCCTGGTAGGGCTCTGTGGAAGTGGGATCCTGCCGGCCTCTCAGCTCTGACGCCGGGCTCCATCCACAGACCCATTAGAACCTGATGGAGACGGAGCAGGAGTACGATCAGGGACAGGCCCTGCATCATACAGGTACTCTGTGTCCCCGGCAGGCACAGACACACTCCCGGGCTGGCTGGGTGTTGTAGTGCGCCGGGGACCGCAACGTTGGAGCTAGTGTCCCTACAGATTACTGGGGGATTGTTTGTGTATGGGAACGCAGCGCCGACCCCCTCTGGACCGGGCGGGCGCTGCTGTGACTTGTGGTGCGCCGGGGATCCGCCGTCCGCGCTTTTACGGCGGCGGCGGTTATAAATTGAGTCCCCGGCTTTTTGGGCCTAGGACGCCGGCAGCTCCGATTCGTTCCCGCCCCCACCCTGTCATTCAGGGTAGGGGAGAGACGCTGTTCGCTAGCAGCGACGAGGGCTGGAGCCTGATTTACATGCTCCAGCCCTCACACTAGGCACAGAGGGAAGCAGGCTTCCCGCTCTTGGCCAGGAACGCCCAGGGCCCGCCCCCCTTCTCTCTCAGGATGCCGGCAGCCATTACATGCAGTCTGGCTGGAGGAAGGACGCAAGAGCTCTGGGAGACCTGGACTAGGGGCTATCTGGCGACCACACACCCGCTTTTTAAGCGGGCGGTAAGCGTTTTTTCTGTGCTGGGTCCCTCTAGTGCCTCACGGTGTATTGGTGTACTGTGTAGGATATAGAGATATGTATTTCTTGCACTGTAAGGTCGCTTCTGGCTGCATCTCCCAGATCACTCTGTGGAAGCAACAACATGTCATCCTCAAAACGCAAGGCGGCCAAGGCAAAAGGGCTGTGTATACTGCGTGTGCTGCATGTGGGGCTAATCTACCAGGCAGGCTCCGATGACCCCCATTGTGTGCAATGCTCCGACCCGGTGCTGCTTCGCCAGCCGGAGTCAGGAGGGAGAGTGACCCAGGCTGAGACGCCTGTAAGTCTGCCCCGGTGACAGGGACAGACTTTGCAGTTTTTGCTGATAATATGTCTGTCTCTATGGCAAAATACTTGAAACCTTGCAATCTATGCATGGGGCTCAGTCTTTGGGCACGGCGAGGCCTCTGTCCTCAAGGTCCCCTCACTTGGAATTAATCCAGCCCACAGGGGAGTCCCCGGCTTCACAGGCCGAGGATTATGAGTCAGATGATAGCCCCAGCCACCCTAAGCGAGCTCGCTGGGAAAGACCCTCGACGTAATCACACTGCTCAGGGTCTCAGCGCAATCAGTCTCCCTGTGATGTGTCTGATGAGAGTGATCAGGAATCCATTCCTGGAACCCCTCTCAACCTGGATACCCCTGATGGGGATGCCATGGTAAACGACCTTATCTCAGCCATCAATAGGCTGTTGGATATTTCTCCCCCAGCCCCTTCAGCAGAAGAGGCGGGCTGCGGAGCAGGAGAAGTTTCGTTTCCTTTATCCCAAGCGTAAATTGAGTGCTTTGTTGGATCACGCTGACTTCAGAGAATCAATCCAGAAGCACGACGCTCACTCCAGAAAGGCGTTTCTCTAAACGATCTAAAGATACGCGTTTCCCTTTCCCCCCTGAGGTGGTCAAGCGCTGGACACAGTGTCCAAAGGTAGACCCCCCCGATTTCCAAACTCGCAGCTAGGTCCATAGTTGCAGTGGAGGATGGCGCTTCACTTAAAGATGCCAATGACAGACAGATGGACCTTTGGTTAAAATCTGTCTATGAAGCTATCGGCGCGTCGTTTGCTCCGGCATTCGCAGCCGTATGGGCACTCCAGGCTATTTCAGCTGGGCTTAGCAAAAGTGGATGCTATCATACATCAGCAGTGCCGCAAGTGGCGCACCTTACCACGCAGATGTCGGCGTTTGCGTCTTACGCTATCAATGCGGTCCTAGAATCTACCAGTCGCACCTCAATGGCGTCCGCCAATTCGGTAGTTTTGCGCAGAGCCTTGTGGTTAAAGGACTGGAAAGCAGATGCTGGTTCCAAAAAATGTTTGACTGTTTGGCGAGCCATTGGCTGATATCATTAAGCAGTCTAAGGGTAAAGACTCCTCTTTACCACAACCCAGAACAACCAAACCTCAGCAGAAAAAGTGGCAGCAGAGGTTTCAGTCCTTTCGAGGTTCGGGCAAGACACCATTTACCTCGTACAAAGGGACTCAGAGGACGCAAAGAAACTCAGATTCGTGGCGGGCTCACACGCGCCCCAAGAAAGCAAATGGAGGGTACCGCTTCCAAAGCGGCTACCTCATGACTTCCAGCCCCCTCCCTCCGCATCGCCGGTCGGGGGCAGGCTCTCCCCGCTTTTCCGGCATTTGGATGTCACAGGTCAAAGACCGGTGGGTGACGGACATTTTGTCTCGCGGGTACAGAATCGAGTTCAATTCTCGTCCTCCAGCTCGGTTCTTCAGAACCTCCCCACATCCAGACCGAGCAGATGCTCTGCTGCAGGCGGTGGGCTCCCTAAGAGCGGAAGGAGTGGTGATCCCAGTCCCTCCTCAGGAACAAGGGCAAGGGTTTTACTCCAATCTCTTTGTGGTTCCAAAAAAGGACGGCTCGTTCCGTCCTGTTCTGGACCTAAAACGGCTCAACAAACATGTGCACGCAGGAAGTTCGGATGGAAACCCTGCGTTCTGTCATTGCCTCAATGTCCAGAGGAGACTTCCTTGCCTCAATAGACATCAAAGATGCTTATCTCCACGTGCCAATTGCTACAGAACATCAACGTTTTCTACGTTTTGTGATAGGAGACGACCATTTTCAGTTCGTAGCTCTGCCATTTGGTCTGGCGACAGCCCCAACGGGTCTTCACCAAGGTCATGGCGGCGGTGGTAGCAGTCTTGCACTCTCAGGGACACTCGGTGGATCCCTTACCTAGACGATTTATTGGTCAAAGCTCCCTCTCAAGAGGCATGTCAGCACAGCCTGAATGCTACGCTGAGACCCTACAGTCTTTCGGGTGGATCATCAACTTTCCAAAGTCGATCCTATCACCGACTCAATCACTAACGTATCTTGGCATGGAGTTTCATACTCTAGCAGCGATAGTGAAGCTTCCGCTGAACAAGCAGCGGTCCCTACAGACAGGGGTGCAATCTCTTCTGCAGGGCCAGTTGCATCCCTTGCGGCGCCTCATGCATTTCCTAGGGAAGATGGTTGGCAGCCATGGAAGCAGTTCCCTTTGCGCAGTTTCATCTGCGCCCACTTCAATGGGACATTCTCCGCCAATGGGACGGGAAGTCAACGTCCCTGGACAGGAAAGTCTCGCTTTCCCAGATGGCCAAGGACTCCCTACAATGGTGGCTCCTTCCACCTCATTGTCTCAGGGAAGATCCTTCCTGCCCCCATCCTGGGCAGTAGTCACGACAGATGCGAGTCTGTCAGGGTGGGGAGCAGTGTTTCTCCACCACAGGGCTCAGGGGACGTGGACCTCCGCAGGAGTCCATCCTTCAGATCAATGTTCTGGAGATCAGAGCAGTGTATCTTGCTCTACTGGCCTTCCAACAGTGGCTGGAAGGAAAGCAGATCCGAATCCAATCGGACAACTCCACAGCGGTGGCATACATCAACCACCAAGGAGGGACGCGCAGTCGGCAAGCCTTCCAAGAAGTCCGGCGCATTCTAATGTGGGTGGAGGACAGAGCATCCACCATATCCGCGTTCACATCCCAGGCGTAGAAAACTGGGAAGCAGACTCCTCAGTCGCCAGGGCATGGACGCAGGGGAATGGTCCCTTCACCCGGACGTGTTTCAGGAAATCTGTCGCCGCTGGGGAGTGCCGGACGTCGACCTAATGGCATCCCGGCACAAACAACAAGGTCCCGGCATTCATGGCGAGGTCGCGCGATCAAAGAGCTCTGGCGGCAGACGCCTTGGTTCAAGATTGGTCGCAGTTTCAGCTCCCATACGTGTTTCCGCCTCTGGCGCTCTTGCCCAGAGTGCTACGCAAGATCAGATCCGAGTGCAGCCGCATCATACTCGTCGCTCCAGACTGGCCGAGGAGGTCGTGGTATCCGGATCTGTGGCATCTCACGATCGGTCGACCGTGGTCACTGCCAGACCGACCAGACTTACTGTCCCAAGGGCCGTTTTTCCATCAGAATTCTGCGGCCCTGAACCTGACTGTGTGGCCTTTGTGTCCTGGATCCTAGCGTCTGCAGGATTATCTCAAGGAGTCGTTGCCACAATGAGACAAGCTAGAAAGTCGAATTCGGCTAAGATCTACCACAGAACGTGGAAGATTTTCTTATCCTGGTGCTCTGCTCAGGGAGTGTCTCCCTGGCCATTTGCATTGCCCAAGTTTCTTTCCTTCCTGCAATCGGGGTTAGAAAAGGGCTTGTCGCTCAGCTCCCTTAAAGGGCAAGTTTCGGCACTATCCGTGTTTTTTCAGAAGCGTCTAGCACACGTCTTCCTAAGGTGCGCACGTTCCTGCAGGGGGTCTGTCATATTGTGCCCCCGTACAAGCGGCCGTTAGATCCATGGGATCTGAACAGGGTACTAGTTGCTCTCCAGAAGCCGCCCTTCGAGCCTCTGAAGGAAGTTTCCTTTTCTCGGCTGTCACAGAAAGTGGCGTTTCTTGTTGCGATCACATCGCTTCGGCGAGTGTCTGAGCTGGCAGCTCTGTCATCCAAGGCTCCTTTCCTGGTGTTCCACCAGGACAAGGTAGTGCTGCGCCCTATTCCGGAGTTTCTCCCTAAGGTCGTATCCTCTTTTCATCTTAATCAGGATATATCCTTGCCTTCTTTTTGTCCTCATCCGGTTCACCGGTATGAAAAGGACTTACGTTTGCTAGATCTGGTGAGAGCACTCAGAATCTACATTTCCCGCACGGCGCCCATGCGCCGTTCCGATGCACTTTTTGTCCTTGTCGCTGGTCCGCGCAAGGGATTGCAGGCTTCTAAAGCCACCCTGGCTCGATGGATCAAAGAACCAATTCTAGAGGCCTACCGTTCTGCGGGGCTTCCGGTTCCTTCAGGGCTAAAAGCCCACTCAACCAGAGCCGTGGGTGCGTCCTGGGCATTACGTCACCAGGCTTCGGCTCAACAGGTGTGCCAGGCAGCTACCTGGTCCAGTCTGCACACTTTCACCAAGCATTATCAGGTGCATACCTATGCTTCGGCGGATGCCAGCTTAGGTAGAAGAGTCCTGCAGGCGGCAGTGACACCCCCGTAGGGGAGGGCTGTTTTGCAGCTCTAACATGAGGTATTTCTTTACCCACCCAGGGACAGCTTTTGGACGTCCCAATCGTCTGGGTCTCCCAATAGAGCGCTGAAGAAGAAGGGAATTTTGTTACTTACCGTAAATTCCTTTTCTTCTAGCTCTTATTGGGAGACCCAGCACCCGCCCTGTTGTCCTTCGGGATGTTTTTTTGTTGTTTGCGGGTACACATGTTGTTTATGTTGAACGGTTTTTCAGTTCTCCGATGTTATTCGGAGTTAATTTGTTTAAACCAGTTATTGGCTTCCTCCTTCTTGCTTTGGCACTAAAACTGGAGAACCCGTGATACCACGGGGGGGGTATAGCCAGAGGGGGAGGGGCCTTGCACTTTTAATGTAGTGCTTTGTGTGGCCTCCAGAGGGCAGTAGCTATACCCCAATCGTCTGGGTCTCCCAATAAGAGCTAGAAGAAAAGGAATTTACGGTAAGTAACAAAATTCCCTTCTTTTTTTACGCTCCTACAGATCAGCCAGGCCTCTTATTTACAGTATTCTGGAATGCTGTATATAAGGGCTCACTGGTGCTGCCAAATCCCATCCCATTATGTAGTAGGTGTAGTAATAATTTTGACAAGTACCACAAAGTAGAAATGTAGTAAAATTTTCCAGATATAGCCTTGTCTCTTACCTCATGTGCAGGGCATTGTAGTAGCTTAAGTATCCATGGTTATAACTAGGGGTGATCGAATACCTCAAATATTTGGCTTCGCGAATATCTGACGAATAGGACGCCGCTATGCGAATATTCGATGCACAGTGTAAGTCTATGGGAAGCCCAAATAGTTGTTCGGGTTTCCCATAGACTTACATTGCGCATCGAATATTCGCGAATAGTCAAATAGCGGCGAGGTATTTGGCAAATATTTGTGAAGCCGAATATTTGAGGTATTCGATCATCCCTAGTTATAACCATGAGACCCTGTCACTATATGAGTGGACATAATCATGGATAGCTAAGCTGCTATGCTCTGCACATGAGGTAGGAGACAAGGCTGTATCAGGAGCACTATAGTCAATTTCTATTTGAAGGCATTTGCTAATATTTTATTATGCATATTAGGAGAGGATCTTAGACATGGGAATAACACTTTAAATTAAAAACCTGGAGGATGACCAGCGCCGAACAAACCCCGGGGTCAGGACACTTGTCCCTGCTTCCCCCTTATAGTCTTACTCTTCAGCGGTGCAGTGATATAATGGCTTGTATTTCTGCAGGAACATCAACTATCAGATCGCGGCAAACATTCTACACCTCAGCCTTCACTAGGAATTTGCTGCCTTGCTGTGTGTTGTGTATTTGTCCAACAAGCCTGCCCAAATGTCACCATACAGGAGCTGCCCCGCCGGCCGGGTTTGCTGCGGCCCGCCCCGCCGGCCGGGTTTGCTGCGGCCCGCCCCGCCGGCCGGGTTTGCTGCGGCCCGCCCCGCCGGCCGGGTTTGCTGCGGCCCGCCCCGCCGGCCGGGTTTGCTGCGGCCCGCCCCGCCGGCCGGGTTTGCTGCGGCCCGCCCCGCCGGCCGGGTTTGCTGCGGCCCGCCCCGCCGGCCGGGTTTGCTGCGGCCCGCCCCGCCGGCCGGGTTTGCTGCGGCCCGCCCCGCCGGCCGGGTTTGCTGCGGCCCGCCCCGCCGGCCGGGTTTGCTGCGGCCCGCCCCGCCGGCCGGGTTTGCTGCGGCCCGCCCCGCCGGCCGGGTTTGCTGCGGCCCGCCCCGCCGGCCGGGTTTGCTGCGGCCCGCCCCGCCGGCCGGGTTTGCTGCGGCCCGCCCCGCCGGCCGGGTTTGCTGCGGCCCGCCCCGCCGGCCGGGTTTGCTGCGGCCCGCCCCGGAAACTTACCCCAAGTGCTTCCTGCTTGCGGGTTTAGTCGGCTCCGTTCACACTTAATTCATGGTGTCACAACTTTGTTCTTCTCTCCTGTAGATCCTGAAACCTTCAGAAAAGAAAGCAAAGTACCAGTACGGGGGATTGAACTCTGGGCGCCCCGTGACGCCTCCCCGGACAGCCAATCCTCCCAAGAAGAGGTGAAGAGCATATCCTGCCGACGAGACATCGCCAGATCCTCCATCAAGAAAACAAAAAAAATAAATAAAAAATCCACCTTATAATAAGTGTGCACTGTTAACATCACCCAGCCATTCTGACCCCCTTATACAATGTTGCACGCGTTTACCTCCTTGAGACAGGTAAAAGGATTCCAGAAAGAGTTAAATGTCCAAATCTGCTTCACCCCTCTCTACCCCCCCCCCCCCAAATTAACAAGTATATTATGCACATGATATCTTAAGCCCCAAACAACATTGCAAAGGGGTCCATACTTTTAGTACTGCAGCTAGTCCTCTTCCCCCCCCCCCCCCCCACCCCAAGCCCACCAAGGACCCCGCAAGTCACAAAAGGGGTCGTTCCGCTCGCCTCACCGCAGCGGCGTTTGTCATGTTAACCCTTTCAGTGCCGGCTGGATCTGCAGGACTTAACTGTGCTAAATAAATGTTACGGTGCAACCTTTTCTCCGTTGCTATATCCAGGGCGCAGCCCCCCCACCCCCCATTCCTCCTGGCATTGAAGGGGTTACTTTACCTTTGTCTCTTCACTTCACTGCTTTATTTTTGTTTTTTTTTTCTAGCATTAGTTGTATATTCTGAGAGAAGAAACGATCACCCGTCGTGTGTGCCCTGTGGTATTTTCGGCTTTCCACGCTTTTAGCATTTTTCTTTCTTTTCTCCATGTTTTTGTGTCACCCCCCCGCCGCTCGTTTCGTTCTGTTGACAGACTACCACTTTTTTTTTTTTTCCTGTTCTAATCTGCTTTTGACATTAAAGATGACTTTTCTTAGTACATGTGGTTCGTGTACAGCTTGCTTTCTAAAAGCCTGACATTAACAGAGAATGTGCCGGTGACTGCGGCGTACCCATCATGTAACGATCACTCGGTGTTTCCATGTATTTCATACTGACATTCAGCGTCTCGGGGGCATCTGTGGTCACGTCTCTTCCCCCCCCCCCCCCCCTTCCCTTATCCTCTCCCGTTTTTCAGTTGCGATCTATTACAGCATGTGTAGAGTTAATGTTGGTTTGCATATGACGCACCTCCTCCACGTTCCCGCGGCACATCCCGCATTTGCACTTCTAGATGCGTATTTTTTTCTAGAATCATGTTGCGTTTTGAGCTCTGGAATTAGAGTTTAGAAGTGACAGTTTGCAAAAGTGAATGTGCTGCCGGTCTCCTTCCGCCCCGTTGTCAGGATTAAAGGGTGCATGCGGCCTACACGCACCGTGGATGTGACGCGGCGGCGCACACGCTGACTGGGTACCGGTGGGGAAACCACGTGTGGGCTGCATGGACACTTTAATTTATTTGCGAGCAGCAGTCACTCTATCAACAGTAAATTGTATTCTTTACAAGCAATCTACTAACTGCTTTAAGTATCTTACTTTTTTTGTTTTTGTTTTTGTTTGTTTTTTTTCATTTATTTCTTTCGGTTTTAATTCAATAAAATGTCATTAGAAACAAAACCGCCCGTGTCTCCTGTCTGCAAAACGATCACATCAAATGCCATATAGAAGAAGGTGACCGGTCCAAATTCAGACACATTAGTGACGCCTCTTCATTTTCGTTACTTTCCTAATTGGATGTTTCTGCACATTCTGTGAGATCGGATGAAATACAGCTCTGAGGTTAATTACACTAATGCGTTACATCAAAAAGGTTGAACTAAACAGGCCTAGATGGTTTGTTTCAACCTATGTAACTATTGGTCCATCAATGCATAACATCTTAAGAAAATATTTCTATCACTTATTCTGTACTGATCCTGAGTTACCTCCTGTATTATACTCCAGAGCTGCACTCACTATTCTGCTGGTGCAGTCACTGTGTACTTACAGGATGTAACTCGATCTGTAATTTATGTACACAGTGACTGCACCAGCAGAATAGTGAGTGCAGCTCTGGAGTATAAGGGTATATGCCCACAATCAGGACAGAATGCGTCCTGGATGCGGCGAGTCCTGACCTATGGGGCCGCAAGTCTCCTCTGCAGGAGATCAGTGGCCCGTGCTTACGATCTGGGCTCAGGCAGTTGCGGTCTCTTCTGCGGAGAACACTCGCGGCTTCACTGCAATAAACTGACATGTTTGCAGCACAGTAAGCTGCACCGCAGGTCAGTTTACGCTGCAGGCCATACATGGCACAGTGGGCATGGGATTTCTAGAAATTCCATCCACTGTGCTTGTACTGTACATTGCAGCCTTTTGGGTGCAGCTGAAGTATGCTGCGTCCAAAACTGGGAACGCAGCCTTATACAGGACGTAACTCAGGATCAGTAATGTATGTACACAGTGACTGCACCAGCAGAATAGTGAGTGCAGCTCTAGAGTATAATACAGGAGGTAACTCGGGATCAGTAATGTAATGTATGTACACAGTGAGTGCAGCTCTGGAGTATAATACAGGAGGTAACTCAGGATCAGTAATGTATGTACACAGTGACTGCACCAGCAGAACAGTGAGTGCAGCTCTGGAGTATAATACAGGAGGTAACTCAGGATCAGTAATGTATGTACACAGTGACTGCACCAGCAGAATAGTGAGTGCAGCTCTGGAGTATAATACAGGAGGTAACTCAGGATCAGTAATGTAATGTATGTACACAGTGACTGCACCAGCAGAATAGTGAGTGCAGCTCTGGAGTATAATACAGGAGGTAACTCAGGATCAGTAATGTATGTACACAGTGACTGCACCAGCAGAACAGTGAGTCCAGCTCTGGAGTATAATACAGGAGGTAACTCAGGATCAGTAATGTATGTACACAGTGACTGCACCAGCAGAATAGTGAGTGCAGCTCTGGAGTATAATACAGGAGGTAACTCAGGATCAGTAATGTAATGTATGTACACAGTGACTGCACCAGCAGAATAGTGAGTGCAGCTCTGGAGTATAATACAGGAGGTAATCTAGACTGATAGTGTATGTAGATTCATTCTATAACTCATCTGTAAAATTATTTCTGGCATTAGTCACATGCTTTGGAGAAGTTATACGCGGTTAACTGGAACACACCCTAAATAAAACATGCACCCTCTGAAATGTCCTGGAAACAATCTACCGTCGCTCCTCTATAGGCCTAAGTTCAGCCGCATCAGAATGTGCCCTCTGCGCTGCAGTGCAGATCAGTGTTTTCTGGTGTAAAGCTGTTCATAACAGAAAAGCTTTATTTCCTCAGAAAACAAAGCTCTAAACCGGCATTACTTGGCACAAAGTCCCCCCCGTAACACAAGGAGTCTCCTGTGGATTAGAAAAGCTCAGATCACGGGGTTTTTTTTTGGGGAGGGGGGGGGGTTTGTTTGTGCGGTCAATGAGTTTTGTGGAAACTGCATGTTTTGGAGTTTTTCATTTTGTAAAGCAGTTTTGAAAACTTTGTTGTTTTTTTTTTGTTTTTTTTTTTTTGCTGCCTTTTGATCAGATGGTATGTGACCTGCAATTTATATTTATATTTTCAAAGGGGGAAATAAACAAACAGTAACATTTTCTTCAGGCCATGTGCGCACTAGAAATTAACTATTTCTGAAGGAAAAACCTAACTTTCTGAAAGAATTTCGCCCCTGAGGTAAAAAACAAAACGCAACGGTTTTACTGCGGATTTGCCACAGGTTGGTCCCTGACTGTTTTTACCATTATCTATTGGGGAAAAAAAACCACAGGTACTTGCGGAAAAGTAGTGACATGCTCATTAATTCTGCAGCGGAAATTCCGCGGGTATAAAAGTGTGCGCAAAGCTTTTTCCTTTTTTTTTTTTTTTTTTTATACCCATAGGTTTTGCTGGGGAATGAATGCAGAAATGTTAGAAATATTTTCTGCAGCAAATCTGCGGTAAATCCGCAGTGTGCGCACATAGCCTCAAGCAGCTTTTTCAGGCTGTGGATAGGTGGCTATAAACTACATTAAACATATCCCTAAATTGCATTTTGGGCCTATACATGGGCCATCCACCTGCTGTATACGTGGAGTGATTAGCGCCTTCGTCCTATGCAGAGCGATCGGCTCCGTTGCACACAGCAATGAGCTGAGAAGTGGAAGCCGCTGAAAATAATTCAATTATGGAACTAATTAAAGGCCGCACCATCTGACTAGTTCTGCTTCTTCTCTAGGAGGGGGGGGGGGGCGCCCCGCCTGGCACAGATCCGCACAGCGCCCCCTCTATTAATGAGCGCGTCTCTGCTGGCCGTGCTATTTGGGGAAATTGCGGTGTTAATTTGTGCTTTGTGGATTTGATTGCAGCGTTCTTTTTTGCTTGAAATAAATTGGACACATGAACTGCGCACCAGAGATGAGACGGGGCCGGATCCATCCTCTGCCCCCGCAGCTGATTGACAGGTCGTCCATTATCATTTATTGCTGGAATAGTCTCGTCCCCGGCCAGATCCTTAAAATACATTATATGTGCTGCAGACAAAATAATACCTGGCTGTGACCGCGCCGGCCATGGCTTCACTATAAATTGGGTGACTGGTTCCTTTTTGTTTTGTTGCAAATTGTCAAAATTCTGGCACATACAAGTATTCTGTAAAATACATTAATCGTGCAATAACAAATACTGTATGAGCTCCTTTGTGATGGGTCACATGGGCATGCTGGAACTTGTAGTCTCTGGATATGTCCCATGTTGTCCTGTAAAGTTGGCCTCTACATTTGGAGGCTGTGGCCAAGGGAAGAGCCAAACTAAAGGTGTAGAAATGCCAAAAAGCAAATGCTCAAATCCTGGACGGCAACGGATGTATGGGCCGCACAGAGGAAAAAAATAATTTGGGGGGGCCACATTCTTTGCAGGACAGTGACAATTTTATTGGTACCATATTTTTTTTTGTTTTGTTTTTACACACCTTTTGGATCACTGATTTTGAACATTTCTTCAGCGCTCTATTGGGAGACCCAGACGATTGGGGTATAGCTACTGCCCTCCGGAGGCCACACAAAGCACTACACTAAAGTGCAAGGCCCCTCCCCTTCTGGCTATACCCCCCCGTGGTATCACGGGTTCTCCAGTTTTCAAGCTTTGTGCGAAGGAGGTCAGACATCCATGCATAGCTCCACAGATTTTAGTCAGCAGTAGCTGCTGACTATTTCGGATGGAAGAAAAGAGGGCCCATATAGGGCCCCCAGCATGCTCCCTTCTCACCCGTGGATGGTGTTGTAAGGTTGAGGTACCTATTGCTGGTACAGGGGCTGGAGCCCCACATGCTGTTTTCCTTCCACATCCCCTTGTAGGGCTCTGTGGAAGTGGGATCCTGCCGGCCTCTAAGCTCTGACGCCGGGCTCCATCCACAGACCCATAGCACCTGATGGATACGGAGCAGGAGTACAATCAGGGACAAGGCCCTGCATCATACAGGTACTCTGTGTCCCCGGCAGGCACAGACACACTCCGGGCTGGCTGGGTGTTGTAGTGCGCCGGGGACCGTAACGATTGAGTTGGTGTTCCTGCAGTTTACTGGGGGACTTTTGTGTTGTGGGAACGCAGCGCCGACCCCCACTGGACCGGCGGCGCTGCTGTGACTTGTAGTGCGCCGGGGACACGCCGACCGCGCTTTTACGGCGGCGGCGTTTATAAATCCAGTCCCCGGCTTTTGCGGCCTAGCTCCGCTTCGTTCCCGCCCCCACCCTGTCAATCAGGGTAGGGGAGAGACGCTGTTTCGCAGCAGCGACGAGGGCTGGAGCCTGATTTACATGCTCCAGCCCTCTCACTAGGCACAGAGGGAAGCAGGCTTCCCGCTCTTAGTCAGGAACGCCCAGGGCCCGCCCCCCCTCCTCTCCCAGGACGCCGGCAGCCATTACATGCAGTCTGGCTGGAGGAAGGACGCAAGGCTCTGGGAGACCTGGACTAGGGGGCTTTTGGCGACCACACACCCGCTCTTAAGCGGGCGGTAAGCGGCTTTTCAGCTGGCCCCTCTAGTGCCTCAGTGTGTATTGGTGTACTGTGTCACCAGATATATATATTTATTTATGTCTTGCACTGTGAGGTCGCTTCCTGGCTGGATACCCCAGATCGCTCTGAGGAAGCAGCAACATGTCATCCACAAAACGCAAGGCTGCCAAGGCTAGGGCTGTGTACACTGCGTGTGCTGCATGTGGGGCTGCTCTACCAGCAGGTTCCAAAGACCCCCATTGTGTGCAATGCTCAGATCCGGTGCTGCTTCGCCAGCCGGAGTCCGGAGGGGTAGTGACCCAGGCTGAGACGCTTGTAAGTCCTGCCCCGGTGTCAGGGACAGACTTTGCAGTTTTTGCTGATGGAATGTCTGTGACTATGGCAAAAATCCTTGAAACTTTGCAATCCATGACTGGGGCTCAGTCTATGGACACGGCGAGGTCTCTGTCCTCTAATCCCCCTCAGTTGGAATTAATCCAGACTGCAAGGGGGTCCCCGGCTTCCCAGGCTGAGTATTATGACTCAGATGATAGCCCCAGCCACCCTAAGCGAGCTCGCTGGGAAAGACCCTCAACGTCATCACACTGCTCAGGGTCTCAGCGCAATCAGTCTCCCTGTGATGCGTCTGAAGAGAGTGATCAGGAGTCTTATCCTGGAACCCCTCTCAATCTGGATACCCCGGATGGGGACGCCATGGTAAACGAGCTTATCTCAGCCATCAATAGACTGTTGGATATTTCTCCCCCAGCTCCTTCTGCAGAGGAGGCAGCTGCAGAGCAGGAGAAGTTTCGTTTCCTCTATCCCAAGCGTAAATTGAGTGCTTTCTTGGATCACTCTGACTTCAGAGAGTCAATCCAGAAACACGACGCTCATCCAGAAAGGCGTTTCTCTAAACGTTCTAAGGATACACGTTTTCCTTTCCCCCCTGATGTGGTCAAGCGCTGGACCCAGTGTCCAAAAGTAGACCCCCCGATTTCCAAACTTGCAGCTAGATCCATAGTTGCAGTGGAGGATGGCGCTTCACTTAAGGATGCCAATGACAGACAGATGGACCTTTGGTTAAAATCTGTCTATGAAGCTATCGGCGCGTCGTTTGCTCCAGCATTCGCAGCCGTATGGGCTCTCCAGGCTATTTCAGCTGGTTTAGCAAAAGTGGATGCTATCATACATCCAGCGGTGCCGCAAGTGGCGTCCCTTACCTCGCAGATGTCTGCGTTTGCGTCTTACGCTATCAATGCGGTCCTAGAATCTACCAGCCGCACCTCAATGGCGTCCGCCAATTCGGTAGTTTTGCGCAGAGCCTTGTGGTTAAAGGACTGGAAAGCAGATGCTGGTTCCAAAAAATGTTTAACCAGCTTGCCTTTATCTAGAGATAGACTGTTTGGCGAGCCATTGGCTGACATCATTAAACAGTCCAAGGGTAAAGACTCTTCCTTACCCCAGCCCAGATCAAGCAAACCTCAGCAGAAAAAATGGCAGCAGAGGTTTCAGTCCTTTCGAGGTTCGGGCAAGACACAATTCTCCTCGTCCAAAGGGACTCAGAGGACGCAAAGAGTCTCAGATTCCTGGCGGGCTCACGCACGCCCCAAGAAAGCAAATGGAGGAACCGCTTCCAAAGCGGCTACCTCATGACTTCCAGCCCCCCCCCTCCGCATCTCCGGTCGGGGGCAGGCTCTCCCGCTTTTCCGACATTTGGATGTCACAGGTCAAAGACCGGTGGGTGACAAACATTTTGTCTCGCGGGTACAGAATCGAGTTCAGTTCTCGTCCTCCAGCTCGGTTCTTCAGAACCTCCCCACATCCAGACCGAGCAGATGCCCTGCTGCAGGCGGTGGACTCCCTAAGAGCGGAAGGAGTAGTGGTTCCTGTACCGCCTCAGGAACAAGGGCGAGGGTTTTACTCCAATCTCTTTGTGGTTCCAAAAAAGGACGGCTCGTTCCGTCCTGTTCTGGATCTAAAGCTGCTCAACAAACATGTGCACGCCAGACGGTTCCGGATGGAAACCCTCCGCTCTGTCGTTGCCTCAATGTCTCAAGGAGACTTCCTTGCCTCAATAGACATCAAAGATGCTTATCTCCACGTGCCAATTGCTACAGAACATCAACGTTTTCTACGTTTTGTGATAGGAAACGACCATCTTCAGTTCGTAGCTCTGCCATTCGGTCTGGCGACAGCCCCCCGGGTCTTCACCAAGGTCATGGCGGCGGTGGTAGCAGTCTTGCACTCTCAGGGACACTCGGTGATCCCTTACCTAGACGATCTACTTGTCAAGGTACCCTCTCAAGAGGCATGCCAACTCAGTCTACATGCTACGCTGGAGACTCTACAGACGTTCGGATGGATCATCAACTTTGCAAAGTCGAATCTGTCACCGTCACAGTCGCTAACGTATCTTGGCATGGAGTTTCATACTCGAGCAGCGAGAGTGAAGCTTCCGCTGAACAAGCAGCGGTCCCTACAGACAGGGGTGCAATCCCTCCTTCAAGGCCAGTCGCACCCCTTACGGCGCCTCATGCACTTCCTCGGGAAGATGGTGGCAGCCATGGAAGCAGTTCCCTTTGCGCAGTTTCATCTGCGCCCACTTCAATGGGACATTCTCCGCCAATGGGACGGGAAGTCAACGTCCCTGGACAGGAAAGTCTCTCTTTCCCAGACGGCCAAGGACTCTCTACAATGGTGGCTCCTTCCCACCTCATTGTCTCAGGGAAGATCCTTCCTGCCCCCATCCTGGGCAGTGGTCACGACAGATGCGAGTCTGTCAGGGTGGGGAGCAGTGTTTCTCCACCACAGGGCCCAGGGGACGTGGACTCCGCAGGAGTCCACCCTTCAGATCAATGTTCTGGAAATCAGGGCAGTGTATCTTGCCCTACTGGCCTTCCAACAGTGGCTGGAAGGAAAGCAGATCCGAATCCAGTCGGACAACTCCACAGCGGTGGCATACATCAACCACCAAGGAGGGACGCGCAGTCGGCAAGCATTCCAAGAAGTCCGGCGCATTCTAATGTGGGTGGAGGACACAGCATCCACCATATCCGCGGTTCACATCCCAGGCGTAGAAAATTGGGAAGCAGACTTCCTCAGTCGCCAGGGCATGGACGCAGGGGAGTGGTCCCTTCACCCGGACGTGTTTCAGGAAATCTGTCGCCGATAGGGAGTGCCGGACGTCGACCTAATGGCGTCCCGGCACAACAACAAGGTCCCGGCATTCATGGCGAGGTCGCGCGATCAAAGAGCTCTGGCGGCAGACGCATTAGTTCAAGATTGGTCGCAGTTCCGGCTCCCATACGTCTTCCCACCTCTGGCACTCTTGCCCAGAGTGTTACGCAAGATCAGATCCGATTGCAGCCGCGTCATACTCGTCGCCCCAGACTGGCCGAGGAGATCGTGGTATCCGGATCTGTGGCATCTCACGGTCGGTCGACCGTGGTCACTGCCAGACCGACCAGACTTTCTGTCCCAAGGGCCGTTTTTCCATCAGAATTCTGCGGCCCTGAACCTGACTGTGTGGCCATTGAGTCCTGGATCCTAGCGTCCGCAGGATTATCTCAAGGAGTCGTAGCCACAATGAGACAAGCTAGGAAGTCAACGTCTGCTAAGATCTACCACAGAACGTGGAAGATTTTCTTATCCTGGTGCTCTGCACAGAGAGTATCCCCTTGGCCATTTGCATTGCCCACCTTTCTTTCCTTCCTGCAATCGGGGTTGGAAAAGGGCTTGTCGCTCAGCTCCCTTAAAGGGCAAGTCTCGGCACTATCTGTGTTTTTTCAGAAGCGTCTAGCACGTCTTCCTAAGGTGCGCACGTTCCTACAGGGGGTCTGTCATATTGTGCCCCCGTACAAGCGGCCGTTAGATCCATGGGATCTGAACAGAGTACTAGTTGCTCTGCAAAAGCCGCCCTTCGAGCCTCTAAAGGACGTTTCCTTTTCTCGCCTGTCACAGAAAGTGGCGTTTCTTGTTGCGATCACATCGCTTCGGCGAGTGTCTGAGCTGGCAGCTCTGTCATCCAAGGCTCCCTTCCTGGTGTTCCACCAGGACAAGGTAGTGCTGCGCCCCATTCCGGAGTTTCTCCCTAAGGTCGTATCCTCGTTTCATCTTAATCAGGATATATCCTTGCCTTCCTTTTGTCCTCAGCCGGTTCACCGGTATGAGAAAGACTTACGTTTGCTAGATCTGGTGAGAGCACTCAGAATCTATATTTCTCGCACGGCGCCTATCCGCCGTTCAGATGCACTTTTTGTCCTTGTCGCTGGCCAGCGCAAGGGGTCGCAGGCTTCTAAAGCCACCCTGGCTCGATGGATCAAAGAACCAATTCTGGAAGCCTACCGTTCTGCTGGGCTTCCGGTTCCTTCAGGGCTGAAAGCCCACTCAACCAGAGCTGTGGGTGCGTCCTGGGCTTTGCGACACCAGGCTTCGGCTCAACAGGTGTGCCAGGCAGCTACCTGGTCGAGTCTGCACACTTTCACCAAACATTATCAGGTGCATACCTATGCTTCGGCGGATGCCAGCTTAGGTAGAAGAGTCCTGCAGGCGGCAGTGACATCCCCGTAGGGGAGGGCTGTTTTGCAGCTCTAACATGAGGTATTTCTTTACCCACCCAGGGACAGCTTTTGGACGTCCCAATCGTCTGGGTCTCCCAATAGAGCGCTGAAGAAGAAGGGAATTTTGTTACTTACCGTAAATTCCTTTTCTTCTAGCTCTTATTGGGAGACCCAGCACCCGCCCTGTTGTCCTTCGGGATTTTTTTGTTGTTTGCGGGTACACATGTTGTTCATGTTGAACGGTTTTTCAGTTCTCCGACGTTATTCGGAGTTAATTTGTTTAAACCAGTTATTGGCTTCCTCCTTCTTGCTTTGGCACTAAAACTGGAGAACCCGTGATACCACGGGGGGGGTATAGCCAGAAGGGGAGGGGCCTTGCACTTTTTAGTGTAGTGCTTTGTGTGGCCTCCGGAGGGCAGTAGCTATACCCCAATCGTCTGGGTCTCCCAATAAGAGCTAGAAGAAAAGGAATTTACGGTAAGTAACAAAATTCCCTTCTTTTTACTTGTTTATTATAACAAATGTGCACATTCTTTGTTTAAATATAAAAAAAAGTTGATGCTAAAAAAGTCATGCCATATTTTGTTTGTTTTTTTTTACATTTTATCCCTTTCTTGTATCTAATAGTGTTGCAATTATCACTATATAGAAATTTTGGCCAACATCTTTTAGTAATGTTCCCCATCCTATAGTAATGGTCTCCATCCTATAGTAATGTTCCCCATCCTTGTCTCCATCCTATAGTAATGGTCTCCATCCTATAGTAATGTTCCCCATCCTTGTCTCCATCCTATAGTAATGTTCCCCATCCTTGTCTCCATCCTATAGTAATGTTCCCCATCCTTGTCTCCATCCTATAGTAATGTTCCCCATCCTTGTCTCCATCCTATAGTAATGTTCCCCATCCTTGTCTCCATCCTATAGTAATGTTCCCCATCCTTTTTCCCCTTGTAGCAATCTCCGTATCCTGTAGTACTGTCCCCATCCTATAGTAATGCCCCTTGCCTTGTCCCCATCTTATCATAATGTCCCTATCCTTTAGTAATGTCCCCAGCCTTGTCCCTATCCTATAGTAATGTTTCTTTGTCGCTCCATTGGGAGACCCAGACAATTGGGTGTATAGCTTCTGCCTCCGGAGGCCACACAAAGTATTACACTTTAAAAAGTGTAACCCCTCCCCTCTGCTTATACACCCTCCCGTGCATCACGGGCTCCTCAGTTTTATGCTTTGTGTGGAAGGAGGCACACATCCACTCATGCATTCTCATTTTAGTTAATCGGTTGGAAGAAAAGTGGGCCCCCACGGGGCCCCCGGCATGTTCCCTTCTCACCCCACTACGTCGGCGGTGCTGTTAAGGTTGAGGTACCCATTGCGGGTACAAAGGCCGGAGCCTCATGCCGTCTCCTTCACCATCCCTTAGCGGCTCTGGGAGAAGTGGGATCCTGAGCGGTCATCCATTCACTGGGACCGTGCTCCCTCCGCAGCCCCTGTGGGAATCTGTCGGACAGGAGTCTATTTATCCTCAGGGACCGGGCCCTGCATCACTAAGGTACTCTGTGTCCCCATGGGGGATGTGCATGGAGCGCCTTCATCCCGGACGCTGCAGCAGCTGCTTATTGGTGACGGCCGGCGGACTTCCGCGCCGACCGCGCCTGCTTGTCGGCCGCGGTCTTAAATTTAGTCCCCGGCTTCAATTGCGGCCTAGTACCAAAACTCCCGCCCCCGGGCCTATCAGGGGTAAGGGCGGGACTGCCGACCTGACGTCGGATGTGAGGGCCGGAGCATCCTGTATGTTTCCTCCCCCCTCACTGATCACTGTGGGGACTCCAGATTCCCGCACTTTTCTAGCGCCGCCCACGGCCCCACTCCTCCCCAGAGAGCTCCGGCAGCCATTTTTTGGCATTCTGCCAGTGGAGGATTTCCAGGAAAGAGCTCTGCAACACTGGGAGACCTAAGGCAGGGAATCTGGAGGACACACGCTCCGCTTTTTAGCGGTCGGTAAGCCACACCGGTCACCCGGTGCTGGTCCCCTTAGGGTGCCGGAATAGATACTATATATTTATATTCGGTCGGGCTGTATACCCTTTCCCATATACCCTCAGTGATCACTCTCCTAGGAGACAACAGCATGTCGTCCACAAGGAGCAAGGGTGCCAAGGCACAGGGTTATTTTGCGACCTGTACCTCTTGTGCGGCTAAGTTACCTGCGGGTTCCACCTACCCTCACTGTGAGCAATGCTCAACCCCTGTTTTGCTTGCTCAGCCGGAGCCTCGGTCACTAGTGGGCCCCTCGGCTCAGGCAGACCCCCCTGCTCCCCCTGTCCAGGCGGCAGGGACAGAGTTTGCCGTTTTTGCTGAAAAACTCTGAGTCACTCTCACAATCCATGGCTCAGTCTATGGACAAATGGTCTGCCAAGCTGCTTGAAGCTTTGCAGTCCAGACCGGTCCTTACACAGGCCCCGGGCCCTGTTGGATCGTCGCCTCCAGGCCCCTCTCTGTCCGCGCCGCAGCGCGTTCCCAGGGGGGGCCCTAGGTCTCACGTGGAGGACTCCTGCCCGGACCACAGTCCCAGACCGGCTAAGCGGGCCCGCTGGGAATCTTCCCCGACTTCTTCACGCTGCTCGGGTTCCCAGCTTGAGGACTCTCTGGAGGACGAGGCGGATGTCGTAGCTCAGGGCTCTGACCCTGACGTTGCTCTCAATCTTGATACACCTGAAGGGGACGCCATAGTAAATGACCTTATCTCGTCCATCAACCAGGTGTTAGATATATCTCCCCCGCCTCCACCTATAGAGGAGTCGACTTCTCAGCAGGAGAAACACCAGTTTCGGTTCCCCAAACTGACACGTAGTGCGTTTTTCGATCACTCTAACTTCAGAGATGCTGTCCAGAAGCCCAGAGCGGTTCCGGACAAGCGCTTTACTAAGCGCCTCACTGACACACGTTACCCCTTCCCCGCTGACGTAGTTAAGGGTTGGGCTCAGTGTCCCAAGGTGGATCCTCCAGTCTCTAGATTAGCGGCTAGATCTGTGGTATCGGTTGCAGATGGCTCATCGCTAAAGGATGCCACTGACAGGCGCAGCTCCTGGTAAAATCCATCTATGAAGCCACGGGCGCGTCTTTTGCCCCGGCTTTTGCAGCCGTGTGGGCACTCCAAGCTATCTCAGCTTGTCTGGCTGAGATTAATGCGGGCACACGTAATTCTGCTCCGCAGGTTGCGTCTTTGACTTCTCAGGCGTCAGCTTTTTCTTCCTACGCCATGAACGCAGTTCTAGACTCTGCTAGCCGTACAGCGGTAGCATCCGCTAATTCTGTGGCAGTCCGCAGGGCCATGTGGCTGCGCGAATGGAAGGCAGACTCGGCTTCCAAGAGGTTCTTAACCGGTTTGCCGTTTTCTGGTGACCGCTTGTTTGGCGAACGATTGGATGAGATTATTAAGGAATCCAAGGGAAAGGACTCCTCCTTACCCCAGTCCAAACCGAAGAGACCTCAGCAACGGAAAATACAATCGAGGTTTCGGTCCTTTCGTCCCTCCGCCAAGCCTCAATCCTCTTCGTCCATCAGGCCGGAGAAAGGCCAGAGGAACTCCTATGTGTGGCGGGCTAAGTCGCGCCCCCAAAAACCCGCCGGAGGCAATGCCTCCAAGGCGGCCTCTTCATGACTCTCGGCATCCCCGAACCGCATCCTCGGTCGTTGGCAGGCTCTCCCGCTTTTGCGACGCCTGGTGGCCACATGTTCAAGACCGATGGGTGAGAGACATTCTGTCTCACGGTTACAGGATAGAGTTCAGCTCTCGTCCCCCGACTCGTTTCTTCAGAACCTCTCCGCCCCCCGAGCGAGCCGATGCACTTTTTCAGGCGGTGAACGCTCTGAAGACAGAAGGAGTTGTGATCCCTGTTCCCCCCCCCAGGAACATGGTCGCGGCTTTTACTCCAACTTGTTTGTGGTGCCAAAGAAGGACGGCTCGTTCGGTCCCGTTCTGGACCTCAAACTGCTCAACAGACATGTGAGCACCAGACGGTTTCGGATGGAATCTCTCCGCTCGGTCATCGCTTCGATGTCACAAGGAGACTTCCTAGCATCGATCGACATCAAGGACGCTTATCTCCATGTGCCGATCGCATCCGAACATCAACGCTTTTTGCGTTTCGCCATCGGGGACGAACACCTTCAGTTCGTGGCATTGCCTTTCGGCCTGGTGACAGCCCCACGGGTGTTCACCAAGGTCATGGCATCTGTTGTGGCGGTCCTACACTCTCAGGGTCACTCGGTGATTCCCTACTTAGACGATCTTCTGGTCAGGGCACCCTCTCAGATGGCGTGTCAAAACAGTCTTTCCGTCGCTCTGGCGACTCTCCAGCAGTTCGGGTGGATCATCAACTTCCCAAAATCCAAGTTGACACCGACCCAATCACTGACGTACCTTGGGATGGCGTTTCATACTCAGTCAGCGGTAGTCATGCTACCGCTGGACAAACAGCTTTCGCTGCAGGCAGGGGTGCAATCTCTTCTTCGGGGTCAGTCACACCCCTTGAGGCGCCTCATGCACTTCCTGGGGAAGATGGTGGCAGCGATGGAGGCAGTGCCCTTCGCGCAATTCCATCTGCGGCCACTCCAGTGGGACATTCTCTGCAAATGGGACAGGAGGTCGACTTCCCTCGACAGGAACGTCTCTTTCCCCTGCAACCAAGACGTCACTTCAGTGGTGGCTCCTTCCCAACTCTCTGTCGCAGGGAAAATCCTTCCTACCCCCAACCTGGGCTGTGGTCACCACGGACGCGAGCCTGTCAGGATGGGGGGCGGTTTTTCTCCACCACAGGGCTCAGGGAACCTGGACTCCGATAGTCATCCCTTCAGATCAATATTCTGGAGATAAGGGCAGTGTATCTAGCCCTATTGGCCTTTCATCGGTGGCTGGAGGGCAGGCAGATCCGGATCCAGTCGGACAACGCCACTGCCATCGCATACATCAACCACCAAGGCGGCACTCGCAGTCGTCAAGCCTTCCAGGAAGTCCGACGGATTCTGCAGTGGGTGGAAGCCACAGCTTCCACCATCTCCGCAGTTCACATCCCGGGCGTAGAAAACTGGGAAGCAGATTTTCTCAGTCGTCAGGGCATGGACGCGGGGGAATGGTCTCTTCACCCAGACGTGTTTCGAGAAATCTGTCGCCGCTGGGGAACGCCGGACGTCTATCTCATGGCGTCACGGCACAAGAACAAAGTCCCGGCATTCATGGCCCGGTCTCAAGATCACAGAGCTCTGGCGGCGGACGCATTAGTTCAGGATTGGTCGCAGTTTCGACTGCCTTATGTATTTCCTCCTCTGGCAATGCTGCCCAGAGTGCTGCGCAAAATCAGGTCCGACTGTCGTCGCGCCATTCTCGTCGCCCCAGATTGGCCGAGGCGGTCATGGTACCCGGATCTGTGGCATCTCACGGTGGGTCAACCGTGGGCGCTCCCAAACCGCCCAGACTTGCTGTCACAAGGGCCGTTTTTCCATCTGAATTCTCTGGCCCTCAACCTGACTGCGTGGCCATTGAGTCCTGGCTCCTAGCGTCCTCAGGGTTATCTCAAGATGTCATTGCCACCATGAGACAGGCCAGGAAACCAACGTCCGCCAAGATCTATCACAGGTCTTGGAGGATCTTCTTATCCTGGTGCTCTGATAAGGGTTTTACTCCCTGGCCTTTTGCCTTACCCACTTTTCTTTCATTCCTTCAATCCGGAATGGACAAGGGGTTGTCTCTCGGCTCTCTCAAGGGACAAGTATCGGCGCTATCCGTATTTTTTCCAAAGCGTCTAGCCAGGCTTCCGCAGGTCCGCATGTTCCTGCAGGGAGTTTGCCACATAGTCCCACCTTACAAGCGTCCGCTGGAACCCTGGGACCTTAACAGGGTGCTAACGGCTCTTCAGAAACCACCTTTCGAGCCGCTGCGGGATGTCTCTTTATCACGTCTTTCGCAGAAGGTGGCATTTCTAGTGGCAGTTACATCGCTCCGTAGAGTGTCGGAGCTGGCAGCGCTGTCATGCAAAGCCCCCTTCCTGGTTTTTCACCAGGATAAGGTGGTTCTGCGTCCGGTCCCGGATTTTCTCCCTAAGGTGGTATCTCCTTTTCATCTCAATCAGGATATCTCCTTACCTTCATTTTGCCCTAATCCAATTCACCAATGTGAAAAGGATTTGCACTCATTAGATCTGGTGAGAGCACTCCGGCTCTACGTGTCTCGCACGGCGCCCCTGCGTCGTACAGATGCGCTCTTTGTCCTTGTCGCTGGCCAGCGTAAGGGTTCGCAGGCTTCCAAGTCAACCTTGGCTCGGTGGATCAAGGAACCGATTCTTGAAGCCTACCGTTCTTCTGGGCTTCCGCTTCCTTTGGGGCTGAAAGCCCATTCTACCAGAGCCGTGGGTGCGTCCTGGGCATTGCGGCACCGGGCTACGGCTCAGCAGGTGTCAGGCAGCTACGTGGTCTAGTCTGCACACTTTCACAAAGCACTATCAAGTGCATACCTATGCTTCGGCAGACACCAGTCTAGGTAGGCGAGTCCTTCAGGCGGCGGTTGCCCACCTGTAAGAGGGGGTCGTTTTCGGCTCTTTTTATCGAGGTATTCTTTTACCCACCCAGGGACTGCTTTTGGACGTCCCAATTGTCTGGGTCTCCCAATGGAGCGACAAAGAAAAAGGGAATTTTGTTTACTTACCGTAAATTCCTTTTCTTCTAGCTCCTATTGGGAGACCCAGCACCCGCCCCTGTTCCCTTCGGGCTGTTGTTCTTTTGTGTACACATGTTGTTCATGTTGAATGGTTCTTTTGGTTCATGGTTTTCAGTTCTCCGAACATCCTTCGGATTGAATTTACCTTAGACCAATTTATAAGTTTCCTCCTTCCTGCTTTTGCACCAAAACTGAGGAGCCCGTGATGCACGGGAGGGTGTATAGGCAGAGGGGAGGGGTTACACTTTTTAAAGTGTAATACTTTGTGTGGCCTCCGGAGGCAGAAGCTATACACCCAATTGTCTGGGTCTCCCAATTGGAGCTAGAAGAAAAGGAATTTACGGTAAGTAAACAAAATTCCCTTCTTCTCATCCTTGTCCCCTTGTAGTAATGCCCCTATCCTGTAGTACTGTGCCCACCTTGTTCCCATCCTATAGTCATGTGCCCACCTTTTCCCCATCGTATAGTCATGTGCCCAGCCTTGTCCCTATTGTATAGTCATGTGCCCATCCTGTAGTAATGAGGGGGGGGGTTGGCGGCGGCAGCTGAAAGGGGGCAGTGGAGCTATAACTTAGGCGGCTTTCACACTACGTTTTTTTAACATGCGTCATGAACTTTTTTTAACGCAAAAACGGATCCAGTGCAAATGCGTTTGTGTGCGTTTTAGTGAGGCTCCAGCGAGTTGCAGTTTTTTAACTTTTTTTTCAAAAACGCTACTCGTAACGTTTTTGAGCTGCGTGCAAATACTGCAAATTGCTGGATCCTGACTAAACTATGCAAACGCATGTGAACGCTGGCATGCTGATATGCTGATAAACAGGATCCTGCTTGCTCTACTGAGCATGCCCAGAAACCAGCTTCGCGTGATCAGTCTCTCTCCCCCCCCCCCCTTCCTCCCCGCAAGGTAAATATCGGGTAACCAAGCAAAGCGCTTCTTAGTTACCCGATGTTTACCTTGGTTACGTGTGCAGGGAGACTGCTCCTAGCAGCTGCAGGCTCGTAACCAAGGTAAACATAAGGTATTCAAGCAAAGCACTTCACTTAGTTACCCGATGTTTAACTTGGTTACAGCTTACCGCAGCTGTCAGATGCCGGCTCCCAGTCTGTCATGTTCAGTTCCCCTCACTCCCGATCACATGACTCCAATGCCCGCCCATAAACTTCAAGTGACAGGATCCTGTAAAATGCTCTCCAGTCCTCAGCAGCAGACGCCGGAGTGAAGCTGAGGGGAGCGGTCACCGGCCCCAGATCCACAGTGATTGGAGATATCGGTCACATGGCCGCTCTCCAATCAGAGCAGGGGGCGGGTGAAGGAGAGGTCACCCAGCTCCAGCCAATGATCGGTGCTATAGCTGCACTGATCATGGCTGGATGTCAATGTTTTAGCCATTTTCAATGGCTGAAATATTACAGTGGCTGTGATTTGGCTGAGCGGCGTTCGTCAGCCAATCACAGCCTCCTTAGGTCCGGGGAGGAGACACCACCCCTCCTGAGGACAGGCAGAGGTCTCCTCCTCCCCGAATCTAAGGTATTTGCAAAGCGATCGCAGCCACCGGGGTACTGGGTACGTCATGGGTCCTTAAGTACCAGGGAGCTATGACGTATCCAGTACGTCATAGGTCACTAAGGGGTTAATGTGCCGTCCTTCACACACACACAAAAAAAACCCCACCATTTTTCTCCCCTGTCCCGCGTTCCCTCCGCTGCCCCATCTCCGCTTCTTGCTGTCTGCAGCCCGTGCCCCGGTGACTATCGCGGCCGGTGCAGGGGCCGCAGCCATTGTCAGCGATTTGTCAGATGAATGTTTTGCCGGCGCTGCGCACGCAGAGCCCTTGACTCTGAGAGCGCACACCGGCAAAACATGGCCGCAGGAAGAAGCCTGAGGGGCCGCATGCGACCCGCAGGCCGCGTGTTTGAGACCCCTGATGTAGAGGATACTGACCTGTGAGGAGGAGGTCAGCTGAACATCACCTATTATCTTGTATAAGTGTTGTCGGTGTACTCTGCGCTAAGGACACTGAGCTGTGTAGAGGAGGAGGAGGTGAGCTGTGACATCACCTTATCTATGAATATTGTAGGTGTGGTCTGTGCAGAGGAGACTGAGCTGTGAGGAGGAGGTGAGCTGTGACATCACCTATTATCTTCTCAGTGTTGTGGGTGTACTCTGTCCAGAGGAGACAAAGCTGTGAGGAGAAGGTGAGCTGTGATATCAATTATCTTTTAAGTGTTGTGCATGCTCTGTGCTGAGCTATGGGGAGGAGTAGGTAAGCTGTGATATCACCCATTATCGTCTGAGTGTTGAGCGTGCTCTCTACAGAGGACATTGATTTGTGAGGAGGAGGTGGTGAGCTGTAACATTACCTATTCTCTTCTATGAGTGTTAGGTGTGCTGTGTGCAGAGGACACTGAGCTGTTGGGAGGAGGAGGTGAGCTTTGATATCTCATATTCAGATCCTGTGTTATCTCTATATTATTGTTACCCATCACTGTGGTCTTGCCTGTGATGATAATGAGACGACTGCTGAGAAGTGATCGTTACAGAACAGCGTTGTTTCTGAACAAAGAGGAAAAAAAAAAGTTACATGTGAATAAGCCCTAAAAATCCTAAGACATTTTTACTCATTTTGTTTGGTTAATTCTATTTTTTTTTATACGTTTAAAACATAAATTAAAACATGATGACATTTTTACATCCACCGATGCACGGCGGCTAAACTGCAGATTTTGTCTATTTTACAGCATATGATACAGTGGGCAGCGTCCAAAAGGGGTCCAGCCTCTAGTAACGGAGAAAAAAACAGTTGAAAGCAGAAGTTTCCCTCCTCTCTCTATACAGACACATCTGTAGGTTTTTTCCTCCGCTCTCTATACAGACACATCTGCAGGTTTTCCCTCCGCTCTCTATACAGACACATCTGCAGGTTTTCCCTCCGCTCTCTATACAGACACATCTGCAGGTTTTCCCTCCGCTCTCTATAAAGACACATCTGCAAGTTTTCCCTCCGCTCTCTATACAGACACATCTGCAGGTTTTTCCCTCCGCTCTCTATACAGACACATCTGCAGGTTTTTCCCTCCACTCTCTATACAGACACATCTGCAGGTTTTTCCCTCAGCTCTCTATACAGACACATCTGCAGGTTTTCCCTCCGCTGTCTATACAGACACATCTGCGGTTTTTCCTTTCCTGTTTTAGGTCAATTAGGAACCAAAATTATTTCTATTTGTGAAGTCAGAAGTTTCCATTCACTAAGAGTACTGTGACTTTATACAATATGGGACCGCCCATATGATGATGTCATGTCTTTGGAAGCTTCTGATAGGTTTATTGACAACATCTGAGTTAATTACAGTTAGGTCCAGAAATATTTGGACAGTGACACAAGTTTTGTTATTTTAGCTGTTTACAAAAACATGTTCAGAAATACAATTATATATATAATATGGGCTGAAAGTGCACACTCCCAGCTGCAATATGAGAGTTTTCACATCCAAAGCGGAGAAAGGGTTTAGGAATCATAGCTCTGTAATGCATAGCCTCCTCTTTTTCAAGGGACCAAAAGTAATTGGACAAGGGACTCTAAGGGCTGCAATTAACTCTGAAGGCGTCTCCCTAGTTAACCTGTAATCAATGAAGTAGTTAAAAGGTCTGGGGTTGATTACAGGTGTGTGGTTTTGCATTTGGAAGCTGTTGCTGTGACCAGACAACATGCGGTCTAAGGAACTCTCAATTGAGATGAAGCAGAACATCCTGAGGCTGAAAAAAAAGAAAAAATCCATCAGAGAGATAGCAGACATGCTTGGAGTAGCAAAATCAACAGTCAGGTACATTCTGAGAAAAAAGGAATTGACTGGTGAGCTTGGGAACTCAAAAAGGCCTGGACGTCCACGGATGACAACAGTGGTGGATGATCGCCGCATACTTTCTTTGGTGAAGAAGAACCCATTCACAACATCAACTGAAGTCCAGAACACTCTCAGTGAAGTAGGTGTATCTGTCTCTAAGTCACCAGTAAAGAGAAGACTCCATGAAAGTAAATACAAAGGGTTCACATCTAGATGCAAACCATTCATCAATTCCAAAAATAGACAGGCCAGAGTTACATTTGCTGAAAAACACCTCATGAAGCCAGCTCAGTTCTGGAAAAGTATTCTATGGACAGATGAGACCAAGATCAACCTGTACCAGAATGATGGGAAGAAAAAAGTTTGGAGAAGAAAGGGAATGGCACATGATCCAAGGCACACCACATCCTCTGTAAAACATGGTGGAGGCAACGTGATGGCACGGGCATGCATGGCTTTCAATGGCACTGGGTCACTTGTGTTTATTGATGACATAACAGCAAACAAGAGTAGCCGGATGAATTCTGAAGTGTACCGGGATATACTTTCAGCCCAGATTCAGCCAAATGCCGCAAAGTTGATCGGACGGCGCTTCATAGTATAGATGGACAATGACCCCAAGCATACAGCCAAAGCTACCCAGGAGTTCATGAGTGCAAAAAAGTGGAACATTCTGCAATGGCCAAGTCAATCACCAGATCTTAACCCAATTGAGCATGCATTTCACTTGCTCAAATCCAGACTTAAGACGGAAAGACCCACAAACAAGCAAGACCTGAAGGCTGTGGCTGTAAAGGCCTGGCAAAGCATTAAGGAGGAGGAAACCCAGCGTTTGGTGATGTCCATGGGTTCCAGACTTAAGGCAGTGATTGCCTCCAAAGGATTCGCAACAAAATATTGAAAATAGAGCCCAACTCGCCAAAATTGTGTCACTGTCCAAATATTTCTGGACCTAACTGTACAGACACACCTGTGGATGTATTGTAATTTACACCTGAAACACACGGCTTCTTTGTGTAGCATCATGGGAAAGTCAAAAGAAATCAGCCAAGATCTAAGGCCGGTTTCAGACGTCCGTGTTTCAGGTACGTGTGACATCCGTTTTTAACACTGATGCCACACGTACCCATCTTATGTGTGTGACCCCTCGTGGCCCTGCACTCCCACATGGAGACATGTTTGGTTTTTCTCCGGCAGCACGGGTATCACACGGATCGCACACTGATGATGTGATCCGTGTGACACATACCGGAGAAAACACGGGTCTGTGAAATAAAAAGATTTTCTATATTCACCTGTATCCAGCGCTGTTTTCTCTGGCTCTGCTGCCTCCTGCTCCTGACCCCCGCTCATTATAATCACTAAATATTGACTGCACCGAGTAGCTGGAAGCTGGAGCAGCGCTGGGGACCGGTGAGTATACAGCAGTGTGTCTCTTTCTCTTTCTTTTTCTCTTTCTTTTGTGACGCCCTGGCAAAACCAGGTAGTTACAGAAGTTGTCCACCCTCCTTGTTACCACGAAAACCCACACCCAGGTACAACAAGCAGCCGAAGCCTAGCCACCCCCTCATGATAATAAGGACACACCAGTGGACGGGGCCAGGCAGATGATGACGCCCACCTAGGGGTCCTGAGGTGTCAGGGGAGGGAACATGTCAGTCTGAGTTCAGTGACAGTTGAGGAGAGAGTGTGTAGTGAAGTAGAAGCGAATCGCTGATAGCAGAGGTGTCAGGGGTAGGGGCCCCTGGACTACCCGGCTAGGTGGCAGACAGTGAACAGGGCCACAGGCGACGGATCTAAAGTGGACCGGGGCAGGGTTGTAGCCCGCCAGTGTCGACAGCGAGAATCCGGTCAGGAGGCCATGCACAGACTGGGTGACTGGACCCTAGGACGAGGAAGGTTGCATGCCCCTTGTTAATCAACCAGCAGAGGACGAGGTTTCAGGCCTTGTTCTCCCAAAGCCCAGAGAGCGAAACGGAAGCCCATTGCGGGGGATAGGGTGTCCGTCAGAGATCCCATGGGTCAGATTTCGGGGGCCACGACTCCCAACACACATACAGTACTGGGAGTGGACTTCTCCGTTCCATGCGAAGTCGTCCAATAGGAGAGACAAACAGAGTGCAGGAGGAAGGGATACCTGTTCACTACACCGGGTGTGGGACCCGAATACACCCGCCAACGGCGACCGGTCACTGGCAACTTTCTTTACTACTGGACTGGTGTGAAATTCTTTGACAGTGAGTAGATCATTGATCCCCGGTCCGACCCGGTGCGGTCCCTCCAGCAGCCATTACTCCCGTGTACCAAAGAGGGCCCCGGGACTACACCTCCCCTACCCCTGGAGGGGATTCCACCTTGCTGCCCCCGCTCCAACAGCCCCGGGCGCCCCATCACCTGGCAGCGGCGGTGTCACCATCCCTCACCGCAACCCACGGGTGGCGTCACCGACACATCAATCCCCTGTAAATACCACCCTTTACGACGGTTTTGAGGACGGACGGACATGCGAGCCCGGGTCCGGTCACCACTCGAGCCGCAGCAGCGTACCCGGATCCGAGCGGCCCCAGAAGCGACAGCGGCCCCCACCCGCAACACTTTCTCGTTTATTTTCTGTCTCTCGCTCTTTTTTTTCTCTTTCTCTCTGTCTGTATGTCTCTATGTATACACGCGTGTGCGCGATGTGTGTGTATGTGCTCGGTGTATCCATGTGTGTCTGCTATGTGTATACATGCTCAGTGTGTGTGTGTGTGTGTGTGTGTAGTGAGGACCTGGAAGCCGGAGCATCGCGGGGACAGCATTGGGGACTCATCAGTTCCCACTGAACTTTGATGAACCCGTAAGGTCACCTTGGTGACACCCGCTGTACCCCGGTTGTCATTAGGATGTCATAAGAGTTCATTGGGAACTCCAATTACCTCCTGTCCTCGGCGGTGCTGTACCCAGCACTGCGCCCACGATGCTCCGGCTTCCAGCTCCAAGGTACAGTGAATAATCAATGAATATAATGAGCGGGAGGCAGCAGAGCCGAAGAAAACAGCACTGGATATGTGACGCCCTGGCGCCGCCAGGTGGTCACACACCAAATAGCACAACACCTTCACTCACAGGGTTACACCATGCCGACAAAACCCTAGTCACCCCCCCAGGGTAGGAAAGGCACACCAGTGGACGGGACCTGGCGTAAGGGAACGCCCACCTAGGGGTCTAGAGAACCCGGGGCGGGAGAAAGAGCAGTTGGTTAGTTGAGTTTGGAGTTCAAGGAGAGCATGGTGGACAGAGGAGAGTTGAAGTGCAAGCCAGAGAGCAAAGGAGTCGGGGTTGGAGCCCCGGCGTGCTGGCCAGGTGGCAGATGGTGGTCCATGTCTGACAGGAGACGGGAAGACGGCTGCCGGAGATCCGAGGTGAACCGGGGCAGGGTAGGAGGCCGTCGGTGCAAACACCGGAGAACCGACCCGGAAACCGTGCACAGAGGGGGTACCTGGACCCTGAATCAAAGAACGGAACCACCGCCTTTGTTAATTAACCAGTTGAGGACAGGATTATAGGTCCTGTCCCACCCAAAATCCCAAAAGCAGACCAGCAGCCCACCGCGGGGGATAGGGTATCCGCAAAACAGCCACTGAGATCCCAAGGCTCCCACCCGTAGTTCTGGGAGCGGGCTCCCGTGTTCCATACCGGGAAGTCCAAGGAGAACTAAAAAGTAGTACAGAGGAAAGGACACAGACCATCACCCCGGGTGAGGGACCAGAGTGCACCCGGCCGCGGCGGCCAGCTACTGGCACTTTGGTTTACCAAAGAGACTCTGTGTTTATTGACTCACCACATCAGTGCAACCTCATCCAACACCACAACAACCGAACTGTGAGTTACTATTCCCTGCAATCCCTCACAATACCCTGGGCCCCGAGACTACACCTCCCCTACACGTGGAGGGGATACCACCTCGCTGCCCCACACCATCGGTCCCGGGCACGGTCCCCAGAGGCAGCGGCGGTGCCACCATCTCATCAGCGCAACCCACGGGTGGCGTCACAGACAAAACCCCTGTAAATACCCCCCTTTTCACTCGTGTGCGACGGCCGGCCGCGCGGGCCCCGGATCCGGCAGCCACTCGAGCCGCAGTCACCGCTCGGATCAGAGTGCCCCCCGGTTGTGATCTGTCCCCCGCCCGCGACAGATACAGGTGAATATAGAATATCTTTTTATTTCAAAGACCCATGTTTTCTCCGGTACCTGTCACGCGTATGACAATAACCATGCATGTGGCTTGTACCTGATTAAACACAAACGTCTGAAACCGGCCCTAAGGAAGAGAATTGTGAACTTGCACAGGTCTGGTTCATCCTTGGGTGCAATTGCCAGATATGTGAAGGTGCCTCATTCATCTGTACAAACAATTATACACAAGTCCAAACAGGATGGGAATGTCCAGCCATCATACCGCTCAGGAAGGAGACGGGTTCTGTGTACCAGAGATGAACGTGCTTTGGTCAGACATGTGCAGATCAACCCAAGAACAAAAGCAAAAGACCTTGTGAAGATGCTGGCGGAAGCTGGTAAGATTGTGTCATTATCCACAGTGACACGAGCACTGTATCAGCATGGGCTGAAAGACCACTCTGCCCGGAAGAAGCCATTACTCCAAAAGAGTGGCTTTGGAGGCATTTCGTGGGGTCTGACAAAACTAAAATTTAACTCTTTGGCCATAATGACCATTGTTACGTTTGGAGGAAAAAGTAAAAAGCTTTGAAGCCTAATAACACAATCCCAACTGTGAAACACGGGGGCGGCAGCATCTTGTTGTCGGGTTGCTTTGCTGCAGGAGGGACTGGTGCACTTCATAAAATAGCATCATAGCTTCATGAGAAAAGAAGATTATGTGTCAATACTGAAGAACATCTCAAGACATCAGCCAGGAACTTAAAGCTTAGGTGGAAATGGGTCTTCCAAATGGACAATGACCTTAAGCTGCTGCCAAACTGGTTACAAAGTGGCTTAAGGAGAACAAAGTCAATGTTTTGGAGTGGCCATCACAAAGCCCTGATGTCAATCCTATTGAAAATGTATGGGCAAAGCTGAAAAGGCCGGTGCGAGCGGCGACCTACAAACATGGCTCAGCTACACCAGATCTGTCAGGAGGAATCGGCCCAAATTCAACCAACTATTGTGTGAAGCTTCTGGAAGGATTCAAAATGTTTCCACCAAGTCACACAGTGTAAGGGCAATGCCACCAAATACTAATGACATGGAGGAAACTTCACTGTGCAGAAAGGAAGAAAAATGCCTGAAAACATTCTCTCTCTCTCATTATTCTGGCATTTGACAAATAGAAATAATTTTGGTTCCTAATTGACCGAAAACGGGAAAGGTTTATTCTGATTTCATGTTAGATAGTGAGAAAAACCTGCAGATGTGTCTGTATAGAGAGCGGAGGGAAAAACCTGCAGATGTGTCTATATAGAGAGCAAAGAGAAAAACCTGCAGATGTGTCTGTATAGAGAGCGGAGGGAAAAACCTGCAGATGTGTCTGTATAGAGAGCGGAGAGAAAAACCTGCAGATGTGTCTATATAGAGAGCAGAGGGAAAACCTGCCTATGTGTCTTTATAGAGAGCGGAGGGAAAACCTGCAGATGTGTCTTTATAGAGAGCGGAGGTAAAATCTGCAGATGTGTCTTTATAGAGTGCGATGGAAAAACCTGCAGATGTGTCTGTATAGAGAGCAAAGGGAAAAACCTGCAGATGTGTCTGTATAGAGAGCAAAGGGAAAAACCTGCAGATGTGTCTGTATAGAGAGCAAAGGGAAAAACCTGCAGATGTGTCTGTATAGAGAGTGGAGGGAAAAACCTGCAAACGTGTCTTTATAGAAAGCAGAGGGAAAACCTGCCTATATGTCTTTATAGAGAGCGGAGGTAAAACCTGCAGATGTGTCTTTATAGAGAGCGGAGGGAAAACCTGCAGATGTGTCTGTATAGAGAGCAAAGGGAAAAACCTGCAGATGTGTCTGTATAGAGAGCAAAGGGAAAAACCTGCAGATGTGTCTGTATAGAGAGCAAAGGGAAAAACCTGCAGATGTGTCTGTATAGAGAGCAAAGGGAAAAACCTGCAGATGTGTCTGTATAGAGAGTGGAGGGAAAAACCTGCAAACGTGTCTTTATAGAAAGCAGAGGGAAAAACCTGCAGATGTGTCTTTATAGAAAGCGGAGGGAAAAATCTGCAGATGTGTCTGTATAGAGAGGAAGGAAAAAATCTGCAGAGGTGTCTGTGTAGAGAGCATAGGGAAAAACCTGCAGATGTGTCTGTGTAGCGAGCATAGGGAAACTAAGTGCTTCAACTGTATACTGCAACCTGTTCTGTTTGAAAAAAATGCAGTCCTATAAAGGGGAGGGGATTCTGCAACTCATAAATGGAGTAATGTCGATCATGTCATTTCTCAGGTTTTTTGGGTTTTTTTTACCAATTTTTGTTTCTGCTTCACAGTAATGCATGGTAGGAAAAAAAGAGAGCGCAAGTAATTATGTTTAACACCACTAGTCATGGGATCCGTTTCACACTAGGCAATGCCTGATCGAAAGGCTACAAAAATAAAACCTCTCCCAAAACGATTGAAAATCGCTTCAAGATTCAAAAATCTCCTCTAAAAACTCGATAAAGAAGGCTTATCTCCAAATGAATCCTGATACTATAACATTTGCACAAAACCCAAACGATATCTCCAGCGTAATGACAAAATAAGAAAGAATGCACACAAAAAAAAACAAAAGGAAAAAGCAGTCCCAAGTAAGCAAAAGGCATAGATGTATAGCCATTTGATTCAGCCACATTTTATTAATTTTGCAGCCTGCGTGTATCGCCATGCAAAACGGCTTCATCAGGGGGTATAATTTTATTCAGAGATAAGTGCTCAGTAATCCTGTGTATGGGGAGATTGGAAGAAAATGTTGCAGTTGGTCGATCGTGTACTGGGTCCTTTTTAGTTTCATGGCTTAAGACACCAGCCTGATGCGACTTAGGCTAGTTTCACACTTGCGTTCAGCGCATTCCGTGACTATGGCGAATAGCGCGGTCCGTTAACGGACCGCGCTATTCTCCATAGAGTTGTATGGACGACGCACTGTAACGCAAGTGTCTGCGTTGCATCCGCTGGACGACGCAGTGGCGTTATTTTGACGCTGCGTCTAGCGGATTGAACGCAGCATGTAACGTTTTTTGGATCGTTAAAATAGCGCACCTTAACGGATTCCGTTAGAATGCGTCAAGGTGTATAATGGTGTCCTATGTTAGCGGATTCCTGCGCTCTGCGTTAAGAGGCGGAATCCGTTAACTGAATCCTGCATGTTTAGTTTGCTGTAGCAATTATCTTGTTTGCTCCCAATTAATGATGGGGTATAAATGCATCTCATCAGAGAAGGTGTCCAGTTCATCACTCCTGGAGCCCTGCCTGGAGCCCTGCCTGGAGCCCTGAGATTCCATTGGTGAGAAAGGACAACCTTCCTGAACCCCCACCAGCCCCAGTCCACCCCCCACCACCCTCATCCCCAGCAATGCACCACCAACCCGCCACCACCCCCCCACCCTCAGCCCCAGCACCTCTTTGTATTGTTTTTTCTTGTGATCAATAAAGAGTTTTTACATTTTAAAAAAAAAAAAAAAAAATACAAATAAAATTTTGCAAAAGCAGTGTTTGTTGCATTATTTCACGTAATTTTAGCCTATGGTTATTGGTTTAGGTTAAGAGGTGCAATTTAAATGTATTTGGTGGTGTAACATCAATCTAACTAAACATAGGTTTTTTGGGGTTTTTTTGAAGGTAGCATATGCAATTGTCACTGGTTAAATTTTTTTTTTTTTAATTTTATTTTTTTTTTTTTAATTGTGATAATGTAAACACAACTTCACCATCCAACCAACCCCACCAAAACAACTAGCCCCCCCCCCCCCAGCCCACCACCTTAATTTTCCTTTTTTTTTTTTTTTTTTTTTTTTTTTTACAAACTATAGGTTACATCAAAGCAGTCTTCACTTCAAATTTAGAATTTGAGAAAAAATGTGAGTTTACTTTTTGTGTTTTAATCTATGCTCTTCTACGGTATTGCATTGTTTGCTAATTTTTAATTTCCCAACAAATGGATATATTTCAGAATGTCTGGAGAATCCAGCCCTAGCCCTGACCTATTCCAGGTAATATTATTATTATTTTTTTTTTTTTCTTATTCAAAGTTTGTTTTATTAATTTTTTTTTTTTAAATTTTATTAGGAAGAAAATCCAACACAGGATGCAGCGGCAGCAGCGGCGGAACACGCAAGGCTGCATGTTGGAAACGTTCAAGAAAGCGGTGGAGATATGCATGGAGAGAGCTCGCAGGATGTAAGTATATCCACTTCATTGACATCACAAAACGCGACATATCTACTAACCAACATACATGCATACCTCACATAGCTTTATACATACATACATACTATACCTACCGACACATACCAACCCTATCTACATACCGAACATAACTACCTACCTTAATGACACATAGCTACCCTACCTACACACATATCGACGCGTATTATGCTTAAATACGGAGGTTACATAGCTATGTTAGCTATGGAGGTACCATCACGAACTACGTACAATTATTAACTGGATTTCATTATTTATTTATTTTTTCTCTAAGGTCGATGTTCCGAACATTAGAGGTCCTCCTCGCTGCTCCCAGAGTCGTCGTCGGCATGGCCGTGGTCGCAGCCATGTGAGTATTATTTTTTGTTTGTTTTTTTTTTTCTGATGCCTTCCATGGCTTCAAAATGTTAAAGTTCTTTTTTTTTTTTTAATTTATTTCTAATTAATTTTGTTTTGTTGACAGGTCTCATGGCGGAGGCAGGACGAGGATTCTGATGGGGAGGGAGGTGGCATCGATGTCGAACTCCTCATCGACCTCGTCCATGCTCGAGAGCCGCTGTGGGACAGGAGAGACCCCCGCCATGCCAATTCTATCATCACCCGGCGGCTCTGGGAAGAAGTAGCAGCAGAACTCATAGATGGGTGGGAGGACCTTGACACGAGGAACCGTAAAAGAGCATGTAAGTATTCCAAACATGCTTTGCAAAACTCACCATATTAAAAGATGAATTTAATTTTGTTTGTTTTTTTTTTTTTCTCTTTTCAGTTACCCGTCTGACGACCCGGTGGCGTTCACTCCGTGATCGCTTCAAGAGGGACTTAAACAATGAGATGCAGGCTCCAAGCGGTTCGGCGGCACGCAAGGGCACCCAATACCGGTATGGGCGTGCCCTTGCGTTCCTAAGAGGCAGCATGCTTCCAAGAAGGTATGTATATATTTTTTGGGTGTTTAATTTAAGCATCTTTGAATGTATGTATCCTTTGTAATTGATCACATGCTACGTCAAATGTTAATACTATATGTTAATTTTTTTTTTATCATTCCACAGAACCGTCTAGCACCGTGGAGCCTGTATCAGAAATTAACCCTCTTGGAGCGATTGCTGAACAGAACGTCACCGGTGAACCCTCCAACAGGCCCTCCACTTCTGATCCCTCCCTTCCTTCTACCTCTTCTTCTGAACCCTCCCTCCCTTCCACCTCAACTTCACAGCCCTCCCTCCCTTCTACCAATCCCTCTAATCCCTCACTATCTAACCTCCCATCTTTCCCCTCTTACCCAACCTGCCCATAGGCATACTGGCAAACCTCATTACATGAGGCTGGTCAGAGAGTAGGTGTTCCCTTATCTGACCACTCTGATGCTCACGAAACTCGAACTGCGTTAGGTTCGGGTCGTCAGCGTCACAGTGGTCAGAATAGGGGCAGCCCTGAGTTTACACCTGAACGCATCGATCCATAGCTTCATCAAAGTTTTATCGCACCAAATAATCGCTGGCTTCAACCTTGTAAACCATAGTTTACAAGTGTTGACCAGCAAGATGGATGAGGTGCTTTCAGCTGTAAGGCAAACACCTAGTCAACATTTTGTTCATTCTGTTATCGGTGATCTGGAAAGCCTACCGTCTGACCAGCAAATCCATGTAATGAGGGCTTTCCAGAATGCCATCCAGCAACTCCATCAACATCCCCCTCCCAACACTGCACCACATCTATCCACAGCCCCTCAGATGCCACCCCCAGTCCATTTACAGCCTCCGACACAGACTCACCAATACTCACAATCTACAATACCCACACATTACAGAAACCCTATGCACACTACAAGATCTGTACAAACATCCCTTTATTCCCCATCTCCATTTTCCAGCCCACACGACAACACTTCCACAACTCCATCCCCAACCGCACTGTCTCCTGCAATTCCTAACCCGTTACATCAGTCTTCTTCCTCCTTCCGAACCACAACATCTTATCCAACCTCCACCTTTCCATTTTCTAACACTCTGCCTTATACCAACCCTCAACCTACTCCAATACCTCACCCTTCTACAAGCTCTCACCCATCTACCAGCCCTCAACTATCTTGTCTTTCAAGCCCTTTTCTGCCCACCACTTCTCTTTCTTTTTCTACACCCTCACCATTACCTCTTACCCAACCTTCACCTACCCAATCCACACTTAATACCCCAACTGTTGGAGGGAACAATTCTGCAAGCGGATCCAGCGATGTCTACACCCCACATTACCAAAATTTATAGTTTTTGGGGTTTTTTTAAATTAATGTAATTTTAAATTTATGTATAATAAATTGTTATTTTTTCTTGAACATGTGTTTGTTTTTATTTTTACTTAGTTATTGGAATTAAATATTAAAAATGGGATAATGGTACACATACAGTGGCTGGTGCCGATGTTGTGGTATAGCAAGATACATGCCACTACACGGGTAGAGGAGGTATAGTTCAGGGGGATTTGTGGTGACACGTGGACAGTATAGCATAACGACATTTGTGGCAGATGTTGTGTGTTGTCAATTGACAAGGAGGAAGGCGATTCCTGTAAAGGGGGGGGGACAGTCATCAGACTACCATGTTTGCCAGGGTGTCCCAATTTCACTGTCTGAACTTGGCTGAAGTTCAACTGGGTTTGGTTTCACTAATAATGAAAAAAAAATTAAACCAACTTTGTTTTTTATAAACAAACTTTTGAAAAAAATAAAAAAAACTATTTTCAATTGTAAAATTTAAATTTAATATCATTTGTAAGAATGTTTTGTAAAATTTAGACTAAAAACACAGAAAATAATTATGAAACATGGATTTAAATGTTACACAAAATCACAAAATGTACATTATCAGACACGGATTACAATCTAAGTACATCAAACCATTGCATCCTGCCACTCCAGACGACCAATATCCGACACAAAATATGACGCAAACTCGTCACGAATATGCAATACTTCAGTGGTGGTACAGAAGGAAACGTTACTGTATTGTGTTAGGGTACAGTTTGTCATTTCTTCTTCCAGTGGAGGAACGCCATTTGACAACAAAAAGTTATGTAATATGACACAGGCTTTGATTATTTCGTCAACAGTCTCTATTTTCACATTTATTGCCGTTGTCAAGATCCTCCAGCGAGCAGTTAAAATCCCGAAAGCACATTCGACCATGCGCCTTGCACGGCTTAGCCGATAATTAAATATTTTTTTCTCATGTGTTAGCCCACGACTTGAGTATGGTTTTAATAAGTTTTGGGACAATTGAAAGGCCTCATCCCCCAAACATACAAAGGGGAGTGGTGGTCCATCACTTTGTGGAAGCGGTTTTGGTTGTGGGAAAGCAAAATGTCCTCCGTAAAGATTTCTTCCAATTGCCGAATTCTTTAAAACTTGGGAATCATTTGCTCGGCCAAATGCCCCAATGTCCACGGCCAAAAACTTATACTGTGCATCGGCAATTGCCATTAGCACAACAGAATTTTTTTTTTATAGTTGTAGTATTCTGACCCAGTGTTTTGTGGCTTAAGAATCCTGATATGCTTGCCGTCCACGGCACCGCAGCAATTAGGGAAGTTGCATATTTGGTAGAATTTTTCAGCTGCATCCATCCATTGCTGCTCGGTGGGGTGAGGAATATATTCGTCTTTTAAACATTCCCACAAAGCCTGGCATATGGAGCAGACGATTCCAGAAATTGTAGAAATCCCCACTCGGAATTGAAAGTGTAAGGATGAGTAAGATTCTCCAGTAGCGAGAAATCTGTAAAAGATCAAAAGAAAAATTAATAATCAATCATACTTGGCAAAAAATTAGATTACATTTTGTGTACCACATGCTTACCTCAAAGTAATGAGTAGACGCTCGGCAGGACTAATAGCCTTACGGAAAAAAGTATCTTTCCGCTTGATAAAAGGATCCACCCGCTCCAATAGACGATTAAAAGTGTCCTCAGGCATGCGCACATAGTTGATACATTTTTCAGGGTGCCTTCTCAATTCAAGGTAAAGAGTGTAAAAGACACCACGGAAAATCCTGGTTTCATTAATGGGGTGAACCCAGTAGCGACGCCTTCTCTGTTGACAACGACGTTGCCGTTGAGCTTCTGAAAATCGATACGCCAAGACATTTGCTGGTAGGAATATTCGATATAGGCTTCAGCGATCTTCCCCGTTATGACGTTCATTTCTGTAGTTTTCTGGCCTGTCTGAGATAGATTGTGCCTCCTCTCATATATATATACACTTGAAAACGTGAATTTCCTGAGGAACGCCCACTAATTATCCAATTACCAAAGAAACGGATTCCGACGGAATCCGTTTTTTTGTCCGTTAACGGAAGCATAACGGATGTAACGGACGTAACGGATCCGTTATTTTACGGGAATCCATTAACGGATTCCAGTAAAATAACGCGTCAAATGGTCCGTTGGGCATCCGTTGTTTGACGGATGCGTTGTTTTAACGCACCTACTGTTTTGACGGAGTCCTGCCAACGCAAGTGTGAAACTAGCCATAGCCGTATCGTCACTTATATCAGACGTTGAGAATTTGGGAGGGGCTTGGTCTCCGTATGGTCGTGGTATACGGAGAGACGCATCTTTTGAGTGGTGTGCGCCTCCCCACAAATCTTACTCCAGTCAGGGGACCGGATTGTGATTCTGGCATAATGACCGCCACAACTGACCATTAATTAGACAGGCGGGATCCCCTGCCTCACTTCTGCCCACTTTGGCTAAAACTGGTATAGTAAAGACCAAAAGCCTCTAAATTTTGGAGCGAAATGTTAGGCTGTAGGTTAAACTTGATAGACCTATGTCTACCTTTAACCTTAAGAAACTATGCAACCTCCTTCTTGTGCCAAAATTGTCATGTTAGGCTATGTTCACACGTTTTGTTTTGCTGCTGCTTTTTTTTTTCTACAGCTAATCTACTGCCCCGTTCTCGGCAGGCGAGCTGCTCGGATCCGATCCTTCTGTGGGTGGCTCGAGGGTCTCCGGACCCCCCGGGGGTCTCGCGGTCACTTCAAATGAAAAGGGGGAGTGATGGGATGGTGGATGTAGGACGTATATGTACGGGCTGAGCCGTACGGGGTTCGTGACGCCACCCACGGTATGTGGTGATATTGGACACCACCGCTGCAGTTACGGGGCAACCGGGGGAGATGTTGCGCAGCAAGTTGTTAACCCTTCCGTGGGCAGGGATGGTGGCCCCGGGACCCGTTGGGGATTGGTGGTGCAGGCAGATGGGCGACCACAGGGTGCTGATGTACTCACTATTAAAAACACACATGAGTCTCTGGTAAACTAAGGTGATGGTGGTCGGTGCCCGCAGCCGGCTGCGTTCGGGTTCCCCCACCCGGCTGGTGGTCTCCGTCTTTCTCCTGCACCTGTGTTAGAATGGTGGACTGCCTGTGCTTGCAACTTCAGGAGTCCGCTCCCGGCTGGTTGTGGCCTAAGGAGCCCTTGTCCACAGACGCTGGCCCGTGGGATCACTGAGCCTTGGCGGTGGCCTGGTATCCCCCTCGGTGGGCTGTTGCCTTCAATCGGGACTTTGGGTGGGACAGGACCTCTGGCTGCAATCAGTTAATTAATTAGTTCCAGTCGCTTCTGGGCCTAGCTTCAGGGTCCGATTACCCCCCTGTGTGCTCCGGTTTCCGAGTCGGTTCCCCGGGTCGGTACCGGCGGGCCACTACCCTGTCCCGGTCCACCATGGTTCCACCGAGCCGTCTTCCCGACTCCTGCAGACGGAGACCGCCGTCTGCCTCCTAGCCAAAGGCACCAGGGCTCCTACCCTGATACATGTCAGTTTTCCTTCAGGCTTGACCTCCCCTGTTTGAACTGAACTGTTTGAACTGAACTGACTTTTCCCCGCCCCGGGCTGTCTAAAACTCCTAGGTGGGCGTCTTCCAACCGCCTGGTTCCGCTCCCTGCTGTGTCTATTAAGCCCTTAGGGGGTGACTAGGGTTTTAAGGTTGGCTGTGTGTTACCTGTGAGGGAAGGGTGTAATGCGAGGCCCTATTTGTGACTACCTGGCCCGACCAGGGCGTCACACTAACACCTGCTTTGTCAGAAAAAAAAATAACAAAAACAAAACTGCAGGTTTTGCTGCTTTTTTTATGTGTTTTTGGTGCAGATTATGTGTCATTTGTCTACAGCATGTTTAATTAAGTTAGTTTTATTCACACAAAAAAGCAGCTTGCATTTTTGCACTTTTTCATTGCCTACTATGGTGGTAAAACCCTGCAAAACCGCTGTATAAAATTGACAAAATGCAGTTTTCAAAAAAGCAGCAGTTTTCAATTTCAGTTAAGGAAAAAGTAAAGCAATAGTGTGCAGGAGATTTCTGAAATCTCATAGCTTTTGCTGGTACGGTAAAAAGCAGCTTTAAAAAAAAAAGGTATAAAAAGTGGCAAAAATGCAGGCTATGTTCACACAGGGTGTTTTTGCAGCTTTTTTTTTTAGCATAGTTTTTGCCTTGATTTTATGCAAATCCATGCTAACACATCTTTGCCTTCACAATCCCAGGAAAGTCTATGAAATTCCAGAAATCTCATGCACACACAAAACACCTGCGGGTTTTTTTTCCTGACTGTTTTGTCAACCACCTTGTTTTTTGCTCCATTTTTGAAAGATTCAGAATGTCAATTCTTTACAGAACCTCGGCAAAACTTCAGGTTATTTCCTGGCAAAAGATGAGGTTTTGCTGCAGAAAAAAAAAAATCTGACCAAAAACGTCTTGTTTTACGCTAGGATTCTGGCAAAAAAACCCAAACAAACAACTTAATAAATCGGGGCCCAAGTTTTAGCATTAATTTACTATTGTGTAAACGCTACAGGAGGAAAAATAATAAGATGAAAAGAATAAGATGATAGCCGAGCTTTTCTTGGGTGATATTATTTGCAAAGGTTTCCTAGATGACAAAGCTTCCTCACATGGCAATCTGGGGTCAGATATTGATACATTTCCATTTACTAGCATTGGAGTTTGACCATGTCCAATAAAATGTAACAGAGGCAAAAACAGAAAATCCTGAGTGACTGCGCCTGTGTGAGTCTACAGATGGCAGGAGCGACAACACAACTATCGGGAGGGATTGGGCACCATCTGCTGGCACCGGTGAAGAATGATAAAATGTGTATACATATATACTGTACATATATATCACCTCTTATACATGCCAGAGAATATGATAATCACCACGTCTTCAAGACACGAGTGACCCCCAGACGTTTCCCTAGGCTGAAGCTGCTTCAGGAAGACACTAGGGGTCTTGTCGTTGCTTTTTGCACCGGGGAGTATTTTCTTTTTACTTTTAACTATATAGATTAGGAAAATTCTAAACGAAGCCGCCCGAAGAATGAACTCGAATTTGCCAACCCTGAAGTGGATAACCCATTCATGACCTGGCTATTTTCCGTTTTTGTTTTTTTTCCCCTTCGTTTTCTCCTCCTATTCTTCCAAGAGTCATAACTTCTTTATTTTTTCATCCACAAAACTGTATAGCCTTGTTTTTCAGGGGGTGAGATTTACGTTTGAATGACACCATACATTTTATCGTGTGATGTACTGGAAAAAACAATCCAAGTGCATTAAAGTTGCAAACAAAAAAAAAAGTGCATATTTACCATGTTCACTATACGGTAAAACTGATCCAGCAATGTGATTCTTCAGATCAGCACGATTACGGAGTTACCAAACATGCATAGTTTTGTGTTTTTGTAATGGTAGGAAAAAAATTGTAAATTTGGAAAAAATAAAAATAAAAAAATAAAAATAAAATAAAATATATATATATATATATATATATATATAAAGCTGAATGTGTGTATGTATGTGTGTGTGCATTTCAGGGATTGGCATCTGCACCGTCGCAGCTGCAGCCACAAAATTTTGCACACTCACACTTCTGGACCCCGAGAGCGTCATAGGCTATGTTTTGAGGGGAAATTTTAACCCTGCGCTTTACAGTTATTCACCAAAATACCTGCCTCCATTAAAGCAAATGGAGCTGGGAGCCACAGTGCAGCCAGAACTTCAGAAGAATGCGCAGCAAAGCCCTTATATGGAATGTTGGCGTGTCACAATGCAGCCAGGGAAAGAGGCAGACACAGACAGGGAAAGAAATAGACATAGACAGGGTAAGAGATAGACACAAAGAGACAGACAAGAGACAGACTGACAGGGAAATGGACAGACAGGGAAAGAGAGAGACACAGACAGGTAAAGAGACAGACACAGACAAAGAGACAGAAACAGACACAGGGAAACAGAGACAGGGAAAGAGAGGGCAAGAGACAGACAGGGTAAGAGACAGACAAAGACAGGTAAAGAGACAGACAAAGAGACAGACACAGGGAATGAGACAGAGGGAAAGAGACAGACAGGGAAAGAGACAGACAGGGAAAGTGACAGAGATAGACAGACAGGGAAAGATAGATAAACAGACAGGGAAAGAGATTGAGACAGACGGAGAAAGAGACTGAGACAGTCAGAGACAGACAGGGAAAGAGACAGACAGACAAAGAGAGAGAGAGAGAGACAGAGAGATATATACAGATGGGGAGACAGACATTATAAGTACATTTATATCTATTTGTTTTGTGTTTTTTGTGTGCAGAATACATTTTTGTTAATTCATTCTATTTTGTTAACAGCAGTATATATATATATATATATATATATATATATAATAATTAATATATATATGTATTATGTATGTATATATATATATATATATATATATATATATAAAATTTATAATACGGTAATAATAAAAAAGTGAAAATTCACAATGATGGTTTTTTTTTTTAGTTTTTTATTCACCCTGTTCACTAAGTGGTAAAACTGATCTGGCAATGTGATTCTTTAAGTCAGCACGATTAATGAGATACCAAACATGCTTACTTTATTTTTTTTTTTTTAAAAAAAAAGGTAAAACAAAATAGGAAATTTGTAAAGAAAAAAGAAATGGTAAAAAAAAAAAGGTGCAATTTCAAAGTGTATTGTTATGTTAATTATTTACGATGCTCACTATACATACAGTAAATTGACCTAGCAATGTGATTCTTCAGGTCAGTACAATTGTGCAGATACCAAACATGCAAAGTTTTTATTTTTATTTAAATTGTAAAAAAAAAATCATCTGAAATTTATGAAAAAAAAAAGTTGCTCGTTTTGCCATTTTTTGAGACCCGTAAGGTTGCATGCCCAAGATCAGTATTTACAGCGGTTTAGACTCAGCATACGTCACCTGCGTCCAAACCGCTGCATTGTACAGTACAAGCAGAGTGGACGGGATTCTTAGAAATCCAGTGCCCACTGTGCTTGTTTTTTCCGCAGCAAACACTGACCTGCGGAGCGTCTTTCCAGACCGCAGCATGTCAATTGTTTGCTGCGGAATTGCCTGCGTCCTCCGTAGGGAGAACACAAACAGGAGACCGCAGCGCACTGAACCCTGATCGTGGGCACTGACAGCTGCGGTCTCCTGCGTTCTCTCTGAACCGTGGGCACACACCCGAAGTGTTTTCATTTTTCAGGATACCGGGTTGTGTGTGCTTATTGTTTGAGCCCTGAGCTGATGTTTTTACTCATACTATTTTGGGGTAAATATGATGTTTTGATTGCCTCTTGCATTTTATTGGTATATTGTGGCCAAAAAAACCTTAATTTTGGTGTTTAGATTTTTCTTCTCGTTATGTTGTTTATTGATTGGATTAATTTATTTTATATTTTGATAGAACACAGCAATATCAAATATGTGTTTTTTATCTTTTTAATTGCTTTATTTTTAATAAAGAAAAAGGGCACCCCCCCTTTTGCTCCATTAATAATAAAGCAATTAAAAACTTGTAACAAATGTACAAAAAAGGGAAGGTTTTTTTAAACTTTTTTTTTTTTTTTACTGTATCTGTTGGTGATCTTAGGAGACTTAAAGCTGTATGATTGCTTGTGTACAGCTTGTGTACATAGTACTGCACCAGCACTGCTATGTATAGTGAAAATCATGGTCTCCTATGAACGACATCTAAGGGTATGTGCGCACGTTGCTTTTTACCTGCTTTTTTGCTGCTTTTTCTTCTGCGCTGTTTAATGCCAAAATGGATGTGTTCTTCTATTCAAGCAAAGTCTATGGGAATTTGGGTTTCTTGTTCACACTATGTTGTTCAAAATGCTGCCTTTTTGTGGCAGAACTTTGGTCAAAAACTCAGCTTTGCAGTGCAAAACACAAATGGCAAAAACAATTGACATGTTGCTTCTTTGAAAAGCTGAGTTTTTGACCAAAGTTCTGCCTCAAAAAGGCAGCATTTTGAACAACATAGTGTGAACAAGAAACCCAAATTCCCATAGACTTTGCTTGAATAGAAGAACACATCCATTTTGGCATTAAACAGCGCAGAAGAAAAAGCAGCAAAAAAGCAGGTAAAAAGCAGGTAAAAAGCAACGTGCGGACATACCCTAAAAGCTGGCTTTCACAGGCGGATCGTAATGACAGGCTCTGGGGTCTTCAGTAGACCCCCAAGTGTCATGGCAACCCATCGGCGCCCACCGATCACGTCATGGGTGTTGATGGGAGTGTGGAATAATGAGCCCCCTGCCGGCGCATGTTAAATGCCGCTGTCAAAGATATCACAAGTTGTTTTTTTGCTGCTGTCTTGGCAGTAAAAAAGCTGCTTCCAAAAAGGAGGTTCTGCTGTTTTTTTTTGCTGCGATTTTTATTTGATTTTCATGTGTCACTTGTCTACAGTACAAGTAAAGCTAGTTCCATTCACTAGAAAAGGAGCAAAAACGCAGCCAAAAGGTTTGCTTTGTCATGCACCATTTTCGGGAGTATACGCGTACTGGAGGTGGACATCCAGACGCAGTCTACTACATCTGGGTGTCCGCCTCTATTAAGCTTATATTAAGCGTATACTCTCGAAAATGGTGCACGACAGATCACACAGTGACTCCGTCAACGCACACATCTGAATCCCATTTCGTGATGGGTTTGGTCGGAAGCTCCGACGGGACCACTGAACGGGGAGAGGAACGCTGTGAAAGCACCCTTAAGGCTGTGTCCGCACTTTGCGTTTTTACCTGCTTTTTAGGTGCTTTTTGAACTGCAGCGTTTTCATGCCAAAATGCATGCGTTTTGATTTTCAAGCAAAGTCTATGGTAAATGGGGATTTTCCTTTCGTCACGACAGCACCCACGAGTTGGTGTAAAGGGTGCTGTCGTGGACTCAGGAAAATCCCATAACCGGTAAGTAATTTAGTCTTTTCCTTTTGTCACGACAGCACCCTTTAAACCAACTCGTGGGTGCTGTCGTGGACTCAGGAAAATCCCATTACCGGTAAGTAATTTAGTCTTTCTTGTGCGCACTTTGCAGTTCTAAACGCTGCGTTTAATTTGCATAATTTTGGTAAAAAACTCAGCGTTCAAAGAAGCATCATGTTTTTGCCATTTGGGCTGCGTTTTTCTAACATTAAAGTCAATGAGAAGTAGCAAAAAGCAAGAAACATCAAAATTTCTGCGTTTTACCTGCTTTTTAGCAGCAGAAAATATGCGTTTTGCACTACCAAAACGCATGTGTTTATGACATCAAAATAATGGAATGATATGTTCCTTTACACACACACACACAGTCCGACAATTAAATTAATGAAAAATATTAATTTATTGATATTTTAGCCATATATGGTATAAAACCACTATAATTATATTAAATATAACTTTTTGCGTTATGATTTAATAAATTAGATTTGTTTTTATTTTTTTTCCCTTTTCTCATAGTGTTTGTATGTTAAAACTTTATTAATGTCTTTGTAATCAAAACGCATCTGACTTGGCAATGGAAAAGCAGGTAAAAAGCGCTAAAAACGCGGCTAAAACGCGGTAAATACGCACGCGTTTCGCATTTTGATGGTCAAAAGCAACTTTGGCAAAAGCAATTTCTGCCAGAGGATTCGTTTAGAACTGCGTCGAGGTAGTTGCAAAGTGCGGACATAGCCTAAGAGTTTTCAAATAATATATGACATTTTTTATTTCCCCAGCGTTTTTGAGCAATGCTTTTTTGTGCATTTTTTGTTTACACTTTTTTTCGGATGTTTTTCGTTTCCATAAAAAAAGAAAATGCTACCAAATTTTTGGGGGGCTGCAAAAATTATGAAAAAACATGCAAAAAAATCCTAGAGGTTTTCCTATTAACTTTTATTGAGAATTATTGAACGTCTGAAAAATGTGCAGCACTTATTTTAAACGCTCAGCGTCTTGGGAATTCTTGAAGCTCAAAACTTATATTCCACGCAAAAAAGGTGAAAAAAAAGAGTCAGTGAAAAACATCCTGAGGCCTCGTTGAAATTTTTTTTTATTGGATTTTTCAGAAAATCCACATCCCAAAACTACATGAGTTGGAAAAAAACAAACGACTTTTAAACGTTTTTTTTCTGTGTTTTTCAAATTTTTGGGTAATGGGGTGGGGGTTGTATTCTGTGTCTTTTTAGTCAGTGGTCAAATTTGGAGAATTATTTTTCAAGCAACAACGCCACAAAGTATTGGCTTTTTTTCTTATTTGTTTTATAGCGTGGAAAAAGAAGCCCTTCTCCTCCGCAGGAGGTTTCTGGACTTCTTGAGCTAAAAAAAACGAAAAAAACCCCCATTCTTTCCTATTAACCCCTTAACGTGAACTGATGTACGGGTACATCATTGCTGGGGCTAGTGCACTTGATCACCGGCATCGGCGCAATTTAAATACTGGTGCCAGAGATCAACAGCAGTATCTAAACGGTTAACAGCAATGGTTGTAGCTCTGTTCCGTATCACAGCCGCCATCTACCTCATATAGGGTGATTTCAGCTCCTGATCCCCCATAACACATGGGCATTGCTCATAAAGACCCCCGGGCATAATCGTTAGGACCGATGGGTGCCATGGCAGCAAGGGACCTGCCGAAGACCCCCCCATTGCTGCCATCTTGGTTCTGTATATGATGGGTTTTACAGGTGACTGTGATTTTGATTATAAACAGCAATACTAAAAAATATAAAAAAATAATAAAATAAATAATTAAATAAAAATTAAAAATCCTATTAAATATAAAGAAATAAAAAAAAAGTATTGGGTATCACCGTGTCCATAAAAGTCTGATTAATAAAAATATAAAATTAATTAACCCCGATAGTTACCACCATAAAGTGATTAAAAAAAATAAAAAAAATAAAAACAGCATATTGCTGGATTACAATCACCACTCTTCCTTAAAAAATTACGACAAAAAGTGATCAAAAGATATATGTGCCCCAAATTAATATCAATAAAACCGTCATCTCGTGCAAAAAAACAAACAAAACAACAATCCCTTGAGCAGCTCCGTCGACAAAAATAAAAACAAAAATGGGTACTTTGGGAGGTATCTACCTGAAAAATCATGTTCCCTGGTTATTTTTACCACATAATGAATGTCATAAATACAGACGCTTCTGTGAATCATGTTCCCCGGTGACTTTTACCACAGACGCGTCTGTGAATCATGTTCCCCGTTGATTTTTACCACAGACGTGTCTGTGAATCATGTTCCCCGGTGATTCTTTTTACCACAGACGCATCTGTGAATCATATTCCCCAGTGATTTTTTTTTACCACAGACGTGTCTGTGAATCATGTTCCCCGGTGATTTTTTTTTACCACAGACGCGTCTGTGAATCATATTCTCCGGTGATTTTTTTTTTTACCACAGACACGTTTGTGAATCATGTCCCCCGGTGATTTTTACCACAGACGTGTCTGTGAATCATGTCCCCCGGTGATTTTTACCACAGACGTGTCTATGAATCATGTCCCCCGGTGATTTTTACCACAGACGTGTCTGTGAATCATGTTCCCCGGTGATTTTTACCACAGACGTGTCTGTGAATCATGTCCCCCGGTGATTTTTACCACAGACGTGTCTGCGAATCATGTTCCCCGGTGATTTTTACCACAGACGCGTCTGTGAATCATGTCCCCCGGTGATTTTTTTTACCACAGACGCTTCTGTGAATCATGTCCCCCGGTGATTTTTTACCACAGACGTGTCTATGAATCATGTCCCCTGGTGACTTCTACCACAGACGCGTCTGTGTATTATGTTCCCTGGTGACTTTTACCACAGACGCCTCCGTGAATTGTCCCCCGGTGATTTTTACCAGAGACGTGTCTATGAATCATGTCCCCTGGTGACTTTTACCACAGACGTGTCTGTGAATCATGTTCTCCGGTGACTTTTACCATAGACGCGTCTGTAAAGCATGTATCCCGGTGATTTTTACCACAAACGCGTCTGTGAATCATGTTCCCCAGTGAGTTTTACCTCAGACGTGTCTATGAAACGTCCCCCGGTGACTTTTTACCACAGATGCGTCTGTGAATCATATTCTCCAGTGACTTTTACCGCAGACGCGTCTGTGAATCATGTTCTCCGGTGATTTTTACCACAGACGTGTCTATGAATCATGTCCCCCGGTGACTTTTAGCGCAGACGCGTCTGTGAATCATGTTCTCCGGTGATTTTTACCACAGACGCATCCATGAATTGCCCCCCGGTTATTTTTACCACAGATGTGTCTATGAATCATGTCCCTCGGTGACTTTTACCACAGACGTGTCTGTGAATCAAGTTCTCCGGTAACTTTTACTGCAGACGCATCTGTGAATCATATTCCCCAGTGAGTTTTACCTCAGACGTGTCTATGAAACATGTCCCCCGGTGATTTTTTTTTTTTTACCACAGACGCGTCTGTGAATCAAGTTCCCCAGTAATTTTTTTTTTTTACCACAGACGCGTCCATGAATTGTCCCCCGGTGACTTTTACCACAGACGTGTCTATGAATCATGTCCCCCGGTGACTTTTACCGCAGACACATCTGTGAATCATGTTCTCTGGTGATTTTTACCACAGACACGTCTGTAAAGCATGTACCCCAGTGATTTTTACCACAAACGCGTCTGTGAATCATGTTCTCCGGTGACGTTTACCACAGACGCGTCTGTAAAGCATGTACCCCAGTGATTTTTACCACAAACGCGTCTGTGAATCATGTTCTCCGGTGACTTTTAACACAGACGCGTCTGTAAAGCATGTACCCCAGTGATTTTTACCACAAACGCGTCTGTGAATCATGTTCTCCGGTGACTTTTACGTGTTAATTTACCTCATGCCTCACTGAGGTGGCGCTAAGATTGCAGGTTTTTTAATTTCCTTTACTTTACTGCACATATTCCTGTCAAAATCCCTCCTGAGGGAAGAAAAAAATGTAATGATATATCTTGTCATAATATATAAATAGATGTATAATCTCTGCAAATTATAGTAACTCTCATGTTTATCTACTGTTATCACACCTGCATATATTTAAAGCCTAAACACAATAATCATAATTGCGTCAACCAACTAAAACAAAATGGCGGCCATGAAGAGAGATTTGCGCCATCACTTTCCCGCCTCTTTCCTCCCTGGGATTCTCATAGCAACAGGATTCGAGAAGTCACTGTCCCGGAAAGCGATGTCACGCCTCTGATTGGTCAGCGGTATCAACCTTACCGTAGCTGATTGGTTGCCATGCTGCATTCCGGCTTGTGATTGGTGGATTCACCTATGCAATTCTCCCGCTCGTCGGTCCCGTTCTGTTGTCGGAATAGTCGGGAGTCCAGCGACATTGTGTCGTCAGAGGTTGTATCGCGACACAAGCAGTGATATATGCTATTAGAGATCCAGTGTAGGTTCATCTATTTCCCTACACCGTCTATTCATTTTTACTGTTTGTGGTAAAGCAGTGTGAAAGCAAAATGGCCGCCGTTATGGGAGGTGTCACCCAGCTTTCCCGACCTCCTGAAGGGCAAATGCTGAGCACTACAGGGATTCATCTCTGGTACTGGTGCAAACCAGCCAATCAGGGCCCTGGGAAGCCTGGCTGACAATCACTGCGGTTGTGCTTATTATGTGGGCTGTATTGGTTGTCAGAAGGGCTGTAGTGAGATCTCAAGAACCTACTAGAAATATCCCAGAGCATGAGCAGAATAGATATTCTGGAAGTTTGGGTGAAGTGACTGTGAGGCCTGTGGAGACCCCTGGGCATATTGTGAGGGGTCCACCGGGTTTTACAAGGGCTAATACTGCCATAATGATCCCACATAGGCCTAACATTAATACCGCCATTCAGAGACTTCAGACTACTGCCCCAATAGTACATCCATGTAGTGCCCGTGTCTTACTATCCAAATACTGACATACATGCACAAATAATGCCGCCACATTGCACCCATAAGACCCAAATATTAAACCAATAGTGTCAATGTAAAATGACCAATAATACCACCATAAAGTGACCTCAAACTACTGCCCAAATGGTAAATTCATATACTACCAATGTAATGTTACCTAAATAATATTGATATAGTGCACAAATAGTACTACCATATAGCACCACTGTGATACGATGGCTCAATGGTGAGCACTATATGATGGCTGAGTCGTGAGCACTATATGATGGCTCAATGGTGAGCACTATATGATGGCTGAGTCGTGAGCACTATATGATGGCTGAGTCGTGAGCGCTATATGGTGGCTCAGAAGGTGAGCACTATATGATGGTTGAGTCGTGAGCGCTATGTGGTGGCTCAGTGAAGACCACTATATGGTGGTTCAGTGGTGAGCACTATATGGTGGGTCAGTGGTTAGCGCTATATGGTGGCTCAGTGGTGAACACTATATGGTGGCTCAGTGGTTAGCACTATATGGTGGCTCAGTGGTTAGCACTATATGGTGGCTCAGTGAAGACTACTATATGGTGGCTCAGTGGTGATCCCTATATGGTGGCTCAGTGGTGAGCACTATATGGTGGATCAGTGGTGAGCACTATATTGTGGCTCAATGATTAGCACTATATGGTGGCTCAGTGATTAGCACTAGATGATGGCTCAGTGGTGAGCACTATAAGGTGGCTCAATGGTTGGCACTTTATGGTGGTTCAGTGGTGAGCACTATATGGTGGCTCAGTGGTTAGCACTTTATGGTGGCTCAGTGGTGAGCACTCTGGTGGGTCAGTGATGAGCACTATATTGTGGTTCAATGACTAGCACTATATGGTGGCTCAGTGATTAGCACTATATGGTGGGTTAGTGAAGACCACTATATGGTCGCTCAGTGGTTAGCACTATATGGTGGTTCAGTGGTGAGCACTATATTATGGCTCAATGACTAGCACTATATGGTGGCTCACTGATTAACACTATATGGTGGCTCAATGGTGAGCACTATATAGTGGCTCAGTAGTGAGCACTATATGGTGGTTCACTGGTTAGCACTATATGGTGGCTCAGTGGTGAGCAGTATATGGTGGCTCAATGGTGAGTATTATATGGTGACTCAGTGGTGAGCACTATATGGTGACTCTGATGCACTATATAGTGGCTCAGTGGTTATCACTGTATGATGGCTCAGTGGTTAGCACTATTGGCTCAGTGGTGAGTACTATATGGTGGCTCAGTTGTGAGCACTATATGGTGGCTCAATGGTGAGCACTATTTAGTGGCTCAGTGGTTAGCACTGTATGGTGGTGGCTCATTGGTTAGCACTATTGGTGGCTCAGTGGTGAGTACTATATGGTGGCTCAGTGATGAGCACTATATGTGGGCTCAATGGTGAGCACTATATAGTGGCTCAGTGGTTAGCACTGCATGGTGACTCAGTGGTTAGCCCTATTAGTGGCTCAGTGGTGAGTATTATATGGTGGCTCAGTGGTGAGCACTACATGGTGTTTCAGTGGTGATCATTACATGGTGGCTCAATGGTTAGCACTACATGGTGGCTCAGTGGTGATCATTACATGGTGGCACGTAGGACTGAACACTATATGGTGGCTTGGTGGTTGCAGAGCTGGGGTCCTGGGTTCAAATCTCACCAATGCAACATCTGCCAGGAGTTTGTATGTTCTCTCCGTGTTTCTGTGGGTTTCCTCCGGTTTCTCCCCACACCCCATAGGCTGATAAGGAATTTACTTGTATATTGCGAGCCCCAATGTAGTGAGCACTATATGGTGGACAATATCTGCAAGGAGTGTGAATTTGCTCCTCGTGTTTACCTGGGTTTGATCTGGTTTCCTCCCACACTCCATAGACTGATAGGGAGTTTAGATTGTGAGCCCCGATGGGGACAGTGATGATGAGGTCTGAAAAGCGCTGTGGAATTAATGGCACTATAGAAGTGAGTAAATAAAATGCTTACACAATTTCACAGAATGTCTCTGAAACGTGCGTGCAGCTTTGCTGGAGGGTCTGACCCCACACAACCTGTCCTGTCCCATAACACAAGGTGGGCCATTTATATGGATACACCTAAATAAAATGGGAATGGTTGGTGATATCAACTTCCTGTTTGTGGCTCATTAGTATATGGGAGGGGGGAAACTTTTCGAGATGGATGGTGACCATGGCGGCCATTAGGAAGTCGGCCATTTTGGATCCAACTTTATTTTTTCCAATGGGAAGAGGTTCATGTAATGCATCAAACCTATTGAGAATTTGACAAGAACAACAATGGTTTTAACGTAACTTTATTCGTTCATTAGTTATTTACAATTTTATGACCACTTATAAAATGTGTTCAAAGTGCTGCCCATTGTGTTGGATTGTCAATGCAACCCTCTTCTCCCGCTCTTGACACACTGATCGCAACACCGCAGAAGAAATGCCAGCACAGGCTGCCCTTTATCTGTTGTTTCAGATGCAGCACATCTTGTATCTTAATTGCCTTCAGATGACCCCAAAGATAAAAGTCTAAGGGGGGTCAGATCGGAAGACCATGGTGGCCATTCAACTGGCCCACGATGACCAATCCACTTTCCAGGACACTGTTCATGTAGGGATGCTCGGACCTGACACCCATAATGTGATGGTGGAAAACGGTGCCAGCCATAACAGCCAGGTAGTTAGCAACTACCTGCCTGTTACTCCTGAGGCACAGTGCAAAAAAAAAATCCTGGACCACCCCTTTAAATGTTGAGCAGGTATTTTTCTACTTGTAAATGAGTAAGATGATGTTAATACCCGGCGATCTTTGCTAATTTGTGATTCTTGCAGTATGAGGCACAATCAGGCTCGTTACCAGACACCCAAGACCATCACAGTTCACATGAAGTCTGGCTCCAAATCTCTCCAAGAGAACAAATTTAGGCTAAAGCGTCCAGTTAGTAAAGGGAATGAGTATGACAACCCTGAATCAAAACGGCTGACAGGACCTTGTCTGATCGTCAGGCGGCAGGAGATGGCAGCTTTCTTCAAGATATTTGGTAGGTTGTTCAGTATGGGTCTCAGTCATCTGTCACCAGAATGTTTTTATTATTTGCTTCAGCCAATCATCTTAGGGTTTATTCCCACCCTGTGAATATAATGTGGATTTTCCTCTGAGGTCTCCGCAGCTCATGCCACTAATACTGTGGATAACATGTTACCAAAATCCCCCCAAAACACCACTCAATATAGTTTTGCTGCTGTAGATTCTACCTTGGAGCGCAATTAAATAAGCTTTGTGTTTTATCCTAATTTGTCAGTGAATGGAAATGTGGCACCCCTGAGGCTTCAGTCGCCACAGGGTACTGCATCACACCAGGTGCGGTACTCATCCTGGGTAAGGAGGAGGTCAGTGCCGATCCGCAACATCCACATCCACACATAAGCCAGTTGCCCACTCACCGTGACGGGGTTAGGGTAGGGTCATTTAGGATGGTCACCATATCGTCTGTGGCCTCTCACCCACTAGCTCAGGGACTTGAGTCGGCGGGGCGACTGATCTGGGGAGCAGGAGCCACACTCACAGTTATTGAGTCTAGTCACCACCCGGAACAATGTGAGACGCAGGAGAATGCAGTCGCTGAGGGGAGAGCTCATAGATCCATCAGGACCTTCGCACAACTCAGGGTGCGGAGGCCTAGGCTGGTGGGCACTTCAAGGCCTGCCGGCAGAATCCGCCGGGTAGAGGATTTCAAGTCTTCTGGCCCACAACAGTGTTCAGGGCAAAGCAGCATATAGAGCCAGGAGCCGTGACCATAGGGTGGCCAATGAACTGACTCGTGCAGCCTGCTAGACGGGACGGGGAACAGAACCACCCCAAAGGACAGAGGTCCCTGTGTAGCTTGAAGTCAATGGGACTCACACAACAGAGCGCAGGGAGGAAGGACTCACTAAGTATCCCTCCGGCACGAGCCCCCTAACTATCCGGGATCGTCTGGAGCCCATCACAGTGCACTCCGGCGGTCTAAACACCTTAAACTGCAACCGCTGGGGCACGTGTTCAGTTGGTGATGCTGGCTCAAGGAGAACATGTCTTATGTATTCATTGTCTGATACATTGATATATCGGCACTGGTATACAGCTAATACGGCACCGTCTCTGAATATCCCAAACGAAGACTCCATTAGCAGTCTTCACCCAAATTCCTCCCTTGAGATCGTCTGATCCTTACGCGCCCTGCGCCTCCCACACTGGGGTGGACTACTACTCTCAACAACCTCCCTGGGGCCTAGCTCTACGTGTGGAGAGCTGCAACATCTGAGCTGCGCTACCATCCGCCCCAGCAGAGAGAGACCTTGTGCAGCGGCGGCCCCCACTATAGCCGCATACCACAAGTGGCATCACGAAAGACAACTACCCCCATCATCACGATCATCCCATCACCACCATTTTGATTGACACCGCGGGATGACGGAGCCGGGCCAGGCCACTGTGACAACCCAAACCCCCAAACACCGGCCTGGTGACGAGTACATCCCCGAGACCCCGCGGGTGCGTCAGAAACAATCAGTAGTAGTGATGGGCAGACCTGGACTGTAAAAGTCCGGATCTGCGCAGGTTCAAAAGAACCCAAGCACCGACCCCGAGCCCGAAGTTCTCAGGGAACGCCTGGTAACAATCCGGATCCGACCACCTAGGAAATAAAAAAAAAAAATCTAAGAAAATAAGAATAAAGCAAGTGCTGTATACTTACCGGTCTACGTACAGCTGTAACTCTGCTTCTGGGGCCGCTCATTATCTTCATGCATATGCACTGCCTCCCCTGCTCACCGGAAGTCCCGGTGTCTCTGATTGGTTGCAGTCAGTCACACAGGGTGGTGGTGCTGTCTGCCTGCAACCAATCCAAGATGCCAGGACTGCTGGTGGGCGGGGGAAGCAGTGCATATGCATGAAGATAATGAGCGGCCCCATAAGTAGAGTGAGCAGCCTGGAAGTAGAGTTACAGCCACGCGGAGACTGGTAAGTATAAAGCCCTTGCTCTAATCCCTTTCTCCCTTCTACCACCATTTTTAAGCATCTGATTTTGGTCTCCATAGACGTATATGGGGACCAGCATCCGGCTGGATATCCAGGATGAATTCTGGGCCTAAACCGGGTTTTTTTTTTTAAACCTGCTAGGACCCGCTGATCCCGAGTATCTGCAGGTCCGCCCATCACTATTCAGTAGCTTAAAGCGGTTGTCCAGTAAACATCTATATATTAGTAGGGGTATACACCGATACTATACAGCAGCTGCTATTGAAGAGAATAAAAGCCGTTCTGCAGCACTCAGTAATGGCTGCTACACATTGAATGGAGCTGTGTTATGCAGCTACGGTCCATGTGTTTATGTAGGATAGATCGTCAATATCCGATCAATGGGGGTCCGAAACCCAGGACCCCCACAGGTCAGCTGTTATAAGCTCCGGCGGAGGTGACATGTACACACACAGATCAGAGCTGTGTAGTGCGGCTCCAGTCACTGAGTTCTGCAGGACAACTATTCTTCTGAATAAGGAGCTTTTCTGTAATGCCGGGTGTCACACTGGTGACCTATCTTATGGATGTAGTTATCGATATAATCCGCCTGGTGAACCCCTTATAAACATGTCCAAAAAATATGTAATTAAATGAAGCAGTATTTATATGAAGTTTTAGGGTGCACTGGATAAAACATGCATTTTATATATCAAAAGCATCTTTCACCAGTAAAAACTGCATTGCAGTTTTTGTAAAATTTTGTAACATTTAAAAACAATTAGGTGTAAAAAAAAAAAGAAAAAAATCATGTCCCCAACAGATCTAGTTGACCCCATTGATAGAGTGTTCAACACAAAGGCTATAAAAGGCAACGGGGGGCAAAATGTTTAATGAAACCGAATAGCAACATTGTATGCATTTAATTAAATGAAACCCTTTACAACAAGAAATTTCTACTTTCAAGGAAGATATGTTATTTGTGTACCGTTCACCATTAATTTAAAAGTATTTTTATTCCAGATGACGACTTAATTCAAGACTTCTTGTGGATGGATTCTTGTTATAAAATAGCAGATAAGGTAAAATGACTGAACTATCAAAAGTGAGACAGGGTTTCTGGTAATAACTGCACATTTTAGAAGTTTGAACATGTAAAATATACCACACTGAGGCTACTTTCACACTTTCACACATCCGGTTTGAGCCGTGCGGCTCAATCTGGCTGTGAAACCTATGCAACGGATGCGGCGAAAACACCGCATCCTTTGCATAAGTTTTTACATGCGTCCGGTCTGTTTTGTTCCGTTTGCGGCACACTACTGAGCATGCGCAGTGCAAGAAACCGCATGCGGCGGCCGGATGCGTTTTTTTCCGCATCGCGCCGCATCTGGCTTCCATAGGCATGCATTGAAAAAAATGCGATGCGTTTTTTTTTGCCGGAGCAAAAAACGTTGCAGGCAACGCTCCATCGGGCCGCGGCATCGGCTAAATCTGCCGCATGCGGCAAAAACCGGACCGAACGCAAGCCCATGCGGCACAATACGGCACTAATGTAAGTCTATGCAAAAAAACCCGCAACTGGCAGCAAAAAAAACGGTTGTGGTTTTTCTGCAGAGCGCCGTATTGTGCCGCAGAGCAAAAACCGGATGTGTGAAAGTAGCCTGAGTTTTCCAATTCTCTGCTTTCCCCCCACTTGGCAAATAACCTCTCACGGGTAATAATGTGCCATCGATGATGTCAGAAAGCTATTGTGGTCACATCCGCTATAATGTGATGTCACGAGAATAAACGTGCCCTTCAGAAGAAAGCATGGCACTCAGAATGTCTCCCCCAACAATTTCACAGCTGCTATTTTTTAGGCCTCATTTGCTGCTGTAAAAATACAGAAGTAACATATCCTAATGATGTTGTGATAATGGCTCTTTAGACCTGAGCAAGGCAGCTGTAATACGGGCGCTAAAACTTGTCTGCTTAGTGGGCGCCTGAATCAGACCTTTGATGACTGTGGGAGCCATACAGGCTTGTCCAGATTTCATGCAGACGGCTCTGTCGCCCTCAATCATTTATTTGTGGACTGCAGAAGAATCACTGATTCGTACTAAGGAACCAGCAATTTGTAGGCAGGGAAAAAACAAGAAATAGTAAGAGATGGAATCTAATAAATGAGGCTCACCTGTATTTGGGTTATCTAGCAAAAACCCAAAAATGTAGGTCATTCATAGTAGTAGGGTGGTGTGTAAAGTGCTCAGGTGATTGACTCGTGGGGTACAAGCTTTAGTGGTAAGCACATGGAAAGAAAGACCGGCGTTCTTACATCGAGTCATTACTATTAGACTTTATTTTCTGTAGGCTCTGCCTTTCTGAACGTTGGTACAGTGATGGCTCCACCTGTCACAACACAGGTGTTCAGATGCCACGGGGGCTAGTGCACGTGGTTGAAGGAGACTTTTAATTACCAGAAAAGGTTTTTCCATGTTACTTAGATAGAGATAATGTTTCTTAGGGTATGTGTTGCGCCCCTAGGCTTCAGGCGCCACAGGGTATTACACCACTTTTCAGGGGTAATATCTATCCCGGGTTAGAAGGAGGTTAACCTGTCGGTGCCTTCACAAAACACACACACACAACAGCAGGTGCTTACTCACAGGGTGTTGGACTAGGGCAGACATCACGAAGTATGGGACTTCCCCGGTCGCTAGGACAACCACTGGGGTGGGCACCACATGGGGTAGAAGTAGGCGCAACCATCACACTTGAGACAGAACCTTCCTGGGCAGAGCTTGGGGTAACACCTAGTGTGGCGCCCTGGACTAGCCAAGTCGTCACAGGTACTACAACACAACACCCCCACCCCGAGATAGGCACATCAGTCAGACACAAATCCTTGTTGCCTCCCTCCAGGGGCTGATGTCCACACCAGGTGGGGTGGAGCCAGGCGGTTGGCCCCACCCACTGAGGAGTTCACAGTCCTGGAGGCGGGAAAAGGAAGCCAGTTGAGATCTGAGTAGGAGTCAGGAGAGGAGTGAAGTGGTAGTAGAGGAGCAAACTGACTGTGTCCGGGTACGTGGCCCGGGCACCAAGAGCAAGGTTGGCAGACGGTGGTGGCCGTCTGCAGGAGAGGCAGATCAACGCGGAACCGTAGGACCAGGGATGGGCGGTGGCCCGCCGGTACCGAACCGGGGAGCGAAGTGAAGCCAGCACAAACCGGCAGGGCCTGCGAACCCCGACCAGGCTTGGAGTCGCCGTTAAACAGGTCAGATCCCTAAGTGACCGGAACCCCAGGGGTTTCCAAACAGCCAAGACCTGATTGAAGGCAACCGTCCAAACAGCAGAAGGGAAATACAGCTACCGCCACAGCTAGAGTTCCCAGGGCCAGAGCCTGCGGGCAAAAGGGCTCCTCCGGCGCATATCCACGCTGGGGAGCGGGTTACTGGTGGGAAGCCATCAGGACCGAAGATACCCAAAAGGTGCAGGGAAAGGCAGCCACCACCAACCGTCCGGGAGAAACCACAGCAGCCGGCTGCGGGACCCGTCCATCCAGCCGTTTGTTTTACCAGACACTTGCATCCATTTGTGGCTGAGTGAGTACTACCGTGCCGTCCGGCACCGCGCTGCGCAGTCCAACCGCCCCTGCACCTTGCCAACCCTGCCTCCCCGTCACCTCACTGGGCCCCGGGACCACCAACCCCTACCCACGGAGGGGGAAATAACATCCCAGCTGCTCCCTGCCATCGCTCCCGGGATCCCCATCAACAGCAGCGGTGGTGTACAACCTCACCACAACCCGTGGGTAGCTTCACGGACCAAATCCCCAAACCAAACTACTCCCCTTTCACTCACGGGCGAGGAGCGCCGCTCGAGTCCCCGGATCCGGCCCAACGCTCGAGCCACCGAGCAGCAGCAGCGCCGGACCCGAGCGTGGTGAGCGCAGCGCCCTCCCCGTCCACGACAACTTGGCGTCACGAACAGGATATTACCGTTCTACCGGCTGGTAGAAGTGCGCCTTGTGTCCCGCCGGCGGTAGCCGGCCGAAAAATTTCAGAAGCCGCCATCTTGGGCGCGAAGATTTCCCGCTTGAGCGTCTTCTCGAGCAGTGGAGGCGCGAAAGCCGAAGCTCCGCCCCTGAAGAGGAGGTGCTGAAAAAAGACCAAGGGGGGACGGATGGCGTCCGGCCGCATGTAAACCACGGCTATAAAAGCAGGGACGCCAGGACTCTGCGGCTATATTTTGGTTCCTGGAAGATACCGCTGCCAACATGTCCACCCCGTCCGGCCACGCAGAGATCCCGGGGCCGGTGCCCGGAACAGTGGCATGGCTCAGGGCCCGAACGGCGGGGATTTGTCAGCGCTACCGGAGTCAGATATGTCTTCTGATGGAGCAGTGGACCGCGGAGGTGGTGGAGTTGGCTGCGGTCGCCCGGGTGTACGGGATGGAGGCCATGATGGAGGAGCTGGTGAGTGACCCACGCCCCTGTGTCCTTGAGGGACTGGCCGCTGTGGCTGAGGGACCCGGTCTGCCCCCGGCCCCCATACTGCCTCCGTCTTCCCTGCCCGCGTGCCCCGCCGCTGCTGGTTCATCTGGCTTGCGGCCCCCTGAATCGGCAGCAGAAAGAGTGGCGAGCCCGGAGACTGCGGCAGCTGGCGGCAACCCGCCTGGCGCAGGAACGGATGATAGTGACTCCGGGCCTGACACAGAGCCTGTCTCGGAGGAGAAGGGAGTCGGCGCCTTGTATGATATGGAGGCCACTTACATCCCACGGAGCGGGAATAATGGATATCGGGCGGCCCTTCCCCGCCGCGCCTGCCGTGCGCTGGAGGGGCAGGTACCCGTGTTTCTTCACCTGGGGCCAGGTGAGGAGGATGAGAGTGAGCAGTGAAGGCAGCGGTCCCTCCGTTGCACCGTTGTCCCCGTTGGGACCACCAGTACCGTTAACTGAGTAAATGAATAATGACTGTGAATCAACCGAAGATGTTACCTGATTGTCGATTGTGATTGACACGGCCGTTGCCGGCAAGTAGTCCCCGTAGGGACCCTTTGTTACCGTGCATAAGAAACTGCTTATGGACATGCCTGAGAACTAGCAGGGCAACCACAAACTAGTGGAAATGTAAATATGTTGGCATGTTTCCGTTGCCGCCTCCGGAGAGGCAGATTGGAGGAAGGGCCCGCAGCAGAGTAGGCTGGGGCCCTGCCACCACCTGGACCGGTGGCCATCCTCCGGGGGTCAGCGGTCCCCCTGGACGTGGGGTCCCCTGAAGTGACCGTAGGGTGCGAAACACCGTACCCGTTCCCACTCAGGCAGCCTGGATCTGGACTGGGGTCAAGGGGTGCTGCCCACTTCTTAGGGGCAGCATCAGGGCCAGGTTGTTTGGGTGGGAGAGTGGAAGCCGACCGTTTTAATAAAAATGTCTACCATTTGAAACGTTAAAGTACCGTGCCTCCCGTTAAGGGAAGATTCATAAAAAGAATGCTTTGTTGAATGTTTTCACACATGTTTTTATATTTTTGCAGTTTTGAAAAAAAAAAAACAAAAACGGTGATGGACGGGCAGCCCGCGGACGGTCTACATTTAACCAAGGGGGAATGTGGCGCCCTGGACTAGCCAGGTCGTCACAGGTACTACAACACAACGCCCCCACCCCGAGATAGGCACATCAGTCAGACACAAATCCTTGTTGCCTCCCTCCAGGGGCTGATGTCCACACCAGGTGGGGTGGAGCCAGGCGGTTGGCCCCACCCACTGAGGAGTTCACAGTCCTGGAGGCGGGAAAAGGAAGCCAGTTGAGATCTGAGTAGGAGTCAGGAGAGGAGTGAAGTGGTAGTAGAGGAGCAAACTGACTGTGTCCGGGTACGTGGCCCGGGCACCAAGAGCAAGGTTGGCAGACGGTGGTGGCCGTCTGCAGGAGAGGCAGATCAACGCGTAACCGTAGGACCGGGGACGGGCGGTGGCCTGCCGGTACCGAACCGGGGAGCGAAGTGAAGCCAGCACAAATCGGCAGGGCCTGCGGACCCCGACCAGGCTTGGAGTCGCCGTTAAACAGGTCAAATCCGTTAGTGACCGGAACCCCAGGGGTTTCCAAACAGCCAAGACCCGATTGAAGGCAACCGTCCAAACAACAGAAGGGAAATACAGCTACCGCCACAGCTAGAGTTCCCAGGGCCAGAGCCTGTGGGCAAAAGGGCTCCTCCGGCGCATATCCACGCTGGGGAGCGGGTTACTGGTGGGAAGCCATCGGGACCGAAGATACCCAAAAGGTGCAGGGAAAGGCAGCCATCACCAACCGTCCGGGAGAAACCACAGCAGCCGGCTGCAGGACCCGTCCATCCAGCCGTTTGTTTTACCAGAGACTTGCATCCATTTGTGGCTGAGTGAGTACTACCGTGCCGTCCGGCACCACGCTGCGCAGTCCAAGCGCCCCTGCACCTTGCCAACCCTGCCTCCCCGTCATCTCACCGGGCCCCGGGACCACCAACCCCTACCCATGGAGGGGGAAACAACATCCCAGCTACTCCCTGCCATCGCTCCCGGGATCCCCATCAACAGTAGCGGTGGTGTACAACCTCACCACAACCCGTGGGTGGCGTCATGGACCAAATGCCCAAACCAAACTACTCCCCTTTCACTCACGGGCGAGGAGCGCCGCTCAAGTCCCCGGATCCGGCCCAACGCTCGAGCCACCGAGCAGCAGCAGCGCCGGACCCGAGCGTGGTGAGCGCAGCGCCCTCCCCGCCCGCGACACTAGCACTGACAACAGGACTTAGTGTTTCTCTCTCTTCGTGGGCCCGCGGCTTGGAGCTGGAGGCTCTGCCCGGATTCCGGAAAGCAACCAAGGGACACTTCACTAAAAGACTTTCACGGGCACCAGTGGTGACCGCCGATGGATCCGGGATCGGCTGGAGCCCATCAAGGCAGAGAGCGGTACTCTGGGGCAGCACCTGAAATACTTGTGAGTAAAAGACCTGAAACCGCAGCCCCTGTCTCTGCCTCTCCTTTACCGGCGCCAGCACCCAGCGATGCGGCGCCAACGGGGACTACCACCACCCCTGTCCGACCTCCATCATCCTCCCCAGGGTAATCCAGCTCCGCCTGTGGGGAGCGACACAATTCCGGGTGTGACCCTCACCATCAGCCCTGGAGAGCAGGACCTGCAGCGGCGGCCCATCCCTGGTCGCATACCACAGGTGGCGTCACGACCTTCTTTCCTAACCGTCACTACCACCTCCATCCTACCTCCCTACCACACGCCAACCCTCCTTCCTTTACGCCTCAGGGCAACGGAACCGGGCCAGGTCACCCCGTGACGACGCAAAGGATCTGCCTCACCGGCCCGGCAACAAGTAGGTTAAAACACCTGCCCCGTGGGGCGCTACATATGTGCCCACGATCAGTAATAGCAGCGTTTTGGACGAAGTGTGTCCTGATCGTGTGCACCCACCCTCAGGGTAGTTTTAAATGCTACAGATTTGATATAATAATTAGTGTACATAGAGCAGATATAACATCATCCACATTTATTGAATAAATTGTCCAGTTGAAGAAATTTCTGTGACAAATGTGATGTTTGTGAAGTTCAGAAACGTCAAATACGCTGCAGAGTTTCCATATGGATTTGTATGCAGAATATCTGTAGTATATTACAGGACCAGCATTGTGTAAGATTTTGCAAAATGTCATCCACACCTAGTGTAAATTAACCTGCTGTACGGGTTTTGAGTGCGAATTTCACCTTTTTCATCTCAAAACTGCAGTGGAAAATTTGTGCATGTGAACACAGCCTTAGAGTATGCATTAGGGCAGAGTCACACGATCGTATGGCATTAGATGGGAGAGCGTTGGATGCGATATGCTAATGACTCTCGGCTCCAGCTCTGCTACAAGCATGAGCCAAGTGTCATGCTACTGTGATCTGATCCTGTGATCGCATCACAGCTGTGGAGGAGAGGGAGGGATTAATCTCTCCATCTCCTCCATTGTCAGCCTGTGCATATATAGCACTAGGACGACATCCGAGTGCAGTCCAATGTTTCACTCGCACCCATAGACTTGTATGGGTGCGAGTGATCCGAGACTTGCAGACAATCGCAGTATGCTGCGATTATTTCCCTTAGGCTGGAGTCACACTTGCAATTAACTCGCACGAGTGCAATGCGAGAAAATCTCCCATTGCACTCGGACCAATGTTAGTCAATGAGGCAGCTCCGATCTGCTATTTTTTTTTCTCAGTCCAAATCGGACTGAGAAAAAAATCTCAGCATGCTGCGTTTTGGTGAGTTTCACGCGCGAGTCACTCTAATGAAAGTCTATGTGTGCGTGAAAAAAAACGGATGTCACACGGACGGCACATACACCTTCCTAGTGACAGGCATTTTTCTAAATACATTTATCGCATGTTGCAGAAAACACTGGAAATGAGTGAGGTCTGTTGATGTTGGTCAATCTCTATCTCTGTCAGTCGGTCTCTCTCTCTCTGTCTGTCTCACTCTCTCTCTGTCGGTCTCTCTGTCTCCCTGTCGGTCGGTCTCTCTCTCTCTCTCTCTGTCGGTCGGTCACGATCTCTGTCCCTCACTCTCTCTCTGTCGGTCTATCCCTCTTCCCCCCCTCTCTCATACTCACCGTTCCCCGATCACCGGAGCGGCACTGCACGGCTGTCACAAAGCTCCGGCGGCTTTTCCTCTTTTGAAAAAGCCGGCCGCTCATTATTCCATCACGTATTCACTGCTTTCCCCGCCCACCGGCGCCTATGATTGGTTGCAGTCAGACACTCCCCCACGTTGAGTGACATCTGTCTCACTGCAACCAATCAGAGCCACCGGTGGGCGTGTCTATATCGTGCAGTAAATTAAATAAATAAATAATTTAAAAAAAAAACGGCATGCGGTTCCCCCCAATTTTCATACCAGCCAGGGTAAAGCCATACGGCAGGAGGCTGGTATTGTCAGGATGGGGAGCTCCACGTTATGGGGAGCCCCCCAGCCTAACAATATCAGCCAGCAGCCGCCCGGAATTGCCGCATCCATTAGATGCGACAGTCCCGAGACTGTACCTGGCTCATCCCGAATTCCCCTGGTGCGGTGGCACTCAAGGTAATAAGGAGTTAATGGCAGCAGCCCATAGCTGCCACTAAGTCCTAGGTTAATCATGGCAGGCATCTCCCCGAGATACCTTCCATGATTAACCTGTAAGATAAAGAAAATAAAGACATACACCAAAAAATCCTTTATTTGAAAAAAAAGACAAAAAAATACCCTCTTTCACCACTTTATTAAACCCCCAAATACCCCTCCAGGTCCGGCGTAATCCAGAGGTCCCTCGACGCTTTCAGCTCTGCTACATCAGAAGCTGACAGGAGCGGTCACAGACCACGACCACTCTCTGTGAGCTCCTCTGAGTGACCGCAGTGAGACGCGCTATCAGCGATGACATCACTCAGGTTACCTGCGGCCACAGATCTCAGCGGGAGGACTTCAGCTGTGGCCGCGGGTAAGGCCTAAGCCACACGGGGAGAAAATCGGAGCGAGTGGAGTGCGATAAAACATCGCATTCCCCTCGGACCAATATTAGCCTGTGTGACAGCGCACATGAGCGATTATTTTCTCAGCCCTAATCGGACGGAGAAAACAATCGCAGCATGCTGCGATTGTAAGCTGAGACTCTTTCTCTCGCACCCATTCAAGTGAATGGGGCGAGAGAAAAATCGCACTGCACTCGCGGTACACAGGTGTACTGCCAGTGCAGTGCGAGAATGGCAATAGCCGGCTACGCAGGAGAGAGGGAGAGAAATCCCACCTTCCCCTCCTGAGTGCCAGCCCACCCCCCGCAGCTGAGGTCTGCTCGCACAAACGGACCTCAGTTGCAAGGACACACGCATGACACTCGGCTCTGCTGTACTGCCAGCACGAGCCGAGTCTCATGCAAGGGGATCGCAGTAGTCCCCTTGTGGCCCCAGCCTAACCTCAGTGACGGCACCGCTGATAGCGCAGATCACTTCAGTCACTCAGGGGATTTGCGGTGACCGGTGAGACCTTCACCGGTGAACAAAAATCAGGCCATGCCACACAGACAGAGCCGCGGTGTGAAGATGTAATTTACCCTCTCACTGTATATGCTGTGATACTATGTCATGATATGTATATTTCCCTGGTTGTATTAGTTGTAATTCATGTATTTTCTTGGGGGAGCTACTGGTCTCAATGTGTCTCTCTCATACAATTGTAGTCTTGGCATCTAATGTGATTATGTAAATAGCCTGTCCTCTTCTTTCCAGAGTTGTGTATCTAATCTGTAATTGCATTGGCCAGTGAAGGAATAGTGATTGTTCTTTACAGCAGGGGATCCCTTCATCTACTGTGGCTGGCAGACATATTGGAGCCCTGTGATGGACCAAACCATTGATGATAGGATGTGTGACCCCTACCCCCTGAACAAACATGGTGGGCTGGTCAAGCAGCACAGACAATGCATTTCCCTTTTGTAACTTCAGAGTGAGCTGAAACTTGAAGAGAGCAGGAGCCCCAGCCTGGGTGGCTGTGGACACGGACGGAGCTAGGCCTGTGTGGCGGCCCGTGGGATTGTGTGGAACTCTTTGGACTACTGTAAGGATGATTGCTTTGTTATCCGGTCCGAGGATTGTCGGGAAGGGCCCCCGAATCTGTTTTATGTGGACTAATCGTGTGCTGTTCCAGTGTTCTTGTGAATAAACCTGTTGGATCGTCCCTCGGCCTCGTCCATCCTTTGCTCTGTTGTACACTCCCGTCACAAACTGGTTGGCAGCGCTGGGATCAGAGCAGAAGGAATGGAGGACAATGGCTCAACATCAGGAACCAGCACTGCAGAGTACAAGACCTGGACTTTGGGGAGCCTGCAATCAAAGGCCCGTGAAGTAGGAGTTCGTTTCAAAGGACTCTCCAAGGAGCAGCTGATTGAGGCGCTAGAAGGAGTCTGTTCGCAAAATGACGTGGAGGAAGGATCCTCACAGCAAACGGAAGAAAGACGGCAGCCGGAGGTGAATACCCAAAAAAGTCAATGGGTTGTGTGGTACAAGGAGGAGATGGCACTGCTTGGAGATGAGGCCACCATAGAAGATAAGAGGGAGGCCATGCGTGGAGCTAAAGAGAAGGAGCGCAGGATGGAGGAGATGGCACTGCTGGATAAGGAGCTCGCTGTGGAAGCCGCGAGAGGTTCCAGACAGACTGTAACCCCAGCACCCATCATGAGGGAACTTCCCAGGGTGTCCCGCAAAGACTTTAAGCCGTTTAATGAGGCTGCAGGCGACATTGAGGGCTTCTTCCAGGACTTTGAGCATCAGTGTCGATTAATGGAAGTCCCGGACAGGGAGCGTGTCCGGCATCTGGTTGGGCTCCTAGAGGGGGGAGCTGCTGAAGCCTATAGAGCTATGGACCCTCGGTGGAACTGTGAGTATGCGGATATTAAACAGATAATAAATAAACTTTTTGACATATACACCACCATCATAAATATTACCAATTTCCATTCAATATATATTATATAGATGGTGCCTGCGCATATGAGGACCTTGGATAAATCGCATAACAACAACAACAACCAAAGAAAAAGGCGATCAGACATCCAATGCAATTAAAATATATATTTTTATTATTAGTGCAAGTGCATGGCATAGGAATAGACATATGAAGGGGGCATAAAACGGTGGTGTCAATCCATCATAATAATACTGACAGTGCTAATGACACTGCTGGTGGCAGGGAGTGCCTGGGGAACGCAGCAAACAATGGTGATGACCTCAATATTAAGTCCCCTGCATGGGGTATAACTCATGTATCAATGCTGATGGGCTCCACAGAGACACCCCACCAACCAGCGGCACAACAGATCTTTACCTATCACATGTATGTACATAACCCACCATGGACATAATAATGCACTCACCGGAGCCCCCCACCCGACGGACGTCAGTTTCGGCGGATGCCTGCGTCAGGGGTGGTGCCATACAGGGGAAATGTCGTGATTTAAAAAGAGACCCGGAGCCAATCATCAGCCGGTGACTAGGGATGACGCATGAGCGTCCATAGTGACAGAACACCACCGCTCCCGGCCGCGTCAGGAGGCGGCACCGCCCACCCGATCACGCGATAATCACATGACCGGGAGGACCGCCACGCCCCCAAGACACGACCAAGGAGCCGGGGGGACGCCACTACTAACGCACACACGCACATCACCGCCACCAAAATTTAAAGCTATTGTGATACACATATCCATGGATTCTCCAGCAATAGTGCCAGCACCGGTAATCCGCGATCCTGCGCAAGCGTCCACAGTAACGGAACCACCCGTCCCCAGCCACGTCAGGAGACCAGCACCGCCCACCCAGCCACGCGGACATCACATGACCGGGAGGACGACGCCGCCCCCAAGACATAGCCGGGAAGCCGGGAGCACGTCACTGCCAACACGCCTGCGCATCACGCCGACACCGGTACTTAGAAAAATTCAAAACAACAATGTCAGACACATGTGTGTTTCTAGTGGTGTTACTACTATGGATTTTCGCAGATATATATAATATTATATCATGCTGCCCTATGGCAGTAAAAATAAGGTAATCAACCCATTACCACAAATAGTACAGTGATTATCCTGGCAGTCAAATCCCCCCCATCCACCCAAGGGTAACAAAAGGGGTTACTGCCCCAGAATAACACACATGTAATCAATCATCGGCCTAATTGTCATAAAACATAGCAGACAGGCCATAGCCCATAATCGAAGATAGTGACAATTGGCGACGCATGCGCCCCCACAGCAACGGAGCCCCCGATCCCCCACCGCGTCAAGGGTTAGGTATCGCACCCCCGAACACGTATCACACATGTTCGGGAGGACGACACCACCCACAGAGATACGGAGAAAGATACGGGGACCACGCCACCAACGGGCCCGCATGCGTACATGTCACCACCCTGATAGCAATATACATATCCCCCATTCTTGTCATATAACAACAACACCAAATAGCATAATAACTTATATCAATGTTTTACAATATCAACAACACGGATAAAACATCCTATCCATATACATAGTCAAAAGATGTTGAAGAATAATGACAGAATTTGCCAATATAGAATATGGGGTGATGACTATATTACCAATTTAAATCAAAATAAATAGGCACAATATGTCTACATAGTTAAATGATAAGGTGAATCCTAAGGTATGTGAAGTAGTTTCCATCAACAACCAATCGTGGTGTGGCTTCATCGGGAAAGACAACTATATTAAAAAATAAAAATAGAAATAATTAAAATCAAGAACATTCGTATTGCATAGCAAGTGATCATAAAAACGCAGCAAAACCAATATTCTCGTTTAAACCAAGAGGATGTAAGGTTTTTAATGTCCAGATCCATCTGGCTTCAAGACGTGCTAAATCAGTACTAACTCTCCGACCCCGAATGTTAGTTTCAATGGAATCAATGCCGCGAAATTTCAGCAATGTCCCATTGCATTGATGACACAGCTTAAAATGTCTCGGTAATGTTTTTAAACACGAGACATCTGCTTCGTCAATAGCGGCGTTGATTCCATTGACATGTTCTCTGACCCGAAGTTTTAGAGGGCGTGTAGTTAACCCCACATATATTTTGGGGCAAGGACATACAGCATAATAAATCACTGCACTGGTAGTGCAAGTGATAGATTTCTTTATTTGATAAGTCATTGTCCCTGCTGAATTCATGAAGCTATCACAGCGTTCCATATTCATGCATGCTACACATTGACCACAAGGTCTGGAACCACCTTTACGCTTATTCGTATTTAAGAAAGATGGAATTGTATCTGCCACCTCATAATGACTGGATACCAAAATATCTCTTAGGTTCCTGGACCTACGTATTGAAATAAGTGGTCTCTGTGGTAGAACTCGGGATAAAATTGGATCCGTCATTAGGATCGGCCATGCTTTCTCTAAACATTTCCTCATTTGGGGGAATCTAGAGTGATAATTAGTCACGAAACGTAACGGCTCCAGACCTGGAGTTTTCTTAGAAGTATAAAGCAGGGTATCCCTAGACGCATGCTTAGCCCTGTTATAGGCCCGCTTGATAGCCCGATTACTATATCCCCGCTCTCGGAATCTAGCTTTTAATTCTTCAGCACGATGTTCAAACTCTGAATCGACGGAACAGACCCTACGTAATCGCAGGAACTGTCCCGTCGGAACCGAGTTAATCATGTATTGAGGATGTGCCGAAGACGCGTGCAGCAGCATGTTGGAAGAAGTGGCCTTCCTGAATATATCAGTTTGTAACACATTCTGTCCATCCCTTTTGACTGAGACATCCAAAAAGTCCACAGAGCTCCTGTCATGATGGTACGTAATCTTGATGTTTTTATCATTGTTATTGAGTGTCAACATGAATTTTTCCAATAAACACTCCGTACCCTGCCAGATCAAGAATATGTCGTCGATGTACCGCGTCCATAAAAGGACGCGGCCCATCGACGACTCAAGATCCGGCAGGGAGAGGTCCCTCTCCCACAGCCCCAGGAACAGGTTGGCATAGGAGGGGGCAAAAGATGCCCCCATCGCTGTTCCCTGGAGCTGTAGATAGAAGGACCCCTTGAACACAAAATAATTATGAGTTAAGGAAAACTCCAAGAGTTCCATAACTAATGAGATGAAGGCTGTGGGCAAATTGGAGGTACTCAGAAAAAAGTAGACTGCTGCAAGACCATCCATATGGCGAATGCTCGTATATAGAGACTCAACGTCTCCTGTAACCATCCATGTGTCCTCTTCAATGTATAATCCGTCCATTTTTCTCAGGAAGTCACCTGTATCCTTAATAAAGGAGGGTAATCCCTCCACAAATGGATGAAGAACTGACTCGATCCACTTATTAGTGTGTTCCAAGAAATTACCCCTGCCTGACACAATAGGTCTACCCGGTGGATTTAACATATTCTTGTGGACCTTGGGCAGTAAGTACATACGTGAGTTATACCCCATGCAGGGGACTTAATATTGAGGTCATCACCATTGTTTGCTGCGTTCCCCAGGCACTCCCTGCCACCAGCAGTGTCATTAGCACTGTCAGTATTATTATGATGGATTGACACCACCGTTTTATGCCCCCTTCATATGTCTATTCCTATGCCATGCACTTGCACTAATAATAAAAATATATATTTTAATTGCATTGGATATTAAACAGACTATTCTAGAACATTATGCTGTGACCCCAGACACTTACAGGACTCAGTTCCGTGCTTTAGCCTGTGATGGGGAAGTGTCTTTTAAGATATATGCTCATAGACTCAAACAAATATGTAATCGCTGGCTGGAGGCAGAGGAGGCCTTATCTTGGGAGACCTTCCTGCAGGTCATCCTAAAAGAACAATTCTTTGCCCAGTGCCCCGCTGAGATCCGGGAATGGGTGCGTGAGAGAAAACCAGCGACAGTGGAGGAAGCTGCTGCTCTCGCTGATGAGGCTCTCACCATCAAGCCTCAGTGGAGGGTTCTGTTGGAGGATGGAGAGACGCCTAACAGCTCCACAACACCGGATGCCCCCAGTTATTCTGTCCCCATTGTTCCCCGTTCCTCTAAGCCACCACATGTTGATACCCGTGTTAATGTGCCTCCAGTTGCTTCTACTGCACTTTCTGGAATACGCCGGGGAGAGGAAGTAACAGAGCGCAGGTGTTATGTTTGTAGGCATCCCGGGCATTTGCAGGCCTCATGCCCAGCCAGGCCATGGAGGAATCATCCTCAAACCCCTACAGCACCTTCAGGTGGGAGCCGGCCTCCAAGTTCCCCTACCCCTTACCCAAGAGGACGCCTTGGATGGAGGGAGACCCAGCTCAGATGCTATCAATGTGGACAGCCAGGGCATCGGCAAGTCTCCTGCCCAGCTGTTCAAATGAGGACTGATCCTGCACCCAATCGGATTGTTAATTATTTACAGCCCAGTGCCATGGAGGAAGATGTGGCACCGTTATGTGAGGACTGGCCTAGTGACTCAGCCCCCCATGTTGCACCACCAGGAGTTTACGGGGTGCGACCCGCAGTTATGACGACTTCTGCTCATCGAGGTAAGCACTTGCAGGAGGTTGTGCTGGATGGACAGAGACTTGTTGGATTTTGTGACTCGGGTGCTTTCCTCACACTGGCTGATTCCCGAGTGGTTCGGCCTGAGGCAATCCATAGAGGACCTGGGATTGTCATTGAACTGGCTGGTGGACAATGGAGGACTATTCCCACAGCCACTGTGGATCTGAACTTTGGTTTTGGGGTCAGGCGATGTGTGGTTGGGGTGATGGGTGGTCTGCCTGCAGCTGTTCTCCTGGGCAATGATGTGGGAGAGCTACGATGCCAATTCGTGGCTGCATGAAGCCACATGTAAGTAACGCTCTGCCTGTGTGTACTTAACCAGTGACCTGTAGAGGTGCCTAGTACGTACACAAGTTGGGAGGGGGAGGGATTGTGAAGATGTAATTTACCCTCTCACTGTATATGCTGTGATACTATGTCATGATATGTATATTTCCCTGGTTGTATTAGTTGTAATTCATGTATTTTCTTGGGGGAGCTACTGGTCTCAATGTGTCTCTCTCATACAATTGTAGTCTTGGCATCTAATGTGATTATGTAAATAGCCTGTCCTCTTCTTTCCAGAGTTGTGTATCTAATCTGTAATTGCATTGGCCAGTGAAGGAATAGTGATTGTTCTTTACAGCAGGGGATCCCTTCATCTACTGTGGCTGGCAGACATATTGGAGCCCTGTGATGGACCAAACCATTGATGATAGGATGTGTGACCCCTACCCCCTGAACAAACATGGTGGGCTGGTCAAGCAGCACAGACAATGCATTTCCCTTTTGTAACTTCAGAGTGAGCTGAAACTTGAAGAGAGCAGGAGCCCCAGCCTGGGTGGCTGTGGCCACGGACGGAGCTAGGCCTGTGTGGCGGCCCGTGGGATTGTGTGGAACTCTTTGGACTACTGTACGGACGATTGCTTTGTTATCCGGTCCGAGGATTGTTGGGAAGGGCCCCCGAATCTGTTTTATGTGGACTAATCGTGTGCTGTTCCTGTATTCCTGTTAATAAACCTGTTGGATCGTTCCTCGGCCTCGTCCATCCTTTGCTCTGATGTACACCCCGTCACACGCGGGATGACAATGAAGTCGGGTGAAGTTCATCTGACTTCATTCTGATCCCGCGGCTCTGTCTGTGTCTGCTGTCAGTGGTCATTCAGCTCTACTACATGGCTCTGTCTGTGTCTGCTGTCAGCGGCTATTCAGCTCTGCTACATGGCTCTGTCTGTGTCTGCTGTCAGCGGTCATTCAGCTCTGCTACATGGCTCTGTCTGTGTCTGCTGTCAGCGGTCATTCAGCTCTGCTACATGGCTCTGTCTGTGTCTGCTGTCAGCGGCTATTCAGCTCTGCTACATGGCTCTGTCTGTGTCTGCTGTCAGCGGCTATTCAGCTCTGCTACATGGCTCTGTCTGTGTCTGCTGTCAGCGGCTATTTAGCTCTGCTACATGGCTCTGTCTGTGTCTGCTGTCAGCGGCCATTCAGCTCTGCTACATGGCTCTGTCTGTGTCTGCTGTCAGCGGTCATTCAGCTCTGCTACATGGCTCTGTCTGTGTCTGCTGTCAGCGGCTATTCAGCTCTGCTACATGGCTCTGTCTGTGTCTGCTGTCAGCGGTCATTCAGCTCTGCTACATGGCTCTGTCTGTGGCTGCTGTCAGCGGTCATTCAGCTCTGCTACATGGCTCTGTCTGTGTCTGCTGTCAGCGGTCATTCAGCTCTGCTACATGGCTCTGTCTGTGTCTGCTGTCAGCGGTCATTCAGCTCTGCTACATGGCTCTGTCTGTGTCTGCTGTCAGCGGTCATTCAGCTCTGCTACATGGCTCTGTCTGTGTCTGCTGTCAGCGACCATTCAGCTCTGCTACATGGCTCTGTCTGTGTCTGCTGTCAGCGGTCATTCAGCTCTGCTACATGGCTCTGTCTGTGTCTGCTGTCAGCGGCTATTCAGCTCTGCTACATGGCTCTGTCTGTGTCTGCTGTCAGCGGCTATTCAGCTCTGCTACATGGCTCTGTCTGTGGCTGCTGTCAGCGGCCATTCAGCTCTGCTACATGGCTCTGTCTGTGTCTGCTGTCAGCGGTCATTCAGCTCTGCTACATGGCTCTGTCTGTGTCTGCTGTCAGCGGCTATTCAGCTCTGCTACATGGCTCTGTCTGTGTCTGCTGTCAGCGGCTATTCAGCTCTGCTACATGGCTCTGTCTGTGTCTGCTGTCAGCGGCCATTCAGCTCTGCTACATGGCTCTGTCTGTGTCTGCTGTCAGCGGCTATTCAGCTCTGCTACATGGCTCTGTCTGTGTCTGCTGTCAGCGGTCATTCAGCTCTGCTACATGGCTCTGTCTGTGGCTGCTGTCAGCGGCCATTCAGCTCTGCTACATGGCTCTGTCTGTGTCTGCTGTCAGCGGTCATTCAGCTCTGCTACCTGGCTCTGTCTGTGTCTGCTGTCAGCGGTCATTCAGCTCTACTACATGGCTCTGTCTGTGTCTGCTGTCAGCGGCCATTCAGCTCTGCTACATGGCTCTGTCTGTGTCTGCTGTCAGCGGCCATTCAGCTCTGCTACATGGCTCTGTCTGTGTCTGCTGTCAGCAGCCATTCAGCTCTGCTACATGGCTCTGTCTGTGTCTGCTGTCAGCGGTCATTCAGCTCTGCTACATGGCTCTGTCTGTGTCTGCTGTCAGCGGTCATTCAGCTCTGCTACATGGCTCTGTCGGAGGCTGCTGTCAGCGGTCATTCAGCTCTGCTACCTGGCTCTGTCTGTGTCTGCTGTCAGCGGCCATTCAGCTCTGCTACATGGCTCTGTCTGTGTCTGCTGTCAGAGGTCATTCAGCTCTGCTACATGGCTCTGTCTGTGTCTGCTGTCAGCGGCTATTCAGCTCTGCTACATGGCTCTGTCTGTGTCTGCTGTCAGCGGCTATTCAGCTCTGCTACATCGCTCTGTCTGTGTCTGCTGTCAGCGGCTATTCAGCTCTGCTACATCGCTCTGTCTGTGTCTGCTGTCAGCGGCCATTCAGCTCTGCTGCATGGCTCTGTCTGTGTCTGCTGTCAGCGGCCATTCAGCTCTGCTACATGGCTCTCTCTGTGGCTGCTGTCAGCGGCTATTCAGCTCTGCTACATGGCTCTGTCTGTGTCTGCTGTCAGCGGCCATTCAGCTCTGCTACATGGCTCTGTCGGTGTCTGCTGTCAGCGGCCATTCAGCTCTGCTACATGGCTCTGTCGGAGGCTGCTGTCAGCGGCCATGTAACAGAGCTGAATGGCAGATGACATAGCCGCTGAGAATAAAAACGGATCCCATACGGATCACACACGGATTGCACATGGACTACAATCATGAGAAAAATCACAGGATTGCAGTGCAGTTGCATTGCACAAGGATCAACACTCGGCCAGAGCTCATGCTACTTTCTAGCATGAGACTCGGTCCGATTTTACACTCGCAAGTGTGACTCCAGTCTTAGTCCAATTAGGGCTGAAGAAAAACTTGCAAATGTGAGCTGAAGCATTGTCTTACATGGGGCCGAGTGCAATCCAAGATTTTCTCATACGCCACTGTGACTCTACCCTTAGGCCTAAGCCACACGGCGAGAAAATCGGTGCGAGTGGAGTGCGATAAAACATCGCATTCCCCTCGGACCAATTCTAGCCTGTGTGTCAGCACACATGAGCGATTATTTTCTCAGCCCTAATCGGACCGAGAAAACAATCGCAGCATGCTGCGATTGTAATCCGAGACTCTTTCTCTCGCACCCATTCAAGTGAATGGGGCGAGAGAAAAATCGCACTGCACTCGCGGTACACCGGTGTACTGCCAGTGCAATGCGAGAATGTCTATAGCCGGCTACACAGGCGAGAGGGAGAGAAATCTCTCCCTCCCCTCCTGAGTGCCGGCCCGCCCCCCGCAGCTGAGGTCTGCTCGCACGAACGGACCTCAGTTGCAAGGACACAAGCATGAGACTCGGCTCTGCTGTACTGCCAGCACGAGCCGAGTCTCATGCAAGGGGATCGCAGTAGTCCCCGTGTGGCCCCGGCCTTACAGCCATCTTTTACAGGCAAGTCTGTTTGAGGCCCGCCTGAAAAAGCGCTAAAAAAAATGCTGAATAGAATAAAGATATGTATTTCTAGGCAAAAATGACTTGTGTTTTGTTCAGTCATCTGAGCGTATTCACACCTTCAGGTTTTCAAAGACGCCAAGTAGGCTACAAGAACGTTTTCCGCTCCGACGATACGCCATGCTTCACAATACAATTTAATTGGAAAGCTCCAAACATGCTTGGCCGTCTTTTTGATTGTGTTGCCAATTTTTGTCTTTGAAATAAAACACTAGTAGGCTCTCCATTGTTGAATGGAATTTAAAAAAATCTGCAAAATTGCAGTACAAAAACGGCACAAAAAGCTAGAAAAAAAGTTGACTGTGAAACAAGTACTTGGGAAACAACAAACAAATGCTAAGAATCAGGAAGAAAAACGCCAGCATTTCCTAAAGTGACTTCCTCTTGAAAAAGTTGGCAAGTCCTTTGGCCGAAAAAGGCATTGTGTGCACGCACCCTAAGGTTATGTGTCCACGGTAGAATGTTGCTGCAGATTTTTCTGCATGAAAATCCGCGGCTTTCCCGCAAAATCCGCACCTTTTCAAAGGTGCGGATTTGCCGCGGAATTGCCGCGGATTTTGGTGCGGATTTTTATTTTTTCTTTATCGTTCCTTTGGGAGACCCAGACCATGGGTGTTTAGCTTCTGCCTCCGGAGGACACACAAAGTACTACACTTAAAAGTGTAGCTCCTCCCTCTGAGCTTATACACCCCCTGGTAGCCAGTCCTAGCCAGTTTACTGCTTTGTGTCAGGAGAATCCACACATGCATTCTCATCTGATTTGTTTGACTTTTGGAAAGAGTTTGAAGAAAAGCGGGTCCATGTCTGGACTCCCGGCATGTCCCTTCTCACCCCACTGTGTCGGCGGAGTTGTTAAGGTTGATTTACAGGGCTGAAGCCTTACATGCCGCGCTCCTTCACCATCCCTTCTGGGCTCTGGCTTGAAGTGGGAGCCAGCACGGTCTCTATGCCTGGCAGGAGTCCGGTCTCCATCCACAGCCCCTTGAGGATTCTGTTGGACCGGAGCACTCATCCCCAGGGACATGGCCCTGCGTCTCAGTAGCTAAGTACCTGAAACGTTTATGTTGGGGGTCCTGGTTCTTTATTGTAAGGGGAGAGTATGCTGTATGTGATTGTTTTAACTTTTCTAGCTTTTGCCTGAGAACCGCGCCGATGGTGCCTGCTTGTCGGCCTCGCCGCTTAAATTTAGGCCCCGGCTTCGCCGGAGGCCTAGTTTCATTTTCCTGCCCTCGCATGTCACTCATGCAGAGGGACAGGTTCGGCTCCTCCCGGCGGCCGTTCTAGCACAGGGGAGGGACACTCCCCACTGCTGGGGCGTCCCTCCTTCCCTGCAGGTCTCTATAGCCCTCCAGTTCCCGCTCTTTTATAGGAACGCCCTCTTCTCAGGCAGAGTTCACTCTGCTCTGGGACATTCTGCATCTCTGCTGAGGTGCTGCGACTGGGGGACCGGGCTTCGGGATCTGGAGGGCACACAACACCGCGCTCAGCGGTCTGGTAAGCCATAGCCGGTCTCCGGTTGTGGACCTCTGTATATTACAAGGAGCAAGGCTCCAAAGCTTTATTCTGCATGCACTGCATGTAAGCTCCTGCTGCCTGAGCCGAGCACCTATCCACATTGTGATGTCTGCTATAACTTGGCGGTGCCACAGCCTGGAGTCTCACCTCCAGTGGTCTCTCAGGCTGCTGCTGCACCTGTGATTGAACCCCCGGCCTGGGTAGAGTACTTTTCTAGGTCCATATCCCAGTCATTTGCTGAGTCCATGGGGCTTTTGTCCAGGACTTTGATGAATATGCATCAGCCCCCCTCACAGGGTGCCTCTAATACTCTTGACAGAGGACTCCTATCCTCTGACCTCCGTCCATCGGAGCTCACGGAGGATTCATCATCTGTTCCCAGACCCCGTCCTTCTAAGAGAAGGCGCAGGGTTTCCTCCCCCTCCCACGGCTCTGTCTCTAGAGCTGACTCTCAAGATGAGGAGGATGCCCTCACTGGGGGCTTGGAGGCTAACTCCATGTATCTCATGGATTTCTCTGAGGGTGACTCAGATCTTAGTGATTTGATTGCTTCTATTAATTCTGTGCTGGATCTCAATCCGCCATGGTCAGAGGAGCAACTCTCTTTGGCAGAAAAACATCAGTTTACCTCGCCTAAGAGAGTGAAGAGTGTGTTCTTTAACCACTCCAGTTTTCAGACCGCTGTGACCAAACCCAGGGCCTGCCCTGACAAACGCTTTCCAAAGCATGGTTCTGATGACCGATTTCCATTTCCACCTGAGGTGGTCAAGGAGTGGTCTCACTCCCCAAAGGTAGACCCTCCGGTGTCTAGGCTATCAGCCCGGACCGTTGTGTCGGTGGCTGACGGCACCTCACTTAAGGATTCCACTGACCGTCAGATTGACCTTCTAGCCAAATCTGTGTATGAAGCTGCGGGGGCCGCGTTTTCCCCGACTTTTGCAGCAGTGTGGGCTCTCAAAGCCATCTCTGCTTCTCTAGAGGAGATGCATTCCCTCACCAAGGAATCTATGCCTGAGATGGTTACCTTAACTGCTCAGGCTTCAGCTTTTTCATCCTATGCCATGTCTGCCATGCTAGAGGCTGCTCACCGCACTGCGGTGGCTTCAGCTAATTCTCTTGTTATCCGCAGGATTTTGTGGCTTCGAGAGTGGAAGGCAGATGCTTCTTCCAAGAAGTTTCTTGCTGGGCTCTCTTTTGCTGGTTCACGGCTGTTTGGTGAACAGCTGGATGAAATCATTAAAGAAGCTACTGGCGGGAAGAGTACTTCCATGCCACAAACCAAGACCAGGAAACCCGCCCAGGGTAGGAATCAATCGAGGTTTCGTTCCTTTCGTTCCTCCAACTGGTCATCCTCTAAGCCTTCCGCCTCGTCCGCTAACTCAGCCAAGGATCAGAAATCCAACTGGCGCCCAAAAGCGTGTTCGCAGAAGACCGCAGGAGGTTCTGCCACTAAGGCAGCTTCCTCATGACTCTCGGCCCGCTCCAGCCACGTCCTTAGTCGGTGGCAGGCTCTCCCACTTTGGCGACGCTTGGTTAAAGCAAGTCTCCGATCAGTGGGTGAGAGACATCATATCTCACGGCTACAGGATAGAATTCTCTTCCAGCCCTCCAAACAGATTTTTTCTCTCAACTCCCCCCTGCTCCAAGGCCGCCGCCTTCTCGCAGGCCGTGGCGTCCTTGCAGGCAAACGGAGTGATTGTCCCAGTTCCCGCTCAGGAACGGTTCAGAGGTTTTTACTCAAATCTCTTCCTAGTTCCAAAAAAGGACGGTACCTTCCGGCCCATCCTGGATCTCAAGCTTCTCAACAAGCATGTCCGGGTGCAGCATTTTCGCATGGAGTCTCTGCGATCAGTCATTGCCTCTATGACCCAAGGGGAGTTCCTGGCGTCCATCGACATCAGAGATGCCTATCTACATGTGCCAAGCGCAGTGTCACATCAGCGTTGGTTACGTTTTGCGTTAGGAGAGGATCATTTCCAATTCGTGGCTCTCCCCTTCGGGTTAGCCACGGTCCCTCGGGTATTCACCAAGGTCATGGCGGCAGTGATTGCGGTCCTGCATCTCCAGGGGTTAACAGTGCTTCCTTATCTGGACGACCTTCTGGTCAAGGGTACATCCAGCGCAGACTGTCAGCGGAGTGTTTCGCTCACTCTCGCCACCCTAGCCCAATTCGGGTGGATTGTGAATCTTCCCAAATCCACTCTGACTCCGACCCAGAGTCTCATGTACCTAGGGATGCAGTTCGAGACTTTGCCGGCACTTGTGAAGTTGCCCTTAGACAAACAGCTGTCACTCCGGTTGGCGGTGCGCTCTCTGCTGAGGCCTCGCCGTTATACCCTCAGGCGTCTGATGCAGGTGCTGGGTCAAATGGTGGCCTCCATGGAGGCGGTTCCCTTTGCCCAGTTCCATCTGCGTCCTCTGCAGCTAGACATTCTCCGCTGTTGGGACAAGCGGCCTTCCTCCTTACAGAGGTTAGTGGCTCTGTCGCCACGGACCAGGAGCTCTCTTCAGTGGTGGCTTCGACCCCTCTCCCTGTCCCAAGGGCGCTCCTTCCTGACTCCGTCCTGGGTGATTCTCACCACGGATGCCAGCCTATCCGGCTGGGGAGCGGTACATCTCCACCACAGAGCACAGGGCACTTGGACTCCGTCCGAGTCAGCCCTTTCAATCAATGTGCTGGAAACCAGAGCTGTGCTTCTAGCTCTCCTAGCCTTTCACCACCTGTTGGCGGGCAGGCACATTCGAGTCCAGTCAGACAACGCAACAGCAGTTGCCTACATTAATCACCAAGGCGGGACACGCAGCCGCCTGGCAATGTTGGAGGTCCAACGCATTCTTCAATGGGCGGAGGACTCCAAGTCCACCATATCCGCAGTCCACATCCCTGGCGTAGAAAACTGGGAGGCAGTTTATCTCAGCCGTCAATCCGTGGACGGTGGCGAGTGGTCCCTGCACCCGGCAGTGTGTCAGTCAATCTGCCGCAAGTGGGGCACTCCGGACGTGGACCTAATGGCATCCCGTCACAACAACAAGGTTCCGGTTTACGTGGCTCGCTCCCACGATCCTCAGGCCTTCGCCGCGGACGCTCTTGTTCAAGACTGGTCCCAGTTTCGTCTGTCCTACGTGTTTCCCCCTCTAGCTGTCTTGCCAAGAGTCCTGCGCAAGGTCAGAATGGAGGGCCGTCGAGTCATCCTCATTGCACCGGACTGGCCCAGGCGAGCTTGGTATCCGGACCTGCTCCAACTGTCCGTGGAGATGCCGTGGCATCTTCCGGACCGTCGAGACCTGCTCTCGCAAGGTCCGTTTTTCCGCCCGAATTCTGCGGCACTCAAATTGACGGCGTGGCTCTTGAGTCCTGGATTTTGACGGCTTCTGGTATTCCTCCTGAAGTCATCTCCACTATGACTCGGCCCGTAAGTCTTCCTCCGTCAAGATCTATCACAGGACTTGGAAAATTTTCCTGTCCTGGTGTCGCTCTTCCGGCCATTCTCCTTGGCCATTCTCGTTGCCGACCCTTCTGTCTTTTTTACAGTCCGGTCTGCAGCTAGGACTGTCCCTCAACTCTCTCAAGGGACAAGTCTCAGCTCTATCAGTGCTGTTCCAGCGGCGTCTTGCCCGGCTGGCTCAGGTCCGCACCTTCATGCAAGGTGCGTCTCACATCATTCCGCCTTATCGGCGACCCTTGGATCCCTGGGACCTTAACTTGGTCCTCACGGTATTGCAGAAACCCCCTTTCGAGCCCCTTAGGGAGGTTTCTTTGTATCGTCTTTCTCAAAAGGTGGCCTTTCTAGTTGCCATAACTTCTCTCAGGAGAGTCTCTGATTTGGCTGCGCTCTCCTCGGAGTCACCTTTTTTGGTTTTTCACCAAGACAAGGTAGTTCTCCGTCCGACCCCGGACTTTCTTCCTAAGGTGGTCTCTCCTTTCCACCTTAACCAGGATATTTCCTTGCCTTCCTTCTGTCCGGCCCCTGTTCATCGCTTTGAAAAAGCGCTGCATACTCTAGATCTGGTGCGTGCTCTCCGGATCTATGTGTCTCGCACCGCTGCTGCGCTTAGGCGGTGCACCTCTATTTTTGTGCTCACCATAGGGCGGCGCAAGGGTCTCTCTGCTTCTACGCCGACCTTGGCCCGTTGGATTAGATCGACCATTTCGGACGCCTACCAGAGTACTCAGGTGCCTCCCCCGCCGGGGATCAAAGCACACTCGACCAGAGCTGTCGGTGCCTCTTGGGTTTCAGGCACCAGGCTACGGCTCAGCAGGTCTGTCAGGCTGCCACTTGGACTAGCCTGCATACCTTTTCGAAGCACTACCAAGTGCATGCTCATGCTTCGGCAGATGCGAGCTTGGGCAGACGCATCCTTCAGGCGGCTGTCGCCCACTTGTGAAGTTAGGCTCCGCCTACTTCTCAGTTTTCTGTTTATTCCCACCCATGGACTGCTTTGAGACGTCCCAATGTCTGGGTCTCCCAAAGGAACAATAAAGAAAAAGAGAATTTTGTTACCGTAAATTCTTTTTCTTATAGTTCTGTATTGGGAGACCCAGCTCCCTCATTGTTGCCTGTTGGCAATTTTCTTGTTCCGTGTGTTATCACCGGCTGTTGTCGTGGACAGAGTCTCCGGTTGTTCCGGTTCTTACTCGGTTCTACTTGTGGGTGGCTATTTTCCTTCAGCTTTTGCACTAAACTGGCTAGGACTGGCTACCAGGGGGTGTATAAGCTCAGAGGGAGGAGCTACACTTTTTAGTGTAGTACTTTGTGTGTCCTCCGGAGGCAGAAGCTAAACACCCATGGTCTGGGTCTCCCAATACGGAACTATAAGAAAAAGAATTTACGGTAAGTCACAAAATTCTCTTTTTTTTTCCCAATTCTATAGCCAAAATCCGGATCAAAATCCGCAACAATAATTGACATGTTGCAGATTTTTTCGGATCAAAATCCGCGGGAAATCCGCAGCATGGGCACAGCATTTCCAAAAAACCATAGAAATGGCTGGGAAGTGCCGCTGCTGCAGATTTTCGGGAAATCCGCGGCTTTTCTGCGAGAAATCCGCGCATTTTCCGCAGCGTGGACACATAGCCTTAGGGCTCCTACGTGTTTGTTGTACTGTTCTGTTTTGCATAGAGCCTGAGCGTGGCGTCCAGTGATGTGCACAAACCCTCTTCTGTATCTCCATATATCCCAGTTATTTTTAGTCTTTATCTACTGAAATCTGTATATACAGGCCCATATTCATTTAAAAGTAAGGTTCCTTCTTAATTGTGTTCATAAATCAGTAGTAAACATTAAAATAAGCAACTTTGTAATAAATCTAATCCGAGAAATCTGCTGATTTCTCCTCCTGGACCGATCATTCTGATTTCCTGGGGTAAGTCTGTATTCAGTGAAGATAGATTTTTCCCATTACTGAGATAGGAGATGGCAGTTGTCAATTCTATGGAGGGGTGAGCCAAAGGCAGATACACACAGTTACAGTTCTCCCTAGAACTTCATGAGCACCAACTGTCATCTCCTGTATCAGAAATGGGAAAACCTGTATTTACTGATTTTGCCTGTGAATTGTGAGTTTTAGAATGGATTTTCCCACAATATGTATTATTACCATTAGTGATGAGTGTGACATTGTTATTGATGTGTTATCAGATATGTGATTTCTCTTTTATCTGCACAGTATCTATTAGCGATGACCTTTGTTTATTTCAAGAGAGTTGGATTCAGTGTGGATGAATACACCAGAAACAATTTCTTTGCTGCTTTGTGAGTAAATCTGATAAATTTGGTTCATTTTACATTTGCAATAAAGAAAAAAGCCAATTCTCATTTATGAGGTCTATTCTTGTTTCACTGTATATATATATATATATTTTTTATTATTATTTATATTTTATATGTATTTATAGATTATATAATAGATATATGTATATATATGTATTATATACATATAAATACATATATATTTTATATGTATTTATAGATTATGTATATAATATATATGTATATATATATATATATATTTTATTATTATTTATATTTTATATGTATTTATAGATTATATAATAGATATGTATATATATGTATTATATACATATAAATACATATGTATTTTAGATGTATTTATAGATTATGTATATAATATATATGTATATATATCTATTTTATTATTATTTATATTTTAGATGTATTTATAGATTATATAATAGATATATGTATATATATGTATTATATACATATAAATACATATGTATTTTATATGTATTTATAGATTATGTATATAATATATATGTATATATATATATTTTATTATTATTTATATTTTATATGTATTTATAGATTATATAATAGATATATGTATATATATGTATTATATACATATAAATACATATGTATTTTATATGTATTTATAGATTATGTATATAATATATATGTATATATATATCTATTTCTTTGTCGCTCCATTGGGAGACCCAGACAATTGGGTGTATAGCTTCTGCCTCCGGAGGCCACACAAAGTATTACACTTTAAAAAGTGTAACCCCTCCCCTCTGCCTATACACCCTCCCGTGGATCACGGGCTCCTCAGTTTTATGCTTTGTGTGGAAGGAGGCACACATCCACTCATGCATTCTCATATTAGTTATGTCGGTTGGAAGAAAAGAGGGCCCCCACGGGGCCCCCGGCATGTTCCCTTCTCACCCCACTATGTCGGCGGTGTTGTTAAGGTTGAGGTACCCATTGCGGGTACAAAGGCCGGAGCGTCATGCCGTCTCCTTCACCATCCCTTAGCGGCTCTGGGAGAAGTGGGATCCTGAACGGTCAGCCATTTGCTGGGACCGTGCTCCCTCCGCAGCCCCTGTGGGAATCTGCCGGACCGGAGTCTATTCAACCTCAGGGACTGGGCCCTGCAACTCTAAGGTACTCTGTGTCCCCATTGGGGAATATGCAGGAGCGCACCTTCTTCCCGGACGCTGCGGCAGCTGCTGAATTGAGAAGACCGGCGGACTTCCGCTCCGACCGTGCCTGCTTGTCGGGCGCGGTCTCAAATTTAGTCCCCGGCTTCATCGCGGCCTAGTCGCAAAAATCCCGCCCCCGGGCCTGCCTGTCAGGGGTAAGGGCGGAACTGCCGACCTGACGTCGGATGTGAGGGCTGGAGCATCCTGCATGTTTCCTCCCCCGTCACTGATCACTGTGGGGACCCCAGATTCCCGCACTTTCCTGGCGCCGCCCACGGCTCCACTCCTCCCCTGAGATCTCCGGCAGCCATTTTTTGGGCATTCTGCCGGTGGAGGATTCTCAGGAACAGCTCTGCAGCTCCAGGGGACCTAAAGCTGGGAATCTGGAGGCACACACTCCGCTTGTTAGCGGTCGGTAAGCCACACCGGTCACCCGGTGCTGGTCCCCCCTAGGGTGCCGGAATAGATACGTATTTATATATATATATTTCTGTTCGGTCGGGCTGTATACCCTGTTTTTTGCCCATATACCCTCAGTGATCATTCTCCTAGGAGACAACAGCATGTCGTCCACAAGGAGCAAAGCTGTTAAGGCACAGGGGTTTTTTGCGGCCTGTACCTCTTGTGGGGCTATGTTACCTGCGGGTTCCACCTACCCTCACTGTGAGCAATGCTCGACCCCTGTTTCACTTGCTCAGCCGGAGCCTCGGTCACTAGTGGACCCCTCGGCTCATGTAGACCCCCCTGCTCCTCCTGTCCAGGCGGCAGGGACAGAGTTCTCCTCTTTTGCTGAGAAACTCTCTGAGTCACTTTCACAATCCATGGCTCAGTCTATGGACAAATGGTCTGCCAAGCTGCTAGAAGCTTTGCAGTCCAGACCGGTCCTTACACAGGCCCCGGCCCCTGTTGGATCGTCACCTCCAGGCCCCTCTCGGTCTGAGCCGCAGCGCGCTCCCAGGTTGGGCCCTAGGTCCCACGCGGAGGACTCCTGCCAGGACCACAGTCCTAGACAGGCTAAGCGGGCTCGCTGGGAATCTTCCCCGACTTCTTCACGCTGCTCGGGTTCCCAGCTTGAGGACTCTCTGGAGGACGAGGCGGACGTCGCAGCTCAGGGTTCTGACCCTGACGTCGCCCTTAACCTTGATACACCTGAGGGGGACGCATTAGTGAATGATCTTATCTCGTCCATCAACCAGGTGTTGGATCTCTCTCCCCCGCCTCCTACTGCGGAGGAGTCGGCGTCTCAGCAGGAGAAACACCAGTTTCGGTTCCCCAAACGTACACGTAGTGCGTTCTTCGATCACTCTAACTTCAGAGACGCTGTCCAGAAGCCCAGAGCGGTTCCGGACAAGCGCTTTACTAAGCGCCTCACTGACACGCGCTACCCCTTCCCCGCTGAAGTCGTTAAGGGGTGGGCTCAATGTCCCAAGGTGGATCCTCCAGTCTCTAGATTGGCGGCTAGATCTGTGGTATCGGTGGCAGATGGCTCATCGCTAAAGGATGCCACTGACAGGCAGATAGAGCTCCTGGTGAAGTCCATCTTTGAGGCCACGGGCACGTCTTTTGCCCCGGCCTTTGCAGCCGTGTGGGCACTCCAAGCTATCTCGGCTTGTCTGACTGAGATTAATGCTGTCACACGTAATTCTGCTCCGCAAGTTGCGTCTTTGACTTCTCAAGCGTCAGCTTTTTCTTCCTACGCCATGAACGCAGTCCTAGACTCGGCTAGCCGTACAGCTGTGGCATCCGCTAACTCTGTGGCAGTCCGCAGGGCCATGTGGCTGCGCGAATGGAAGGCAGACTCGGCCTCCAAGAGGTTCTTAACCGGTTTGCCGTTTTCTGGCGAACGCTTGTTTGGCGAACGATTGGATGAGATTATTAAGGAATCCAAGGGAAAGGACTCCTCCTTACCCCAGTCCAGACCTAAGAGACCTCAACAACGGAAAATACAATTGAGGTTTCGGTCCTTTCGTCCCTCCGCCAAGCCCCAATCCTCTTCGTCCAGCAGGCAGGAGAAAGGCCAGAGGAACTCCTATGCGTGGCGGTCCAAGTCACGCCCCCAAAAGGCCGCAGGAGGCACTGCCTCCAAGGCGGCCTCCTCATGACTCTCGGCATCCCCTAACCGCATCCTCGGTCGGTGGCAGGCTCTCCCGCTTTGGCGACGCCTGGTGGCCACATGTTCAAGACCGATGGGTGAGAGACATTCTGTCTCACGGTTACAGGATAGAGTTCAGCTCCCGTCCTGCGGCTCGTTTCTTCAGAACCTCTCCGCCCCCGCTCAGGCCGACGCACTTTTTCAGGCGGTGGACGCTCTGAAGACAGCAGGAGTCGTGACCCCCGTTCCCCTTCAGGAACGTGGTCGCGGCTTTTACTCCAACTTGTTCGTGGTGCCAAAAAAGGACGGATCATTCCGTCCCGTTCTGGACCTCAAACTGCTCAACAGACACGTGAGAACCAGAAGGTTTCGGATGGAATCTCTCCGCTCGGTCATCACCTCGATGTCACAAGGAGACTTCCTAGCATCGATCGACATCAAAGATGCTTATCTCCACGTGCCGATCGCACCTGAACATCAACGCTTCTTGCGTTTCGCCATCAGGGACGAACACCTTCAGTTCGTGGCATTGCCTTTCGGCCTGGCGACAGCCCCACGGGTTTTCACCAAAGTCATGGCATCCGTCGTGGCGGTCCTACACTCTCAGGGCCACTCGGTGATTCCCTACCTAGACGATCTCCTAGTCAGGGCCCCTTCTCGGGTGGCGTGTCAACACAGCCTTACAGTCGCTCTGACGACTCTCCAGCAGTTCGGGTGGATCATCAACTTCCCAAAATCCAAGTTGACACCGACCCAATCACTGACTTACCTCGGGATGGAGTTTCATACACAGTCAGCGGTAGTCAAGCTACCGCGAGACAAACAGCTTTCTCTGCAGGCAGGGGTGCAATCACTTCTTCAGAGTCAGTCACACCCCTTAAGGCGCCTCATGCACTTCCTGGGGAAGATGGTGGCAGCGATGGAGGCAGTGCCGTTTGCGCAATTCCATCTACGGCAGCTCCAATGGGACATTCTCCGCAAATGGGACAGGAGGTCGGCTTCCCTCGACAGGAACGTCTCTCTTTCCCTTGCAACCAAGACGTCACTTCAGTGGTGGCTCCTTCCCAATTCTCTATCGCAGGGAAAATCCTTCCTACCCCCAACCTGGGCTGTGGTCACCACGGACGCGAGCCTGTCAGGGTGGGGAGCGGTTTTTCTCCACCACAGGGCTCAGGGAACCTGGACTCCGATAGAGTCTTCCCTTCAGATCAATGTTCTGGAAATAAGGGCAGTGTATCTAGCCCTATTGGCTTTTCAGCGGTGGCTGGAGGGCAGGCAGATCCGTATCCAGTCGGACAACGCCACTGCCGTCGCATACATCAACCACCAACGCGGCACTCGCAGTCGTCAAGCCTTCCAGGAAGTCCGGCGGATTCTGCAGTGGGTGGAAGCCACAGCCTCCACCATCTCCGCAGTTCACATCCCGGGCGTAGAAAACTGGGAAGCAGATTTTCTCAGTCCTCAGGGCATGGATGCGGGGGAATGGTCTCTGCACCCAGAAGTGTTTCGAGAGATCTGTCGCCGCTGGGGAACGCCGGACGTCGATCTCATGGCGTCACGGCACAACAACAAAGTCCCGGCATTCATGGCACGGTCTCAGGATCACAGAGCTCTGGCGGCGGACGCGTTAGTTCAGGACTGGTCGCAGTTCCGACTGCCTTATGTGTTTCCTCCTCTGGCGACGCTGCCCAGAGTGTTACGCAAGATCAGGTCCGACTGCCGTCGTGCCATTCTCGTCGCTCCAGACTGGCCGAGGCGGTCGTGGTACCCGAATCTGTGGCATCTCATGGTGGGTCAGCCGTGGGCGCTTCCAGACCGCCCAGACTTGCTGTCACAAGGGCCATTTTTCCATCTGAATTCTGTGGCCCTCAACCTGACTGTGTGGCCATTGAGTCCTGGATCCTAGCGTCTTCAGGGTTATCTCAGGATGTCATTGCCACCATGAGACAAGCCAGGAAGCCAACGTCCGCCAAGATCTATTACAGGTCTTGGCAAATCTTCTTATCCTGGTGCGCTGATAACGGTTTCTCTCCATGGCCGTTTGCCTTACCCACTTTTCTTTCATTCCTCCAATCCGGAATGGACAAGGGTTTGTCACTCGCCTCTCTCAAGGGCCAAGTATCGGCGCTCTCCGTATTTTTTCAAAAGCGTCTAGCCAGGCTTCCGCAGGTCCGCACGTTCCTGCAGGGAGTTTGCCACATAGTCCCTCCTTACAAGCGGCCGCTGGAACCCTGGGATCTTAACAGGGTGCTAACGGCTCTTCAGAAACCACCTTTCGAGCCGCTGCGGGATGTCTCTTTATCACGTCTTTCGCAGAAGGTGGCATTTCTAGTGGCAATTACATCACTCCGGAGAGTGTCTGAGCTTTCAGCGCTGTCATGCAAAGCCCCCTTCCTGGTGTTTCACCAGGATAAGGTGGTTCTGCGTCCGGTCCCGGAATTTCTCCCTAAGGTGGTATCTACTTTTCATCTCAATCAGGATATCTCCTTACCTTCATTTTGCCCTAATCCAATTCACCAATGTGAAAAGAATTTGCACTCTTTGGATCTAGTGAGAGCACTCCGGATCTACGTGTCTCGCACGGCGCCCCTGCATCGTTCAGATGCGCTCTTTGTCCTTGTCGCTGGCCAGCGTAAGGGTTCGCAGGCTTCCAAGTCAACCTTGGCTCGGTGGATCAAGGAACCGATTCTTGAAGCCTACCGTTCTTCTGGGCTTCCGCTTCCTTCAGGGCTGAAAGCCCATTCTACCAGAGCCGTGGGTGCGTCCTGGGCATTGCGGCACAGGGCTACGGCTCAGCAGGTGTGTCAGGCAGTGACGTGGTCTAGTTTGCACACTTTCACGAAGCACTATCAGGTGCATGCCTATGCTTCGGCAGATGCCAGCCTAGGTAGGCGAGTCCTTCAGGCGGCGGTTGCCCACCTGTAAGAGGGGGCCGTTCGGCTCTTTTTATTGAGGTATTCTTTTACCCACCCAGGGACTGCTTTTGGACGTCCCAATTGTCTGGGTCTCCCAATGGAGCGACAAAGAAGAAGGGAATTTTGTTTACTTACCGTAAATTCCTTTTCTTCTAGCTCCTATTGGGAGACCCAGCACCCGCCCCTGTGCCCTTCGGGCTGTTGTTCTTTTGTGTACACATGTTGTTCATGTTGAATTGTTCTTTTGGTTCATGGTTTTCAGTTCTCCGAACATCCTTCGGATTGAATTTACCCTAGACCAATTTATAAGTTTTCTCCTTCCTGCTTTTGCACCAAAACTGAGGAGCCCGTGATCCACGGGAGGGTGTATAGGCAGAGGGGAGGGGTTACACTTTTTAAAGTGTAATACTTTGTGTGGCCTCCGGAGGCAGAAGCTATACACCCAATTGTCTGGGTCTCCCAATAGGAGCTAGAAGAAAAGGAATTTACGGTAAGTAAACAAAATTCCCTTCTTTATTATTATTTATATTTTATATGTATTTATATATTTATTTATTCATATTTACTTTATCATTTATTATGTATATTAATTTTATTTATTATTTATTTATATGGATCTATTTATTTATATTTCACAATTGTTTTATATTCATTTATATTTTATATAAATATATATATACCTATATTATATAAATACTTTTATAAAAATACTTTATGACTGATATATATACATATATATATATAAAATAATATTTATTCATATTATTATATACACATGTACATATATATATATATATATATATATATATATATATATATATATATATATGTTTATATTTATAAAAGTATTTAGCTGATGCACTGCTGTGTATAGCAAATGCGATCGGCTGATCCACTAAGCCTAAGGGAATAACAAACACAGGGAAAAGTGAGAAAAAAAAGTTTTGTAAAAATATTTAAATAATATAAATGTTCAATTCACCCCCCTTTCTCCCCACAAAAAATAAAGTAATTTTAAAAAATACACATATTTGGTATCGCTGCATTCGTAAGAGTCAGATTTAGAAAAATATCAAATAAATTAATCTGATTGGTAAACGGCATAAAAAAAATATCAAAATGCCAGAATTAATTTCTTTGGCCGCCACAGCATTGCAATAAGAGGTGTTCAAAACATTGTATCTACCACAAGATGGTATCAATAAAATTGTTTGCTCAGGTCACAAAAAATAAACCTTCACACAGCCCCATATCCTAAAAATTTAAAACGTAATGGGTCTCGGAAAATGGCAATACAAGCAAAAATGTAGTTTTTGGGGTTTTTTTAAATTTCCGATTTTTTTTTCAACACTTTTTTCACAAATTAAAAAAAAACAACTTTTTTAGTAAAAAAAAAAAATCCTTTAAATAATGATGTGCATGACACTACAATTGATAATGAAACAGCCCTAATTTTTCCTTCTGTATCCCCATACGTTCCTAGATCATACCCTACCCTACATTTGTAAATGAATAAAAACCACTTGAAAGATAATGAAACACCAAAAAACCCTTCAGTTTTGAGAACCAAGGATAAAAAGAGATTCATGCAAAGTAGATAAAATAGTTAACATTATTAAATTTGTATTAAAAATAATTTAATTAATAAAGAGAAAATATCTCCAGAGGGACTAAAAAAATCAGCCGATGTATGACAGTGAAGTGAGAAAAAAAAAAAGCAGATGGTATAAATAAAAGATAACAATCAAGACCAATACTATGAATTTACATACAGATTAATTAAACTGCAAACTCTACCAAATGAAGTTCAGTATAAATAAATGTGAATTGATATATATTATAATCACAAATATTATCTAATACATAACTATTTGCGGGCAGCAAAGGTAAGCGTATATGCTACTACTTGTATACTGTATTACATACTTTTAACAAGGCAGGGAAACCCATATCTGCACATATCCACTAGATGGCAACCTTGTGTAATGCAGTCGCTTGCCTCTTCACCATGTTACTAACCATGCTCATTGTTCAGATTATAAACATATACAGATAAGTGTACATACCTGTGATGCTACCACCAGGGGGAGCTGGTACTCCGGCGAGATGTGGAGCCACTACATGTAGTTAGGTTTAAGCCCACTAGATGTCACTAGCATCCAAGTGAGGATGCAATAGGATAGTCCTACAAGCCGGTCAGAGCTGGGAAGTAAAGTAAATGCAGAGGAGTAAGCGGAGCTGGAGTCAGGTGAAAGCCGAGGATCAGAAGCCAGGAGGTATCGTCAGGAGCCGGAGGGGAACAGAGCCAAGATCAGGTAACAAACCGAAATCGGAGACTGGGAGGACAAGTCAGTAGGAGGAGTGAACGGAGACGGGGGTCACTAAACAGGGAGACGGTCAGGGAGACAGGGAGGACAGATGAGAGGGGGAGGACGGAGGTCAGGGAACAGAGGAAGGATCAGAACAGACTTAGAGAGGCCAGAAGCACACACTGCAGAGCAGGAACTAAAACTGGTGCCGTACCGACGGAAACAGAGCCCAGATAAAGCAGTGTGACCTTAGGAATGAGGCATGGCAGGAAATGCTACTCCCACCGGACCTGACCCCGGAGAATACAGACAGCAGGAACATAAACATATACAATGACTCTGCAAAGCAGAGTCATACATGGATCGTGACAATACCTATGTAAAGCCTATTCAGTGACACAGGCCACGGCAGCAAGTCCCTCCACTCCGACGCGTGTTTCGCCCAGCTTCTTCCAAGGGCCCTCTATGGAGACATTCTCTGTTTCTTTGTCGCTCCATTGGGAGACCCAGACAATTGGGTGTATAGCTTCTGCCTCCGGAGGCCACACAAAGTATTACACTTAAAAGTGTAAGCCCCTCCCCTCTGCCTATACACCCCCCCGTGCATCACGGGCTCCTCAGTTTTTATGCTTTGTGTTGAAGGAGGCACACATGCACGCAAGCTCCACAATTTAGTCAGCAGCAGCTGCTGACTATATCGGATGGAAGAAAAGAGGGCCCATAACAGGGCCCCCAGCATGCTCCCTTCTCACCCCACTCTGGTCGGCGGTGCTGTTAAGGTTGAGGTACCCATTGCGGGTACAGAGGCTGGAGCCCACATGCTGTTTTCCTTCCCCATCCCTTAGGGGCTCTGGGTGAAGTGGGATCCTAATCGGTCACCAGGCACTGGGACCGTGCTCCCTCCACAGCCCCTGGGGGAATCTGCTGGACAGAAGCCGGGTATCATCAGGGACAAGGCCCTGCTACTCTGAGGTACTCTGTGTCCCCTTGGGGACGGCGCATAGAGCGCCTGTGTTATGGACGCTGCAGCAGCTGCTGGGTGTGTTAGTGCGCCGGGACTACCGCGCTGACCGCGCTTGTTTGCCGGCCGCGCTTATTACTTTAGTCCCCGGCTTTTGCGGCCTAGTACCGCATACTCCCGCCCCCGGGCCTGCCAGTCAGGGGTAAGGGCGGGACGCTGCACTGGACGTCAGCGCTGAGGGCTGGAGCATACTTTGTATCCTCCTCCCCCCTCACTGAGCACCGTGGGGCACCAGATTCCCGCACTTTCTGAGGCACGCCCACGGCTCCCTCCTCCTCTCAGAACGCTGGCAGCCATTCCTGTCAGCACTTCAGACGCTGGAGAATTTCAGAGGGGAGACAACACCGAGCTCCACAGCTCTGGGAGGCCCGGGCAGGGAATCTGGTGGTCACACAACCGCTGCAGGCGGTCGGTAAGCCGCACCTGTTACTAGGTGCTGGCCCCCTGGGTGCCGAAGTGTATATTTATATACTTATTTTGTATACATTTACTCTATACGGCTGCACTATTTGCTTTTGGCTATATACCCTCACTGATTGCTCTAAGGGGAGACAACAGCATGTCGCCCGCAAAAAGCAAGGGTGCCAAGGCACAGGCTTACTTTGCAACCTGTACCTCATGTGCGGCTATGCTACCTGCAGGTTCCACCTACCCTCATTGTGTGCAATGTTCGGCCCCTGTGACACTCACTCAGCCGGAGCCTCTGCCACTGGTGGAACCCCCGGCCCAGGTGGAACCACCTGCTGCCACTGTCCAGGTGACAGGGACAGAGTTTGCAGTATTCGCTGACAAACTGTCTGAGTCTATGGATAAATGGTCTGCTAAAATACTAGAAGCTTTGCAGTCCAGACCGGTAACACTGGCCCCGGGCACAGTTGAATCATTGACCCCAGGCCCCCCTCGGTTGGAGCAGCAAAGTGCTCCTGGGGCGACTCATAGGTCCCACGGTGAGGACTCTGACACGGACCGCAGTCCCAGACCGACTAAGCGGGCTCGCTGGGAAATTCCCTCGACTTCATCACACTGCTCAGGGTCTCAGCATGAGGACTCTCTGGAGGATGAAGCGGAGGGGGCAGATCAGGGCTCTGATCCTGACACCGCTCTCAACCTTGATACACCTGAAGGGGACGCCATAGTAAACGACCTTATAGCGTCCATCAATCAGGTGTTGGATCTTTCTCCTCCAGCTCCTCCGATTGAGGAGTCAGCTTCTCAACAGGAGAAATTCCATTTTAGGTTCCCCAAACGTCCACGGAGTGGGTTTCTTGATCACTCCGACTTCAGGGATACAGTCCAGAAACACCGAGCTTTTCCAGATAAGCGCTTTACTAAGCGCCTTAATGACACTCGTTATCCCTTCCCCCCTGACGTAGTCAAGGGTTGGGCTCAGTGTCCCAAGGTGGATCCTCCAGGCTCTAGACTGGCGGCTAGATCCATAGTTGCAGTGGCAGATGGTGCATCACTCAAGGATGCCACTGACAGGCAGATAGAGCTCCTGATGAAATCCATCTATGAAGCTATTGGCGCGTCCTTTGCTCCGGCATTCGCAGCCGTATGGGCACTCCAAGCTATCTCAGCTTGTCAGTCTGAGATTAATGCAGTCACACGTGCCTCTACTCCGCAAGTAGTGTCCTTAACCTCTCAGGCGTCAGCGTTTGCGTCCTACGCCATGAATGCTGTCCTGGACTCTGCGAGCCGTACGGCGGTAGCATCCGCCAATTCGGTGGCAGTCCGCAGGGCCATGTGGCTACGTGAATGGAAGGCAGACGCTGCTTCCAAAAAGTTCTTAACCGGGTTGCCATTTTCTGGCGACCGCCTGTTTGGCGAGCGACTGGATGAAATCATTAAACAATCCAAGGGAAAGGACTCATCCTTACCCCAGTCCAAACCAAACAGACCTCCACAAAGGAAGGTACAATCGAGGTTTCGGTCCTTTCGGCCCTCAGCCAGATCTCAATTCTCCTCGTCCAACAGGCCACAGAAGGGTCAGAGGAACTCCGATTCATGGCGGTCTAAGTCACGTCCTAAGAAGACCGCCGGAGGAACCGCTCCTAAAGCGGCCTCCTCATGACTTTCGGCCTCACCAAACCGCATCCTCGGTCGGTGGCAGGCTCTCCCGCTTTTGCGACGCCTGGTTGCCACATGTCCAAGACCGATGGGTGAGAGACATTCTGTCTCACGGTTACAGGATAGAGTTCAGATCTCGTCCCCCGACTCGTTTCTTCAGAACATCTCCGCCCCCCGAGCGAGCCGATGCTCTTCTTCAGGCGGTGAGCACTCTGAAGGCAGAAGGAGTGGTGATCCCTGTTCCCCTTCAGCAATGGGGTCACGGTTTTTACTCCAACTTGTTTGTGGTGCCAAAAAAGGACGGATCTTTCCGTCCCGTTCTGGACCTAAAACTGCTCAACAGACACGTGAAAACCAGGCGGTTCCGGATGGAATCTCTCCGCTCCGTCATCGCCTCAATGTCCCAAGGAGACTTCCTAGCATCAATCGACATCAGAGATGCTTATCTCCACGTGCCGATTGCACCAGAGCATCAGCGCTTCCTGCGCTTCGCCATCGAGGACGAACACCTTCAGTTCGTGGCACTGCCTTTCGGCCTGGCGACAGCCCCACGGGTCTTCACCAAGGTCATGGCAACAGTGGTAGCAGTCCTACACTCTCAGGGACACTCGGTGATCCCTTACTTAGACGATCTGCTTGTCAAGGCCCCCTCTCGGGCGGCATGCCAACACAGCCTGAACATTGCTCTGGAGACTCTCCAGAGATTCGGGTGGATCATCAATTTCCCAAAGTCAAAATTGTCACCGGCCCAATCACTGACATATCTCGGCATGGAGTTTCATACTCTCTCAGCGATAGTGAAGCTTCCGCTGGACAAACAGCGTTCACTACAAACAGGGGTGCAATCTCTCCTTCGAGCCCAGTCGCACCCCTTGAGGCGCCTCATGCACTTCCTAGGGAAGATGGTGGCAGCAATGGAGGCAGTTCCTTTTGCGCAGTTTCATCTGCGTCCACTTCAATGGGACATTCTCCGCAAATGGGACAGAAAGTCGATGTCCCTCGACAGGAACGTCTCCCTCTCGCGGGCAGCCAAGGCCTCCCTTCAGTGGTGGCTTCTTCCCACTTCTCTGTCGAAGGGGAAATCATTCCTGCCCCCATCCTGGGCTGTGGTCACGACGGACGCGAGTCTGTCAGGGTGGGGAGCGGTCTTTCTCCACCACAGGGCCCAGGGTACCTGGACTCAGCCAGAGTCCTCTCTTCAGATCAATGTTCTGGAGATAAGGGCAGTGTATCTAGCCCTAAAGGCGTTCCAGCCGTGGCTGGAAGGCAGGCAGATCCGAATTCAGTCGGACAACGCCACGGCGGTGGCATATATCAATCACCAAGGCGGCACACGCAGTCGGCAAGCCTTCCAGGAAGTTCGGCGGATTCTGCTGTGGGTGGAAGCCACAGCCTCCACCATCTCCGCAGTTCACATCCCGGGCGTAGAAAACTGGGAAGCAGACTTTCTCAGTCGCCAGGGCATGGACGCAGGGGAATGGTCTCTTCACCCGGACGTGTTTCAAGAGATCTGTTGCCGCTGGGGAACGCCGGACGTCGATCTCATGGCGTCTCGGCACAACAACAAAGTCCCGGCATTCATGGCACGGTCTCAAGATCACAGAGCTCTGGCGGCGGACGCATTAGTTCAGGATTGGTCGCAGTTTCGACTACCTTATGTGTTTCCTCCTCTGGCAATGCTGCCCAGAGTGTTACGCAAGATCAGGTCCGACTGCCGCCGCGCCATCCTCGTCGCTCCAGACTGGCCGAGGAGGTCGTGGTACCCGGATCTGTGGCATCTCACGGTGGGCCAACCGTGGGCACTACCAGACCGACCAGACTTGCTGTCTTAAGGGCCATTTTTCCATCTGAATTCTGCGGCCCTCAACCTGACTGTGTGGCCATTGAGTCCTGGATCCTAGCGGCTTCAGGGTTATCTCAAGAGGTCATTGCCACTATGAGACAGGCCAGGAAACCAACGTCAGCCAAGATCTACCACAGGACGTGGAGGATCTTCTTATCCTGGTGCTCTGATCGGGGGTTTTCTCCCTGGCCATTTGCCTTGCCCACTTTTCTGTCCTTCCTTCAATCCGGAATGGAAAAGGGTTTGTCTCTCGGCTCTCTTAAGGGACAAGTATCGGCGCTCTCTGTGTTTTTTCAAAAGCGTCTAGCCAGGCTCCCGCAGGTACGCACGTTCCTGCAGGGGGTTTGCCACATAGTCCCTCCTTACAAGCGTCCGCTAGAACCCTGGGATCTGAACAGGGTGCTAACGGCTCTTCAGAAACCACCTTTCGAGCCAATGAGAGATATTTCTCTATCACGTCTCTCGCAGAAGGTGGTCTTCCTAGTGGCAGTCACGTCACTTCGGAGAGTGTCTGAGCTAGCTGCACTGTCATGCAAGGCCCCCTCCCTGGTGTTTCACCAGGACAAGGTGGTTCTGCGTCCGGTTCCGGATTTTCTCCCTAAGGTGGTATCCCCTTTTCATCTCAATCAGGATATCTCCTTACCTTCTTTTTGCCCTCATCCAGTTCACCAATGTGAAAAGGATTTGCACTTGTTAGATTTTGTGAGAGCACTCAGACTCTACATTTCCCGTACGGCGCCCCTGCACCGCTCGGATGCGCTCTTTGTCCTTGTCGCTGGCCAGCGTAAAGGGTCGCAGGCTTCCAAGTCAACCTTGGCTCGGTGGATCAAGGAACCAATTCTTGAAGCCTACCGTTCTTCTGGGCTTCCGGTTCCGTCAGAGCTGAAAGCCCATTCTACCAGAGCCGTGGGTGCGTCCTGGGCATTGCGGCACCAGGCTACGGCTCAGCAGGTGTGTCAGGCGGCTACCTGGTCGAGTCTGCACATTTTCACGAAACACTATCAGGTGCATACCTACGCTTCGGCAGATGCCAGCCTAGGTAGGCGAGTCCTTCAGGAGGCGGTTGCCCACCTGTAGGAAGGGGCCGTGTTACGGCTCTATTACCGAGGTATTCTTTTACCCACCCAGGGACTGCTTTTGGACGTCCCAATTGTCTGGGTCTCCCAATGGAGCGACAAAGAAGAAGGGAATTTTGTTTACTTACCGTAAATTCCTTTTCTTCTAGCTCCTATTGGGAGACCCAGCACCCGCCCCTGTTCCCTTCGGGCTGTTGTTCTTTTGTGTACACATGTTGTTCATGTTGAATTGTTCTGGGTTCATGGTTTTCAGTTCTCCGAACATCCTTCGGATTGAATTTACCTTAGACCAATTTATATGTTTCCTCCTTCCTGCTTTTGCACCAAAACTGAGGAGCCTGTGATGCACGGGGGGGTGTATAGGCAGAGGGGAGGGGCTTACACTTTTAAGTGTAATACTTTGTGTGGCCTCCGGAGGCAGAAGCTATACACCCAATTGTCTGGGTCTCCCAATAGGAGCTAGAAGAAAAGGAATTTACGGTAAGTAAACAAAATTCCCTTCTTTTCATTAAATTATTTTTAATGCTAATTTAATAAAGTTAACTATTTTATCTGTGGCATCTCACGGTGGGCCAACCGTGGGCACTACCAGACCGACCAGACTTGCTGTCTTAAGGGCCATTTTTCCATCTGAATTCTGCGGCCCTCAACCTGACTGTGTGGCCATTGAGTCCTGGATCCTAGCGGCTTCAGGGTTATCTCAAGAGGTCATTGCCACTATGAGACAGGCCAGGAAACCAACGTCAGCCAAGATCTACCACAGGACGTGGAGGATCTTCTTATCCTGGTGCTCTGATCGGGGGTTTTCTCCCTGGCCATTTGCCTTGCCCACTTTTCTGTCCTTCCTTCAATCCGGAATGGAAAAGGGTTTGTCTCTCGGCTCTCTTAAGGGACAAGTATCGGCGCTCTCTGTGTTTTTTCAAAAGCGTCTAGCCAGGCTCCCGCAGGTACGCACGTTCCTGCAGGGGGTTTGCCACATAGTCCCTCCTTACAAGCGTCCGCTAGAACCCTGGGATCTGAACAGGGTGCTAACGGCTCTTCAGAAACCACCTTTCGAGCCAATGAGAGATATTTCTCTATCACGTCTCTCGCAGAAGGTGGTCTTCCTAGTGGCAGTCACGTCACTTCGGAGAGTGTCTGAGCTAGCTGCACTGTCATGCAAGGCCCCCTCCCTGGTGTTTCACCAGGACAAGGTGGTTCTGCGTCCGGTTCCGGATTTTCTCCCTAAGGTGGTATCCCCTTTTCATCTCAATCAGGATATCTCCTTACCTTCTTTTTGCCCTCATCCAGTTCACCAATGTGAAAAGGATTTGCACTTGTTAGATCTTGTGAGAGCACTCAGACTCTACATTTCCCGTACGGCGCCCCTGCACCGCTCGGATGCGCTCTTTGTCCTTGTCGCTGGCCAGCGTAAAGGGTCGCAGGCTTCCAAGTCAACCTTGGCTCGGTGGATCAAGGAACCAATTCTTGAAGCCTACCGTTCTTCTGGGCTTCCGGTTCCGTCAGAGCTGAAAGCCCATTCTACCAGAGCCGTGGGTGCGTCCTGGGCATTGCGGCACCAGGCTACGGCTCAGCAGGTGTGTCAGGCGGCTACCTGGTCGAGTCTGCACATTTTCACGAAACACTATCAGGTGCATACCTACGCTTCGGCAGATGCCAGCCTAGGTAGGCGAGTCCTTCAGGAGGCGGTTGCCCACCTGTAGGAAGGGGCCGTGTTACGGCTCTATTACCGAGGTATTCTTTTACCCACTCAGGGACTGCTTTTGGACGTCCCAATTGTCTGGGTCTCCCAATGGAGCGACAAAGAAGAAGGGAATTTTGTTTACTTACCGTAAATTCCTTTTCTTCTAGCTCCTATTGGGAGACCCAGCACCCGCCCCTGTTCCCTTCGGGCTGTTGTTCTTTTGTGTACACATGTTGTTCATGTTGAATTGTTCTGGGTTCATGGTTTTCAGTTCTCCGAACATCCTTCGGATTGAATTTACCTTAGACCAATTTATATGTTTCCTCCTTCCTGCTTTTGCACCAAAACTGAAGAGCCCGTGATGCACGGGGGGGTGTATAGGCAGAGGGGAGGGGCTTACACTTTTAAGTGTAATACTTTGTGTGGCCTCCGGAGGCAGAAGCTATACACCCAATTGTCTGGGTCTCCCAATAGGAGCTAGAAGAAAAGGAATTTACGGTAAGTAAACAAAATTCCCTTCTTTTCATTAAATTATTTTTAATGCTAATTTAATAAAGTTAACTATTTTATCTGTGGCATCTCACGGTGGGCCAACCGTGGGCACTACCAGACCGACCAGACTTGCTGTCTTAAGGGCCATTTTTCCATCTGAATTCTGCGGCCCTCAACCTGACTGTGTGGCCATTGAGTCCTGGATCCTAGCGGCTTCAGGGTTATCTCAAGAGGTCATTGCCACTATGAGACAGGCCAGGAAACCAACGTCAGCCAAGATCTACCACAGGACGTGGAGGATCTTCTTATCCTGGTGCTCTGATCGGGGGTTTTCTCCCTGGCCATTTGCCTTGCCCACTTTTCTGTCCTTCCTTCAATCCGGAATGGAAAAGGGTTTGCATTAATTGCTTTTTATCCTTGGTTCTCACAGCTGAAGGTTTTTTTTGGTGTTTCAAAAAAAAAAAAAAAAAACTTGCTCATGTTTGGTATCAGTGTAATTGTATTAACCTGGAGCATCATATTAAGAGGTCAGGTTTATAGCACACTGACCTTGCTAAATAAAAATAAATGGGAAATTTCCATTTTTTTTTGTATTTCAATGCATCTAGTGCATCATATGATAAAATGAATGGTTTCATTCAAAAGTACTTGTCCCATAAAAAACGAGCCTCGGCTAATAGTGAGCCTTTTTCACATCTATTAGCCGAAACGCGTAATTTACGCCTGTATGATATGATGGAATAAACTACAAAAATATTTCAGAAGATTTGGAGTGCCGGTCCTTTGTATTAATTATACTGTGGATGCCTTCCTTGGACATGTGCACCTTGAAGGATTGTGTGCCGCCTGGAACTTCTGTTTCTGCATAAAAAATGAGCCCTCATATGACGGTTATGTGGACGGAAAAAGGAAAAAGTTATGGCTCTTGGAAGAAGGGGAGAAAAAAAAGGAAATTGGCCTCGATGTGAAGGAGTTAGAGTTAAACGTTTTGAGCAAAGTATGTTGTAAAATATACTTACCTCTCTGGCACCGGTCTTCTGCATTCAGCATTGTGTCCTCTACAAATACCTTGGCATCAACATGTGTACATGAGGGCTGCAGTCAATCAATGGTCACTGATCGGCTGCAGCCTTTACATCTGAACAGGAAGAGAGATGGATGAAATCTGGAGGAGTGGGGCTTGTCTATGAGGTGAGTATAGGTTTTCGTTGTTTTTTTTTTATTATACCATCCTTCCCTTTTCAGAATGACATAAATAAATAGCACAGGCAGAGGTGTATTCATTCATTGTGCAGTTACAGCACAGGAGACAGCTGCCTTCACACAGCTCAGACCAAGATTGGAGAAAACGCATTGATTTTAACCCTTAGGTGTTACAATCAGTAGAAAATACAGTGTGTCTTGCCATTTCTTTATCGTTCCTTATGGGAGACCCAGACCATGGGTGTATAGCTTCTGCCTCCGGAGGACACACAAAGTACTACACTTAGGCTGGACTCACACGAGCGTATGGCATCCGATGCGAGAGCATCGGATGCGATATGCCAATGTCCCCCGGCTCAGGCTCTGCTGCGAGCGTGAGCCGGGTGTCATGCGACTGTAACCCGATCTTGCGATCGGGTCACAGCTGTGAGGCTGAGTGCAGGCGCTGCGGAGGAGAGGGAGGGGTTAATCCCACCATGTCCTCCACTGTCAGCCTGTGCGTAGATCGCACTGCACTGGGATAACATCCGAGTGCAGTCCGATGTATCTCTCGCATCCATTCACTTGAATGGGTGCGAGAGATACGGCGGTAGCAGCAAAACGCAGCATGCTACCGCTTTTCTCGCATCCAGAATCTGGATGCGAGAAAAGCTGACCAACAGCTCAACCTCATTGCCTAACATTGGTCAGAGTGCAATGCGAGAATTTCTCGCATTGCACTCGTCCGATTTTCACGCTCGTGTGAGCATACCCTAAAAGTGTAGCTCCTCCCTCCGAGCATATACACCCCCTGGATGACAAATCTAACCAGTTCAATGCTTTGTGTTCAGGAGGTCACACACACACATGCATTCTCATCTGATTTTTGATTTTTGATTTCAAAGATTTGGAAGAAAAGCGGGTCCAATCTGGACTCCCGGCATGTCCCTTCTCACCCCACTGTGTCGGCGGTGCTGTTAAGGTTGATTTTACAAGGCTGGAGCCTTCACATGCCGCGCTCCTTCACCATCCCCTGAGGCTCTGGCTTGAAGTGGGAGCCATCACGGTTCTCACTGCTTTGCAGGAGACCGGTCTCCATCCGCAGCACTTTCAGGATCCTGCCGGACGGAGTGCTCACCCCCCAGGGACCTGGCCCTGCGTCTCATAAGCTAAGTATTGAGACGTTATTCAGGGGTCCCTTGTACATTTATTGTGGGAAGAGTGTATTATTTCACTATGCTGTGATTTCCGGCCGGTTCTCTGGTTTTTTCCTGAGAACTGCGCCAAGGGTGCCTGCTCGTCGGCCGCTTGGAAAAATCTAGGCCCCGGCTTCAGATGCGGCCTAGTTTCGTTTTCAGTGCCCCTGCATGTCAGTCATGCAGGGGAACAGTGCGGCGCCGCCCACCGGCCGTTCAGCAGAGGGGAGGACACTCCTCTCTGAGGAGATGTTTCCCTCCCCTGTATATCCCCTTGGCCCTCCGGTTCCCGCTCTTGGACCTAACCCCGCCCCCCCTCTTCACTCCGGCGCCATTTTATCAGTGTTCACACACTGATCGGCGCCGGCTGCTGCAGCTACTGCATCTGTCTGGGGGTCCAAGCTGTGGAACCGGAGGGCACACAAAAGTGGTCTGGTAAGCCACAACCTCTGGTTGTGGACTTTATTATACACTCTCTGGGGGTCATTCTGAAGGAGTGTATTCTTTACTGCAGAGCCTCCACCTCAGCAGCATGTCTCTCACTAGGAGCAAGGCTGCAAGGCTTTACTCTATATGCACTGCATGTCAGCTCATACCGCCTGAACCGAGCACCTATCCACATTGTGATGCCTGCTCTAACATGGTGGTGCCTCAGCCTGGAGCCTCCCCAGGGGTCCCTCCGGCTGCTCCAGCCCCGGTGGCTGAACCCCCGGCTTGGGTAGCATCGTTTTCTAAAGCTATCTCCCAGTCCTTTGCCGACTCCATGGGACAGCTGTCCCGGACTCTGCTGACCATGCATCAGCCCCCTTCTCAGGGCGCCTCTGCTGCTCCGACTCGCTCTGCAGAGCTCACAGAGGATTTTTTATCTGTTCCCGGACCCCGTCCTCCTAAACGGAGACGCAGGGACTCTTCTCCTTCCTCGTCCCACGGCTCTGATTCACGAGCTGAATTACAGGGCGAGGAGGATGCCTTTACTGTGGGCTCGGACGCTACCTCTATGTACCCCATTGATCTATCTGAGGATGATGTGGATGTTAGTGACTTGATTGCGTCCATTAATTCCGTACTGGACCTCAATCCACCAGTGTCAGAGGAACAAGCTTCTCTGGTAGAAAAACACCAGTTTACCTCACCTAAGAGAGCAAGGAGTATGTTTTTTAACCACTCCAGTTTTCAGGCCACTGTGACCAAGCCCAGGGCCTGTCCTGACAAACGCTTCCCAAAGCGTAGTTCTGATGACCGTTTTCCCTTTCCACCTGAGGTGGTCAAGGAGTGGGCTCATTCACCAAAGGTAGATCCTCCGGTGTCTAGAATCTCAGCCCGGACAGTTGTATCGGTGGCCGATAGCACCTCACTTAAGGATCCCACTGACCGCCAGGTTGACCTTCTGGCCAAATCTGTATATGAGGCGGCAGGGGCCTCGTTCTCCCCGTCTTTTGCAGCAGTGTGGGCTCTTAAGGCAGTCTCTGCTTCTCTGGCGGAGATACATTCCCTCGCCAGGGACTCTATGCCCGAAATGGTTGCCTTAACTTCCCAGGCTTCGGCTTTTTCATCCTATGCCATGTCTGCCATTCTGGAGGCTTCTCACCGCACGGCGATGGCTTCCGCTAATTCCCTCGCGATCCGCAGGATCTTGTGGCTTCGAGAGTGGAAAGCAGACGCTTCTTCCAAGAAGTACCTTGCTGGGCTCCCCTTTGCTGGGTCCCGGCTGTTCGGTGAACAACTGGATGAAATTATTAAGGAAGCTACTGGCGGGAAGAATACTTCCTTGCCACAAACTAAAACCAGGAAACCTGTCCAGGGCAGGAACCAGTCGAGGTTTCGTTCCTTTCGTTCCTCTAACTGGTCATCCTCTAAGCCCTCAGCCTCGTCCACTAACTCAGCCAAGGATCGAAAACCCAGCTGGCGCGCGAAGCCGCATCCTCAGAAGAACGGAGGAGTCGCTGCCACTAAGGCAGCCTCCTCTTGACTATCTGGCCGAGCCAGCAACGTCCTTGGTCGGTGGCAGGCTCTCCCACTTTGGCGACGTGTGGTTTCAACACGTCTCCGATCAGTGGGTGCGGGATATCATCTCCCACGGCTACAGGATAGAATTTTCTTCCAGCCCGCCAAACAGATTTTTTCTGTCCACTCCCCCCTGCTCCAAAGCCGCCGCCTTCTCTCAGGCCGTGGCATCCTTGCAGGCCAACGGAGTAATTGTTCCGGTTCCCGCCCGGGAACGGTTCAGAGGTTTCTACTCAAACCTCTTCCTAGTCCCCAAGAAGGACGGTTCCTTCCGGCCCATCCTGGATCTCAAGCTTCCCAACAAGCATGTTCAGGTGCGGCACTTTCGCATGGAATCTCTGCGATCGGTCATTGCCTCAATGACCCAAGGAGATTTTCTAGCATCCATTGACATCAGAGATGCCTATCTGCATGTGCCAATTGCAGTTTCACACCAGCGTTGGCTACGTTTTGCAATCGGAGAGGAACATTTCCAATTCGTGGCTCTCCCCTTCGGGTTAGCCACGGCCCCTCGTGTATTCACCAAGGTCATGGCAGCAGTGGTTGCGGTTCTGCACCTCCAGGGGTTGGCAGTGATTCCTTACCTGGACGACCTTCTAGTCAAGGCTTCGTCCAGTGCAGACTGTCAGCGGAGTGTCTCGCTCACTCTCGCCACGCTTGTTCAATTCGGGTGGCTTGTCAATCTGCCCAAGTCAACTCTGACCCCGACCCAGAAACTTACGTACCTAGGGATGCAATTCGAGACTCTGCCGGCACTTGTGAAGCTGCCCTTAGTCAAACAGCAGTCCCTTCAGCTGGCGGTGCGTTCTCTATTGAAGCCCCGCCGTCATTCCATCAGGCACCTCATGCAGGTGCTGGGTCAGATGGTGGCATCAATGGAAGCGGTTCCCTTTGCCCAGTTCCATCTGCGTCCTCTGCAGCTGGACATTCTCCGCTTGTGGAACAAGCGGACCTCTTCCTTGCACAGGCTAGTGGCTCTGTCGCCACAGACCAGGAGCTCTCTTCAGTGGTGGCTTCGGCCCCTCTCTCTGTCTCAGGGACGCTCCTTCCTGTCTCCGTCCTGGGTGATCCTCACCACGGACGCCAGTCTCTCCGGCTGGGGAGCAGTATTTCTCCACCACCGAGCGCAGGGCACTTGGACTCCGTCCGAATCAGCCCTCTCGATCAATGTGCTGGAAATCAGAGCTGTGCTTCTAGCTCTCGTAGCCTTTCACCACCTGTTGGCGGGCAAGCACATTCGAGTCCAGTCGGACAACGCGACAGCAGTTGCCTACATCAATCACCAGGGCGGGACTCGCAGCCACCTGGCGATGTTGGAGGTTCAACGCATCCTTCAGTGGACGGAGGACTCCAAGTCCACCATATCCGCAGTCCACATTCCAGGCGTAGAAAACTGTGAGGCAGATTATCTCAGCCGTCAAACCGTGGACAGCGGCGAGTGGGCCCTGCATCCGGCAGTGTTCCGGTCAATCTGCCGCAAGTGGGGCACTCCGGAAGTGGATCTAATGGCATCCCGGCACAACAACAAGGTCCCGGTTTACGTGGCTCGCTCCCACGATCCTCAGGCCTTGGCAGCGGACGCGCTGGTTCAGGATTGGTCCCAGTTCCGTCTGGCCTACGCGTTTCCCCCTCTAGCTCTCTTGCCCAGAGTCCTGCGCAAGATCAGAATGGAGGGCTGTCGGGTCATCCTCATTGCTCCAGACTGGCCCAGGCGAGCTTGGTACCCAGACCTGCTCCGTCTGTCCGGAGAGGTGCCGTGGCATCTCCCGGACCGCCCAGACCTTCTCTCTCAAGGTCCGTTTTTCCGCCAGAATTCTGCGGCTCTCAGATTGACGGCGTGGCTCTTGAGTCCTGGATCCTGACGGCTTCAGGCATTCCTTCCGAGGTCATCTCCACTATGACTCAGGCTCGGAAGTCTTCCTCGGCCAGGATTTACCACAGGACTTGGAGAATTTTCCTGTCCTGGTGTCGCTCTTCCGGCCATGCTCCTTGGCCGTTTTCCTTGCCGACCATCCTGTCCTTTCTACAGTCCGGTCTGCAGCTAGGACTATCCCTCAATTCCCTCAAGGGACAGGTCTCGGCTCTGTCAGTGTTGTTCCAGCGGCGTATCGCCCGACTGGCTCAGGTGCGCACCTTCATGCAGGGCGCATCTCACATCATTCCTCCTTACCGGCGACCTTTGGATCCCTGGGACCTTAATCTGGTCCTCACGACCTTACAGAAACCCCCCTTTGAGCCTCTTAGGGAGGTTTCTTTGTTTCGACTTTCACAGAAAGTGGTCTTTCTGGTGGCCATAACTTCTCTCAGGAGAGTCTCTGATTTGGCTGCGCTCTCTTCGGAGTCACCCTTTTTGGTTTTTCACCAAGACAAGGTGGTTCTCCGTCCGACTCCGGACTTTCTCCCTAAGGTGGTGTCTCCTTTCCACCTTAACCAGGACATTTCATTGCCTTCCCTTTGTCCGGCCCCTGTGCATCGCTTTGAGAAAGCGTTGCACACTTTAGATCTGGTGCGGGCGCTCCGGATCTATGTGTCTCGCACCGCCGCTCTCAGGCGGTGCACCTCTCTTTTTGTGCTAACCACAGGTCAGCGCAAGGGTCTCTCGGCTTCTAAACCGACTCTGGCTCGTTGGATTAGGTCGGCCATATCCGATGCCTACCAATGTTCTCAGTTGCCTCCCCCGCCGGTGATTAAGGCGCACTCGACCAGAGCTGTCGGTGCCTCTTGGGCTTTCAGGCACCAGGCTACGGCTCAGCAGGTTTGTCAGGCTGCCACTTGGTCTAGTCTGCACACCTTTTCGAAGCACTACCTAGTGCATGCTCATGCTTCGGCAGATGCGAGCTTGGGCAGACGCATCCTTCAGGCGGCTGTCGCCCATTTGTGAAGTTAGGTTTTGCCTACTTCTCAGTTTCTGTTTATTTCCCACCCATGGACTGCTTTGAGACGTCCCATGGTCTGGGTCTCCCATAAGGAACGATGAAGAAAAAGAGAATTTTGTTTACTTACCGTAAATTCTTTTTCTTATAGTTCCGACATGGGAGACCCAGCACCCTCCCTGTTGCCTGTTGGCAGTTCTTGTTCCGTGTGTTTTCACCGGCTGTTGTTGTAGACAGAGGTTCCGGTTATTCCGGGTTTTACTCTATCTCTACTTATGGGTGGATGTCCTCCTTCAGCTTTTGCACTAAACTGGTTAGATTTGTCATCCAGGGGGTGTATATGCTCGGAGGGAGGCGCTACACTTTTAGTGTAGTACTTTGTGTGTCCTCCGGAGGCAGAAGCTATACACCCCATGGTCTGGGTCTCCCATGTCGGAACTATAAGAAAAAGAATTTACGGTAAGTAAACAAAATTCTCTTTATCCTGTCCACCGCCATTAACTTGACAACGGCGACAGCTATAGGCATATAAGTGGTGTCTAGGTATAGTAAAGTAGCCATGCGCTACGCAATGAAAAAACCTATAGCGCCACCTGGTGGAAAACAACAGAGTTAGCATTTTTATCTAAAAAACGAAACAAGATAAAGAAAAAAAGTGAAATACAAAGTTGCAATACAAATCGACACCTTGCATACAGAGATGCTATGACTAGAACGTGTAACACTCACAAGGCTGCGGACGTGAAGCGATACCTCATGGAGACCTTCCTACAAGACATTGGGTATGGTGGCTGCGTGGCCTCCACGCTCACCTGACTTGACCCCATTGGACTTCTTTCTGTGAGGTCACATCAAACAGCAGGTGTATGCAACCCCTCCACCAACATTGCAGGACCTACGACGACGTATCACAGATGCTTGTGCAAACGTGTCACCTACCATATTGCACAACGTGCAGCAAGATACAGTATGCTGTGCAGAGCCCAGATGTGCATTGCAGCTGACGGGGGCCACTGAGCATCAAAGTTAAATGAGCGCCATATGCGTGACCAGCATTGAATGTTTTGGGGGGGGTCATGGGTTTCATATCACAGCATTTCTGTATGCAAGGTGTCAATTCGTATTGAATTGATGATGCCCTACAATTTTTTTATTCACTTTTTTTTCTCTATCTCATTCCGTTTTTGAGATAAAAATGCTAACTCCGTTGTTTTCCACCAGGTGACGCTATAGGTGGTTTCATTGCGTAGCGCATGGATACTACTTTACTATACCTAGACACCACTTCTATGCCTATAGCTGCCGCCGTTCTCACGTTAATGGCGGTGGACAGGATATGGGTGGACACACTGTGTATAAACAAAGTGAGATGGTGCGCCGGCGCATAACATATGATTGTATCTTTTACTTTATAGATATAAGAGAGCAGATTTTACCATTTGACATAAATCTGTGATATTACTGTAAAATATTCTATTAATTTGAATTTATACTCTGAAAAAATAACATTTCACTTCAGCGCTTCTACTACGAGTGCCTTTCTTATCATTTAACGTCTCTATGTAGCCCAAAATTTGTGATTGAGTTCTTTATTGTCTTTACAGATATCTAGCAAATACAATGGAGGAGGATTATGAAGAAGCCAAATATGAAATCTTCCCATGGGTTTTAGGAAAGAATTGGCGCAAGTTCTTCAGAGGCTTTCTGACATTAAAAGATAACTTATGGTCTATGTTAAACTACAGGGCAGCTGTGAGCAAGCGGTGCTGTGACGAGGTCAGTGACTACTCTACAAAGCTTTCCATAAGGCGTCTTTCACACGTCAGTGATTCTGGTACGTATGTGACAGTTTTTATACGTACCAGAATCACGGACATACGCAGACCCATTAAAATGAATGGGTCTGCACACACATCAGTGATTTCTCACTGACGTGTTTCTGTGCAGCATACACGCCTGTCCTTGTGTTCCGCTCGGAGACATGTCCATTTTTTCTTTGTCGCTCCATTGGGAGACCCAGACAATTGGGTGTATAGCTTCTGCCTCCGGAGGCCACACAAAGTATTACACTTTAAAAAGTGTAACCCCTCCCCTCTGCCTATACACCCTCCCGTGGATCACGGGCTCCTCAGTTTTATGCTAGGGTGCCGGAATAGATACGTATTTATTTATATATTTCTGTTCGGTCGGGCTGTATACCCTGTTTTTGCCCATATACCCTCAGTGATCATTCTCCTAGGAGACAACAGCATGTCGTCCACAAGGAGCAAAGCTGTTAAGGCACAGGGGTTTTTTGCGGCCTGTACCTCTTGTGGGGCTATGTTACCTGCGGGTTCCACCTACCCTCACTGTGAGCAATGCTCGACCCCTGTTTCACTTGCTCAGCCGGAGCCTCGGTCACTAGTGGACCCCTCGGCTCATGTAGACCCCCCTGCTCCCCCTGTCCAGGCGCCAGGGACAGAGTTCTCCTCTTTTGCTGAGAAACTCTCTGAGTCACTTTCACAATCCATGGCTCAGTCTATGGACAAATGGTCTGCCAAGCTGCTAGAAGCTTTGCAGTCCAGACCGGTCCTTACACAGGCCCCGGCCCCTGTTGGATCGTCACCTCCAGGCCCCTCTCGGTCTGAGCCGCAGCGCGCTCCCAGGTTGGGCCCTAGGTCCCACGCAGAGGACTCCTGCCAGGACCACAGTCCTAGACAGGCTAAGCGGGCTCGCTGGGAATCTTCCCCGACTTCTTCATGCTGCTCGGGTTCCCAGCTTGAGGACTTTCTGGAGGACGAGGCGGACGTCGCAGCTCAGGGTTCTGACCCTGACATCGCCCTTAACCTTGATACACCTGAGGGGGACGCATTAGTGAATGATCTTATCTCGTCCATCAACCAGGTGTTGGATCTCTCTCCCCCGCCTCCTACTGTGGAGGAGTCGGCGTCTCAGCAGGAGAAACACCAGTTTCGGTTCCCCAAACGTACACGTAGTGCGTTCTTCGATCACTCTAACTTCAGAGACGCTGTCCAGAAGCCCAGAGCGGTTCCGGACAAGCGCTTTACTAAGCGCCTCACTGACACGCGTTACCCCTTCCCCGCTGAAGTCGTTAAGGGGTGGGCTCAATGTCCCAAGGTGGATCCTCCAGTCTCTAGATTGGCGGCTAGATCTGTGGTATCAGTGGCAGATGGCTCATCGCTAAAGGATGCCACTGACAGGCAGATAGAGCTCCTGGTGAAGTCCATCTTTGAGGCCACGGGCGCGTCTTTTGCCCCGGCCTTTGCAGCCGTGTGGGCACTCCAAGCTATCTCGGCTTGTCTGACTGAGATTAATGCTGTCATACGTAATTCTGCTCCGCAAGTTGCGTCTTTGACTTCTCAAGCGTCAGCCTTTTCTTCCTACGCCATGAACGCAGTCCTAGACTCGGCTAGCCGTACAGCTGTGGCATCCGCTAACTCTGTGGCAGTCTGCAGGGCCATGTGGCTGCGCGAATGGAAGGCAGACTCGGCCTCCAAGAGGTTCTTCACCGGTTTGCCGTTTTCTGGCGAACGCTTGTTTGGCGAACGATTGGATGAGATTATTAAGTTATCCAAGGGAAAGGACTCCTCCTTACCCCAGTCCAGACCTAAGAAACCTCAACAACGGAAAATACAATAGAGGTTTCGGTCCTTTCGTCCCTCCGCCAAGCCCCAATCCTCTTCGTCCAGCAGGCAGGAGAAAGGCCTGAGGAACTCCTATGCGTGGCGGTCCAAGTCACGCCCCCAAAAGGCCGCAGGAGGCACTGCCTCCAAGGCGGCCTCCTCATGACTCTCGGCATCCCCTAACCGCATCCTCGGTCGGTGGCAGGCTCTCCCGCTTTGGCGACGCCTGGTGGCCATATGTTCAAGACCGATGGGTGAGAGACATTCTGTCTCACGGTTACAGGATAGAGTTCAGCCCCCGTCCTGCGGCTCGTTTCTTCAGAACCTCTCCGCCCCCCGCTCAGGCCGACGCACTTTTTCAGGCGGTGGACGCTCTGAAGACAGAAGGAGTTGTGACCCTCGTTCCCCTTCAGGAACGTGGTCGCGGCTTTTACTCCAACTTGTTCGTGGTGCCAAAAAAGGACGGATCATTCCGTCCCGTTCTGGACCTCAAACTGCTCAACAGACACGTGAGAACCAGACGGTTTCGGATGGAATCTCTCCGCTCGGTCATCGCCTCGATGTCACAAGGAGACTTCCTAACATCGATCGACATCAAAGATGCTTATCTCCACGTGCCGATCGCACCCGAACATCAACGCTTCTTGCGTTTCGCCATCAGGGACGAACACCTTCAGTTCGTGGCATTGCCTTTCGGCCTGGCGACAGCCCCACGGGTTTTCACTAAAGTCATGGCATCCGTCGTGGCGGTCCTACACTCTCAGGGCCACTCGGTGATTCCCTACCTGGCACGATCTCCTAGTCAGGGCCCCTTCTCGGGTGGCGTGTCAACTCAGCCTTACAGTCGCTCTGACGACTCTCCAGCAGTTCGGGTGGATCATCAACTTCCCAAAATCCAAGTTGACACCGACCCAATCACTGACTTACCTCGGGATGGAGTTTCATACACAGTCAGCGGTAGTCAAGCTACCGCGAGACAAACAGCTTTCTCTGCAGGCAGGGGTGCAATCACTTCTTCGGAGTCAGTCACACCCCTTAAGGCGCCTCATGCACTTCCTGGGGAAGATGGTGGCAGCGATGGAGGCAGTGCCGTTCGCGCAATTCCATCTACGGCAGCTCCAATGGGACATTCTCCGCAAATGGGACAGGAGGTCGGTTTCCCTCGACAGGAACGTCTCTCTTTCCCTTGCAACCAAGACGTCACTTCAGTGGTGGCTCCTTCCCAACTCTCTATCGCAGGGAAAATCCTTCCTACCCCCAACCTGGGCTGTGGTCACCACGGACGCGAGCCTGTCAGGGTGGGGAGCGGTTTTTCTCCACCACAGGGCTCAGGGAACCTGGACTCCGATAGAGTCTTCCCTTCAGATCAATGTTCTGGAAATAAGGGCAGTGTATCTAGCCCTATTGGCTTTTCAGCGGTGGCTGGAGGGCAGGCAGATCCGTATCCAGTCGGACAACGCCACTGCCGTCGCATACATCAACCACCAAGGCGGCACTCGCAGTCGTCAAGCCTTCAGGAAGTCCGGCGGATTCTGCAGTGGGTGGAAGCCACAGCCTCCACCATCTCCGCAGTTCACATCCCGGGCGTAGAAAACTGGGAAGCAGATTTTCTCAGTCGTCAGGGCATGGATGCGGGGGAATGGTCTCTGCACCCAGAAGTGTTTCGAGAGATCTGTCGCCGCTGGGGAACGCCGGACGTCGATCTCATGGCGTCACGGCACAACAACAAAGTCCCGGCATTCATGGCACGGTCTCAGGATCACAGAGCTCTGGCGGCGGACACGTTAGTTCAGGACTGGTCGCAGTTCTGACTGCCTTATGTGTTTCCTCCTCTGGCGATGCTGCCCAGAGTGTTACGCAAGATCAGGTCCGACTGCCGTCGCGCCATTCTCGTCGCTCCAGACTGGCCGAGGCGGTCGTGGTACCCGGATCTGTGGCATCTCACGGTGGGTCAGCCGTGGGTGCTTCCAGACCGCCCAGACTTGCTGTCACAAGGGCCATTTTTCCATCTGAATTCTGTGGCCCTCAACCTGACTGTGTGGCCATTGAGTCCTGGCTCCTAGCGTCTTCAGGGTTATCTCAGGATGTCATTGCCACCATGAGACAAGCCAGGAAGCCAACGTCCGCCAAGATCTATTACAGGTCTTGGCAAATCTTCTTATCCTGGTGCTCTGATAACGGTTTCTCTCCATGGCCGTTTGCCTTACCCACTTTTCTTTCATTCCTCCAATCCGGAATGGACAAGGGTTTGTCACTCGGCTCTCTCAAGGGCCAAGTATCGGCGCTCTCCGTATTTTTTCAAAAGCATCTAGCCAGGCTTCCGCAGGTCCGCACGTTCCTGCAGGGAGTTTGCCACATAGTCCCACCATACAAGCGTCCGCTGGAACCCTGGGACCTTAACAGGGTGCTAACGGCTCTTCAGAAACCACCTTTCGAGCCGCTGCGGGAGGTCTCTTTATCACGTCTTTCGCAAAAGGTGGCCTTTCTAGTGGCAATTACATCACTCCGGAGAGTGTCTGAGCTTGCAGCGCTGTCATGCAAAGCCCCCTTCCTGGTGTTTCACCAGGATAAGGTGGTTCTGCGTCCGGTTCCGGAATTTCTCCCTAAGGTGGTATCCCCTTTTCATCTCAATCAGGATATCTCCTTACCTTCATTTTGCCCTAATCCAATTCACCAATGTGAAAAGGATTTGCACTCTTTGGATCTGGTGAGGGCACTCCGGCTCTACGTGTCTCGCACGGCGCCCCTGTGTCGTTCAGATGCGCTCTTTGTCCTTGTCACTGGCCAGCGTAAGGGTTCGCAGGCTTCCAAGTCAACCTTGGCTCGGTGGATCAAGGAACCGATTCTTGAAGCCTACCGTTCTTCTGGGCTTCCGCTTCCTTCAGGGCTGAAAGCCCATTCTACCAGAGCCGTGGGTGCGTCCTGGGCATTGCGGCACAGGGCTACGGCTCAGCAGGTGTGTCAGGCAGCGACGTGGTCTAGTCTGCACACTTTCACGAAGCACTGTCAAGTGCATACCTATGCTTCGGCAGATGCCAGCCTAGGTAGGCGAGTCCTTCAGGCGGCGGTTGCCCACCTGTAGGAGGGGGCCGTTCGGCTTTTTTATTGAGGTATTCTTTTACCCACCCAGGGACTGCTTTTGGACGTCCCAATTGTCTGGGTCTCCCAATGGAGCGACAAAGAAGAAGGGAATTTTGTTTACTTACCGTAAATTCCTTTTCTTCTAGCTCCTATTGGGAGACCCAGCACCCGCCCCTGTTCCCTTCGGGCTGTTGTTCTTTTGTGTACACATGTTGTTCATGTTGAATGGTTTTCAGTTCTCCGAACATCCTTCGGATTGAATTTACCCTAGACCAATTTATAAGTTTTCTCCTTCCTGCTTTTGCACCAAAACTGAGGAGCCCGTGATGCACGGGAGGGTGTATAGGCAGAGGGGAGGGGTTACACTTTTTAAAGTGTAATACTTTGTGTGGCCTCCGGAGGCAGAAGCTATACACCCAATTGTCTGGGTCTCCCAATAGGAGCTAGAAGAAAAGGAATTTAAGGTAAGTAAACAAAATTCCCTTCTTTTCTTGTTATATCCCATCAAATACAATTTAAGTTTGTGGGTGTAACGTGAAACGTTCACAAGGTATGACTACTTTTTCAAGGCACTGTGAATACATAGAGACTGCATCAGCAGAAGAGTGAATGCAGCTCTGGAGTATAATACAGAATGTAACTAAGGATCAGTACAGGATCAGAAATGTATTGTATGTACACAGTGATTGCACCAGCAGAATAGTGAGTGCAGCTCTGGAGTATAATACAAAATGTAACTCAGGATCAGTACAGGATCAATAATGTATTGTATGTACACATTGATTGCACCAGCAGAATAGTGAGTGCAGCTCTGGAGTACACCATGTTCCAAATTATTATACAAATTGGATTTAAGTGTCCTAGCGATTAATAATGAAGCTCATTGATGGTTTTGTGTCTCCGGGTTCTTTGGGTCACTGAAATCAGTCTCAGATCCCTGTGATAATCAGTTTGCCCGGTGAGGCCCAATAAAAGGAACTGGATGTTCCACAATATTAAGCAGCCACAGTTTTCAAGTAACATGGGAAAGAAAAAGGATCTCTCTGCTGCCGAAAAGCATCAGATAGTGCAGTGCCTTGGACAAGGGATGAAAACATTAGATATTTCATGAAAACGTAAGCGTGATCATCGTACTGTGAAGAGATTTGTGGCTGATTCTGAGCACAGACGTGTTGGTGCTGATAAAGGCAGAATGAGGAAGGTTTCTGCCAGGCAAGTTCATCGGATTAAGACAGCAGCTGCTAAAAAGCCATTACAAACCAGCAAACAGATATGTGAAGCTGCTGGAGCCTCTGGAGTCCCTAGATCCTCAAGGTGGAGGATCCTTCAAATTTTTGCTGTGGTGCATAAACCTACCGTACTATTTGGCCACCCCTAAACAGTGCTCACAAGCAGAAACGGTTGCAGTGGCCCCGACATACAGTAAGACTAATTTTCAAACAGTCTTGTTTATTGAGGAGTGTGGAACAACCCTGGATGGTCCAGATGGATGGAGTAGTGGATGGTTGGTGGATGGCCCCCATGTCCCAACAAGGCTGCAACGTCAGCAAGGAGGTGTTGGAGTCATGTTTTGGGCCGGAATCAAGGGGAGACAGCTTGTAGGCACCTTTAGGGTTCCTGAAGGTGTGAAAATGACCTCTGCAAAGTATATAGAGTTTCTGACTGACAACTTTCTTCCATGGTACAAAAAGCAGAAACGTGGCTTCAGCAGCAAAATCATCTTCATGCATGACAATGCACCATCTCATGCTGCAAAGAATACCTCTGTGTCATTGGCTGCTATGGACATAAGAGGAGATAAACTAATGGTGAAGCCACCATCTTCCCCTGACCTCAACCCTATAGAGAACCTTTGGTCCATCAAGCAAAAGATCTATGAGGGTGGGATGCAGTTCACATCAAAACAGCAGCTCTGGAGGCGATTCTGACATCATGCAAAGAAATTCAAGCAGAAACTCTCCAAAAACTCACAAGCTCAATGGATGCAAGAATTGTGAAGGTGACATCAAAGAAGGGCTCCTATGTTACATGTAACTTGGCCTGTTAGGAGGTTTTGTATTAAAATAGCTTTTTATTTCAGTGAATGTGACCTCCTAATGCTGCAAATTCCACAAATGAGCATTTTCACTTCTTTAAAACATATAAAATGATTAGAAACTCTACTGTGCCTAATAATTTGGAACAGGAAGATTATACTGTTATCAATAAAATTCCATGTATACTCTAACGGGTGATGACTTTTATTAGACTGACTGTCATTTGCACCAACCATTTAGGAAAATCAGAGAATAATATAATTTGCATAATAATTTGGAACATGGTGTAATAAGGCCCCAGCTCCCGGCCTGATGAGTCTAATGATCTGGAAGTAACCGCTGCCTACGTGTTTATGATGCTTTGACGTCAGAACCTTAGACCTGAGCTTAGCCCTGGATTTCTTGGGGGAAATGGTTCAGATGTTACAGTAAGATTTACACTTTGAGGCTATGTTGTAGAATAATCAGTGTTTTACTTGCAGGTGATGGCAATCGCACCGACACACTACATCTGGCAGCGAGAACGCACTGAATCCCACAGCGGAGCGCTGAGAACTTACAGCAATGGTGAATTCTGTGTCCCCCGTGGACCCTGCGCCACACCACAGGACTGCTCCCTGTGTGGTAAGAAAGGACAGCACGTAGGCGTGGGATTATCTGACTCTTCATCGTCGTCATCGTCTTCATCCGATACCACAATGAGCGAACATGTAGCACCACACAATATTCCAGACTCTCCGGGGGACAAAATGCTGATCGATCCTCCACAGTGTTATCATTACCACCAAGGTAAGCTCCTGTAAAACCACGTATGACTTATTGTCTATAATGCATGATAGTGACTAGAGAGGAGCGGAACAAATGTGCTGTATCTAGTTCCCATGTCTGTGTCAAATGGAAATCACTCCTTTGCCCAGCACTTTAGTGGTCTCTAAGCCACACGCAATTTCATGATGTCACAAGGCCTGGGAAGCAACAGAAGGATCAGGGGACGTCACACGGCCTAGGGTGCAGGAGCGGACATATCACTGATGCAACCTGTGCAGCCGCACCCGGGCCTGAGAAGTAAGCTGTGTATAATTAAACTGATAGGACTTGGTTTGGAAAGGCGCACACCTGTCTATATAAGACAGCTGACACTGCATGTCACACCAAATGAGGATCATGAGGTCAAAGGAACTGCCAAGAAGCTCAGAGACAGAATTGTGGCAAGGCACAGATCTGGCCAAGGTTACAAAAGAATTTCTGTAGTACTCATTTCTACCTCCAAAACAGGTGCAATTTAGCATTTCTATGATTTATAGGGCTGCACATAGACCATATATTGTTCTCACTCAGGTGCCCTTTTCCGTCTTGTGTGCCAGTGCTAGGACGCAACAGTTGTCTAACGCGTTATAGCGAAAGAAAAAGGTATACCAAAAAGGGATCACAACACCATGAATTGAGTAGAAAAGGACGTTATTGCAACAAGAATAAATCACACATCCCCACACTTTAGAGTAGGCACACAAGAAAACAAGATTAAAAACACTTAAAAAGCCAAAGGCATAATAAACCAACCCGCCAGGAATCAATATAATGAAGTCACAATATAGATACAGTTAGGTCCAGAAATATTTGGACAGTGACACAATTTTGGCGAGTTGGGCTCTGCATGCCACCACATTGGATTTGAAATGAAACCTCTACAACAGAATTCAAGTGCAGATTGTAACGTTTAATTTGAAGGTTTGAACAAAAATATCTGATAGAAATTGTAGGAATTGTCACATTTCTTTACAAACACTCCACATTTTAGGAGGTCAAAAGTAATTGGACAAATAAACCAAACCCAAACAAAATATTTTTATTTTCAATATTTTGTTGCGAATCCTTTGGAGGCAATCACTGCCTTAAGTCTGGAACCCATGGACATCACCAAACGCTGGGTTTCCTCCTTCTTAATGCTTTGCCAGGCCTTTACAGCCGCAGCCTTCAGGTCTTGCTTGTTTGTGGGTCTTTCCGTCTTAAGTCTGGATTTGAGCAAGTGAAATGCATGCTCAATTGGGTTAAGATCTGGTGATTGACTTGGCCATTGCAGAATGTTCCACTTTTTTGCACTCATGAACTCCTGGGTAGCTTTGGCTGTATGCTTGGGGTCATTGTCCATCTGTACTATGAAGCGCCGTCCGATCAACTTTGCGGCATTTGGCTGAATCTGGGCTGAAAGTATATCCCGGTACACTTCAGAATTCATCCGGCTACTCTTGTCTGCTGTTATGTCATCAATAAACACAAGTGACCCAGTGCCATTGAAAGCCATGCATGCCCATGCCATCACGTTGCCTCCACCATGTTTTACAGAGGATGTGGTGTGCCTTGGATGATGTGCCGTTCCCTTTCTTCTCCAAACTTTTTTCTTCCCATCATTCTGGTACAGGTTGATCTTTGTCTCATCTGTCCATAGAATACTTTTCCAGAACTGAGCTGGCTTCATGAGATGTTTTTCATCAAATTTAACTCTGGCCTGTCTATTTTTGGAATTGATGAATGGTTTGCATCTAGATGTGAACCCTTTGTATTTACTTTCATGGAGTCTTCTCTTTACTGTTGACTTAGAGACAGATACACCTACTTCACTGAGAGTGTTCTGGACTTCAGTTGATGTTGTGAACGGGTTCTTCTTCACCAAAGAAAGTATGCGGCGATCATCCACCACTGTTGTCATCCGTGGACGCCCAGGCCTTTTTGAGTTCCCAAGCTCACCAGTCAATTCCTTTTCTTCGGCGCTCTATTGGGAGACCCAGACGATTGGGTGTATAGCACTGCCTCCGGAGGCCACACAAAGCAATTACACTAAAAAGTGTAAGGCCCCCTCCCCTTCTGGCTATACACCCCCAGTGGGATCACTGGCTCACCAGTTTTCTGCTTTGTGCGAAGGAGGTCAGACATCCACGCATAGCTCCACTGTTTGTAGTCAGCAGTAGCTGCTGGCTATATCGGATGGAAGAAAAGAGGGCCCATATGGGGCCCCCAGCATGCTCCCTTCTCACCCGCGGTGGTGCTTGTAAGGTTGAGGTACCTATTCCTGGTACAGAGGCTGGAGCCCACATGCTGTTTTCCTTCCACATCCCCTGGAGGGCTCTGTGGAAGTGGGATCTTGCCGGCCCCCAAGCCCTGGGGCCGGGCTCCATCCACAGACCCAGAGAACCTGCTGGATTTGGAGCGGGAGTGCCGTTCAGGGACAAGGCCCTGCAACTTTCAGGTACTCTGTGTCCCCGGCAGGCACGGACACTCTCAAGGCTTGCTGAGCGTTATAGTGCGCCGGGGACAGTAGCGCTGTGCGCTGGGGTTAGGTCACTGCAGCTTTGCTGAGTGACGTTACATGTTGGGAACTACTGCGCCGACCGCTCCTGGAGCGGCGGCGCAGCTGCGACTTGTGGTGCGCCGGGGACTTTGCGCCGACCGCGCTTTTACGGCGGCGGCGCTTCTAACTTTAGCCCCCGGCTTCTGCGGCCTAGCGCCGCTTCGTTCCCGCCCCCACCCTGTCAATCAGGGTAGGGGAGAGACGCTGCTCAATTGGCAGCGCCGAGGGCTGGAGCTTTATTTACATGCTCCAGCCCTCTCACTAGGCACAGTGGGAAGCAGGCTTCCCGCTCTTCGTCTGTATACGCCCAGGGCCCGCCCCCCCTCTCCACAAGGACGCCGGCAGCCATTACACATGCGGTCTGGCTGGGGAAAGGCAGCAGGCTCTGGGAGACCCAGACTAAAGGGATTTCGGCGACCACACACCCGCTCCTAAGCAGGCGGTAAGCAGCACATTAGTGCTGGCCCCACTAGTGCCTCAGTGTTATATTAGTGTACTTTTTTCTTGGTACCATATATATATATATAGTTGCACTGTAAGGTCGCTTCTTGGCTGGACACCCTGTACTGCTCTGAGGAGGCAGCAACATGTCATCCGCAAAACGCAAGGGTGCCAAGGCACAGGCTGTGTACACTGTTTGTACTGCATGTGGGGCTAATCTACCAGCAGGCTCCAACGACTCTCATTGTGTGCAATGTTCAGTCCCAGTGGCACTTCGTCAGCCAGAGCCTATGGTGGTAGTGGCCCAGGCAGAGACGCCTGTGAACCCTGCCCCGGTGACGGGGACAGACTTTGCAGTTTTTGCCGATAAAATGTCTGTGACTATGACAAAAATCCTGGAGACCTTGCAGTCCAGGCCAGTTACTCAGACCATGGACACTGCTGTGCCTATGTTCCCCGGTCCCCCTCAGTTGGAACTAATCCGTACTTCAAGGGGGTCTCAAGCATCACAGGCTGAAGTCTCTGACTCAGATGACAGTCCCAGGCAGCCTAAGCGAGCTCGCTGGGAAAGACCCTCGACGTCATCACACTGCTCAGGGTCTCAGCGAGAAGAGTCTCTCTGTGATGAGACTGAGGACGGTGATCAGGATTCTAATCCTGAGGCCCCTCTCAATCTGGATGCCCCTGATGGTGACGCCATGGTTAATGACCTTATATCGGCAATTAATAGACTGTTGGATATTTCTCCCCCAGCTCCTTCAGCAGAGGAGGCAGCTGCACAGCAGGAGAAGTTCCATTTCCTGTATCCCAAGCGTAAATTAAGTGCTTTTTTGGACCACTCTGACTTCAGAGAATCAATCCAGAAACACGACGCTCATCCAGACAAGCGTTTCTCTAAACGTTCTAAGGATACCCGTTATCCTTTTCCCTCTGAGGTGGCCAAACGCTGGACCCAGTGTCCAAAGGTGGATCCCCCAATTTCCAAGCTTGCGGCTAGATCCATAGTCGCAGTAGAGGATGGCGCTTCACTTAAAGATGCCAACGACAGACAGATGGACCTTTGGTTGAAATCTGTCTATGAAGCTATCTGCGCGTCGTTTGCTCCAGCATTCGCGGCCGTGTGGGCACTCCAAGCTATTTCAGCTGGTTTAGCACAGGTGGATGCTATCATACATCCAGCAGTACCGCAGGTGGCGTCACTAACTTCGCAAATGTCTGCGTTTGCGACCTATGCTATCAATGCTGTCCTAGAATCTACGAGCCGTACCGCTATGGCGTCCGCCAATTCTGTGGTTTTGCGCAGAGCCTTGTGGTTAAAGGACTGGAAAGCAGATGCTGGTTCCAAAAAATGCTTAACCAGCTTGCCATTATCTAGAGACAGACTGTTTGGTGAGCCATTGGCTGAAATCATAAAACAGTCCAAGGGTAAGGACTCTTCCTTACCACAGCCCAGAGCAAGTAAACCTCAACGGAAAAAGTGGCAGTCGAGGTTTCGGTCCTTTCGAGGCTCGGGCAAGGCCCAATTCTCCTCGTCCAAAAGGACTCAGAAAGAACAAGGGAGCTCAGATTCCTGGCGGGCTCACTCACGCCCCAGGAAAGCAAATGGAGGAACCGCTTCCAAAGCGGCTACCTCATGACTTTCGGCCTCCTCCCTCCGCATCCTCGGTCGGTGGCAGGCTCTCCCGCTTTTGCGACATTTGGCTGTCACAGGTCAAAGACCGGTGGGTAACAGACATTTTGTCTCGCGGGTACAGAATCGAGTTCAGTTCTCGGCCTCCACTTCGGTTCTTCAGAACCTCCCCACACCCCAACCGAGCAGATGCCCTGCTGCAGGCGGTGGACTCTCTAAGAGCAGAAGGAGTCGTGATCCCTGTCCCCCCTCAGGAACGGGGGCGAGGATTTTACTCCAATCTCTTTGTCGTTCCAAAAAAGGACGGCTCCTTCCGTCCTGTTCTGGACCTAAAACTGCTCAACAAGCATGTGAACGCCAGGCGGTTCCGGATGGAATCCCTCCGCTCAGTCATTGCCTCAATGTCTCAAGGAGATTTCCTAGCATCAATAGACATCAAAGATGCTTATCTCCACGTGCCGATTGCTACAGAGCACCAACGCTTTCTACGCTTCGTGATAGGAAACGACCATCTTCAGTTCGTAGCTCTGCCATTTGGTCTGGCGACAGCCCCTCGGGTGTTCACCAAGATCATGGCGGCAGTGGTAGCAGTCTTGCACTCTCACGGACACTCTGTGATCCCTTACTTGGACGATCTACTGGTCAAGGCACCCTCTCAAGAGGCATGCCAACTCAGCCTGAATGTTGCACTGGAGACTCTTCAGGCGTTCGGGTGGATCATCAACTTCCCAAAGTCAAATCTGTCACCGACCCAATCACTAACGTATCTTGGCATGGAGTTTCATACTCTCTCAGCGATAGTGAAGCTTCCGCTGGACAAGCAGCGGTCTCTACAGACTGGGGTGCAGGCTCTCCTTCAAAGTCAGTCGCACTCCTTAAGACGCCTCATACACTTCCTCGGGAAGATGGTGGCGGCAATAGAGGCGGTTCCGTTTGCGCAGTTTCATCTGCGTCCACTTCAATGGGACATTCTCCGCCAATGGGACGGGAAGTCAACATCCCTGGACAGGAAAGTCTCCCTTTCCCAGACGGCCAAGGACTCTCTGCAGTGGTGGCTCCTTTCCACCTCATTATCACAGGGAAGATCCTTCCTACCACCGTCCTGGGCGGTGGTCACGACAGACGCGAGTCTGTCAGGGTGGGGAGCAGTGTTTCTCCACCACAGGGCTCAGGGTACGTGGACTCAGCAGGAGTCCACCCTTCAGATCAATGTTCTGGAAATCAGAGCAGTGTATCTTGCCCTACTAGCCTTCCAACAGTGGCTGGAAGGGAAGCAGATCCGAATTCAATCGGACAACTCCACAGCGGTGGCATACATCAATCACCAAGGGGGGACACGCAGTCGGCAAGCCTTCCAGGAAGTCCGGCGGATTATGATGTGGGTGGAAGCCACGGCCTCCACCATATCCGCGGTTCACATCCCCGGCGTAGAAAACTGGGAAGCAGACTTCCTCAGTCGCCAGGGCATGGACGCAGGGGAATGGTCCCTTCACCCGGACGTGTTTCAGGAAATCTGTCGCCGATGGGGAAGGCCGGACGTCGACCTAATGGCGTCCCGGCACAACAACAAGGTCCCAACCTTCATGGCACGGTCTCTCGATCAAAGAGCTCTAGCAGCAGACGCCCTAGTGCAAGATTGGTCGCAGTTCCGGCTCCCTTATGTGTTTCCACCTCTGGCACTCTTGCCCAGAGTGCTACGCAAGATCAGATCCGACTGCAGCCGCGTCATACTCGTCGCTCCAGACTGGCCGAGGAGGGCGTGGTATCCGGATCTGTGGCATCTCACGGTCGGCCAACCGTGGGCACTACCAGACCGACCAGACTTACTGTCCCAAGGGCCTTTTTTCCATCGGAATTCTGCGGCCCTGAACCTGACTGTGTGGCCATTGAGTCCTGGATCCTAGCGTCTTCAGGCTTACCCCAAGGGGTCGTTGCCACCATGAGACAGGCTAGGAAACCCACGTCTGCTAAGATCTACCACAGAACGTGGAGGATATTCTTATCCTGGTGCTCTGCTCAGGGAGTGTCTCCCTGGCCATTTGCATTGCCTACCTTTCTTTCTTTCCTGCAATCTGGGTTAGAAAAAGGTTTGTCGCTCGGCTCCCTTAAAGGACAAGTCTCGGCGCTATCCGTCTTTTTTCAGAAGCGTCTAGCACGACTTTCTAAGGTGCGCACGTTCCTACAGGGGGTTTGCCATATCGTTCCCCCGTACAAGCGGCCGTTAGATCCATGGGATCTGAACAGGGTACTAGTTGCCCTCCAGAAGCCGCCCTTCGAGCCTCTGAGGGAGGTTTCACTTTCTAGACTATCACAGAAAGTGGCTTTTCTGGTAGCGAACACATCTCTTCGGAGAGTGTCTGAGCTAGCAGCGCTGTCTTCCAAGGCTCCCTTCCTGGTCTTCCACCAGGACAAGGTAGTGCTGCGCCCCATTCAGGAGTTTCTCCCGAAGGTGGTATCCTCTTTTCATCTTAATCAGGATATCTCTTTGCCTTCGTTTTGTCCTCATGCAGTTCATCGGTATGAGAAGGATTTACATTTGTTAGATCTGGTGAGAGCACTCAGAATCTACATTTCCCGCACGGCGCCCCTGCGCCGTTCGGATGCACTCTTTGTCCTTGTCGCTGGTAAGCGCAAAGGGTCGCAGGCTTCTAAGGCCACCCTGGCTCGATGAATCAAAGAACCAATTCTTGAAGCCTACCGTTCTGCTGGGCTTCCGGTTCCATCAGGGCTGAAGGCCCATTCTACCAGAGCCGTGGGTGCGTCCTGGGCATTGCGACACCAGGCTACGGCTCAACAGGTGTGCCAGGCAGCTACCTGGTCGAGTCTGCACACTTTCACCAAACATTATCAGGTGCATACCTATGCTTCGGCGGACGCCAGCCTAGGTAGAAGAGTCCTGCAGGCGGCAGTTGCCTCCCCGTAGGGGAGGGCTGTCTTGCAGCTCTAACATGAGGTATTTCTTTACCCACCCAGGGACAGCTTTTGGACGTCCCAATCGTCTGGGTCTCCCAATAGAGCGCCGAAGAAGAAGGGAATTTTGTTACTTACCGTAAATTCCTTTTCTTCTAGCTCTTATTGGGAGACCCAGCACCCGCCCTGTTGTCCTTCGGGATTTTTGGTTTGTTTGCGGGTACACATGTTGTTCATGTTGAACGGTTTTCAGTTCTCCGATGTTACTCGGAGTGAATTTGTTTAAACCAGTTATTGGCTTTCCTCCTTCTTGCTTTTGCACTAAAACTGGTGAGCCAGTGATCCCACTGGGGGTGTATAGCCAGAAGGGGAGGGGCCTTACACTTTTTAGTGTAATTGCTTTGTGTGGCCTCCGGAGGCAGTGCTATACACCCAATCGTCTGGGTCTCCCAATAAGAGCTAGAAGAAAAGGAATTTACGGTAAGTAACAAAATTCCCTTCTTTTCTCAGAATGTACCCGACTGTTGATTTTGCTACTCCAAGCATGTCTGCTATCTCTCTGATGGATTTTTTCTTTTTTTTCAGCCTCAGGATGTTCTGCTTCACCTCAATTGAGAGTTCCTTAGACCGCATGTTGTCTGGTCACAGCAACAGCTTCCAAATGCAAAACCACACACTTGTAATCAACCCCAGACCTTTTAACTACTTCATTGATTACAGGTTAACGAGGGAGACGCCTTCAGAGTTAATTGCAGCCCTTAAAGTCCCTTGTCCAATTACTTTTGGTCCCTTGAAAAAGAGGAGGCTATGCATTACAGAGCTATAATTCCTAAACCCTTTCTCCGATTTGGATGTGAAAACTCTCATATTGCAGCTGGGAGTGTGCACTTTCAGCCCATATTATATATATAATTGTATTTCTGAACATGTTTTTGTAAACAGCTAAAATAACAAAACTTGTGTCACTGTCCAAATATTTCTGGACCTAACTGTATATGATATAGGACTCTCCTATAGACAGAATAAATGTCCGGCCATACAGCTAACATGCTAATGTACAGTGCTTAAGGAAAAAGGCCACAAGCCACGTAGATTATGGACCAATAACAGGATTTAAGCTGATACTTTATATTGAAAAAGCATAGTTACAGTACATATTGGTCTATGGTTGCATGTATGACACAAATTGTGCTAGTCAATATCAATTATAATCACGCAGTGTGTGACAGACAGACACACAGACTCCAAGAAAGAGATTTTACGGTGAGTACCCAAAATCTACTTTTCTTTGTCGCTCCATTGGGAGACCCAGACAATTGGGTGTATAGCTTCTGCCTCCGGAGGCCACACAAAGTATTACACTTTTAAAAAAGTGTAACCCCTCCCCTCTGCCTATACACCCTCCCGTGGATCACGGGCTCCTCAGTTTTATGCTTTGTGTGGAAGGAGGCACACATCCACTCATAGAAAAAAAAAAAAAGATCTCTCTCCCCCGCCTCCACCTGTAGAGGAGTCGGCTTCTCAGCAGGAGAAACACCAATTTCGATTCCCCAAACGTACGCGCAATACGTTCTTTGATCACTCTAACTTCAGGGACGCTGTCCAGAAGCCCAGAGCGGTCCCGGACAAGCGTTTTGCTAAAAGGCACTCTGACACGCGTTATCCCTTTCCACCTGAAGTCGTTAAGGGCTGGGCACACTCACCCAATGTGGATCCGCCAGTCTCTAGATTGGCTGCTAGGTCCGTTGTGTCTGTTGCCGATGGCTCATCCCTGAAGGATGCCACTGACAGACAGATAGAGCTCTTGGTGAAGTCTATTTATGAGGCCACGGGCGCGTCTTTTGCCCCGGCCTTTGTGGCTGTGTGGGCTCTCCAAGCAATCTTGGCATGTCTGACTGAGATTAATGCTGTCACGCGGAATTCTGCTCCGCATGTGTCTTCCTTGACCTCTCAGGCATCAGCATTTTCATCCTACACCATGAACGCCGTCCTGGACTCCGGCTGTGGCATCCGCTAACTCCGTGGCAGTCCGCAGGGCCATGTGGCTGCGCGAATGGAAAGCAGACTCTGCTTCCAAAAGGTTCTTAACTGGTTTGCCTTTTTCTGGCGAACGTTTGTTTGGCGAACGGTTGGATGAGATTATTAAGGAATCCTCGGGAAAGGAAAAATCCAATCGAGGTTACGGTCCTTTCGTCCCTCCGCCAAGCCCCAATCCTCTTCGTCCAACTGGCCGGAGAAAGGCCAGAGGAACTCCTATGCGTGGCGGTTCAAGTCACGCCCCCAAAAGGCCGCAGGAGGCACTGCCTCCAAGCCGGCCTCCTCATGACTCTCGGCCTCATCTAGCCACATCCTCGGTCGGTGGCAGGCTCTCCCGCTTTGGCGACGCCTGGTGGCCACACGTTCAAGACCGATGGGTGAGAGACATTCTGTCTCATGGTTACAGGATAGAGTTCAGCTCTCGACCTGCGGCTCGTTTTTTCAGAACCTCCCCACCCCCCGCACAGGCCGACGCACTTTTTCAGGCGGTGGACGCTCTAAAGATGGAAGGAGTTGTGATTCCCGTTCCCCTTCAGGAACGTGGTCGCGGATTTTACTCCAACTTGTTCGTGGTGCCAAAAAAGGACGGGTCATTCCGTCCCGTTCTGGACCTCAAGCTGCTCAACAGACATGTGAGAACCAGACGGTTTCGGATGGAATCTCTCCGCTCGGTCATCCTTCAGGGTTGAAAGCCCATTCTACCAGAGCCGTAGGTGCGTCCTGGGCATTGCGGCACCGGGCGACGGCTCAGCAGGTGTGTCAGGCAGCTACGTGGTCTAGTCTGCACACTTTCACGAAGCACTATCAAGTGCATACCTATGCTTCGGCAGACGCCAGTCTAGGTAGGCGAGTCCTCCAGGCGGCGGTTGCCCACCTGTAAGAGGGGGCCGTTTTCGGCTCCTTTTATTGAGGTATTCTTTTACCCACCCAGGGACTGCTCTTGGACGTCCCAATTGTCTGGGTCTCCCAATGAAGCGACAAAGAAAAAGGGAATTTTGTTTACTTACCGTAAATTCCTTTTCTTCTAGCTCCTATTGGGAGACCCAGCACCCGCCCCTGTTCCCTTCGGGCTGGTTGTTCTTTTGTGTACACATGTTGTTGATGTTGATTTGTTCTTATGATTCATGGTCTTCAGTTCTCCGAACATCCTTCGGATTGAATTTACCCTAGACCAATTTATAAGTTTTCTCCTTCCTGCTTTTGCACCAAAACTGAGGAGCCCGTGATCCACGGGAGGGTGTATAGGCAGAGGGGAGGGGTGACACTTTTTTAAAAGTGTAATACTTTGTGTGGCCTCCGGAGGCAGAAGCTATACACCCAGTTGTCTGGGTCTCCCAATAGGAGCTAGAAGAAAAGGAATTTACGGTAAGTAAACAAAATTCCCTTTTTTCTACTCAATTCATGGTGTTGTGATCCCTTTTTGGTATACCTTTTTCTTTCGCTATATCCCATTGTGCTTGTATACCAGGAGATCCCACCGGGCGGTGCCCTTCCTCTGCTTAGTTAGTTGTCTAACGCGTAGCACAGCTTGGACAGCAACAAAAGCGCTTCAGAGGTCGCAGGGCCTAAGAAGTGACAGACACCCATGAGATGTCAGGTGGAGGATGACAGCCTCCAGTAAAGGCTGGATGCCACAGAAAACTGGAGCAGACGTTGGACCTGGGAACCGCAAATCTTTTTGCTCATCTATAATCAGTTCTGAAATTTTCAAGCAAAGAAGAAAACGTCCTTGGCAGTCACATACAGTGGGTACGGAAAGTATTCAGACCCCTTTACATTTTTCACTCTTTATTTCATTGGAGCCATTTGGTAAATTCAAAAAAGTTTATTTTTTTTCATTAATGTACACTTTGCCCCCATCCCCCATGTTGTCAGGAAAAAACAGAAATGTAGAAATTTTTGCAAATTTATTAAACAAGAAAAACTGAAATATCACATGTTCATAAGTATTCAGACCTTTTGCTCAGTATTGAGTAGACACATCTTTTGAGCTAGTACAGCCATGAATTGTCTTGGGAATGATGCAACAAGTTTCTCAACACTGGATTTGGGGATCATCTGCCATTCTTCCTTGCAGATCCCGTCCAGTTCCGTCAGGTTGGATGGTTAACGTTGGTGGATGCCATTTTCAGGTCTCTCCAGAGATGCTCAATTGGGTTTAGGTCAGGGCTCTGGTTGGGTTGCTCAAGAATGGTCACATAATTGTTTTGAAGCTACTCCTTTGTTATTTTAGCTGTGTGCTTAGGAGCATTGTCTTGTTGGAAAGTGAACCTTCGACCAAGTCTGAGGTCTAGAGCGCTCTGGAAGAGGTTTTCTTACAGGATATCTCTGTACTTGGCCGCATTCATCTTTCCTTCAATTGCAACCAGTCGTCCTGTCCCTGCAGCTGAACCCCCGTCTTCCCCCATAGCATGATGTTGCCTCCATCATGTTTCACTGTGGGGATTGTATTGGGCAGGTGATGGGCAGTGCCTGGTTTTCTCCACACATACCGCTTAGAATAATCGCCAAAAAGTTCTATCTTCATCCCATCAGACCAGAGAATCTTATTTCTCATAGTCTGGAGTCCTTCATGTGTTTTATTGCAAACTCTACGTGGGCTTTCATATGTCTTGCACTGAGGAGAGGCTTTCGTCGGGCCACTCTGCCATAAAGCCCCGACTGGTGGAGGCTGCACTGATAGGTGACTTTGTAGAGCTTTCTCCCATCTCCCTACTGCATCTCTGGAGCTAAGCTACAGTGATCTTGGGGGTTCTTCTTTACCTATCACCAAGGCCCTTCTCCCACGATTGCTCAGTTTGGCTGGACGGCAAGGTCTAGGAAGAGTTCTGGTGGTCCCAAACTTCTTCCATTTAAGGATTATGGAGACCACTGTGCTCTTAGGAACCTTGAGTACTACAGAAATTCTTTTGTAACCTTGGCCAGATCTGTGCCTTGCCACAATTCTGTCTCTGAGCTCCTTGGGCAGTTCCTTTGACCTCATGATCCTCATTTGGTGTGACATGCAGTGTGAGCTGTGAGGTCTTATATACACAGGTGTGCGCCTTCCCAAATCACGTCCTATCAGTGTAATTACACACAGCTGGACTCCAATGAAGGAGCAGAACCATCTCAAGGAGGATCACAAGGAAATGGACAGCATGGGACTTACACATGAGTGTCTGAGCAAAGGGGCTGAATACTTATGACCATGTGAGATTTCAGTTTTTCTCGTTTAATAAATTTGTAAAAATTTCTACATTTCTGGGTTTTTTTCTATGAAGATGGGGCAGAGTGCACATTAATGAGAAAAAAAATGAACTGTTTTGAAGTTACCAAATGGCTTCAATGAAACAAAGAGTGAAAAATTTAAAGGGGTATGAATACTTTCCATACATACTGTATAGTACTTGGCGGACAGATTAGTTCCCTGAATTAAACCTGTTGTCCAAACCATGGAAGTTTTAACAAATAGCAAAAACTAGTAATCTCTTATCAATAAACCCGAATTGCCATGCAATCACTTTCCTGGTCCCCGGTGGTCTCTCCTTATACAGACCAAGCATTGTCATTTTGCTATGACATCTGTCTTTTGGAGCCAATTATTGGCTGCAGCCGTCAATTCAGTGATTGGCAGCAGCGGTCACTTGTCAAGCCATATAATTGCTGATGATTGGTAAACAAAGACTAGCGGGGAGCCGTGTCTCAACAGGAGCAGCATGAGGGGCAGTGGTTTACAGAATAAAATAATATATACAATTGGACAAAAGGGAGTAATGGTTTCTTGTCTGTCTTCAAGATCTCTGATTGCTGTTATTGAATTGAATGCTTCACTTCCTATTTTTAAAGTTACAAGACACAGCCCTGATTGCTGCCTGTGTATACTGACACATGTACCTGTGTGATCACACATCATCAGGACAGAGGTGTGACACAGGCTCCAGATACACTACTTTATTTTTAGCAGGTCTAAACGGCCCGTTACACGGGACGATATATTGTGCGATTGCACCCGTCCCCGTCGTTTGTGCGTCACGGGCAATTAGTTGCCTGTGGCGCAAAAAGTTGTTAACCCCCCGTCACACGCACTTACCTCCCGAGCGACGTCGCTGTGGGCGGCGAACACGTTCGGCGTCACACAGCAGCTGGCCAATAGAAGCGGAGGGGCGGAGATGAGCGGGACATAACATGCCGCCCACCTCCTTCCTTCCACATTGCTGGCGGCCGCAGGTAAGCTGTGTTCATCGTTCCCGGGGTATCACACGGAGCGACGTGTGCTGCCTCGGGAACAATGAACAACCGGCGCGCAGAAGGACGATCGATTTTTTTTGAAAATGAGCGACGTGTCAAAGAGTAACGATAAGGCTAGGTTCACATTTCCGTTGTTTTGCATCAGTCACATGCGTTACTTGACGCATGTGACTGATACGTTGTACAACGGATGACAAAAAACAATTCATTGTCGGACTCCGTTGTGTGCGGGGGGCGGAGCTGAGCGGGGCCGTGGTGCTGAGGACGTCAGTGCCGCGGGGACTGCAGGGCTGGGGACAAGTGAGTGTGTGAGTGTTTGTGTGTACACATGCGGAGTGCGGGAGGGGCGGAGCCGAGTGGGGAAGTGTCGGCCTCCTTGCACACGTATCCAGGGTAAATATCGGGTAACTATAAGCAAAGCACTTTTCTTTGTCGCTCCATTGGGAGACCCAGACAATTGGGGTGTATAGCTTCTGCCTCCGGAGGCCACACAAAGTATTACACTTTAAAAAGTGTAACCCCTCCCCTCTGCCTATACACCCTCCCGTGGATCACGGGCTCCTCAGTTTTATGCTTTGTGTGGAAGGAGGCACACATCCACTCATGCATTCTCATATTAGTTATGTCGGTTGGAAGAAAAGAGGGCCCCCACGGGTCCCCCGGCTTGTTCCCTTCTCACCCCACTACGTCGGCGGTGTTGTTAAGGTTGAGGTACCCATTGCGGGTACAAAGGCCGGAGCCTCATGCCGTCTCCTTCACCATCCCTTAGCGGCTCTGGGAGAAGTGGGATCCTGAACGGTCATCCATTTGCTGGGACCGTGCTCCCTCCGCAGCCCCTGTGGGAATCTGCCGGACTGGAGTCTATCAACCTCAGGGACCGGGCCCTGCAACTCTAAGGTACTCTGTATCCCCATTGGGGACTGTGCAGGAGCGCACCTTCCTCCCGGACGCTGCGGCAGCTGCTGAATTGAGAAGACCGGCGGACTTCCGCGCCGACCGTGCCTGCTTGTCGGGCGCGGTCTCAATTTTAGTCCCCGGCTTCATCGCGGCCTAGTCGCAAAAATCCCGCCCCCGGGCCTGCCTGTCAGGGGTAAGGGCGGGACTGCCGACCTGACGTCGGATGTGAGGGCTGGAGCATCCTGCATGTTTCCTCCCCCCTCACTGATCACTGTGGGGACCCCAGATTCCCGCACTTTCCTGGCGCCGCCCATGGCTCCACTCCTCCCCTGAGATCTCCGGCGGCCATTTTTTGGCATTCTGCCGGTGGAGGATTCTCAGGAACAGCTCTGCAGCTCCGGGGGACCTAAGGCTGGGAATCTGGAGGCACACACTCCGCTTGTTAGCGGTCGGTAAGCCACACCGGTCACCCGGTGCTGGTCCCCCCTAGGGTGCCGGAATAGATAAGTATTTATATATATATTTCTGTTCGGTCGGGCTGTATACCCTGTTTTTGCCCATATACCCTCAGTGATCATTCTCCTAGGAGACAACAGCATGTCGTCCACAAGGAGCAAAGCTGTTAAGGCACAGGGTTTTTTTGCGACCTGTACCTCTTGTGGGGCTATGTTACCTGCGGGTTCCACCTACCCTCACTGTGAGCAATGCTCGACCCCTGTTTCACTCGCTCAGCCGGAGCCTCGGTCACTAGTGGACCCCTCGGCTCATGTAGACCCCCCTGCTCCCCCTGTCCAGGCGGCAGGGTCAGAGTTCTCCTCTTTTGCTGAGAAACTCTCTGAGTCACTTTCTCAATCCATGGCTCAGTCTATGGACAAATGGTCTGCCAAGCTGCTAGAAGCTTTGCAGTCCAGACCGGTCCTTACACAGGCCCCGGCCCCTGTTGGATCGTCACCTCCAGGCCCCTCTCGGTCCGAGCCGCAGAGCGCTCCCAGGTTGGGCCCTAGGTCCCACGCGGAGGACTCCTGCCAGGACCACAGTCCTAGACAGGCTAAGTGGGCTCGCTGGGAATCTTCCCCGACTTCTTCTCGCTGCTCGGGTTCCCAGCTTGAGGACTCTCTGGAGGACGAGGCGGACGTCGCAGCTCAGGACTCTGACGTCGCCCTTAACCTTGATACACCTGAGGGGGACGCATTAGTGAATGGTCTTATCTCGTCCATCAACCAGGTGTTGGATCTCTCTCCCCCGCCTCCTACTGTGGAGGAGTCAGCGTCTCAGCAGGAGAAACACCAGTTTCGGTTCCCCAAATGCGCACGTAGTGCGTTCTTCGACCACTTTTCTTTCATTCCTCCAATCCGGAATGGACAAGGGTTTGTCACTCGGCTCTCTCAAGGGCCAAGTATCGGCGCTCTCCGTATTTTTTCAAAAGCGTCTAGCCAGGCTTCCGCAGGTCCGCACGTTCCTGCAGGGAGTTTGCCACATAGTCCCACCTTACAAGCGTCCGCTGGAACCCTGGGATCTTAACAGGGTGCTAACGGCTCTTCAGAAACCACCTTTCGAGCCGCTGCGGGATGTCTCTTTATCACGTCTTTCGCAAAAGGTGGCCTTTCTAGTGGCAGTTACATCACTCCAGAGAGTGTCTGAGCTAGCAGCGCTGTCATGCAAAGCCCCCTTCCTGGTGTTTAACCAGGATAAGGTGGTCCTGCGTCCGGTTCCGGAATTTCTCCCTAAGGTGGTATCTCCTTTTCATCTCAATCAGGATATCTCCTTACCTTCATTTTGCCCTAATCCAATTCACCAATGTGAAAAGGAATTGCACTTTTTGGATCTGGTGAGAGCACTCCGGCTCTACGTGTCTCGCACGGCGCCCCTGCGTCGTTCAGATGCGCTCTTTGTCCTTGTCGCTGGCCAGCGTAAGGGTTCGCAGGCTTCCAAGTCAACCTTGGCTCGGTGGATCAAGGAACCGATTCTCGAAGCCTACCGTTCTTCTGGGCTTCCGCTTCCTTCAGGGCTGAAAGCCCATTCTACCAGAGCCGTGGGTGCGTCCTGGGCATTGCGGCATCGGGCTACGGCTCAGCAGGTGTGTCAGGCAGCGACGTGGTCTAGTCTGCACACTTTCACGAAACACTATCAAGTGCATACCTATGCTTCGGCAGACGCCAGTCTAGGTAGGCGAGTCCTTCAGGCGGCGGTTGCCCACCTGTAAGAGGAGGGCCGTTTCGGCTCTTTTTATTGAGGTATTCTTTTACCCACCCAGGGACTGCTTTTGGACGTCCCAATTGTCTGGGTCTCCTAATGGAGCGACAAAGAAGAAGGGAATTTTGTTTACTTACCGTAAATTCCTTTTCTTCTAGCTCCTATTGGAAGACCCAGCACCCGCCCCTGTTCCCTTCGGGCTGGTTGTTCTTTTGTGTACACATGTTGTTCATGTTGAATTGTTCTTTTGGTTCATGGTTCAGTTCTCCGAACATCCTTCGGATTGAATTTACCCTAGACCAATTCATAAGTCTTCTCCTTCCTGCTTTTGCACCAAAACTGAGGAGCCCGTGATCCACGGGAGGGTGTATAGGCAGAGGGGAGGGGTTACACTTTTTAAAGTGTAATACTTTGTGTGGCCTCCGGAGGCAGAAGCTATACACCCCAATTGTCTGGGTCTCCCAATAGGAGCTAGAAGAAAAGGAATTTACGGTAAGTAAACAAAATTCCCTTCTTTACTTGGTTACCCGATATTTATCTTGGATACCAGCGTACACCGCTTAGCGCTGTCTCCCTGCACCCGTAACCACTGTAAATATCGGGTAACTAACCAAAGTGCATTGCTTGGTAACCCAATGTGTATCCTGGTTACGGGTGCAGGGAGCCAGAGAGAGTGTGCGCAGCAAAATCCTACGGATCACGCTGCTCAAAAAAAGTTACAGGCTGCGTTGCTCCCGCCCGGCAGTTAAAAAACGACTGACCGCAACGCAGCGGATGCAACGCAGCATCATCAGTCGCAATTCGTCACTAATAGAAGTCTATGGGGAAAAACTGGATTCCTGCAAAATATTTTGCAGGATACCGTAATTCCTCAAGGCGACGGATTGTGACTGATGCAAAACAACGGAAGTGTGAACCTAGCATTAGGTGAGTATTTCTTTGTCGCTCCATTGGGAGACCCAGACAATTGGGTGTATAGCTTCTGCCTCCGGAGGCCACACAAAGTATTACACTTAAAAGTGTAAGCCCCTCCCCTCTGCCTATACACCCCCCCGTGCATCACGGGCTCCTCAGTTTTTATGCTTTGTGCGAAGGAGGCACACATGCACGCAAGCTCCACAATTTAGTCAGCAGCAGCTGCTGACTATATCGGATGGAAGAAAAGAGGGCCCATAACAGGGCCCCCAGCATGCTCCCTTCTCACCCCACTCTGGTCGGCAGTGCTGTTAAGGTCGAGGTACCCATTGCGGGTACACAGGCAGGAGCCACATGCTGTTTTCCTTCCCCATCCCTTAGGGGCTCTGGGTGAAGTGGGATCCTAATCGGTCACCAGGCACTGGGACCGTGCTCCCTCCACAGCCCCTGGGGGAATCTGCTGGACAGGAGCCGGGTATCATCAGGGACAAGGCCCTGCTACTCTGAGGTACTGTGTCCCCTTGGGGACGGCGCATAGAGCGCCTGTGTTATGGACGCTGCAGCAGCTGCTGGGTGTGTTAGTGCGCCAGGACTACCGCGCTGACCGCGCTTGTTTGCCGGCCGCGCTTATAACTATAGTCCCCGGCTTTTGCGGCCTAGTACCGCATACTCCCGCCCCCGGGCCTGCCAGTCAGGGGTAAGGGCGGGACGCTGCACTGGACGTCAGCGCTGAGGGCTGGAGCATACTTTGTATCCTCCTCCCCCCTCACTGAGCACCATGGGGCACCAGATTCCCGCACTTTCTGAGGCACGCCCACGGCTCCCTCCTCCTCTCAGAACACTGGCAGCCATTCCTGTCAGCACTTCAGACGCTGGAGAATTTCAGAGGGGAGACAACTCCGAGCTCCACAGCTCTGGGAGGCCCAGGCAGGGAATCTGGTGGTCACACAACCGCTGAGGGCGGTCGGTAAGCCGCACCTGTTACTAGGTGCTGGCCCCCTGGGTGCCGAAGTGTATATTTATATACTTATTTTGTATACATTTACTCTATACGGCTGCACTATTTGCTTTTGGCTATATACCCTCACTGATTGCTCTAAGGGGAGACAACAGCATGTCGTCCGCAAAAAGCAAGGGTGCCAAGGCACAGGCTTACTTTGCAACCTGTACCTCATGTGCGGCTATGCTACCTGCAGGTTCCACCTACCCTCATTGTGTGCAATGTTCGGCCCCTGTGACACTCACTCAGCCGGAGCCTCTGCCACTGGTGGAACCCCCGGCCCAGGTGGAACCACCTGCTGCCACTGTCCAGGTGACAGGGACAGAGTTTGCAGTATTCGCTGACAAACTGTCTGAATCTATGGATAAATGGTCTGCTAAAATACTAGAAGCTTTGCAGTCCAGACCGGTAACACTGGCCCCGGCCACAGTTGAATCATTGACCCCAGGCCCCCCTCGGTTGGAGCAGCAAAGTGCTCCTGGGGCGACTCATAGGTCCCACGGTGAGGACTCCGACACGGACCGCAGTCCCAGACCGACTAAGCGGGCTCGCTGGGAAATTCCCTCGACTTCATCACACTGCTCAGGGTCTCAGCATGAGGACTCTCTGGAGGATGAAGCGGAGGGGGCAGATCAGGGCTCTGATCCTGACACCGCTCTCAACCTTGATACACCTGAAGGGGACGCCATAGTAAACGACCTTATAGCGTCCATCAATCAGGTGTTGGATCTTTCTCCTCCAGCTCCTCCGATTGAGGAGTCAGCTTCTCAACAGGAGAAATTCCATTTTAGGTTCCCCAAACGTCCACGGAGTGGGTTTCTTGATCACTCCGACTTCAGGGATACAGTCCAGAAACACCGAGCCTTTCCAGATAAGCGCTTTACTAAGCGCCTTAATGACACTCGTTAGCCCTTCCCCCCTGACGTAGTCAAGGGTTGGGCTCAGTGTCCCAAGGTGGATCCTCCAGTCTCTAGACTGGCGGCTAGATCCATAGTTGCAGTGGCAGATGGTGCATCACTCAAGGATGCCACTGACAGGCAGATAGAGCTCCTGATGAAATCCATCTATGAAGCTATTGGCGCGTCCTTTGCTCCGGCATTCGCAGCCGTATGGGCGCTCCAAGCTATCTCAGCTTGTCAGTCTGAGATTAATGCAGTCACACGTGCCTCTACTCCGCAAGTAGTGTCCTTAACCTCTCAGGCGTCAGCGTTTGCGTCCTACGCCATGAATGCTGTCCTGGACTCTGCGAGCCGTACGGCGGTAGCATCCGCCAATTCGGTGGCAGTCCGCAGGGCCATGTGGCTACGTGAATGGAAGGCAGACGCTGCTTCCAAAAAGTTCTTAACCGGGTTGCCATTTTCTGGCGACCGCCTGTTTGGCGAGCGATTGGATGAAATCATTAAACAATCCAAGGGAAAGGACTCGTCCTTACCCCAGTCCAAACCAAACAGACCTCCACAAAGGAAGGTACAATCGAGGTTTCGGTCCTTTCGGCCCTCAGCCAGATCTCAATTCTCGTCCAACAGGCCACAGAAGGGTCAGAGGAACTCCGATTCATGGCGGTCTAAGTCACGTCCTAAGAAGACCGCCGGAGGAACCGCTCCTAAAGCGGCCTCCTCATGACTTTCGGCCTCAACAAACCGCATCCTCGGTCGGTGGCAGGCTCTCCCGCTTTTGCGACGCCTGGTTGCCACATGTCCAAGACCGATGGGTGAGAGACATTCTGTCTCACGTTTACAAGATAGAGTTCAGCTCTCGTCCCCCGACTCGCTTCTTCAGAACATCTCCGCCCCCCGAGCGAGCCGATGCTCTTCTTCAGGTGGTGAGCACTCTGAAGGCAGAAGGAGTGGTGATCCCTGTCCCCCTTCAGCAATGGGGTCACGGTTTTTACTCCAACTTGTTTGTGGTGCCAAAAAAGGACGGATCTTTCCGTCCCGTTCTGGACCTAAAACTGCTCAACAGACACGTGAAAACCAGGCGGTTCCAGATGGAATCTCTCCGCTCCGTCATCGCCTCAATGTCCCAAGGAGACTTCCTAGCATCAATCGACATCAGAGATGCTTATCTCCACGTGCCGATTGCACCAGAGCATCAGCGCTTCCTGCGCTTCGCCATCGGGGACGAACACCTTCAGTTCGTGGCACTGCCTTTCGGCCTGGCGACAGCCCCACGGGTCTTCACCAAGGTCATGGCAACAGTGGTAGCAGTCCTACACTCTCAGGGACACTCGGTGATCCCTTACTTAGACGATCTGCTTGTCAAGGCCCCCTCTCGGGCGGCATGCCAACACAGCCTGAACATTGCTCTGGAGACTCTCCAGAGATTCGGGTGGATCATCAATTTCCCAAAGTCAAAATTGTCACCGGCCCAATCACTGACATATCTCGGCATGGAGTTTCATACTCTCTCAGCGATAGTGAAGCTTCCGCTGGACAAACAGCGTTCACTACAAACAGGGGTGCAATCTCTCCTTCGAGCTCAGTCGCACCCCTTGAGGCGCCTCATGCACTTCCTAGGGAAGATGGTGGCAGCAATGGAGGCAGTTCCTTTTGCGCAGTTTCATCTGCGTCCACTTCAATGGGACATTCTCCGCAAATGGGACAGAAAGTCGACGTCCTTCGACAGGAACGTCTCCCTCTCTCGGACAGCCAAGGCCTCCCTTCAGTGGTGGCTTCTTCCCACTTCTCTGTCGAAGGGGAAATCATTCCTGCCCCCATCCTGGACTGTGGTCACGACGGACGCGAGTCTGTCAGGGTGGGGAGCGGTCTTTCTCCACCACAGGGCCCAGGGTACCTGGACTCAGCCAGAGTCCTCTCTTCAGATCAATGTTCTGGAGATAAGGGCAGTGTATCTAGCCCTAAAGGCGTTCCAGCAGTGGCTGGAAGGAAAGCAGATCCGAATTCAGTCGGACAACGCCACGGCGGTGGCATATATCAATCACCAAGGCGGCACACGCAGTCGGCAAGCCTTCCAGGAAGTTCGGCGGATTCTGCTGTGGGTGGAAGCCACAGCCTCCACCATCTCCGCAGTTCACATCCTGGGCGTAGAAAACTGGGAAGCAGACTTTCTCAGTCGCCAGGGCATGGACGCAGGGGAATGGTCTCTTCACCCGGACGTGTTTCAAGAGATCTGTTGCCGCTGGGGAACGCCGGACGTCGATCTCATGGCGTCTCGGCACAACAACAAAGTCCCGGCATTCATGGCACGGTCTCAAGATCACAGAGCTCTGGCGGCGGACGCATTAGTTCAGGATTGGTCGCAGTTTCGACTACCTTATGTGTTTCCTCCTCTGGCAATGCTGCCCAGAGTGTTACGCAAGATCAGGTCCGACTGCCGCCGCGCCATCCTCGTCGCTCCAGACTGGCCGAGGAGGTCGTGGTACCCGGATCTGTGGCATCTCACGATGGGCCAACCGTGGGCACTACCAGACCGACCAGACTTGCTGTCTCAAGGGCCATTTTTCCATCTGAATTCTGCGGCCCTCAACCTGACTGTGTGGCCATTGAGTCCTGGATCCTAGCGGCTTCAGGGTTATCTCAAGAGGTCATTGCCACTATGAGACAGGCCAGGAAACCAGCTTCAGCCAAGATCTACCACAGGACGTGGAGGATCTTCTTATCCTGGTGCTCTGATCAGGGTTTTACTCCCTGGCCATTTGCCTTGCCCACTTTTCTGTCATTCCTTCAATCAGGAATGGAAAAGGGTTTGTCTCTCGGCTCTCTTAAGGGACAAGTATCGGCGCTCTCTGTGTTTTTTCAAAAGCGTCTAGCCAGGCTCCCGCAGGTACGCACGTTCCTGCAGGGGGTTTGCCACATAGTCCCTCCTTACAAGCGTCCGCTAGAACCCTGGGATCTGAACAGGGTGCTAACGGCTCTTCAGAAACCACCTTTCGAGCCAATGAGAGATATTTCTCTATCACGTCTCTCGCAGAAGGTGGTCTTCCTAGTGGCAGTCACTTCGGAGAGTGTCTGAGCTAGCTGCACTGTCATGCAAGGCCCCCTTCCTGGTGTTTCACCAGGACAAAGTGGTTCTGCGTCCGGTTCCGGATTTTCTCCCTAAGGTGGTATCCCCTTTTCATCTCAATCAGGATATCTCCTTACCTTCTTTTTGCCCTCATCCAGTTCACCAATGTGAAAAGGATTTGCACTTGTTAGATCTTGTGAGAGCACTCAGACTCTACATTTCCCGTACGGCGCCCCTGCGCCGCTCGGATGCGCTCTTTGTCCTTGTCGCTGGCCAGCGTAAAGGGTCGCAGGCTTCCAAGTCAACCTTGGCTCGGTGGATCAAGGAACCAATTCTTGAAGCCTACCGTTCTGCTGGGCTTCCAGTTCCGTCAGGGCTGAAAGCCCATTCTACCAGGGCCGTGGGTGCGTCCTGGGCATTGCGGCACCAGGCTACGGCTCAGCAGGTGTGTCAGGCGGCTACCTGGTCGAGTCTGCACACTTTCACGAAACACTATCAGGTGCATACCTACGCTTCGGCAGATGCCAGCCTAGGTAGGCGAGTCCTTCAGGCGGCGATTGCCCACCTGTAGGAAGGGGCCGTTTTACGGCTCTATTACCGAGGTATTATTTACCCACCCAGGGACTGCTTTTGGACGTCCCAATTGTCTGGGTCTCCCAATGGAGCGACAAAGAAGAAGGGAATTTTGTTTACTTACCGTAAATTCCTTTTCTTCTAGCTCCTATTGGGAGACCCAGCACCCGCCCCGGTTCCCTTCGGGCTGTTGTTCTTTTGTGTACACATGTTGTTCATGTTGAACTGTTCTGGGTTCATGGTTTTCAGTTCTCCGAACATCCTTCGGATTGAATTTACCTTAGACCAATTTATATGTTTCCTCCTTCCTGCTTTTGCACCAAAACTGAGGAGCCCGTGATGCACGGGAGGGTGTATAGGCAGAGGGGAGGGGCTTACACTTTTAAGTGTAATACTTTGTGTGGCCTCCGGAGGCAGAAGCTATACACCCAATTGTCTGGGTCTCCCAATTGGAGCTAGAAGAAAAGGAATTTACGGTAAGTAACAAAATTCCCTTCTTTTGCTCGTTCACAGTCGCACGTAGCCGTCACACGCTACGATATGTCAAACGATGCCAGATGTGCGTCACTAACGACGTGACCCCAACGACATATCGTTAGATATAGCGTAGCATATAACGGGGCCTTTAGAACATACTGGATCGTTTTGCAGAGATCCAACTGATTTAGGGAGTTTTACAGTCAATGCATTCTCCGAAAACATATAAAATCAGTTCTCCTTGAAGAAGTTACCCTGAAAATTAATGTTAGAGCCAGTAAAGAACCTTTGAACATGATGAGGGACATCAGCAAAACCAGAGACATCTCACTGATCCAACCCGCAGCCTCCTCTGTAGCTCTGGATGGATGATATCGCTTGCTGCCGATAGATGAATAAAGTGCGGTATAGCCGACTATCCAGTGCACCCACGAGATCAGCAACATCAGTTCATCATTTCTTTTATATCTACAACTTGTGAGGTTTTCATGTCTGAATGTAATACAACAAAGCGTGACCCGAGGGTCTGTAGCTGCCGTGCAGTGAAAAATAAAATAAACCGATTTATGATTTTTACTCTAGATGTTTAACAAGAAATACTGATTTCTCCTCCTGCCTCTTTCAGATAACCAAGCAAACGGCAAGACAAGACGAAGTCTCCGGAAACAAGACAAATCCATGGACTGGTTTCCCAGCAATGAGGAGGATTAACATCACTGCATCTGCACGAAGAAGAAGGTGCATCAAATGTTCACGTTTTATTCCAAAAAGTCAAATGTTGTAAAAAATAAAAATGTTTGACATAATATCTATATGTTACATATTGATTAAATTATCTGTTACGTCGTGGTCATCAGTCGGCGCCCCCTGGTTCTCTCTGTTCTGCTGCTTTAAATTTTCTCAGTTTCACAAGAAAAGCTAAAAAAAAAAAGCAAAATAAAAACATTTGATAAATTACAATTTTATATCAAACCAGCACTGGAAAACTTTGTATTTCTATTGTTAAAAAAAATGATTGTTAATGTGGCTGTGCAATTATTTTTCAAACTTTGAATTGAAATTGTTTAACCTCTTTGCAACATACATGTAGCTATTTTCTATTTTTGCATTTTGTTTTTTCCTCTTCTTCTTTCAAGAGCAATAACTTTTCTATTTTTCTGTCACCACCGCCATACTAGGGCTTGTTTTCTTGCGGGACGAATTGTACTTTTAAATGACTCCATTCATTTTACCACTGGAAAGTGGTGGTAAAAAAAATCTACATGCTGCGAAATACTAAAAAAAAAAGTGCAATTGCACAATTTTTTTTTTTTACCATGTTCCATATTCAAAAATAATGACCTGGCAATATTATTCTCCAGGTTAGTCTGACATATCTCTTTTTTTCCCCCTCATTGCACCATTTATCAATCAGGTTAATTAATTTTAGACTTTGATAGATCATTGTTTTATGGATGTAGGGATACCACATAAGTGTATTTTTTTTTTACTTTTATTACAACAAAAGGGGGTCATTTCTACTTTATTATATAAAAAATAATCAATCACTGTCTTTATTGGTTCCCTTAGGAAACTTGAACCTGCGATTGTCTGATTGCCTGTGCTATGTTCAGCAATACCGCAGTATTGCTATATATAACAGAAATCATGGTCTCCTATGAACATCAGGAAGAAGCTGGTGTTCATAGGAGAACCGTCAAGTCAGGCATTGGGGTCTTCAGCGGACTCCCGGCTGTTATGGCAACTCATTAGCGCTCTACGATCAGAGATAACAGGGATGCTGATGGTCGCATGGAGTGACGCAACCATCCCCTCCAAGATTGACAGCGGCATTTACAATGCCTTGAAAAAGTATTCATACCCTGTAAACTTTTCCATGGTACACTCAAAAACTGAAATGTATTTATTGGGATTTATTAGTTTGTACATCAACACTAAAGGGTACTTTACACGCTGCGATATCGGTACCGATATCGCTAGCGAGCGTACCCGCCCCCGTTGGTTGTGCGTCACGGGCAAATCGCTGCCCGTGGCACACATTGCTAACACCTGTCACATGGACATACCTTCCTTGTAACGTCACTCTGGCCGGCGATCCGCCTCCTTTTTAAGAGGGCGGTTCGTGCGGCATCACAGCGACGTCACACGGCAGCCGTCCAATAGCAGAGGACAGGCGGAGATGAGCGGCCGGAACATCCCGCCCACCTTCTTCCTTACTCATTGCCGGTGGAGGCAGGTAAGGAGATGTTCGCCGTTCCTGCGGTGTCACACACAGCGGTGTATGCTGCAGCAGGAACGACGAACAACATCGTATTGCAGCAGCAACGATATTCTGAAAAGGAGCGACGTGTCAACGAGCAACGATTTTTCACGTTTTTGTGCTCGTTGATCGTCGCTCCTTGGTGTCACACGCTGCGATGTCGCTAACCGCGCCGGATGTGTGTCACTAACGACGTGACCCCGACGATATATCGTTACCGATATCGCAGCGTGTAAAGCACCCTTAAGTATTTGTGACGTGCAGAGATAACTGGTTCGCTAAATATTTTAAAAATATAAATCTGAAAATTGTGTTCATTTGTATTCTGCCCCCAGAGTCAATACTTTGTAGGACCACCTTTTTTCTGTCGTGCATTAGTATTCAGCCCCCGGAGTCAGTACTTTGTAGGATCACCTTTCTCTGTCTTTTGGGGGTCTGTCTCTCCAGCTCTGCATATCTAGAGGTGACATTTTCTCTTCTTTGCACACTCACTCTCGCTCAGTGAGATTGGATGGAGACATCTGTGATCAGTAATTTTCACGTCTTGTCACAGATTCTCGGTGGATTTGGTCTGGACTGTGACTTGGCTGCTCACACACAGGAATATGCTCTGATCTGCACCCTCCATTGAACATCTGCAGGATGTTTAGGGTCGTTGTCCTGCTGGAAGCTGAACCTACGCCCTGGTCTCACATCATTTGCAGCCTCTAACAGGTTTTCCTCCAGTATTGTTCTGTATTTGGCTCCATCCATCTTCCCATCACCTCTCACCAGCCCCTGCTGCAGAAAAGCCTCCACCATGTGTGATGGTGGGGATGGTGTTTTCAGGGTGTTGTGCAGTGTTAGTTTTCCACCACACAAAGTGTTTTGCATTTAGCCTAAAAAAGTTTTCCTTAGGTCTCATGTGACCAGATAATCTTCTTCCACTGCTCGCTGTCTCTTACATGGCATGTAGAAGAAGGTGCTCTGTTCAGATGAGACCAAAGAAGACCTTTTTGGATTAAATAATTACAGAGAAAGGTGGTGCTACAAAGTATTGACACAGGGGGCTAAATACAAATGCACGTCACAATTCTCATTTGTATTATTAAAATATTTAGAAAAAGATGTATCATTTTTTTTACACTTCACAAATACTTGCCACATAGTGTCGATATATCACATAAAATCCCAATAAAATACTTTAACATTTGTGGGTGTAATGTGAAAAAAAATATGGAAAAGTTCGCGTGGTATGAATACTTTTTCAAGGAACTGTATGTCTGTCTGTGGCCGGAAACCTTTTATTTATAACTCCAAAATAGCAGCTCTCATAAAAGAAAATCATATTTACCTGTATGTCCTGTCTGCCAGGGCATCGGCCGTGCTATGTAAGGCACCTGTCCAAAAGGATCAGATCTCTTGATCAGATCATCATCTATAAAAAAAATAAGGAAATATCAGTCAGTGATAAACAAGTGTCAGAGGATGCGCACGTGACATAGCTGAGGTTTTCCTATGCGAAGGCACTGCAGGAGATAGCTCGCGGTCTTTTTCCGGAAGCGTTTCATTGTGCCGCGTCTTCGCTGGCGGTGTCTTTTCCATATACTTCCAACTATAAGGAGCAGGTGGCTATCGAGATGAGCCACGTAAAGAATCAGCGTGTTACTTTTTTTAACCGCTTCAGTTTCCAAACCCTGAATTGGTTACAAAAAGTAACTAAAGACTTGCACAGCAATGACGTGTGTACATTATTATGTTCATCTTTTGATCCGTTTTTTTCAGGTGGGTTCCACCAGGGGAAAAAAAAACCCCAAACAACTAAAAACATTGTGCGCACATACACCTCACTGTCACCCAAAAAAGTGAACTTTTTCACTGCCTGCGGTGTATGTAATGTCAGTATTTGAGCTGTGGGCTGCAGCGACAATATAAGGGCTGGAGCTTTAAGGTCATTATTGGAGTTGTTGGCTGCAGCGAGAATACAAGGGCTGGAGCTTAGATTCCCTCATGCCCAGCACAATGTGGCTTCCTCCGTATGTTGACCAACTCATACACAGATATCCTTGAAAAAAGCTCATAGCCAAAACGTTGGACTTTATCTGATTTCCTTATCCATGCATAAATAAAACACTTAAGGCCACGTCACACTAAGCAACATCGCTAGCAACATCGCTGCTAAGGAACAACTTTTGTGACGTTGCTAGCGATGTTGCTGTGTGTGACATCCAGCAACAACCTGGCCCCTGCTGTGAGGTCGCTGGTTGTTGCTGGATGTCCTGGACCATTTTTTAGTTGTTGCTCTCCCGCTGTGAAGCGCACATCGCTGTGTGTGACAGCGACAGAGCAACAACTAAGGCTATGTGCATACAGTGCGTTTTTGCGCGTTTTTCGGGTGCATTTTTGGCCTCAAAATTGCATGACTTTGCTTCCCCAGCAAAGTCTATGAGTTTTCATTTTTGCTGTCCGCACAACTTTTTTTTAAGCTGCGTTTTTGAGCTTAAAAAAAAAAAATGGACATGTCAATTCTTTCCTGCGTTTTTTTGCGTTCTCCCCCCATGCAATGCATTGGAAAAACGCAGCAAAAATGTAGAGATCAAAAACGCAGCAAAACGTAGCCAAAAACGCACCAAATCGCGGTAAAAACGTATGCGGTTTTGCCGCGTTTTTTTGCCACGGGTACGTTTTTTGTACATTTTTAGCAGCCAAAAATGCACAAAAACGCAGCGTCAAAAAAACGCAGCATGTGCACATAGCCTTAGGCTATGTGCGCACGTTGCGTAATTACATGCAGTTACGCTGCGCTTTGTAGCGCAGCGTAACTGCATGCGTCCTGCGTCCCCTGCATAATCTATGAAGATTATGCAAGAGCCGTGCGCACGTGGCGTCTTAGAGCGCAGCGCTTCGGTTGCTGCCCGAAGCGCGCATTCTAAGAAGTGACATGTCACTTCTTCCGTGCGCTTTCCCTGCAGCCCCTGCTCTGTCTATGGGAGGAGCTGCAGTCAGAGCGCATGGAATCGGCTTTTTTTTTTCACTATGGACATTTTCTGCAGCGATTTGAAGCGCACGTGTGCTCTTCAGATAGCTGCAGAAATTTCTGCAGTGACTGTACGCAACGTGCGCACATAGCCTTAATGTGCAGGCAGCAGGAGCCGGCTTCTGCGGACGCTGGTAACCACAGTAAACATCGGGTAACCAAGAAGCCCTTACCTTGGTTACCCGATATTTACCTTTGTTACCAGCGTCCGCCGCTCTCCGCTGTCAGTGCCGGCTCCCTGCATACGTAGCTGGAGTACACATCGGGTAATTAACCCGATGTGTACTGTGGCTAGGAGTGCAGGGAACAGGGAGCCGGCACTGGCAGCGTGGGAGTGGCGGACTCTGGTAAAGAAGGTAAATATCGGGTAACCAAGGTAAGGGCTTCTTGGTTACCCGATGTTTACCGTGGTAACCAGCGTCCGCAGAAGCCGGCTGGTTACCCGATACTTACCTTAGTTACCAAGCGCAGAATCGCTTCTACGCGGCGCTGGGGGCTGGTCACGGGTTGCTGGTGAGATCTGCCTGTGTGACAGCTCACCAGCAACCCGTGTAGCGACGTTCCAGCGATCCCTGCCAGGTCAGGTTGCTGGTGGGATCGCTGGAGCGTCGCTTAGTATGACATCTCACCAGCTACCTCCTAGCAACTTACCAGCGATCCCTATCAGGTTGTATCGTTGTTGGGATCGCTGGTAAGTTGTTTAGTGTGTCTGGGCCTTTACTCTATAAAACTCAACCAAAGCGTCCTATATTCGGTGCCAAATGTTTCTATCCTAACTGGTAAAAAATGACACTGATGAAAAACACTAATGAAAATCCAACTGTTTTTGATGTTTGAAAAAAATCACTAACGTGGAAATGAGTCCTTAATCTCGCAACAATAACTCAAATAGTTACCGTATTTTCAGGCGTATAAGATGACTGGGCGTATAAGACTACCCCCAACTTTTCCAGTTAAAATATAGAATTTGGGCTATACCGTGTATAATCGAGTATAAGCCGACCCGAGTATTGTGCCCATTGTTTAGTAATGTCCCCTGCAGTAATGTGCCCATTGTTTAGTAATGTCCCCTGCAGTAATGTGCCCATTATTTAGTAATGTCCCCTGCAGTAATGTGCCCATTGTTTAGTAATGTCCCCTGTAGTAATGTGCCCATTGTTTAGTAATGTGCCCATTGTTTAGTAATGTCCCCATTGTTTAGTAATGTCCCCTGCAGTAATGTGCCCATTGTTTAGTAATGTGCCCATTGTTTAGTAATGTGCCCATTGTTTAGTAATGTCCCCTGCAGTAATGTGCCCATTGTTTAGTAATGTCCCCTGCAGTAATGTGCCCATTGTTTAGTAATGTCCCCTGCAGTAATGTGCCCATTGTTTAGTAATGTCCCCTGCAGTAATGTGCCCATTGTTTAGTAATGTCCCCTGCAGTAATGTGCCCATTGTTTAGTAATGTCCCCTGCAGTAATGTGCCCATTGTTTAGTAATGTGCCCTGCAGTAATGTGCCCATTGTTTAGTAAGGTGCCCTGCAGTAATGTGCCCATTGTTTAGTAATGTCCCCTGCAGTAATGTGCCCATTGTTTAGTAATGTCCCCTGCAGTAATGTGCCCATTGTTTAGTAATGTCCCCTGCAGTAATGTGCCCATTGTTTAGTAATGTCCCCTGCAGTAATGTGCCCATTGTTTAGTAATGTCCCCTGCAGTAATGTGCCCATTGTTTAGTAATGTCCCCTGCAGTAATGTGCCCATTGTTTAGTAATGTCCCCTGCAGTAATGTGCCCATTGTTTAGTAATGTCCCCTGCAGTAATGTGCTCATTGTTTAGTAATGTCCCCTGCAGTAATGTGCCCATTGTTTAGTAATGTGCCCATCCTTGTTCCCCCTTGTAGTAATGTGCCCATTGTTTATTAATGTCCTCCCACCGGTCCCCTTCTTGTCCCCTATTATGGTGTTGTTTACACACAAACATTATTCTCACTTCTCCTCCGTTCCCGTGGTGACCTCAGCTGCTTCTTGTAGACCTCAAGGCCCATAGACCCTTCCATGACAGCCTCTGATGCATGGGCCTGCTGGCTGCCGTCATGACTTACCTGCAGTTGAAAGCTTTGCGGTGCCGTAAAGCATTTAACTGCAGTAAAGCGCTGGCAGTGGCGGCCCAGTGTATTGGATGTGATCATGGAGGAGTGCTTCTTGCGGACCGCAGGCCCATAGACCCCTCCATGATCGCGTCCTGTACACAGGGCCACCGCTGCTGTCAGCGCTTTACTGCAGTTGAATGCTTTACGGCACAGCAAAGCATTCAACTGCAGTAAAGCCATGACGGCAGCGACGGTGGTCCTGTGTACAGGACACTATCGCGGAGGCGTCTATGGGCCTGTGGTCTGCCAGAATAAGCTGAAGGCACCGCGGGAACGGAGGACAGGTGAGAATAAGGTTTATTGTGTGTAAGAAGGGGACCTTTAGGAGGGCATTACTAAACAAATGGCCTCATGCAGCACCGTGCACCTCCGTATAAGACAAAACCCAGCGTATAACACGACTCCCGACTTTTGAGAAGATATTAAGGGGTTAAAGAGTCATTTTATACGCCAGAAAATACGGTACCGCTATCTGCATCGAGTCTTATGTTGAATATGTAAAGTAATGCTAAATAACATCCCGTCCCATTGCCCCCAGTATATATATATATTGTCCAGCTTCATTGCTCCAGGTGTATAATATCCAGCCTCTTGCCCCCGGTGTATAACCTCCAGCCCCCACCATCTTGTCTGCCTTCACTAACATGTGACAGAGCGGCCGCTGGTGCGGAGCTCACTGATACCAGTGCCTCCTGTAATAGGAGCCTCCGGGGTAACAAGTCCATTCATGACATTTCTTCCTCCTGAATCTCCCCATCACCTGAGAGACATTATCGAGAAGTGGAAGGAGCCGCAGCAACTCAGCCCCAAAATGGAAATCCCAGGACGTTACAGAGCGAGGGCCGAGTGCTGAGGAGCAGAGGACAGAAAAGCCCCCACCGCGCTGCTGACCCCATAACTGCAAAGTCCAGACCTCCTCTGGTAACATCAGCACATACATTGCACACACCAAGAGCTTTATGGCTGAGCAGCTACAGCCGTACATCACCAAGCACAATACCGAGCCGTACATCACCAAGCACAATGCCGAGCATCACCAAGCACAATGCCGAGCCGTATATCACCAAGCACAATGCCGAGCCGTACATCACCAAGCACAATGCCGAGCCATACATCACCAAGCACAATGCCGAGCATCACCAAGCACAATGCCGAGCCGTATATCACCAAGCACAATGCCGAGCCGTACATCACCAAGCACAATGCCGAGCCATACATCACCGAGCACAATGCCGAGCCATACATCACCGAGCACAATGCCGAGCCATACATCACCAAGCACAATGCCGAGCCGTACATCACCAAGCACAATGCCGAGCCGTACATCACCAAGCACAATGCCGAGCCGTACATCCAAGCACAATGCCGAGCCGTACATCACCAAGCACAATGCCGAGCCGTACATCACCAAGCACAATGCCGAGCCGTACATCACCAAGCACAATGCCGAGCCGTACATCACCAAGCACAATGCCGAGCCGTACATCACCAAGCACAATGCCGAGCCGTACATCACCAAGCACAATGCCGAGCCGTACATCACCAAGCACAATGCCGAGCCATACATCACCAAGCACAATGCCGAGCCGCACATCACCAAGCACAATGCCGAGCCGTACATCACCAAGCACAATGCCGAGCCGTACATCACCAAGCACAATGCCGAGCCATACATCACCAAGCACAATGCTGAGCCGTACATCACCAAGCACAATGCCGAGCCGTACATCACCAAGCACAATGCCGAGCCATACATCACCAAGCACAATGCCGAGCCATACATCACCAAGCACAATGCCGAGCCGTACATTACCAAGCACAATGCCGAGCCGTACATTACCAAGCACAATGCCGAGCCGTACATCACCAAGCACAATGCCGAGCCGTACATCACCGAGCACAATGCCGAGCCGTACATCACCGAGCACAATGCCGAGCCGTACATCACCGAGCACAATGCCGAACCATACATCACCAAGCACAATGCCGAGCCGTACATCACCAAGCACAATGCCGAGCCGTACATCACCGAGCACAATGCCGAGCCGTACATCACCGAGCACAATGCTGAACCATACATCACCAAGCACAATGCTGAACCATACATCACCAAACACAATGCTGAACCATACATCACCAAGCACAATGCTGAACCATACATCACCGAGCACAATGCTGAACCATACATCACCGAGCACAATGCTGAACCATACATCACCGAGCACAATGCCGAGCCATACATCACCAAGCACAATGCCGAGCCATACATCACCAAGCACAATGCCGAGCCATACATCACCAAGCACAATGCCGAGCCATACATCACTAAGCACAATGCCGAGCCATACATCACCAAGTACAATGCCGAGCCATACATCACTAAGCACAATGCCGAGCCATACATCACCAAGTACAATGCCGAGCCATACATCACTAAGCACAATGCCGAGCCATACATCACCAAGCACAATGCCGAGCCATACATCACCAAGCACAATGCCGAGCCATACATCACTAAGCACAATGCCGAGCCATACATCACCAAGCACAATGCCGAGCCATACATCACTAAGCACAATGCCGAGCCATACATCACCAAGTACAATGCCGAGCCATACATCACTAAGCACAATGCCGAGCCATACATCACCAAGCACAATGCCGAGCCATACATCACCAAGCACAATGCCGAGCCATACATCACTAAGCACAATGCCGAGCCATACATCACCAAGCACAATGCCGAGCCATACATCACCAAGCACAATGCCGAGCCATACATCACCAAGCACAATGCCGAGCCATACATCACTAAGCACAATGCCGAGCCATACATCACCAAGCACAATGCTGAACCATACATCACCAACCACAATGCTGAGCCATACATCACCAAGCACAATGCTGAGCCGTACATCTCCAAGCACAATGCCGAGCCATACATCACCAAGCACAATGCTGAGCCATACATCACCAAGCACAATGCCGAGCCGTACATCACCAAGCACAATGCCGAGCCGTACATCACCAAGCACAATGCCAAACCATACATCACCAAGCACAATGCCGAGTGCCGGATGGAGATGTGTAAAGTCACCACCACTGGACTCTGGAGGAGACATGTTCTGTGCACTTATTCTCTATCTGTGTCTGATGCCCAGTGCACGAGCTCAATACACACACAGGGGGGAGAACATGACGCCTCACAGACCCCGGATATCAGCCACATCCATTACTTTCGAGCTTTCCACTACATTTTGGAGGTTACTGGGGGAATCTTTGCTCTTCTGCATGTAGGTGTAAACATTCCCACAGACCTCTCCAAAAATCTTGCAGAAATCCTTCTCAGAAAAGCAGATGTGTGCGTGATCTGATTGATAGGATGCAGATTGGTTGTTTGACATAAAATTACAGAATCAGAGAAGACCGAAAATAAAAAAAACAGAGTGCATCAGGTCAACGTTTACACAATCACCCGCCATCGGTCACGCTGGTTCATGTCACAAAAACAATGAGAAAAAATTCTAAATTGCCGTCCAAAATTACTAGTGTACGGCCGACTTTACGCAAATGTAAGTAATCTTACCGCCCGTGTCGCCATCATCATCATCATCATCATCTTCTTGTTCTGGAGTCTGGGTCCCAGAGGACCAATTCCCCTGGGGTTCCACTCTCTTGGAGACGCTGCCATCTTTACGTAAGGAGGGGGCGACCAGCCAGTCTGTAATGCCGACCTGCGTCACCTTTTCACATAGTAGGGGAAGATCACAAGTGCGAATGCCCTCGAGAAGATCAATCACCTGCGTGATACTAAGGAAGAGAGAAGTCGCCTGTATTATCTACAGTCAGCAGAGGACAAGTAACCGGACATCACGGGGAGCGGCTCAAGGGTTCTGGACCACGTGAGCTGTAGGGTCATTAATGATCTACAGACCTCGTAACATTAATACTCATATGTAGAGGGATTGCTGCAGTCTGACTTCAAAAGAAAAAAAACAGAAACTTCAAGGCATGGGACCCAAATGACAGAGAGTTGCGATTCCATATGGCCAGATCTTCCCTTACAAAATGCTTTTTTTTAGGAAAAGAAAAAAAAAGGTAAAAACATAACCTAAAAATATGGCAGAATCTCTTGGTCAAAAAATTAAATAAATATTTTCCATTATATATGCACTCTGGAACATAGCCATCACAAATACAATTTGTCAAGAAGGAAATGAAACCAATTATGGCCACACTGAAAGAGGAGTAAAAAAAGTTAAGTTTGCCTAGTAAGGCAGCAGCGAAGATGTCTGCGCGCAGCGATGTAGACTGCGCGCAGCGATGTAGTATGCGCGCAGCGATGTAGACTGCGCGCAGCAAAGATGTCTGCGCGCAGCAATGTAGTATGCGCGCAGAGATGTAGACTGCGTGCAGAGATGTAGACTGCGCGCAGCGATGTAGACTGCACGCAGAGATGTAGACTGCGTGCAGCGATGTAGACTGCACGCAGAGATGTAGACTGCGTGCAGCGATGTAGACTGCGTGCAGAGATGTAGTATGCGCGTAGAGATGTAGACTGCGCGCAGCGATGTAGACTGCGCGCAGAGATGTAGACTGCGCGCAGAGATGTAGACTGCGCGCAGAGATGTAGACTGCGCTCAGAGATGTAGACTGCGCGCAGAGATGTAGACTGCGCGCAGAGATGTAGACTGCGCGCAGAGATGTAGACTGCGCGCAGCCATGTAGACTGCGCGCAGCCATGTAGACTGCGCTCAGAGATGTAGACTGTGTGCAATGATAATGACTGTGTGCAGCGGGGATTGACTGACTGCATGCCATGATGATGACTGAGAGCTGCGGTACTGAATGCAAGCGACAATGATGACTGCGTGCCACTGGGATGACTGTATGCAATGGTGATGGCTGCGTGCAGCGGGGATGAGTGTGTGCACCGCGGCGGGGATGAGTGTGCATGGTGTCCTACACTTTCATACTGGCAGATCTTTCATGATGCCCTGGGAGACTGTCTCAGGGCTTGGTTCCACTTGCGCTTTTCACTGATGAGTGCGATCCGATAAAACATGGGATTGCCCTCGCTCCAGTGTTAATCTAATCGAGCTGATCAAATTGCAGCATGGTGCATAGGGCTGCGTAGATCGCACCAGACTTGCTAATGCAAGTCTATGGGTGCGAAAAAAATATTGCACAGTATTACATATGCACGTCATACGGATGCTAGGCGTGAAAAAAAGCGTGCACTCGCATGACATAGGCAAGACCAAACGCATGACACTTGTCCCACTTTTCGGGACGAGCATCGGAGTGATTATTTGTACGCAAGTGAAACTGAGGCCTGAGATTTAGACACGGCACCTACAGATACATTCCTCAGCTAAACGAGGATTGCATGTTGTGTTCGGTTCAGTTCCCCGCACCCCTCGCAGCAGGCGACTTACTTAGCGATGTACACCACACACACGCCCCCCTGCTTCAGATTCCCGATCATCGCTGGCAGAGCTACTTGTGGGCTCAACATATCCAAGGCCACCTAGAAATGACAGACATAATGAGTGAATGTGACCGGGCGATGGCCGCCAGCGCAGGTGACTTGCCCGAATGTCACTCACAGCATCGACTCCTACAGACCGGAGGTCAGACAGCGCCTCCCGGATGTCCTTGTTGATAAAATTCACGTTGTCCGGCCAACTTCGCCCGCTCCGGATTTCCCACGCTGCCTTCCATTGTAAGAAGTTTCTCTTGGATACATTGTGATGGTCCGAGCGTAATTCAACACTATGGACGCGACCGTCCGCCCCCACTGGAATGGAGGGAAGAAATGTAACAACCTGTGCAACAGATGTATAAATCCAAGTGCTGAATTATGAATGCAGCTCTGAATGTAACACATGAATCCACAATATTTGTATTTGCAATGTCACATGTAATTCTTTTTTTGGCGGCTTATGCTGCGACTAAATAAAGGACATTTCGGCACCTACCGGCACGTGACAAGAAGAGACTAAGAGCTCCAGAGCCCGACCCGGCTTCCAGTACCACATCTCCGGGACTCAAGTCCATCATCATCAGCATGGAGGCAATGTCCTGGAAGAGACAGGGCAGTCAGTGTTGGGCTATGTGCGCACTGAGCGTTTTTCGGGTGCATTTTTGGCCTCAAAACTGCATGACTTTGCTTCCCCAGCAAAGTCTATGATTTTTCATTTTTGTTGTTCGCACACAGCCTTTTTTTTTAGCTGCGTTTTTGAGCTAAAAAAAAAAAAAAATTAGAAAAAAAAAAATGGACATGTCAATTCTTTCCTGTGTTTTACTGCGTTTTTCACCCATGCAATGCATTGGAAAAACGCAGCCAAAACGCGGTAAATACGAATGCATTTTTACTGCTGCGTTTTTGACACCGGTGCGTTTTTTGCGGCCAAAAACCCAGCGTTTTTGAGAAGTGCAAAAACATCATAGTGCGCACATAACCTAAGGCTTTGTGCCCACATTGGGTTTAGGTGCAGATAATCTGCACATAAAAACACGTTATGGCAAAAAAAAAAAAAAACAGCTGAAAAAATACACATTTTTTTTTGCATTTGCGCATTTTTTTGCATGCTTTTTTTGTGCACTTTTTAATCATGGCGATTGCGGGGGTTCATGCGCTGTAGCCCCGCAATCGCCGCTGGGTCTCCGGCTGATCTTACAGATCTCACTGCCCAGAGCGGTGCCCGGCAGTTTAACTCCCTAAATGCTGTTATCAATGCGAGCGCAGTATTCAGAAGGCAAGGAGAGGAATCGCTTACCTCTCCCTGGTGATCTGGTCCCTGTAATGTAATTACAGGGACCCGATCGCTGCCATGGTAACCCTGGGTCTTCAGCATGACGACCCCGGGTTACCGAGGGACAGATCACTTCACAGACCAGGGCACCTACGTCACCAGAGTGCCCTGCAGCAAGGTTCTTCGGTAAAGACGGCGAGATGAGAAAATGTCTGCTAACACTGGCTAGGTGGCCTCGGTGCAGGGGACCCCGGTGACGTCACAAGGCGAACCAAGTTCATGGCCGAGGATCTGCAGGAAACCCCGGTGATCCGCCGGCATGATCTCGATTCATCTTGTGATGTCACTCGACTTCCCTGCAGCAAGTTTTGGCAGTAAAGACTGCGAGATGAGGAAATGGCTGCAGAGAACAGCAGTGACATCAAAAAAGCACATAAAAAGCAACGTGGGCATTACACATGCGTTTTTCACTGACGCAATTGAAAAAACGCAGAAACAATTAACACGCTGCTTCTTTTTTCAGCAACAAAAGCTGCAAGGAAAGAAGAAGCAGCAGCGTGTGCACAGCGAGTCTCGATGCTCAGAGACTTTGCTGGGATGATTTTTTTTTCTTGCTTTGATTGATTAAAAGAAGTAAGAAAAAAAGCAATATGGGCACATGGCCTTAGAGATGCTGCAGCAGGCGCAGATCTAGACGTCTGGAAATCCCAGATAATTCCTTGGGGTCCAGGACATGAAGCATCGTCCAGATCTGCTCACACAAGTCCGAGTACTTAAATTTAAAGCGCACCAATCAAAAAAAAACCCAAAAAAACAACCCTCAGCTGCTCCCTATTGATTTCACTCGCCCTTGAGGCTACTTTCACACATCAGTTTTTTGGCATCAGGCACAATCCGGTGAAAAAAACGATGCGACGGATCCGCCACCTCAGTTTTTTCCCATCCGTTTCTTCCGTTTTTCGACTGATCCATTGTGATACTGAGCATGCTCAGTTTAAAAAAACGCAATCCGTCGCTGTATTGCATTTTTTGCCGTATTACGACGGATCCGGCGCCCATAGGCTTCCATTATACAACATGCCGGACGGTGCCGGATCCGTCTTTTTTGTTTTTGAACAAAAAACTTTATGTTTTCACTTTTTTTTCTTCAGGCACAAACCGGATTGTGCCTGATCAGTCGCAGATTGTGACAAAACTGATGTGACGGATCAGGTAAAAAAAAACGGATCAGTCTCATTTTTCCCCTTCCGGTGAGAGTTTTTTCTTTTTTTTCTTTCCAGAAGTGAATTTACATATGTCTGGACACGCCCAGAAACAAAAAAAAATGGATCCGTTGCCTGATTCCATTTTTTTTTTTACGGATGGCGACGGATCCAGTGCCCATAGGCTACCATTGTAAAAAAGACAGCGCCGGATCCATCGCTATCCGTTTTTTTGCCGGACACAAAAAACGTTGCATGCTGCGTTCCTTCCGGCGGTTGCACAGACATATTTCGCCGGATCAAAATGCAAGGCCATGCGGCACAATCCGGCTGAAAAACAATACTATGAGGGAAAAATGAATCCGGTGCCGGATCTGTTTTTTTCTAAAAACGCCGGATTCCACATGATGCCAAAAATTGAAGTGTGAAAAAGGCCATACATGGTGCGTCCTGTCCGGCGGCCGCACAGTCAACCTTTGCCGGATCTGGCGCACGTCGGATGAAACGCAACACCATGCGGCACAATCCGGCGCTAATACAAGACTATGGGGAAGAAACGGATCCGGCGCCGGATCAGTTTTTCACCAGATTGTGCCTGATGCCAAAAAACTGAAGTGTGAACGCAGCCTTATTCTGCCGATTTGTTGGGATAAAACTCGCTGATCACCGATTTACAGGGAAAGCTACAACCGTAATGCAGGCATGTATCTGTCCTAATTGAGACAATTCCCCCCGGATCCCAAGTGTTGATGGACCGGATCTATCCCGCACCGGCTCTCTTGCTGTGAGACCTCCACCCGTTTCGGCACGAACACTCTACTCTTGCTCGACCCAACCGGCGAATGATAAAAGGCACAAGTGCCGGATACGGCAGACATAGAGGGATGATTGACTGCAGACGATAATCACCGATCTATAGTACAGATAGACGGACCTTTGGGTAGGAGATGGTGGGTCCCCTCTTCATGTATAGGACGTATTCATCCAGCGAGGGTCTTCTCAGGAAGAACTGGTGCCCGGAGGAAGTCCTTACCTCCTCCCCGGACAGTCTGCCCAGTAAGTCCTTGTAGTTGATGGCCCCCCAGTTACTGACCAGTTTTCCAGAGTTTTTTAGCACAAACATCTTCCTGAACATGGAGTAGTGTCTCCTCTTGTACTCCGCGAGGAGCAGATCTCCGGCCTGGAAGGGGACACCCTGGGAAGGTGCAAGGTCTTGGGGTGACAATGATATTGGGGGGCAGCACAGCTTCTCTTGGTGGGATGATGAAGATTCTAGAGAAGGAAGACGCTGAGAAAAGCTATGAGCTCCACTCTCTTGGGAGGATGATGGGGATCTGAGCAACTCTGGGTGGTCTTCAGAGGATGATGAAGATCTGAGCAGCTCTTCAGAAAATGATGGGGGTCTGAGCAGCTCTGAGTGGTCTTCGTAGGATGAGGCGGGTCTAAGCGGCTCTTCGGAGGATGATGGGGGTCTGAGCGGTTCTGGGTGGTCTTCAGTGGATGATGGAGGTCTAAGTGTCTCTGGGTGGTCTTCGTAGGATGATGAGGGACTGAGCAGCTCTGGGTGATCTTCGGAGGATGGTGGGGGTCTCAGCGGCTCTTTGGAGGATGATGGGGTTCTGAGTGTCTGTAGGTGGTCTTTGAAGTATGATAGGGGTCTGAGCAGCTCTCGGTGGTCTTCGGAGGATGGTAGGGGTCTGAGCGGCTCTCGGTGGTCTTTGGAGGATGATTGGGGTCTCAGCGGCTCTGGATGGTCTTCGGAGTATGATGGGGGTCTGAGCATCTCTGGGTGGTCTTTGGAGTATGATGGGGGTCGGAGCGGCTCTGGGTGGTCTTTGTAGGATGATGGGGGTCTGAGCGGCTCTAGGTGGTCTTTGGAGTATGATGGGGGTCTGAGCGGCTCTGGGTGGTCTTTGTAGGATGATGGGGGATCGGCTGGGCTCAGCTGCTGAGGACTCTGCAGATCTCTGATCTCCTGGGAGATAAATTCTGGAGGGATCATGCGACTCACTCTGTCCAGGGGAGACAGGGACCTCCTCCTCCTCCATGTCCTTGTACCCGGGGGACCGGTAGGTTGGGGGGGCTCAGGCTGCCCCTCCGCTCCATGACCTTCCTTTGAAGCTGAGCACAAATTGATATAATGTTGCAGCTGCCCCCTGAGATTTCTCGCACGGCCGGCAGGGGGCGCCCGACACCACAGTGGAGCAGAGCAGCACAGCCTCCTCCCTGCACACAGCGCGGACATCCCGGCGCTGCTGACAATCTGCCCAGGGCAGCGATCAGCAACGTCATCATCCGGCGACAAGCAGGAAGCTGGAGCACACGTGGGTGAGCGGGCAGAGCGCCTGGTCTCACTGCACGTGCTGCAGGGACAGGAGGAGGGACAGAGGGCTGCTGCAGGAACAGGAGGAGGGACAGGGGGCTGCTGTAGGGACAGGAGGAGGGACAGAGGGCTGCTGCAGGAACAGGAGGAGGGACAGGGGGCTGCTACAGGGACAGGAGGAGGGACAGAGGGCTGCTACAGAGACAGGAGGGGGACAGAGCGCTGCTGCAGGAACAGGAGGAGGGACAGAGGGCTACTACAGGGACAGGAGGAGCGACAGAGGACTGCTGCAGGAACAGGAGGAGGGACAGAGGGCTACTACGGGGACAGGAGGAGGGACAGAGGGCTGCTGCAGGAACAGGAGGAGGAAAAGAGGGCTACTACAGGGACAGGAGGAGGGACAGAGGGCTGCTGCAGGAACAGGAGGAGGGACAGAGAGAGGGCTACTACAGGGACAGGAGGAGGGACAGAGGGCTGCTGCAGGGACAGGAGGAGGGACAGAGGGCTACTACAGGGACAGGAGGAGGGCAGGAGGCTGCTACAGGAACAGAAGGGGGGCAGGAGGCTGCTGCAGGGACAGGAGGAGGGACAGAGGGCTGCAGCAGAGACAGGAGGAGGGCAGGAGGCTGCTGCAGGGACAGGAGGAGGACAGGAGGAGGGCAGGAGGCTGCTGCAGGGACAGGAGGAGGGCAGGAGGCTGCTGCAGGGACAGGAGGAGGGCAGGAGGCTGCAGCAGAGACAGGAGGAGGGCAGGAGGCTGCTGCAGGGACAGGAGGAGGGCAGGAGGCTGCTGCAGGGACAGGAGGAGGGCAGGAGGCTGCTGCAGGGACAGGAGGAGGGCAGGAGGCTGCTGCAGGGACAGGAGGAGGGCAGGAGGCTGCTGCAGGGACAGGAGGAGGGCAGGAGGCTGCTGCAGGGACAGGAGGAGGGCAGGAGGCTGCTGCAGGGACAGGAGGAGGGCAGGAGGCTGCTGCAGGGACAGGAGGAGGGCAGGAGGCTGCTGCAGGGACAGGAGGAGGGCAGGAGGCTGCTGCAGGGACAGGAGGAGGGCAGGAGGCTGCTGCAGGGACAGGAGGAGGGCAGGAGGCTGCTGCAGGGACAGGAGGAGGGCAGGAGGCTGCTGCAGGGACAGGAGGTATGGCAGGAGGCTGCTGCAGGGACAGGAGGAGGGCAGGAGGCTGCTGCAGGGACAGGAGGAGGGCAGGAGGCTGCTGCAGGGACAGGAGGGGGCAGGAGGCTGCTGGAGGGGGCAGGAGGCTGCTACAGGAACAGGAGGGGGAAGGAGGCTGCTACAGGGACAGGAGGAGGGCAGGAGGCTGCTACAGGGACAGGACGACGGCAGGAGACCGCTGCAGTGACAGGACGAGGCCGATGCAGGGACAGGAGTAGGGCAGGAGGCTGCTGCAGGGACAGGAGTAGGGCAGGAGGCTGCTGCAGGGACAGGAGGAGGGCAGGAGGCTGCTGCAGGGACAGGAGTAGGGCAGGAGGCTGCTACAGGGACAGGAGGAGGGCAGGAGGCTGCTACAGGAACAGGAGGAGGGCAGGAGGCTGCTACAGGGACAGGAGGAGGGCAGGAGGTTGCTACAGGGACAGGAGGAGGGCAGGAGGCTGCTACAGGGACAGGAGGAGGGCAGGAGGCTGCTACAGGGACAGGAGGAGGGCAGGAGGCTGCTACAGGGACAGGAGGAGGGCAGGAGGCTGCTACAGGGACAGGAGGAGGGCAGGAGGCTGCTACAGGGACAGGAGAAGGGCAGGAGGCTGCTACAGGGACAGGAGGAGGGCAGGAGGCTGCTACAGGGACAGGAGGAGGGCAGGAGGCTGCTACAGGGATAGGAGGAGGGCAGGAGGCTGCTACAGGGACAGGAGGAGGGCAGGAGGCTGCTACAGGGACAGGAGGAGGGCAGGAGGCTGCTACAGGGACAGGAGGAGGGCAGGAGGCTGCTACAGGGACAGGAGGAGGGCAGGAGGCTGCTACAGGGACAGGAGGAGGGCAGGAGGCTGCTACAGGGACAGGAGGAGGGCAGGAGGCTGCTACAGGGACAGGAGGAGGGCAGGAGGCTGCTACAGGGACAGGAGGAGGGCAGGAGGCTGCTACAGGGACAGGAGGAGGGCAGGAGGCTGCTACAGGGACAGGAGGAGGGCAGGAGGCTGCTACAGGGACAGGAGGAGGGCAGGAGGCTGCTACAGGGACAGGAGGAGGGCAGGAGGCTGCTACAGGGACAGGAGGAGGGCAGGAGGCTGCTACAGGGACAGGAGGAGGGCAGGAGGCTGCTACAGGGACAGGAGGAGGGCAGGAGGCTGCTACAGGGACAGGAGGAGGGCAGGAGGCTGCTACAGGGACAGGAGGAGGGCAGGAGGCTGCTACAGGGACAGGAGGAGGGCAGGAGGCTGCTGCAGGGACAGGAGGATGGCAGGAGGCTGCTGTAGGGACAGGAGGAGGGCGGCAGGAGGCTGCTACAGGGACAGGAGGCGGGCAGGAGGCTGCTGCACTGACAGGAGGGCAGGAGGCTGCTGCAGGGACAGGAGGAGGGCAGGAGGCCGCTGCAGGGACAGGAGGAGGGCAGGAGGCCGCTGCAGGGACAGGAGGAGGGCAGGAGGCCGCTGCAGGGACAGGAGGAGGGCAGGAGGCCGCTGCAGGGACAGTTGGAGGGCAGGAGGCCGCTGCAGGGACAGTTGGAGGGCAGGAGGCCGCTGCAGGGACAGTTGGAGGGCAGGAGGCCGCTGCAGGGACAGTTGGAGGGCAGGAGGCCGCTGCAGGGACAGTTGGAGGGCAGGAGGCCGCTGCAGGGGCAGTTGGAGGGCAGGAGGCCGCTACAGGGACAGGAGGAGGGCAGGAGGCCGCTACAGGGGCAGGAGGCCGCTACAGGGACAGGAGGAGGGCAGGAGGCCGCTACAGGGACAGGAGGAAAGCAGGAGGCCGCTGCAGGGACAGAAGTAGGGCAGGAGGCTGCTGCAGGGACAGGAGTAGGGCAGGAGGCTGCTGCAGGGACAGGAGTAGGGCAGGAGACTGCTGCAGGGACAGAAGTAGGGCAGGAGGCTGCTGCAGGGACAGGAGTAGGGCAGGAGGCTGCTACAGGGACAGGAGGAGGGCAGGAGGTTGCTACAGGGACAGGAGGAGGGCAGGAGGCTGCTACAGGGACAGGAGGAGGGCAGGAGGCTGCTACAGGGACAGGAGGAGGGCAGGAGGCTGCTACAGGGACAGGAGGAGGGCAGGAGGCTGCTACAGGGACAGGAGAAGGGCAGGAGGCTGCTACAGGGACAGGAGGAGGGCAGGAGGCTGCTACAGGGACAGGAGGAGGGCAGGAGGTTGCTACAGGGACAGGAGGAGGGCAGGAGGCTGCTACAGGGACAGGAGGAGGGCAGGAGGCTGCTACAGGGACAGGATGAGGGCAGGAGGCTGCTACAGGGACAGGAGGAGGGCAGGAGGCTGCTACAGGGACAGGAGGAGGGCAGGAGGCTGCTACAGGGACAGGAGGAGGGCAGGAGGCTGCTACAGGGACAGGAGGAGGGCAGGAGGCTGCTACAGGGACAGGAGGAGGGCAGGAGGCTGCTACAGGGACAGGAGGAGGGCAGGAGGCTGCTACAGGGACAGGAGGAGGGCAGGAGGCTGCTACAGGGACAGGAGGAGGGCAGGAGGCTGCTACAGGGACAGGAGGAGGGCAGGAGGCTGCTACAGGGACAGGAGGAGGGCAGGAGGCTGCTACAGGGACAGGAGGAGGGCAGGAGGCTGCTACAGGGACAGGAGGAGGGCAGGAGGCTGCTACAGGGACAGGAGGAGGGCAGGAGGCTGCTACAGGGACAGGAGGAGGGCAGGAGGCTGCTACAGGGACAGGAGGAGGGCAGGAGGCTGCTACAGGGACAGGAGGAGGGCAGGAGGCTGCTACAGGGACAGGAGGAGGGCAGGAGGCTGCTGCAGGGACAGGAGGATGGCAGGAGGCTGCTGTAGGGACAGGAGGAGGGCGGCAGGAGGCTGCTGTAGGGACAGGAGGAGGGCGGCAGGAGGCTGCTACAGGGACAGGAGGCGGGCAGGAGGCTGCTGCACTGACAGGAGGGCAGGAGGCTGCTGCAGGGACAGGAGGAGGGCAGGAGGCCGCTGCAGGGACAGGAGGAGGGCAGGAGGCCGCTGCAGGGACAGGAGGAGGGCAGGAGGCCGCTGCAGGGACAGGAGGAGGGCAGGAGGCCGCTGCAGGGACAGTTGGAGGGCAGGAGGCCGCTGCAGGGACAGTTGGAGGGCAGGAGGCCGCTGCGGGGACAGTTGGAGGGCAGGAGGCCGCTGCAGGGACAGTTGGAGGGCAGGAGGCCGCTGCAGGGACAGTTGGAGGGCAGGAGGCCGCTGCAGGGGCAGTTGGAGGGCAGGAGGCCGCTACAGGGACAGGAGGAGGGCAGGAGGCCGCTACAGGGACAGGAGGCCGCTACAGGGACAGGAGGCCGCTACAGGGACAGGAGGAGGGCAGGAGGCCGCTACAGGGACAGGAGGAGGGCAGGAGGCCGCTACAGGGACAGGAGGAAAGCAGGAGGCCGCTACAGGGACAGGAGGAGGGCAGGAGGCCGCTACAGGGACAGGAGGAGGGCAGGAGGCCGCTACAGGGACAGGAGGAGGGCAGGAGGCCGCTACAGGGACAGGAGGAGGGCAAGAGGCCGCTACAGGGACAGGAGGAGAGCAGGAGGCCGCTACAGGGACAGGAGGAGGGCAGGAGTCTGATCCCCCGAGTCCCGACTGCAGATGTCGGTGATCCCCCGAGTCCCGGCTGCGGATGTCGGTGATCCCCCGAGTCCCGGCTGCGGATGTCGGTGATCCCCCGAGTCCCGGCTGCGGATGTCGGTGATCCCCCGAGTCCCGGCTGCGGATGTCGGTGATCCCCCGAGTCCTGGCTGCGGATGTCGGTGATCCCCCGAGTCCCGGCTGCGGATGTCGGTGATCCCCCGAGTCCCGGCTGCGGATGTCGGTGATCCCCCGAGTCCCGGCTGCGGATGTCGGTGATCCCCCGAGTCCCGGCTGCGGATGTCGGTGATCCCCCGAGTCCCGGCTGCGGATGTCGGTGATCCCCCGAGTCCCGGCTGCGGATGTCGGTGATCCCCCGAGTCCCGGCTGCGGATGTCGGTGATCCCCCGAGTCCCGGCTGCGGATGTCGGTGATCCCCCGAGTCCCGGCTGCGGATGTCGGTGATCCCCCGAGTCCCGGCTGCGGATGTCGGTGATCCCCCGAGTCCCGGCTGCGGATGTCGGTGATCCCCCGAGTCCCGGCTGCGGATGTCGGTGATCCCCCGAGTCCCGGCTGCGGATGTCGGTGATCCCCCGAGTCCCGGCTGCGGATGTCGGTGATCCCCCGAGTCCCGGCTGCGGATGTCGGTGATCCCCCGAGTCCCGGCTGCGGATGTCGGTGATCCCCCGAGTCCCGGCTGCGGATGTCGGTGATCCCCCGAGTCCCGGCTGCGGATGTCGGTGATCCCCCGAGTCCCGGCTGCGGATGTCGGTGATCCCTGAGTCATCTTGCCCCTAGACGATGCACTTGTGGAGTGAGACGATGCTTAACTGGGGCAAGATGACACACTTATGGGGCCAAATGATGCACTTATGGTGCGAAGCGATAAACTTATAGGGCGGCACAATGCACTTGTGGAGAGAGATGATGCACTTGTGGGGCCAGACAATGCACTTGTGGGGCGAGACGATGCACTTACAGCTCCTCGGCCCCACCCTCTATTCCCTGCCCGGCCCCACCCTCTATTCCCTGCCCGGCCCCACTCTCCGTTCCCTGCCCGGCCCCACTCTCCGTTCCCTGCCCGGCCCCACTCTCCGTTCCCTGCCCGGCCCCACTCTCCGTTCCCTGCCCGGCCCCACCCTCCGTGCCCTGCCCGGCCCCACCCTCTATATCCTGCCCGTCCCCACACTCCCCTGGGATGATTCACAGACTGATTTCTGCTTTGGGGTAATAAATAATCTGATTTGCTTTGTGAGAGTTTGTTTTGGGAGTTTGTTTTGTTTTGAACGACACCGTCCATTGTACCATATAATGTGCTGGAAAAAATAATCAGAAATTTGTTTTCTGAGAGCTGTAACTTTTTCTTCCTGTGAATTTTTTTTTCCCTCCGGAGCTGACATTGTCACTGATGCCATTTTGGGGCACATATGATGTCTTGACCTCTTTTTATTGCCTCTGTTTTGGGGGTTGCAGTGATCAAAAAAATGGCATTTTCAGTGTTAATTTTTTGTTTGTTTTCCCCCAGTAAACTAATAACACTCCCCTCCAGTGCTGATGCCATTCCAGCGATGTTGGGCTGATTCTCCCAAGGCTGGTGTGACATTATTATGTGATGCGATCCCTGGGACTTCATTCTCCTCTGCTTCTGGTGTAAGTGGCGTCCGGAGGAAATCAGACTACCACTTCTCTCACTTCCTCTGGATTGGTTGAATTAGGATACTTTTTGTTTTCTATTTAATCCCTTCAGGACCTTTGTATATTTATGCCAAAGGTCATGTCCCTGTCTCACTGTATGCATCTTTCCCTGCACATGTCAGCTGCTTTGATTACGTACCACTAATAGCTGCAGGTGGATCAGAGATTCACCTGTCGCTGTTAACCACGGCTGTTATCCTGACAGCGAATTCCCTGCTCCCATCTGCAGCCTTGTGACGTGATCGTAAGGCGACGATTGGTTGTCATTACAGCGGGGGGTCAGATGATGACCCCTGTGTCGTTCATGATGAACTTCCTGTGAACACCGGCTGTGAGTGACATTCATAGGAGATGATGATTTCTGCTATACAGAGTGAGGCTGCTGAGGAGGAGGCTGCTGAGGAGGAGGCTGCTGAGGAGGAGGCTGCTGAGGAGGAGGCTGCTGAGGAGGAGGCTGCTGATGCTGCTGAGGATGAGGCTGATAATGAGGCTGCTGAGGCTGTTGATATGATACTGAGGGTGAGGATATGACGCCGAGGATGAGGCTGATGAAGAAGCTGATGATATGACACTGAGAATGATGCTGAGGCTGATTATGACACTGATGATATGATGCTGATGATGACTGGGATGATGAGGCTTATGATATGATGCTGAGGATGAGGCTGATGATATGACTCTGACGCTGATGAGGCTGAGGATGACACAGGCTAAGAATGATGATGAGACTGATGATGAGGCTGATGCTGAGGATGATGATGAGGCTGAGGATGATGAGGATGAGGTTGACACTGATGATGACACTGATGATGCTGATGATGACACTGATGATGATGCTTAGGCTTATGATGATGCAGCTGATGAAGATGCTGAGGATGATGCTGATGATGAGGTGGATGAGACTGATGATGAGGATGATGCTGATGATGAGGTGGATGAGGATGAGACTGATGATGACACTGATGATGATGCTTAGGCTTATGATGATGCAGCTGATGAAGATGCTGAGGATGATGCTGATGATGAGGTGGATGAGGATGACACTGATGATGACACTGATGATATGATGCTGATGATGATGGGGATGATGAGGCTTAGGGTACGCTCACACGAGCGTATAACTCGCATGAGTATCGGACCGCATCACCCGGCGCGCCTAGCTTCTCTGCTGACAGGAGCGGCTCAGCTGCATGTATTTCTATGCGGCTGACATGCTCCTGTCCGGAGAGTGTGCGGCCGCACCGAGTGATGCGGTCCGATACTCATGCGAGTTATACGCTCGTGTGAGCGTACCCTTATGATATGATGCTGAGGATGAGGCTGATGATATGACTCTGATGCTGATGAGGCTGAGGATGACACAGGCTAAGAATGATGATGAGACTGATGATGATGATGATGAGGCTGATGCTGAGGATGAGGTTGACACTGATGATGACACTGATGATGATGCTTAGGCTTATGTTGATGCAGCTGAGGATGATGCTGATGATGAGGCTGATGATGATGATGACACTAAGAGGCTCATGTTGATACTGAGGCTGATGATGACGCTGATGCCCTGCTCTGTACAGCAAGAGCGGTCGGATGATCACAACAAATACAATGAAAAAAAAGATAACACAAAATATATATATAAAAAAAGTTAAAATCCCCGTTGCCCCAATGAAATTAAAACAGCAAATATGAACCCATATACACATTTGATATCGCCTTGTACAGAAATGCCCGATTTATCAAAATTCTAAATACATTAATCTGTTAGGTAAAGGGCGTAACATAAAGAAAAAAAATCAAAACACCAGAATTATGGGTTATTTTGATCTGCGCAAAATTGCAATAAAATGCAACAAAAAGTGATCAAAACATCGCACCTACACAAAATCGGTATAATTAAAAATGTCATCTCAGGGCGCAAATAAATAAGCAGTCGCTGAGCCCCAGATCCCGAAAAATGAGAACGTTACAGGTCTTTGAAAATGGCAACAAAAGTGCAAATTTTTGTTTTTTACAAACTTCTAAAAAATGTTTCCACTACTTAGATTAAGGTGAAACGATAGATGTTTGGTGTCTATGAACTTGTACCAACCTGGGGAATCAAAAGCGCCAAAAAATAAGCGCACTTTTTTTTTTTTTTGCAATTTCTCCGCACTTGGATTTTTTACCCATTTTCCAGTACAATATGGGGCAGAATGAATGGAGTCAATCAAAAGTACAACTCACCCTGCAAAAAAACAAGCCCTGTATGGAGACCCCCGACTGTTGTGGTGGAGCGTCGGTTACCCAGGATCACCTGGCAGCTGACAACTTCTGCCGCACTGGCATTGACGGCACCTAAACGCTGCAGTCCGGGCCCGGCTGTGGCATTTAAACGGTTAAACTCCCCCATAAAGAAAAATTTTGAATCGCCCCTTTTCCCCCACAAATGAGTCAAATCTTAAAAAAACAATCTCACATTTGGTATCGCCACGTGAGTAATCACCGGGACTACTCGCATAGAAGACTTTGTGCCTGCTAAAACCTAAACGCCGATATTTTTGCACTTACAAGAGATCGAAACGTCATTTTTGCCCCAAAATGGACCCAATAAACATTACAGCTCCTCACAAGAAGCGCAGCGGCCGCCCAGCAACCTGCAGGGGGATACAGACGTCACCAGCACCAGAAAAAGGCGACAAATACAAGTTTATGGGGTTTTTTTTTGTAAACCTTTGATTTTTTTTAAACTGTTAATAAAAAAAATGAATGTATGTTTGGTGACAGATGACTGCCGAGTGACCACCTTTCCCCAGCAGAGACCTGAGCAGAGCTGGGGCAGCGTGCTATGGATGCACTTCCGTATTCCAGGCGGTCACAAGGGGAATGTCCCAGCGTGCTCTGCTGGGGGCGGCCATTTTCTTGGAGTCTACACCATAGAAATGTTCATAGACCACCTCTCACTGGAAAAATGGCCGCCGCAGGAAGAGGACAGAATGTCAGGGTGCATTTCGGCCTCTTACGATGCGTGCGTGTAATTTTGCGTGGTTACGTTACGCTGGAGGCGTGGCCTGCGCGGGAAGCTCCTCCTTCGTTCGCTCTGCGCATGCTCCGTCCTTAAACACGTGGCTACGAGCAGAGCGGAGCAATGGCGGCAGCAGGCGGCGTGTACGAGCCGCTCCCCCCTCCCTGCGCCCTCTCGCCCGGGAGCCGGGACCTGCTCGCCCTCTCCAGTGTGGACGGGCGGATCCAGGTGTGGGACACGCGAGGGGCCGGGCTGCGGAGAGAGTACGTGCCCTCCGCGCACCTCAGCGCCACCTGTACGTGTCTGGCCTGGGCGCCGGCCCGGGGGATCCAGGTGAGGAGACGGGGGGGGAAGCGGAGCTGACGTGTGTGACCCGGGGATCGGGGCCGGGACTGACGCACGGGGGCTGCGGGCAGGGGCGAGTCACGGCGAGACTCCTGTCACTGCTCCTGTGTGCGCAACGTGGGGGGAAACGCGTGTGGCCACTGCAGAAACATGGACACACTGGGGGCCACGACCCAGGGACACGCACACCGGGGGCCACGACCCAGGGACACGCACACCGGGGACCACGACCCAGGGACACGCACACCGGGGGCCACGACCCAGGGACACGCACACCGGGGGCCACGACCCAGGGACACGCACACCGGGGGCCACGACCCAGGGACACGCACACCGGGGGCCACGACCCAGGGACACGCACACCGGGGGCCACGACCCAGGGACACGCACACCGGGGGCCACGACCCAGGGACACGCACACCGGGGGCCACGACCCAGGGACACGCACACCGGGGGCCACGACCCAGGGACACGCACACCGGGGGCCACGACCCAGGGACACGCACACCGGGGGCCACGACCCAGGGACACGCACACCGGGGGCCACGACCCAGGGACACGCACACCGGGGGCCACGACCCAGGGACACGCACACCGGGGGCCACGACCCAGGGACACGCACACCGGGGGCCACGACCCAGGGACACGCACACCGGGGGCCACGACCCAGGGACACGCACACCGGGGGCCACGACCCAGGGACACGCACACCGGGGGCCACGACCCAGGGACACGCACACCGGGGGCCACGACCCAGGGACACGCACACCGGGGGCCACGACCCAGGGACACGCACACCGGGGGCCACGACCCAGGGACACGCACACCGGGGGCCACGACCCAGGGACACGCACACCGGGGGCCACGACCCAGGGACACGCACACCGGGGGCCACGACCCAGGGACACGCACACCGGGGGCCACGACCCAGGGACACGCACACCGGGGGCCACGACCCAGGGACACGCACACCGGGGGCCACGACCCAGGGACACGCACACCGGGGGCCACGACCCAGGGACACGGATGCACACCGGGGGCCACGACCCAGGGAAACGCACACCGGGGGCCACGACCCAGGGACACGCACACCGGGGGCCACGACCCAGGGACACGCACACCGGGGGCCACTGCAGAAACATGGCCACACCGGGGGCCACGACCCAGCGACACGCACACCGGGGGCCACGGCGGAATAAAATGAAATGCATGGTACACACATGGGGGGCCACAACTCAGAGACACATACACGGGGGCCACAGCAGAAATGCGCACATACACACCGGGAACTATAGTGGAAACTTTTGAAATACATTGGATCGTGATGGAAACACATGATGGGGGGGGCCACAGCAGAAACGCGCACACACTGGGGGACTATGGTGGAAACGCGCACACACCATTAGCCACGGCAGACACATGAAATACATGGGACCACAGCGGAAACATACCAAATACATTGGATCACGGCAAGTATCCACACACTGAGGGGCCACAACAAAAACACAAGGCCGTGGTCACACACATATGGTGGTCATGTGTACAGCGAAACATCTGGCTCTGATCATGCCTGTTTATCAGAGGAGGACATGGATTGATCACGGCTGTGCATGAGGCAGTCTCGTGTACATTGAAGCGTCCAGCTCTGATCTCGGCTGTGTATGAGAGGTCATGTGTGTACAGTGAAGCTTTCGGCTCTGATCGCGGCTATGTATGAGAGGAGGTCGAGGATGTACAGCAAAGCAATCCAGCTCTGATCTCTGCTGTATGAGGTGGTCATGGATGTACAGTGAAGCCTCCAGCTCTGATCACGGCTGTGTATGAAGACGTCGGGGATGTCCAGTGAAGCATCCAGCTCTGATCACTGCTGTGTATGAGAGGAGGTCGGGGATGTCCAGTGAAGCCTCCAGCTCTGATCACGGCTGTGTATGAAGACGTCGGGGATGTCCAGTGAAGCATCCAGCTCTGATCACGGCTGTGTATGAAGACGTCGGGGATGTCCAGTGAAGCATCCAACTCTGATCACTGCTGTGTATGAGAGGAGGTCGGGGATGTCCAGTGAAGCATCCAACTCTGATCACTGCTGTGTATGAGAGGAGGTCGGGGATGTCCAGTGAAGCATCCAACTCTGATCACGGCTGTGTATGAGAGGAGGTCGGGGATGTCCAGTGAAGCATCCAACTCTGATCACGGCTGTGTATGAGAGGAGGTTGGGGATGTCCAGTGAAGCATCCAACTCTGATCACTGCTGTGTATGAGAGGAGGTCGGGGATGTCCAGTGAAGCATCCAGCTCTGATCACTGCTGTGTATGAGAGGAGGTCGGGGATGTCCAGTGAAGCATCCAGCTCTGATCACTGCTGTGTATGAGAGGAGGTCGGGGATGTCCAGTGAAGCATCCAACTCTGATCACTGCTGTGTATGAGAGGAGGTCGGGGATGTCCAGTGAAGCATCCAACTCTGATCACGGCTGTGTATGAGAGGAGGTCGGGGATGTCCAGTGAAGCATCCAGCTCTGATCACTGCTGTGTATGAGAGGAGGTCGGGGATGTCCAGTGAAGCATCCAACTCTGATCACGGCTGTGTATGAGAGGAGGTCGGGGATGTCCAGTGAAGCATCCAACTCTGATCACTGATGTGTATGAGAGGAGGTTGGGGATGTCCAGTGAAGCATCCAGCTCTGATCACTGCTGTGTATGAGAGGAGGTCGGGGATGTCCAGTGAAGCATCCAGCTCTGATCACTGCTGTGTATGAGAGGAGGTCGGGGATGTCCAGTGAAGCATCCAACTCTGATCACTGCTGTGTATGAGAGGAGGTCGGGGATGTCCAGTGAAGCATCCAACTCTGATCACGGCTGTGTATGAGAGGAGGTCGGGGATGTCCAGTGAAGCATCCAACTCTGATCACTGCTGTGTATGAGAGGAGGTCGGGGATGTCCAGTGAAGCATCCAACTCTGATCACTGCTGTGTATGAGAGGAGGTCGGGGATGTCCAGTGAAGCATCCAACTCTGATCACTGCTGTGTATGAGAGGAGGTCGGGGATGTCCAGTGAAGCATCCAACTCTGATCACTGCTGTGTATGAGAGGAGGTCGGGGATGTCCAGCGAAGCATCCAGCTCTGATCACTGATGTGTGAGAGGAGGTCGGGGATGTCCAGTGAAGTATCCAGCTCTGATCACTGCTGTGTATGAGAGGAGGTCGGGGATGTCCAGTGAAGCATCCAGCTCTGATCACTGCTGTGTATGAGAGGAGGTCGGGGATGTCCAGTGAAGCATCCAGCTCTGATCACTGCTGTGTATGAGAGGAGGTCGGGGATGTAGAGCACAGCGACTGTATGAGAGGAGGTCATCCGCCTATGAGCATGACTGTTTGAGAGGAGGCCATAGATGTACAGTGTCCGGCTCCGATCACGGCCGTGTATGAGGAGGTCATGGAAGTACAGGGAAACATTCGGCTCTGATCGCGGCTGTATATGAGGGGAAGTGATGAAGGTACAGCGACGCGTCCGGCTCTGATCGCGGCTGTATATGAGGGGAAGTGATGAAGGTACAGCGACGCGTCCGGCTCTGATCACGGCTGTGCGCTGAGATTGTATGTGACGGCAGATCTCGTGTGTTGGGGTCTATAACTCTGACGATGACATGGAAATCTTGTCCTAGGGGGCGCTGTGCCAGGGTTGGTCGCTTCCCCTCGGCCGTCTGTGATCCTTTACTGTGAGAATTAACAGGGTTTTCCATGTGGAGTGCACATATTAACAAAGTTTTCTAGTGAAATGTGTCCCGCAAGCAGGCGGGGGGCCGCAGTGATGTGGACGGGGTCTTAGTGGGACTTTAGTGATTGAGGGGGGGGGGGGTGGAGTGCGCAGTGCTCTCCATGACTAAAGGGTTAATCTATAGTGAGATCACCTGTCATTAGGATAAGGGATAGCCTGCTGGGGGTCCGACTGCTGTGAAGAGGGGGCTGTCCTGGACGTGCACCCACCGCTTCAAATGTAGTTGTCTTTCTCATTGATGTAACTGGGTAAGGCTATGTGCCCACGCTAGAATGTCCCTGCGGATTTTTTTGCCTGAAAATCCGCGACTTTCGCGGCAAATCCGCACCCGCGGATTTACCGCGGATTTGCCGCGGATTTTGATGCAGATTTTTTTTTTTTTCCCATTCAAAGCCAAAAATCCGCACCAAATCTGCACCAAACAATTGACATGCTGCAGATTTTTCCGCATCAAAATCCGCGGCAAATCCGCCGCGGAAAAATCCGCAGCATGGGCACAGCATTTCCAAAATGCCATTGAAATGGCTTGGAAGTGCTGCTGCTGCAGATTTTCGGCAAATCCGCGGCAAAATCCGCGGTAAATCCGCGGTAAATCCTGTAGCGTGGGCACATAGCCTAAAAAGTCAACAAGGAAAGTGCAGTGATGGTGACTGCTCGTCTCTTCTACAATTGTACCCCTCCGGTCAGTGACGGGTTTGGGGTCTCACCCGGGGGAAATAAGTCTCCCGTCACTGACAGCAAGCGGAGATCTTTGAGGAAGTGAAACTCGTCTGCTGGGAGTTTATAAAGTTTAATCATCACATAAGATTGAAATCCAATTGTGCCTCAAATCAGCTTGATGAGTTTTTGGAGGTCGCAGTAGACTTGACAGGTATATTACATGGGCAGCACTTAAAGGGGATGTCCATTTATATACACAGTCATGGCCAAAAATGGCACCCTTGAAATTGTTCCTGGGGAAAAAAGTATTCCTCCCAGAAAATTATTCCAGCTACACAGTTTGTTATACACACAATAATTAACTTTGTGTGAATTGGAACTACACAAAAAAGAGGGGAAAAACAACAGTTGGACATAATTTCACACACGACTCCAAAAATGGTTCTGGCAAAATTGTGGGTAAAACAAACATGTATTTCTAGTTCAAACTCCCGTGTGGGCAATATGAAAATCACACCTGAAACCAGTTAAAAAGGGGAGAAGTTGACTCAATCTTTGGATTGTGTCTGTGTGCGCCACTATGGATGAAGAAGAGAACGGTCTGAGGACTGGAGAACCAAAATTGTTCAAAAATATCAACAATCTCAAGGTTAAACGTCCATTTCCAGAGATCTTAATGTTCCTTTGTCCATGGTGTGCAACTTAATCAAGAAGTGTACAACTGATCGCACTGGATATGGATAGCAGAGTAAAATTAATGACAGGTTGTAACGCAGGATGGTCCAGATGGAGGATAAGCCTCAATCGAGTTCCCAAGAAGTTCAAGCTGTCCTGCATCTCAGGGGGCATCAGTGTCAGCCCAAACTATCCGTCCACATCTGAATGAGATGAACCACTGTAGAGGAGACCCAGGAGGACCCCACTGCTGACAGACATAAAAAAAAGCCAAAATGAGTAAAAAGAATCCTTCTGGGAAATAGTCTTGTGGACAGATGAGACCAAGATAGAGGTTTATGGTAAAGCGTATCATTGTAATATTTATATAGCGCTATTCTACTGCGCTTTACATACATTAGCAACACTTTGGGACTCACAATCTTAAGTCCCTATCTAGAGTGTGGGAGGAAACTGGAGAACCCGGAGGAAACCCACTCAAACACCGGGAGAACATACATCTCCTTGCAGTTGTCTTTCTTGGTGGTATTTGAACCCAGGACTCCAGCGCCGCAAAGACTGCAGTGCTAACCACTGAGCCGCTGCAAAGACTGCAGTGCTAACCACTGAGCCGCTGCAAAGACTGCAGTGCTAACCACTGAGCCGCCGCAAAGACTGCAGTGCTAACCACTGAGCCGCCGCAAAGACTGCAGTGCTAACTACTGAGCCGCCGCGCCGCCCATTCTCCTGTTTACCAAAAACGGAATGTGGTCTACCAAGTTAAGAGCACAGCACCTACAGTCACACATGGTAGAGGTGTTTTGCTGCCTCTGGCACTGGGGGTCCTGACCCTACAAGACATCATGAAATCTGAAGATTACCAGAGGATTTTGGGTAACAATTGTTTCTACCAGTATCAGAGAGCTAGGTGTAGTCTTAGGTCAGGGGTCTTCCAGCAGGACAATGACCCCAAACACTTCAGTAATCGCCAAAAATGGAGGGAACCAAAGTACTGGAGAGTTCTGAAGAGGCAGCAATGAGTCCGGATCTAAATCCCATTGACACCTGAGGAGAGACCTGAAATTTGGGAGAAGAGAAGAGGAGACGTCTTCAGATATGAGAGACCTGGAGCAGTTTTTAAAGAAGAGTCCGAGATTTTCGGTGAGAGGAGGAAGAAGCTGTGGACGGGTATAGGAGGCGACTGATGGAAGGGATTAATTCCAAAGAGAGAAACCAAATATTAAGTTGAAGGGGACAACAATTTTTTTCCGGCCCACTTTTTTTTTTTTTTTGTTTTTGGTGTGCTATTGTGTCCAATTCACTTTTTTATGCTTTTTTTTTTTTTTTTTGTTTTTCTGCTGAAATACACAGTAAATTTTTCTGAGAAATACCTAATTTTCTGGATCAATTTCAAGGGTGCCAACACTTTCTGCTATGAGTGTTTGTTTTCGTGTGTGTATGCAATGTAGGAAAGAAGCTACTGGTTTGTAATTCTTAAAAAGAAAAAAAAAAATAGCACAATGAGTATTTCTGACCGGACGTCCCTATTCCATTTCTCCCTCAGTCTGTGCTGCAGTAATGTGACGTTAGATGTGTAACCGCTGCAGCCAATCACTGGACTCAGCAGATTTGTGCTGTCTGCCGTATTAGTGAGTCTACGATGTGATCGCAGGGCGCCAATGACTTGCCGTGGCGGCTTCTTAACACTAAGCCAAACTTCACACCGAGCACACATGATCCGAAATATCTGATGCTCTCAGGGAAATGGCCTGGGGATCGTAGAGAGCGCTGCGGCGGGGGTGTCTTGTATGGGACGGGTGCGTAGAGCGCTTCGGCGGGGCTGTCTTGTATGGGACGGGTGCGTAGAGAGCGCTGTGGCGGGGGGGTCTTGTATGGGACGGGTGCGTAGAGAGCGCTGCGGCGGGGGGGTCTTGTATGGGACGGGTGCGTAGAGAGCGCTGCGGCGGGGCTGTCTTGTATGGGACGGGTGCGTAGAGAGCGCTGCAGTGGGGGCGGCTCCATTTGATATACATTTATTTCCAAATTGTCAATCAGTCATCCTCGGATATTGCACGGCCAGTTATGGAGGAGCTTGCTGGTGGCCGCCGGTGCTCCGGGCGGTGGTGGAGGAGCTCGCTGGTGGCCGCCGGTGCTCCGGGCGGTGGTGGAGGAGCTCGTTGGTGGCCGCCGGTGCTCCGGGCGGTGGGTAGGATGGCTTGCTGGTGGCCTCCGGTGCTCCGGGCAGTGGGTAGGATGGCTTGTGGCTCGCTCCCATCATTGAATGTTACATTTATACTTGGCTGATTTGTGTTTCTTTTTCGCTCCTAATTGGGAGACCCAGACAACTGGGTGTATAGCTTCTGCCTCCGGAGGCCGCACAAAGTACTACACTTAAAAGTGTAAGGCCCCTCCCCTTCTGGCTATACACCCTCCCGTGGGAGCACGGGTCCCTCAGTTTGTTTTTTGCTTTGTGCGAAGGAGGTCAGACACGCACGCATAGCTCCACTGTTTAGTCAGCAGCAGCTGCTGACTATGTCGGATGGAAGAAAAGAGGGCCCATACAGGGTCCCCAGCATGCTCCCTTCTCACCCCACTTTCTGTCGGCGGTGTTTGTTAAGGTTGAGGTACCCATTGCGGGTACGGAGGCTGGAGCCCACATGCTGATTCCTTCTCCATCCCCATTAGGGCTCTGGCTGAAGTGGGATTTTACCGGTCTCCAGGCACTGAGACCGTGCTCCATCCGCAGCCCCTGGAGAAGCGCTGGATATGGAGCTGAGTATCGTCAGGGACAGGGCCCTGCTCCGTCAAGGTACTCTGTGTCCCCGTGCATACGCGCGCACACCGCAGCATTGCTGGGTGTGTTAGTGCGCCGGGGACATCAGCGCTGCTGCGCTTGTGCCATTTCCTCACTACAGCTCAGCTGAGTGGGTAGACTAGGGCGAATGGTCGCGCCAGGCCGCTGGGGTCAGTCGCGCACTGCTGTGACTTGTGGTGCGCCGGGGACTTCCGCGCTGGCCGTGCATATATCACGGCCGCGCTTATTACTACAGTCCCCGGCTTTTGCGGCCTAGTTCGTCTCGTTCCCGCCTCCGCACCTGCCAGTCAGGAGGAGGGCGGGACGCCGTATAGAGCATCAGCGCTGAGGGCTGGAGTCTTTTTTACATACTCCAGCCCTCACACTAGGCACAGGGGGACGCAGTTTCCCGCACTTTTGTTTGGGCACGCCCACGGTCCGCCCCTCTGCACACAACGCCGGCAGCCATTCCTGCCTGCACGCTGAGCTGCAGAGGGAAGACAGGGAGACCCAGACACGGGATTCTGAGGCCTCATACCCGCTGTTCAGCGGGCGGTAAGCAGCCCTCAAGGGCTCTCCCCCACTTGTGCCGTTTGTGTACTTAGTATTTTGTATTGCAAATACTTTGCACTGTGCGGTCGCTGGTGTTTTCTCGGCTATATACCCTCCTAGATTACAAGGAGGCAACAGCATGTCGTCCGCAAAACGCAAGGGTGCCAAGGCACAGACGTTATATACTGCCTGTACCGCATGTGGGGCTGTTCTACCGGCAGGTTCCGCTAACCCCCATTGTGTGCAGTGCTCGGCCCCTGTGACACTTACACAGCCGGGGCCTCTGCTGGACGTGACCCAGGGTGTACCACCTGTGAATACTGTCCAGGTGACAGGAACGGAGTTTGCAGCTTTTGCTGACAGATTGTCTATGACTATGTCTAAAATTCTTGAAACATTACAGTCTAGACCAGTAACTCAGACCATGGACACTGTGGCATCATTGCTCCCTGGTCCCCCTCAGCTGGAACACTTCCGTGCTCCAGAAGTGTCACACGCACCACAGGGTGACGACTCTGACGACAGTCCCAGACAACCTAAACGGGCTCGCTATGAGGGGCCCTCAACTTCGTCTCACTGGTCAGGATCCCAGCGGGATGAATCTGTGTGATGAGGCGGATGTATCTGATCAGGATTCTGATCCTGGGACCGCTCTCAATCTAGATACACCGGATGGTGACGCCATAGTGAATGATCTTATAGCGTCCATCAATAAGATGCTAGATATTTCTCCGCCAGCTCCCTCTGCGGAGGAGTCAGCTTCACAGCAGGAGAAATTCCATTTCAGATATCCCAAGCGTAAATTAAGCTCTTTTCTGGACCACGCTGATTTTAGAGACGCAATCCAGAAACACCACGCTTATCCTGATAAGCGGTTTTCCAAAAGGCTTAAAGATACACGCTATCCTTTCCCCCATGACGTTGTCAAGGGCTGGACCCAGTGTCCCAAGGTGGATCCTCCAATCTCCAGGCTTGCGGCTAGATCCTTAGTTGCAGTAGAGGATGGAGCGGCACTTAAAGATGCCACTGATAGACAGATGGAGCTCTGGTTGAAATCCATCTATGAAGCTATTGGAGCGTCATTGGCTCCGGCATTCGCAGCCGTATGGGCACTCCAAGCTATTTCAGCTGGGCTTACACAAGTCGACTCAGTCACACGTACATCTGCTCCGCAGGTGGCACCATTGACCTCTCAGATGTCTGCATTCGCGTCTTACGCGATTAATGCTGTCCTGGACTCTACGAGCCGTACGGCGGTGGCGTCAGCCAACTCCGTGGTTTTACGCAGAGCCCTGTGGTTGAGAGAATGGAAGGCAGATTCTGCTTCCAAGAAGTGCTTAACCAGTTTGCCTTTTTCTCGTGACCGACTGTTTGGTGAGCGTTTGGATGAAATCATTAAACACTCCAAGGGTAAGGATTCATCCTTACCTCAACACAGACAAAACAAACCCCAACAAAGGAGGGGTCAGTCTAGTTTTCGGTCCTTTCGAGGCTCAGGTAGGTCCCAATTCTCCTCGTCCAAGAGGACCCAAAAGGATCAGAGAGGCTCAGATTCTTGGCGGACTCAATCACGCCCAAAAAAGCCAGCAGGAAGAACCGTTACCAAGACGGCTTCCTCATGACTCTCAGTCTCCTCTTTCCGCATCCTCGGTCGGTGGCAGGCTCTCCCGCTTTGGCGACATTTGGCTGTCACAGGTCAAAGACCGTTGGGTGAGGGACATTCTGTCTCACGGGTACAGGATAGAGTTCAGCTCTCGTCCTCCAACTCGTTTCTTCAGAACTTCTCCACCGCCCGACCGGGCCGATGCTCTGCTGCAAGCGGTGTCCGCTCTAAAGGCGGAAGGAGTAGTGACTTCTGTTCCTCTTCAAGAACAAAGTCACGGTTTTTACTCCAATTTGTTTGTGGTACCAAAAAAGGACGGATCGTTTCGTCCCGTCCTGGATCTAAAGTTGCTCAACAAACACGTAAAAACCAGGAGATTCCGGATGGAATCTCTCCGCTCCGTCATCGCCTCAATGTCTCAAGGAGATTTCCTAGCATCAATAGACATCAAAGATGCTTATCTCCACGTGCCGATTGCGCCAGAGCATCAGCGTTTTCTACGCTTCGTTATAGGAAGCGAACACCTGCAGTTCGTAGCGCTACCTTTCGGGCTGGCAACAGCCCCTCGGGTCTTCACCAAGGTCATGGCAGCAGTAGTAGCAGTCCTGCACTCGCAGGGTCACTCTGTGATCCCGTATCTGGACGATCTACTGATAAAGGCACCCTCTCAAGAGGCATGCCAACACAGTCTGAACGTGGCACTGAAGACTCTCCAGAAGTTCGGGTGGATTATCAACTTTTCAAAGTCAAATCTAACCCCGACCCAATCACTAACATACCTTGGCATGGAGTTTCATACTCTCTCAGCGATAGTGAAACTTCCACTGGACAAGCAGTGCTCGCTGCAGACAGGGGTGCAATCTCTCCTTCAGGGCCAGTCGCACTCCTTGAGGCGCCTCATGCATTTCCTAGGGAAAATGGTGGCAGCAATGGAGGCAGTCCCTTTTGCGCAGTTTCATCTGCGCCCTCTACAATGGGACATTCTCCGCCAATGGGACGGGAAGTCGACGTCCCTCGACAGAGACGTCTCCCTCTCTCAGACAGCCAAGGACTCTCTCCGGTGGTGGCTTCTTCCCACCTCATTGTCAACAGGAAGGTCGTTTCTACCCCCATCCTGGGCGGTGGTCACGACAGATGCAAGCCTATCAGGGTGGGGAGCAGTGTTTCTTCACCACAGGGCTCAGGGTACGTGGACTCAGAAGGAGTCCACCCTTCAGATCAATGTTCTGGAAATCAGAGCAGTCTATCTTGCCCTGCGAGCCTTCCAACAGTGGCTGGAAGGCAAGCAGATCCGGATTCAGTCGGACAATTCCACAGCAGTGGCGTACATCAACCACCAAGGGGGAACACGCAGTCGGCAAGCCTTCCAGGAAGTCCGGCGGATTCTAACGTGGGTGGAGAACACAGCATCCACCATATCCGCAGTTCACATCCCAGGCGTGGAAAACTGGGAAGCAGACTTTCTCAGTCGCCAGGGCATGGACGCAGGGGAATGGTCCCTCCACTCGGACGTGTTTCAGGAGATCTGTCGCCGCTGGGGGACGCCGGACGTCGACCTGATGGAGTCACGGCACAACAACAAAGCTCCGGTTTTCATGGCACGGTCTCACGATCACCGAGCTCTGGCGGCAGACGCCCTAGTTCAAGATTGGTCGCAGTTCCGACTACCTTATGTTTTCCCACCTCTGGCATTGTTGCCCAGAGTGCTCCGCAAAATCAGGTCCGACTGCCGCCGCGCCATTCTCGTCGCTCCAGACTGGCCAAGGAGGTCGTGGTACCCGGATCTGTGGCATCTCACGGTAGGCCAACCGTGGGCGCTACCAGACCGTCCAGACTTGCTGTCTCAAGGGCCGTTTTTCCATCTGAATTCTGCGGCCCTGAACCTGACTGTGTGGCCATTGAGTCCTGGATCCTAAGGACCTCGGGTTTATCTCATGAAGTTGTTGCCACCATGAGACAGGCTAGGAAACCATCCTCCGCCAAAATCTACCACAGGACGTGGAAGATATTCCTTTCGTGGTGCTCTGCTCAGGGAATTTCTCCCTGGCCATTTGCATTGCCTATTTTTCTTTCCTTCCTGCAGTCTGGGTTGGAAAAAGGTTTGTCGCTTAGCTCTCTTAAAGGTCAAGTTTCCGCGCTATCCGTATTTTTTCAGAAGCGCCTGGCGCGACTTCCTAAAGTACGCACGTTCATGCAAGGGGTTTGTCATATTGTCCCCCCTTACAAGCGGCCATTGGAACCCTGGGATCTGAACAAGGTTCTAATTGCCCTCCAGAAGCCGCCTTTCGAGCCTATGAAAGAGATTTCCTTTTCTCGGCTTTCTCAGAAAGTGGCGTTTCTAGTGGCGGTCACGTCTCTTCGGAGAGTGTCAGAGCTGGCGGCGTTATCATGCAAATCTCCCTTCCTGGTGTTTCACCAAGACAAGGTGGTTCTGCGTCCAATTCCAGAGTTTCTTCCCAAGGTGGTTTCTTCCTTTCATCTCAATCAGGATATCACTTTACCATCTTTGTGTCCACATCCAGTTCACCATTTTGAAAAAGGTTTACATCTGTTGGACCTGGTGAGGGCACTCAGGATCTACATTTCCCGCACGGCACCTCTGCGCCGTTCGGATGCACTCTTTATCCTGGTCGCTGGTCAGCATAAAGGGTCGCAGGCTTCCAAATCCACCCTGGCGCGGTGGATCAAGGAACCAATTCTTCACGCCTACCGTTCTACTGTGCTTCCGATTTCTTCTGGACTGAAGGCCCATTCTACCAGAGCCGTGGGTGCGTCCTGGGCATTACGGCATCAGGCTACGGCTCAGCAGGTGTGCCAGGCGGCTACCTGGTCGAGTCTGCACACTTTTACCAAGCATTATCAGGTGCATACCTACGCTTCGGCAGATGCCAGCCTAGGTAGACAAATCCTTCAGGCGGCGGTGGCTCACCTGTAAGAAACGGCTGCTTGACAGCCCTATCATGAGGTATTCTTTTACCCACCCAGGGACTGCTTTTGGACGTCCCAATTGTCTGGGTCTCCCAATTAGGAGCGAAAAAGAAGGGAATTTTGTTTACTTACCGTAAATTCCTTTTCTTCTAGCTCCAATTGGGAGACCCAGCACCCGCCCTGTTTTTCTTAGGGTTTTGTGTTTCGGGTGCACATGTTGTTCATGTTGATAAGTTCTGTTCTCCGATATGGTCTATCGGATTGAATTTGGTTTTTGAAACAGTTATTGGCTTTCCTCCTTCTTGCTTTTGCACTAAAACTGAGGGACCCGTGCTCCCACGGGAGGGTGTATAGCCAGAAGGGGAGGGGCCTTACACATTTTAAGTGTAGTACTTTGTGCGGCCTCCGGAGGCAGTAGCTATACACCCAATTGTCTGGGTCTCCCAATTGGAGCTAGAAGAAAAGGAATTTACGGTAAGTAAACAAAATTCCCTTCTTTGTTCCCAGGAGGTTCACCAGAAAAAGCGAAGGAAATCGGAAGCGTCAGACAGAGATGTGCAGTACGACCTCCTCACCATCGGCACAGCCACCGGCACCATATTGTTGTACAGTATCGTCAAAGGGGAATTACAGAGCAAACTGGTGAGTGCGTTCTGCAATCCCACAACCTGCAGTGTGACCGGTCAGCCCTCAGCCTGCCGGGCGTCCTACAAGCTCAGGTTAACCTTCTCACTCCTGACTGCAGGTGGGCGGCCATGACAGGAGAGTGAACTGCATCCGGTGGCATCAGGAGAACGGTTGCTTGTACAGTTGTTCAGAAGACAAACACATCGTGGAATGGAACATACAGACCGGCAAAGTGAACTGGTGAGCGAGACGCTGAGGTGGAGGGCCACACGCGACCGGCAGCCACGATGGACCGGTATTACATCTGACCACCCCCACCAGAGGTCCGTCCTGAGCCCTGCCTGGTCTTATGTACGGCCTTACTCCTGCTGTGCCCGATGCTTTCCTCTTGCTTCTCGTGGCAGCTAATTTTGGGGTGCATTTCTTTTACAATGGGGTTTCGGTTTTTCAGTCCCTTCTTCTTTCGCCGGAGCACTGACTTGGAAGCTCATTGTCCGATATCACATAAAGAGTGATTCTCAGACGCTAATAATATGGCCGCCCGACCTGACTGCAGGCGTAGTGACCCGAGCTGGTGGGATCATATGATGGTGGTTCTGGTCTCAGGACTTGCAGCCATAATATGGGCGAGAACATGTGTCCGTTGCCCGGTCATGTGGATTGATGCTAATGTGAATTCCCGTTCGGTCAGTGATTTTGGACTCGGGAGATCTGGGCACATGGCGGCTTTTTGGAGCCCTAATTTTTGCAACCAACATGGAAATCTTTCTGGTATTTGGCGGGAGATTGAAATGTCTCAATGTATGGGACGCTCCAGATTCTCTCTTCCTCGTTCATCCTGAAATGCAAAAGTAAAACCTCACCCCGGCCGGGTGCGCAGCCCGTGAGAACTCTGCGCTGTGGGCGGAGCTTCCCGTGATGACACCAACAATGGTTTCGCTCTATTCTGAATAGAAATGAAGCTACATCCTCTTGGCTGTCTGAGCACGTCCCGCTCCCCGGGCGCCACCACGGTCCGTCCAGCGAAACGTACTGACCGGTCTCTTGTTTCTTCTCTTCTCCCTCCCAAAGCAAATGGAAAGGCGACAACGGCAGTGTCAGCAGCTTATGTATCAGCCCAGATGGGAAAATGTTGCTGTCTGCGGGGCGGACGATCAAACTGTGGGATTTGGAAACCAAAGAAGTCACCAGGGTAGGTGTCTGCGTCAGGAATGGTCCCGCTAGCCCGTCCTGTCCAGGGTCCCGCCGGCCCGGCCCCTGCTGTCCAGGGTCCCGCCTTATCATACCCTTTTTGTCTTTTCAGCAATTCACGGGTCATTCTGCAGCGGTCACCTCTCTCATGTTCATACCGGTCAGAACGTCTGCAGACCCTCAGGCTCCCACCGACACCACTGGCCTCTACTTCTTGTCCGGATCAATTCACGACCGGTTATTAAGTGTGTGGTAAGTTTTGAACACGACTGCTGCAACTGGCGGCTGCGGTGAGGATCCCAGTGTGTGGTTTCAATCGTCTGAACGCTGTGAAGACGACATTTCCTTGGCTGTCTGAGCGCCGTCCTACTTATAGTGTGTGTCTGTCTGTGTGTCTGTCTGTGTGTCTGTCTGTGTGTCTGTCTGTGTGTCTGTCTGTGTGTCTGTCTGTGTGTCTGTCTGTGTGTCTGTCTGTGTGTCTGTCTGTGTGTCTGTCTGTGTGTCTGTCTGTGTGTCTGTCTGTGTGTCTGTCTGTGTGTCTGTCTGGGTGTCTGTCTGGGTGTCTGTCTGGGTGTCTGTCTGGGTGTCTGTCTGGGTGTCTGTCTGGGTGTCTGTCTGGGTGTCTGTCTGGGTGTCTGTCTGGGTGTCTGTCTGGGTGTCTGTCTGGGTGTCTGTCTGGGTGTCTGTCTGGGTGTCTGTCTGGGTGTCTGTCTGGGTGTCTGTCTGGGTGTCTGTCTGGGTGTCTGTCTGGGTGTCTGTCTGGGTGTCTGTCTGGGTGTCTGTCTGGGTGTCTGTCTGGGTGTCTGTCTGGGTGTCTGTCTGGGTGTCTGTCTGGGTGTCTGTCTGGGTGTCTGTCTGGGTGTCTGTCTGGGTGTCTGTCTGGGTGTCTGTCTGGGTGTCTGTCTGGGTGTCTGTCTGGGTGTCTGTCTGGGTGTCTGTCTGGGTGTCTGTCTGGGTGTCTGTCTGGGTGTCTGTCTGGGTGTCTGTCTGGGTGTCTGTCTGGGTGTCTGTCTGGGTGTCTGTCTGGGTGTCTGTCTGGGTGTCTGTCTGGGTGTCTGTCTGGGTGTCTGTCTGGGTGTCTGTCTGGGTGTCTGTCTGGGTGTCTGTCTGGGTGTCTGTCTGGGTGTCTGTCTGGGTGTCTGTCTGGGTGTCTGTCTGGGTGTCTGTCTGGGTGTCTGTCTGGGTGTCTGTCTGGGTGTCTGTCTGGGTGTCTGTCTGGGTGTCTGTCTGGGTGTCTGTCTGGGTGTCTGTCTGGGTGTCTGTCTGGGTGTCTGTCTGGGTGTCTGTCTGGGTGTCTGTCTGGGTGTCTGTCTGGGTGTCTGTCTGGGTGTCTGTCTGGGTGTCTGTCTGGGTGTCTGTCTGGGTGTCTGTCTGGGTGTCTGTCTGGGTGTCTGTCTGGGTGTCTGTCTGGGTGTCTGTCTGGGTTGTTCAGTCTCAATATCTTTCAATTGGGTGTTTTGTGTTTTAGGCAGGTCAGGACCGAAAAGAGGGAGAAGAGTGCGGTCCTCTCCTTCACCCTCACAGAATCACCCGTCTCTGTAGACCTAGCACCATCCAACAGCAAAGAAGTGGTAAGATCTCTGTCCTGTGCTGAGGAGTCTCAGCTATCCGCCTTCTCAGGGCTGTCGCTCCATACAGTCCCTGCTTGTTTCTGTGATGGCAAAATCACTGTGGGTTCTACTGAGTCGGCATATCTCTCCGTGGTATGCTGGTATCATAGACCCACCACAGTCTACTGCTGTATATGGTGTCTGAGCAATGATCATATATACAGTGTATCACTGCCTCCTTTTGCAAGAATATAACTGCTATAATACTGCCTGCTGTGTGCAAGAATATAACTACTATAATACTGCCCCCTATGTACAAGAATATAACTACTATAATACTGCTCCTATGTACAAGAATATAACTACTATAATACTGCTCCTATGTACAAGAATATAACTACTATAATACTGCCCTCTATGTACAAGAATATAACTACTATAATACTGGCCCCTGTGCACAAGTATTATAGCTTGTAGTCACGTCTCTGGTATATATCACATGCCCGGTCTTGCTGTTGCAGCCTCTGAAGTTGGCCGCCGTCTGCAGGGATGGACAATTGCACTTATTTGAACACACATTAAATGGGTGAGTGAAGTTTTTAATGCATTAGCTGCTGTTCTTATTGGTGAGACACTTTCCTTTTTTTTTTTTTTTTTTATTTTTTTTATTCCGCCCCGCCCCGCCCCCCTTTTTTTTTTTTTTTCTTTTCTCCCCAGTTGCTTTCTCCCTCCGCCCTCTTACCTTTTCCTTTTTCCCCTCTTCTTCACCTTCTTATTTTTCTATCCTTTTCCCTTTCTTCCTCTGCGCTTCCCTTTCTCACCCCTTCCTCTGCGCTTCCCTTTCTCACCCCTTCCTCTGCGCTTCCCTTTCTCACCCCTTGCTCTGCGCTTCCCTTTCTCACCCCTTCCTCTGCGCTTCCCTTCCCACCCCCTTCCTCTGCGCTTCCCTTCCCACCCCTTCCTCTGCGCTTTCCTTTCCCACCCCTTCCTCTGCGCTTTCCTTTCCACCCCTTCCTCTGCGCTTTCCTTTCCCACCCCTTCCTCTGCGCTTTCCTTTCCCACCCCTTCCTCTGCGCTTTCCTTTCCCACCCCTTCCTCTGCGCTTTCCTTTCCCACCCCTTCCTCTGCGCTTTCCTTTCTCACCCCTTCCTCTGCGCTTTCCTTTCCCACCCCTTCCTCTGCGCTTTCCTTTCCCACCCCTTCCTCTGCGCTTTCCTTTCCCACCCCTTCCTCTGCGCTTTCCTTTCCCACCCCTTCCTCTGCGCTTCCCTTTCTCACCCCTTCCTCTGCGCTTCCCTTTCTCACCCCTTCCTCTGCGCTTCCCTTTCTCACCCCTTCCTCTGCGCTTCCCTTTCTCACCCCTTCCTCTGCGCTTCCCTTCCCACCCCCTTCCTCTGCGCTTCCCTTCCCACCCCTTCCTCTGCGCTTCCCTTTCTTACCCCTTCCTCTGCGCTTTCCTTTCCCACCCCTTCCTCTGCGCTTTCCTTTCCCACCCCTTCCTCTGCGCTTTCCTTTCCCACCCCTTCCTCTGCGCTTTCCTTTCCCACCCCTTCCTCTGCGCTTTCCTTTCCCACCCCTTCCTCTGCGCTTTCCTTTCCCACCCCTTCCTCTGCGCTTTCCTTTCCCACCCCTTCCTCTGCGCTTTCCTTTCCCACCCCTTCCTCTGCGCTTTCCTTTCCCACCCCTTCCTCTGCGCTTTCCTTTCCCACCCCTTCCTCTGCGCTTTCCTTTCCCACCCCTTCCTCTGCGCTTTCCTTTCCCACCCCTTCCTCTGCGCTTTCCTTTCCCACCCCTTCCTCTGCGCTTTCCTTTCCCACCCCTTCCTCTGCGCTTTCCTTTCCCACCCCTTCCTCTGCGCTTTCCTTTCCCACCCCTTCCTCTGCGCTTTCCTTTCCCACCCCTTCCTCTGCGCTTTCCTTTCCCACCCCTTCCTCTGCGCTTTCCTTTCCCACCCCTTCCTCTGCGCTTTCCTTTCCCACCCCTTCCTCTGCGCTTTCCTTTCCCACCCCTTCCTCTGCGCTTTCCTTTCCCACCCCTTCCTCTGCGCTTTCCTTTCCCACCCCTTCCTCTGCGCTTTCCTTTCCCACCCCTTCCTCTGCGCTTTCCTTTCCCACCCCTTCCTCTGCGCTTTCCTTTCCCACCCCTTCCTCTGCGCTTTCCTTTCCCACCCCTTCCTCTGCGCTTTCCTTTCCCACCCCTTCCTCTGCGCTTTCCTTTCCCACCCCTTCCTCTGCGCTTTCCTTTCCCACCCCTTCCTCTGCGCTTTCCTTTCCCACCCCTTCCTCTGCGCTTTCCTTTCCCACCCCTTCCTCTGCGCTTTCCTTTCCCACCCCTTCCTCTGCGCTTTCCTTTCCCACCCCTTCCTCTGCGCTTTCCTTTCCCACCCCTTCCTCTGCGCTTTCCTTTCTCACCCCTTCCTCTGCGCTTTCCTTTCCCACCCCTTCCTCTGCGCTTTCCTTTCCCACCCCTTCCTCTGCGCTTCCCCCCTCCTCCCCGCCTCTCAGGGCCTCTCCTGCTAGTTGGGTTGGCAGTGCAGTGGAAGTTGGTTCTTTCCACCTTTCCGTGCTGCCTCCTGGCATTGGGCTGTACAGCATGTGTCCCCTGCACCCCTCGCCCCCTCGGTTTCTTCTCTTTTCTCCCGGTGGGTTTCGCTGGCGGCTGCAGTGATGATTCTCCAATATGTGGTTTCACCTTGGCTGAGTCTTACGTGAAGACGACATTTCCTTGGCTGTGTCTGAGCGCTGCCCGGCACCCGCTGTGGTCGCAGCTTCTGTTACTGTTTTGCACCTGGTGTAAGAATTTTTGTTATCCCTCTCTAGGACCCACAAGAAGCCCGTTGCTCCGACATGTACAGTACAGATAGCGACCCCAGGCAGCGACGAGGAGTCCACGCCCAGGCCGGTGCCCATCCACGCCGCCGGCTTCTGCCCGGACCGGCAGTCCGTGGTGCTGTATTATGGCAGCACCATGCAGCCGCTGATTGAGAGAGTGGTACGTCCTGCGCAGGCTGAAAAGACTCTGAAATGTCAGGGATTTTGTACAAACTGTAACAAATGTTTCCGGGGTCTTACTGTGAGACCGCAATCATGAAGGGATCAGCATTTATACTGGACCGCATGTTCTACCGCCTATCAGTGCTCCCGGATGATCTGTGCGGTAACTTCCATCTTGTTCCTTTTGTCAGGTCCTGAAGACGGACGAGCCGCACGTATGTTTAATCCGAGACGTCCAGAAGACGCTGACGCTCCGGAAAGAAACGACTGTGACCAAGGTGAGATGCCGTCCTGCGTCTCCGAGAAACGTTCCGGGTACATTCACACGCCGCGGCCCATACAGCAGACCGCAACGTGCACGTGTGAATCCGGCCCAAGGCTTCCAGTCCAGGCCGATGCTTTAACACTACTCAGTCTGTTTGCACTGCAACGGCTGGTAACAGAGAGCAGTAGATTACATCAGTTCCCCACTTTCTTCTTCCTGAAGTGGCTGATAACAGGGAGCAGTGGCTTGAATTTTAGGGCTATCACACCTCGCGTGCAGAGTTTTGGGCTGTGATGATCTGTAGAGAACGGTTTCGCATCTTGCCTGATTTGCGGTGATGTGTCCTCTCTTGGCTGTCTGAGCGCAGTCTGCACATAACAATGGCGTCTCGTTACTCGAATCCAACTTACACATAGGTATGAGGCCACGTTACTGCTGAGGTTTCGCAGATTGCGGGCGTTTCGCATATTAGGAGTCCTCTAGGGGTGACGACCCTGCGATCGATGCGGTGGTGTGTGATCATCTGCTCTTATCAACAGGTGAAAACTCCGGTTGTCAAACCAGCAGAGACCACCGTACTCGTCCCCGGAATTCCTGGGCACAGCGCCACCATGACAGCCGTGGCGTCCAAATCTGAGAGGCGGGAAGGAAAAAGGAAACCTGGCGACAAAGAGGTGAGCTGCTTCATAAGGACTTACCGGACTCTTAAGAGGCTTATGGTGGCATTAGGCTATGTGCCCACGCTGCGGAAAATGCGCCGATTTTGCCGCGGATTTCTCGCGGAAAAGCCGCGGATTTTCCGAAAATCTGCAGCAGCGGCACTTCCCAGCCATTTCTATGGCTTTTTGGAAATGCTGTGCCCATGCTGCGGATTTTTCCGCGGCGGATTTTGTGCGGATTTTGATCCGGAAAAATCTGCAACATGTCAATTATTGTTGCGGATTTTGATCCGGATTTTGGCTTCAGAATTGGGAAAAAAAATCCGCACCAAAATCCGCGGTAAATCCGCACCTTTGAAAAGGTGCGGATTTCCATGCAGAAAAATCCGCAGCAACATTCTCTCGTGGACACATAGCCTTACACTACTACACCTATCAGATCTACTTCACTACACTGTAATGGTAAATGTCTGTCCCACTACATTATACTCCAGAGCTGCACTCACTATTCTGCTGGTGCAGTCACTGTGTACATATATTACATTACTGATCCTGAGTTGCCTCCTGTATTATACTCCAGAGCTGCACTCACTATTCTGCTGGTGCAGTCACTGTGTACATACATTACATTACTGATCCTGAGTTACCTCCTGTATTATACTCCAGAGCTGCACTCATTATTCTGCTGGTGCAGTCACTGTGCACATACATTACATTACTGATCCTGAGTTACCTCCTGTATTATACTCCAGAGCTGCACTCACTATTCTGCTGGTGCAGTCACTGTGTACATACATTACATTACTGATCCTGAGTTACCTCCTGTATTATACTCCAGAGCTGCACTCACTATTCTGCTGGTGCAGTCACTGTGTACATTACATTACTGATCCTGAGTTACCTCCTGTATTATACTCCAGAGCTGCGCTCGCTCTTCTGCTGGTGCAGTCGCTGTGCACATACATTAGTTTTCGCGCACGCTTCCGCTGTGATGATCTCAGTCTGGTTTCGCTTGTGTCTGACTTGTGACGACGCTTCTCTTGGCTGTCTGAGCGGAGCTGGGGATGTGTAAGTGGGGACCGGTCCCCGTGATTCGGTCATCACCAATCCTGCATCTTGGAGGGATTCTCCATACTCTCCACCTTGTTCCCTGTAGGTCAGCATTGAGGACAGACTTGGCGCTATGGACATCGACCTTCCTAAAGTCCCCAGCAGAAGTGGGCTGCCGCAGACGGACCGCTTCTCTGTGCTCCTCGTGCAGGGTCTGGAGAGCAACGACGCTAACATCTTAAATGTAAGGATGGGGCTGAGCGCGGCCGGGTGACCCCCTCATCTGTGCAGCTCCTTATGTCGCTCCTTCTTTGTGTTCATAGAAAGTTTTCCAGACCAAGAACGACTCAGAGATCAAGAAGACGGTGGCCCGGGTCCCGGTGTACTCCGTCATCCCGCTGGTGCATGAGGTGAGGACACGAGCACCGGCTCCAGCCCCGCAGCTCCACTGATAAGCATACTTGTTTGCACCTCTCCTCCCCTTGTCAGTAAAATACCTACACTTTTTTTTTTATTTTCCTATCACCCTGAAAGGGGGGGGGGGGGGGCGTTTTGGTTTTTTTTTTTTTTTTGGGGGGTTTTTATGGTAAAACTGACCAGGCAATATGATTCTCAATTACAGTATGTATAGATTTTTATACATTTCTTTGCATCTACATACTGACATGGAGAATCATATTGCCTGGTCAGTTAATCATTTATTTTATTACGAAAATAAAAAAAATTAACAATAAAAATATAAAATGCAAGTGATATTTTAAATATAAAAAAATTAGATACTATTTTAACCCTTTCAGCCCCCCGGGCACGTTCCGTTTTTGTTTTTCGCTCCCCTTCTTCCGAGAGCCGTAACTTTTTTTTTTTTATTTTCCCGTCAATCTTGCCATATGAGGGCTTGTTTTTTGCGGGACGAGTTGTACTTTTAAATGAAACCTTAAGTTTTACCATATAATGTACTGGAAAACGGCAACAAAATTCCAAGTGTGGAAAAACTGCAAAAAAAAAAGTGTGGTGGCACAATAGTTTTTGGGATGTTTTATTCACAGTGTTCACTATATGATAACACTGAGGTATCTATGTGATGCCTCAGGTTGGTGCGAGTTTGTAGACACCAAACATGTATAGGTTTACTTGTATCTAAGGGGTTAAAAAAATTCACGAGTTTGTCCAATAAAAGTGGCGTACGTTTTGTGCCATTTTCTGAGACGCGTAGCGTTCTCATTTTTTGGGATCTATGGCTCAGTGACGGTTATTTTTTGCGTCACGAGCTGATGTTTTTTCCGGTACCATTTTTGCGCAGATGCTACGTTTTGATCGCCTGTTATTGCATTTTGCGTAAAACTTGCGGCGACCAAAAAACGTAATTTTAACGTTTGGAATTTTTTGCCGCTACGCCGTTTACCAATCAGATTAATTGATTTTATATTTTCATCTTGCATTTCTGAACGCGGCGATACCAAATGTTTGTTTTTTAACCCTTTAAATTTCAGTGGGGTGAAAGGAGGGTGATTTGAACTTTTAGGGTGTTTTTTTATTTTTTTTAAAGTTAAATTTAACAATAAAAGTAAATCTAAAATATTTGATTTTTTTATGAAATATTTAAAATCTCTATTTTTTTATTTTTGTATTAATAAAATACTAAATATTAATATAATTACAATATATATATATATATATATATATATATATATATATATATATATATATATATATATATATATATATATATATAAAAATTTGTGGTGGTAGAATCAGGTTTTGTGTTTTTTTTTTTTTGTTTTTTTTTATATCACTATTCTGTAATATAATAATCTGGAGATAAGTGGTGTATTTTTGCCTGTATTTGGTTTATTTTCACTTTAGCAAGATAAGGTTTTTTGGGGGGGGGGGGTTTCCCGCTTAAAATCCATGTCACAATGACAGCGGGATTTAACTGGTTAACAGCTGTGGGCGGCTGTTAGAGGCTGATTAACGCAGCTGTCGTGTGCAGGGAAAGATGCGGGCTCAGCATGCAAGCCCACATCAAAGGCAGGGAGACAATCTAGAACGTACATGTACATCATATGCTGTAAAGGGGTTTATTAACTCCTCCCTATAGTGACGGCTGGAGCTGCTCCTCTGTGATGATGTCTCAGCTGCTATTCCAAATTTGCGTCCATCTGGAGCACAGAACTGTGATAAGTTTTGTAATGAACTCGCAGCAATAAGTTTGTGAACACAGATGTATATTGCACTGCAGGTGTCCGCATAGTGGGAAATCACTGCTCATGTACCATTTCTAGAACCCAAGGAGTAAGCAGTCTGAATATACATCATGGGAGATGCTTCAACTGCTGTATATACATCACTTAGGAGACACAGACTGCAGTATATATATCGCATAGGAAACACCGAGACTGCTGTATGTACATCGCATTGGAAACACCGTGACTGCTGTATATACATCGCATAGGAAACACCGAGACTGCTGTATATACATCGCATAGGAAACACTGAGACTGCTCTGTATATACATCGCATAGGAAACACCGAGACTGCTGTGTATACATCACATAGGAGACACAGACTGCAGTATATATATCACATAGGTAACACCGAGACTGCTGTATATAAATCGCATAGGAAATGGACTGCTGTATATTTCCTTGTAACTTGCTACAATGTATCGGTGCAGGTGAGATTCTATTCTAACATTTTTGGGTTGTTTTTTTTTTTCCCCCCCTCAGCTCACAAAAAGATTACAAGGACACCCCAACAAGTGAGTGGATCTCCCTATTTTGTTTTGATGTTTCCGATTTTTAACATTTCACTGTTTGCTGAGCAGTCCGCACTCACTTCTGAAATACTCTGTGCTGCTGAGAATATTGCTCCTTCCGCACACTGCTCTCCTGACCTCCTCTGTGCTGCTGATCATCCTGCTCCCTCCACTATATCTGTCTGTGACCCTCTTCCGTTGTCTGATGTCCTCTGTGCTGCTGTGGGTATTTTCTTTCATGCTCTGATGTCGTTTTCTTCCCCGCAGTGCCATACTGATGGTGCGCTGGCTGAAGGCGGTCCTGGTGCATCACGCGTCCTACCTGTCCACGGTGAGTTTGGCGCCTCCTGATCGGAGCTGGATCTCTGGTGGGTTTCTGTTCCCCGGGGGTCCTGAAGTCTTTGTTGTTTTGCAGCTTCCCGACTTGGTGCCGCAGTTGGGGTCCCTGTATCAGCTCATGGAGACCCGGGTGAAGACCCTGCAGAAGATGTCCCGGCTCAGCGGGAAGCTTTACCTCCTCGTCACACAGGTGAGCACTGCTGGCGGCAATTTCATAAAGGGCCACTGACCCTAAGAGAATAATACTTCATCTGTGTGAGAAGTCAATGGCCAGAACTCCTGCGGGTGGAGCTTCTCTGGAGTTTACGGGGGGCCGGGAGATTGCTACCCCACTTTCTGAAGATTACTGCTGTGTCAGTGTGAAATGGCTGACAACTGAGAGCAATAGACCTATTCAGTCTAATAAAGGTTTGTAAATTCATAATCCCCTTCACGCTCTTCCTGTTGGCCCTTTGCTGACGCTCTTTGGCTCGCCGGGTCCCGGGGCGGACGCTCTTTGGCTCGCCGGGTCCCGGGGCGGACGCTCTTTGGCTCGCCGGGTCCCGGGGCGGACGCTCTTTGGCTCGCCGGGTCCCGGGGCGGACGCTCTTTGGCTCGCCGGGTCCCGGGGCGGACGCTCTCTGGCTCGCCGGGTCCCGGGGCGGACGCTCTCTGGCTCGCCGGGTCCCGGGGCGGACGCTCTTTGGCTCGCCGGGTCCCGGGGCGGACGCTCTTTGGCTCGCCGGGTCCCGGGGCGGACGCTCTTTGGCTCGCCGGGTCCCGGGGCGGACGCTCTTTGGCTCGCCGGGTCCCGGGGCGGACGCTCTTTGGCTCGCCGGGTCCCGGGGCGGACGCTCTTTGGCTCGCCGGGTCCCGGGGCGGACGCTCTTTGGCTCGCCGGGTCCCGGGGCGGACGCTCTTTGGCTCGCCGGGTCCCGGGGCGGACGCTCTTTGGCTCGCCGGGTCCCGGGGCGGACGCTCTTTGGCTCGCCGGGTCCCGGGGCGGACGCTCTTTGGCTCGCCGGGTCCCGGGGCGGACGCTCTTTGGCTCGCCGGGTCCCGGGGCGGACGCTCTTTGGCTCGCCGGGTCCCGGGGCGGACGCTCTTTGGCTCGCCGGGTCCCGGGGCGGACGCTCTTTGGCTCGCCGGGTCCCGGGGCGGACGCTCTTTGGCTCGCCGGGTCCCGGGGCGGACGCTCTTTGGCTCTCGGGCGGTGTGACTGGCTGTGATGACATGTAGAGAACGGTTTCGCATCTCCCCTGATCTTTAGTGATGTCTTCTCTTGGCTGTCTGAGCTCAGTCTGCACCCGCGGGTGGGGGGTGAATGATTGGGCGGTGCGTTTAGCCATCGTCCTCGCTGCAGATCGGGGGCACTGGGTCCTACAAGGGGCCGCTTCCTCACATTGCAATTCTCTATTTCCACCAGGTGTCAGCAGCGGAGATCTCGCAGAGGATACAATCCAATCAAGAGGCCAAAGTGGTGTACGAAGAAGGTGGGAGCCGACATGTCACTTACCTGCTGATAGATCCCCCCCCTCCCCCTGGAGACCCCTTTAACATGTCACATTCATACTTTGCTTACCTTTGTGCTCACAGCTGAGGGTTTGTTACAGTTTCCCCAATTTGGATAATCTTTCTCTAAACTAAACAGATTGTAACAAAGTATCAGAACAGTGGAGGGATCTATCCGGCCAATACGACTGTAACGACCCCTCAGCTGTAAGAAGTGCTGGGTCTGGACAGTCATAGGAATGTCTTTCACTGACAGCAAACGGAGATCTTGAAATTGATGAAACAAACGTTTTGTTAAAAGTTAACTTTGTGTCTGGTAACATAGCTTTAGTTACAGAAACCCCCTCGCTGGTACATTATATCTGTGACTGGGGGGCCGCGGGGGGTGGTGGTGGTGGGGGGGTTATAATGGGCCGGGCTTAGATTCGGCCACTGGAAGTTTTCTTTCAGTTGGAGGCGCCTCTATGGGGCGAGAAGTTATTAAAGGGGTCCACTGTATGAAATCTCTATGTATGGGGTCGCGGTTCCCATTTGTGAAGTTTAATGTTTCCGCTATTTAGTAATCTGTTTTCTTTTGCAGAATCTTCAGAGGATGAGTCCGGGAAGGAGGAACACAATGCGGACTCGGATGTAAGTACCAGATATAGCAGAACCACAACACCCAGCAAGCCCTGCCTGCTGCTGCAGTGTAACATGATAGTGTATAGAGATCTCGTGCTGCTGATTGGATACTATGAAGTTGACCGTTTAGGTACCGGCCACCTCTGCAATCCATCAGTGGTGGTCGGTTTCCTATACAGCAATCAATAAACTAGAATTAAAAATCCTTTAATTGTTGAATAGCAAATTTTGAGTAAGATTTATGTATATATAACAACCCCTTTTAATGCTCGAAATGTGGCATTAAGGGGTTAAAGATCTCTTTTATGGGAGATACAGTGCAATTTTCACCTATAGGTGCAGTTCCCTATTTCAACCACTGGGTGGCAGTTACAGCTGTTTGTTGTAACAGTGACACCTGGTGGTGAAATCTAGAAATACAGTTAGGTGTTTTTCTCATTAGGAGGCGATGTTCTGTTTTATTACCATATAGGTGACATTATTGACAGATTTTCTTTCTTTCCATAGGAGAATTGGGAAGAAAATGAGGAGGAAGCGGAGACTGAAGAAGAATCTGACGAGGAGGACTCTGAGGAAGAGATGAATGTGGACAAAGTTAATGGAGATTCAGATGCGGACCCTGGGAATGAAAGTGAAGAAGAATGATAACTTCTCCCATATTGTGGACAATTGCTCGAAGGCGCCGGTCCGTCACTGTGCAGACTGTATACGCAGCTGTGTGGGGAAGCTGGCGGCGGCAGGATCGGTGGCCGAGGGCAAGCAAACAGAATGTTCCTATAACCGTCTCTGCCTTTCTGAGAATCCCGCCCGCCCTGTTCTCTGGGTCTTCTCAACAACAAGTCGCAAAACGTCTGCAGATGCGTTATGTTCTGGACTACATCGCCATCCTCCATTTTTTTTTTTTTGTTTTCTTTTTTTCTCCCCACATGGGGGTTTTACAAAAAAACCACAGGAGAATCGGTCGATGGCAGCGGCTTCAGTTTTTATATTTTCCACTGATGATTTTTTTTTGACGCAGAGCACTCAGCGAATCTATGAAAAAAAAAATTATATATAGCAAAACCTTTCATAAATCGATTGATCGCTGCAGACTAATATAGAACGTATGGCGACCATCATGGCTCCACTCAATTTTATGGTATTGTTGCCGATCAGTGTGCACCGAGCCGAGACCTGCACAATATAATCTTTTTTTGGCTATTAAAATATTTAATTTTTATTCAGATTTTTTTCTTTTTAATTGAAGCAAAAAAGCTGTAAAAAAACCCTTGTTTTTCCTTTTCCAAAAAAAAAAAAAAGTTGCGTTGTCTTCAGACTGCGGTGCGCCCAGTAACCTCCGGAATAATGTACAGTATATTTGTCTATATCTGAAGTTCATGGCAGGTTAATATCGCCACCTTTGTAAAGTGAATAAAAAAAATATAATTCTCCTTTATCCCCCGGGGTGGCTGTGCCGCTTTGTGTGACGCCTTCATGTTGGTATAACCCGGGGCGGTGACATCACATACTGCACATATCTGGGGGGCACTTTAGGGGGTCCCAACGAACTGAAAAGGACAAGTTATCATCTATGGACGAAGTGGTGAAAAGCTCTATAAACGTCCGACCAACATTTGTATTTATGTTCTTTGTTTTCAAGAAATTGGATTTTTTTTTAAAGTGTAACAATTTTATTTTTCTATATATAATTCACTGTGGCGATCGGTGGGGTCTCTGGACCCCTACAACATGGCCTGACGGAACAGTGGAAGGGTGCCCGGAGCCACTGCTGGACCCCACACCACATAGTGGTATTTTGAGCGATTGTTGTCTCTGGACCCCCCTCCCACGACATGCACTGACGGAGCAGTGGATGAATGCACAGCCGTTGCTGGACCCCACACCACATAGTGGGTATTTTGAGCGATCGGTGGGATCGCTGGACCCCTACAAACTGGGCTGACGGAGCGGTGTACGGACGCAGAGAGTCGTTGCTGGACGCATAGTGGTATTTTGAGTGATCGGTGGGGTCTCAGGACCCCCTACAACTGACATTATGGACTGATAAAGTGGTGAACGGATGCACGGAGTTGATGCTGGACATAATGGTATTTCTTTGTCGCTCCATTGGGAGACCCAGACAATTGGGTGTATAGGCTATGCCTCCGGAGGCCACACAAAGTATTACACTAAAAGTGTAACGCCCCTCCCCTTCTGCCTATACACCCCCCGTGCTCACGGGCTCCTCAGTTTTTATGCTTTGTGCGAAGGAGGTCAGACATCCACGCATAGCTCCACATCTTAGTCAGCAGCAGCTGCTGACTAGGTCGGATGGAAGAAAAGAGGGCCCATAACAGGGCCCCCAGCATGCTCCCTTCTCACCCCACTTTGTCGGCGGTGTTGTTAAGGTTGAGGTACCCATTGCGGGTACACAGGCAGGAGCCACATGCTGTTTTCCTTCCCCATCCCTTAATGGGCTCTGGGTGAAGTGGGATCTGGTTCGGTCTCCAGGCACTGAGACCGTGCTCCCTCCGCAGCCCCTGGGAATCTGCAGGATAGGAGCTGGGTATCGTCAGGGACAAGGCCCTGCTACTATGAGGTACTCTGTGTCCCCGTGGGGACCGCGCATGGAGCGCTTGTGCCATACACATTGCAGCACTGCTGGGTGTGTTAGTGCGCCGGGGACTACCGCGCATGGAGCGCTTGTGACATACCAGCACTGCTGGGTGTGTTAGTGCGCCGGGAACTACCGCGCGGCCGCGCTTATTGCCGACCGCGCTTATAACTTTAGTCCCCGGCTTCTGCGGCCTAGTGTCGTATATTCCCGCCCACAGGCCTGCCAGTCAGGGGAAGGGCGGGACGCTGCACAGATCGTCAGCGCTGAGGGCTGGAGCATACATTAGTATCCTCCCCCCTCACTCAGTACACTGGGGCACTAGATTCCCGCACTTTTCTTGGGCACGCCCACGGTCTCCTCCTCCCCACAGAACGCCGGCAGCCATTCCTGTCAGCGATTCAGACGCTGGAGAGGAGAGACAACACGGCTCTGGGAGGCCCAGGCAGGGAATCTGGTGATCACACAACCGCTCTGAGCGGTCGGTAAATATATATATGCTTATAGGCTATACATTTGCACTGTACGGTCGCTCTGTTGATTTTTGGCTATATACCCTTCTGGCTGTTCTCAGAGGAGACAACATGTCATCCGCAAAAAGCAAGGGTGCCAAAGCACAGGCGTACTTTGCAACATGTACCTCATGTACAGCTGTACTACCGGCAGGTGCCACTGACCCTCATTGTGTGCAATGCTCGGCCCCTGTGGCACTTACTCAGCCGGAGCCTCTGCGACTGGTGGCCCAGGTGAATCCACCTGCTACCACTGTCCAGGTGACAGGGACGGAGTTTGCAGTATTTGCTGACAAACTGTCTGAGAGTATGGATAAATGGTCTGCTAAAATACTGGAAGCCTTACAGTCCAGACCGGTGACTCAGGCCCCGGGCACTATCCAATCCTGGACCCCTGGTCCCCCTCAATTGGAACAGCAAAGTGCTCCTGGGGTATCCCATAGGTCCCAGGGTGAGGTCTCTGACACGGACCGCAGTCCCAGGCCGCCCAAGCGGGCTCGCTGGGAAATTCCCTCCACTTCATCACACTGTTCAGGGTCTCAGCATGAGGACTCTCTGGAGGATGAAGCGGAGGTAGCAGATCAGGGCTCTGATCCTGAAGCCGCTCTCAACCTGGATACACCAGAAGGAGACGCCATAGTGAATGACCTTATAGCGACCATCAATCAGGTGTTGGATATTTCTCCCTCAGCTCCTCCAATTGAGGAGTCAGCTTCTCAGGAGAAATTCCGTTTCAGGTTTCCCAAGCGTACATTAAATATGTTTCTGGATCACTCTGACTTCAGAGAGGCAATCCAGAAAAACAGAGACTGTCCAGACAAGCGTTTTTCCAAGCGCCTTAAGGACACACGTTATCCCTTCCCCCCCCGAGGTTGTCAAGGGCTGGACTCAGTGTCCTAAGGTGGATCCTCCAATCTCCAGACTGGCGGCTAGATCCATAGTTGCAGTGGAAGATGGGGCTTCACTCAAAGATGCCACTGACAGACAGATGGAGCTATGGTTGAATTCCATCTATGAGGCTATCGGCGCGTCTTTTGCTCCAGCATTCGCAGCCGTATGGGCACTCCAAGCTATCTCAGCTTGTCAGGCGCAGATTAATGCAGTAACTCGTACATCTGCCCCGCAAGTGGTGTCCTTAACCACTCAGGCGTCGGCGTTTGCGTCTTACGCCATTAATGCGATCCTGGACTCAGTGAGCTGTACGGCGGTGGCATCCGCCAATTCGGTGGTACTCCGCAGGGCCATGTGGCTACGTGAATGGAAGGCAGACTCTGCTTCCAAAAAGTTCCTAACCGGTCTGCCATTGTCTGGCGACCGCTTGTTTGGTGAGCGATTGGATGAAATCATTAAGCAATCCAAGGGAAAGGACTCATCCTTACCCCAGTCCAAACCAAACAGACCTCAACCACGGAAGGTACAATCGAGGTTTCGGTCCTTTCGGACCGCGGGCAGGTCCCAATTTTCCTCGTCCAAAAGGCCTCAGAAAGATCAGAGGAACTCCGATGCATGGCGGTCTAAGTCACGTCCTAAAAAGACCGCCGGAGGAACCGCTCCCAAAGCGGCCTCCTCATGACTTTCGGCCTCCTCAAACCGCATCCTCGGTCGGTGGCAGGCTCTCCCGCTTTTGCGACGCCTGGCTTCCACACGTAAAAGACCCGATGGGTGAGAGACATTCTATCTCAAGGTTACAGGATAGAGTTCAGCTCTCGTCCTCCGACTCATTTCTTCAGAACATCTCCGCCCCCCGACAGAGCCGAGGCTCTTCTGCAGGCGGTGGGCACCCTGAAGGCGGAAGGAGTGGTGATCCCGGTTCCTCTTCAGCAACGGGGTCACGGTTTTTACTCCAACTTGTTCGTGGTGCCAAAAAAGGACGGATCCTTCCGTCCCGTTCTGGACCTAAAACTGCTCAACAAGCATGTGAAAACCAGGCGGTTCCGGATGGAATCGCTCCGCTCAGTCATCGCCTCAATGTCTCAAGGAGATTTCCTGGCATCAATAGACATCAAAGATGCTTATCTCCACGTACCGATTGCACCAGAGCATCAGCGCTTCCTGCGTTTCGCCATAGGGGACGAACACCTTCAGTTCGTGGCACTGCCTTTCGGCCTGGCGACAGCCCCACGGGTCTTCACCAAGGTCATGGCAACAGTGGTGGCAATCCTACACTCTCAGGGACACTCGGTGATCCCTTACTTAGACGATCTCCTTGTCAAGGCACCCTCTCAAGGGGCATGCCAACACAGCTTGAACATTGCTCTGGAGACTCTCCAGAGTTTCGGGTGGATCATCAATTTTCCAAAGTCAAATCTGACACCGGCCCAATCACTGACATATCTTGGCATGGAGTTTCATACTCTCTCAGCGATAGTGAAGCTTCCGCTGAACAAACAGCGGTCACTACAGACAGGGGTGCAATCTCTCCTTCAAGGTCAGTCACACCCCCTGAGGCGCCTCATGCACTTCCTAGGGAAGATGGTGGCAATGGAGGCAGTTCCTTTTGCGCAGTTTCATCTGCGCCCACTTCAATGGGACATTCTCCGCAAATGGGACAGGAAGTCGACGTCCCTCGACAGGAACGTCTCCCTTTCTCGGGCAGCCAAAGCTTCCCTTCAGTGGTGGCTCCTCCCCACTTCTCTGTCGAAGGGGAAATCCTTCCTGCCCCCATCCTGGGCGGTGGTCACGACGGACGCGAGCCTGTCAGGGTGGGGAGCGGTCTTTCTCCACCACAGGGCTCAGGGGACTTGGACTCAGACAGAGTCCTCCCTTCAGATCAATGTGCTGGAGATAAGGGCAGTGTATCTTGCCCTAAAGGCGTTCCAGCCGTGGCTGGAAGGCAAGCAGATCCGAATTCAGTCGGACAATTCCACAGCGGTGGCATACATCAACCACCAAGGCGGAACACTCAGTCGGCAAGCCTTCCAGGAAGTCCGGCGGATTCTGCTGTGGGTGGAAGTCACAGCCTCCACCATATCCGCAGTTCACATCCCGGGCGTAGAAAACTGGGAAGCAGACTTTCTCAGTCGCCAGGGCATGGACGCAGGGGAATGGTCCCTTCACCCGGACGTGTTTCAGGAGATCTGTTGCCGCTGGGGCACGCCGGACGTCGACCTAATGGCGTCCCGGCACAACAACAAGGTCCCGACATTCATGGCACGGTCTCAAGATCACAGAGCTCTGGCGGCGGACGCCTTAGTTCAGGATTGGTCGCAGTTTCAACTCCCTTATGGGTTTCCTCCTCTGGCACTGTTGCCCAGAGTGTTACGCAAGATCAGGGCCGACTGCCGCCGCGCCATCCTCGTCGCTCCAGACTGGCCGAGGAGGTCGTGGTACCCGGATCTGTGGCATCTCACGGTCGGCCAACCGTGGGCACTACCAGACCGACCAGACTTGCTGTCTCAAGGGCCATTTTTCCATCTGAATTCTGCGGCCCTCAACCTGACTGTGTGGCCATTGAGTCCTGGATCTTAGCGTCTTCAGGATTATCTCAAGAGGTCATTGCCACTATGAGACAGGCTAGGAAACCAACGTCCGCCAAGATCTACCACAGGACGTGGAAAATATTCCTGTCGTGGTGCTCTGCTCAGGGCTTTTCTCCCTGGCCGTTTACCTTGCCCACTTTTCTGTCCTTCCTTCAATCCGGATTGGAAAAAGGTTTGTCGCTCGGCTCCCTTAAGGGACAAGTCTCTGCGCTCTCTGTCTTTTCTTCAGCGCTCTATTGGGAGACCCAGACGATTGGGTATAGCTACTGCCTCCGGAGGCCACACAAAGCACTACACTAAAAAGTGCTAGGCCCCTCCCCTTCTGGCTATACCCCCCCGTGGTATCACGGGTTCTCCAGTTTTCAAGCTTTGTGCGAAGGAGGTCAGACATCCACGCATAGCTCCACAGATTTTAGTCAGCAGTAGCTGCTGACTATTTCGGATGGAAGAAAAGAGGGCCCATATAGGGCCCCCAGCATGCTCCCTTCTCACCCGTTGATGGTGTTGTAAGGTTGAGGTACCTATTGCTGGTACGGAGGCTGGAGCCCACATGCTGCTTTCCTTCCACATCCCCCTGAGGGGCTCTGAGGAAGTGGGATCCTGCCGGCCTCAAAGCTCTGACGCCGGGCTCCATCCACAGACCCATTTGAACCTGCTGGATGTGGAGCGGGAGTACCGTTCAGGGACATGGCCCTGCACCATTACAGGTACTCTGTGTCCCCGGACACACAGGCACAGCACACTCCAGACTTGCTGGGTGTGCTAGTGCGCCGGGGACAGTAAAGGGTTACAGTCACTGCAGCTTTGCTGAGTGACTTTGTGTATTGGGAACTACCGCGCCGGACGCTCCGGGAGCGGCGGCGCGGCTGGGACTTGTAGTTCGCCGGGGACTGGGCGCCGACCGCGCTTTTACGGCGGCGGCGCTTATAAATCCAGTCCCCGGCTTCTGCGGCCTAGTGCCGCTTCGTTCCCGCCCCCTCCCTGTCACTCAGGGAAGGGGACAGGCGCTGAGCAATCAGCAGCGCCGAGGGCTGGAGCCTTATTTACATGCTCCAGCCCTCTCACTGCACACTGTCGGACGCCGGATTCCCGCTCTGACTTGGGGCACGCCCACGGCCCGCCCCTCCTCACACGAGCTGGGGAAGACGCCGGCAGCCATTACTGCAGTCCGAGCTCGGACTTTCGGCAACCAGGCAGGACTATGGCGACCATACACCCGCTTATAGGCGGGCGGTAAGCGGCACACATAGTGCTGACCCCAATATATACTGCAGTGTGTACATGTGTATTTTAACTGCATAGGTCGCTATATGCCCGCTTGGAGAGCGACACATCAGCAGCAGGAAAGCAGGTGTGCTAAAGCACAGGCTTTCTAGGCTGCTTGTATTGCACGTACTGAAGTGTTCATTTGTACTTATGCTTGTATGCTATACATTGCACTGTACAGTCGCTAGTCTTAGCTATATTCTCCTGGAATGGCTAGACTACAGCAGCAGAAAACCAAGGGTGCTGGGGCACAGGTTTTTTTCTATGCTGCTTGTATTGCATGGGCTGCAGTGTGCATTTGTACTTGTGCTTGTATGCTATGCATCGCACTGTATGGTCACTCTTCTGGGCTATATTCCCCTAGATGACTAGTATACAGCAGCAGAAGAGCAGGGGTGCCAGGGCATAGGCTTCTATGCTGCTTGTATTGCTTGTGCTGCAGTGTTCATTGTACTTTATGCTTGTATGCTATACATTGCACTGTACGGTCACCATTCTTGGCTATATACTTCTAGATGGCTAGTCGGCAGCGGCAAAAAAGCAACACAGATTTTCAGTGCTGTTTTTACTACATGGGATGCTATTCATGACACCGTCCCATTGTGTGCATGCTCCCCTGTAGCACTTCGTCTGCCGGGGTCTCTAGCACTTCGTCTGCCGGGGTCTCTACTAGTCGTGGCCAAAGAAACCACCTGTCAACCCTGTCCAAGGACAGGGACGGAGTTGCAGTTTCGACAGATATATTGTCATAAGATAGAGACTTGCAGTCCAGACAGGCCATGGGCAATCTTCCTGACCAACCTCATTTGGAACGGGGGGGTCCCAGGAGGACTCTCTGTATGATAAGGCAGCTCTCCAGGACTTTGATCCTGACATCGCTCTCAATCCGGATACACCGGATGGTAACGCCATACGGAATGATCCTATAGCGTCCATCAATGGAAGGTTGGATCTTTCTCCCTCAGCTCCCCCAGTGGAGGAGTCAGCTTCACAGCAGGAGAAGTCCCTTTTCAGTATCTCAAACGGATATGGAGTATTTTTCTGGCCACGCTGACTTCAGAGAAGCAGTCCAGAAACACCACGCTTACCAGATAAGCGTTTTCTCCAAACGTTTTTTAAAGATACACGTTATCCCTTTTCCCCTGACGTGGTCAAGCGCTGGACCCAGGGTCCAAAGGTGGATTCTCCAATCTCCAGGCTTGCATATAGAGCCATAGTTGCACTGGAGATGGGGCTTCACTTAAAGATGCCATTCACAGACAGATGGACTCTGGTTGAAATCTGTCTAGGAGGCTATCGGCGTGTCGGTTGCCACGGCATTCACAGCCGTATAGGCAACCTAACCTGTTCAGCTGTTCTTGCGCAGCTGGCCTTGAGCACATGTACATCTGTACCGCAGAGGCGTCCGTAACCCCGCAATGTCTGCACTGCGACTTACCCTATTAAAACTGTCCTAAAAGTACAGTCGAGGTTTCGGTCCTTCCCAAGCTCGGGCAGGTCCCAATTGTCCTCGTGCAAAAGGGCTACAAAACCTCAGACGGGCTCAGATTCCGGCCGGGCTCAATCACGCCCAAGGAAGGCAGCCGGAGGAACCGCTACCAAGGCGGTCTCCTCATGACTCTCAGCTCTCTCTCTCTCTCTCCGCATCCGCGGTTGATGGCAGACTCCCCCGCCTTTGGCGACATTTAGCTGCCACAGGTCACAGACCGGTGGGTGACGGACATTGTGCTCACGTGCACAGGACAGTGTTCTGTTCTCGTCCTCCGACTCCATTATTCAGAACGGCCCCACCTCCCCACCGAGCAGATGCCCTGCTGCAGGCGGTGGACGCTCTAAGAGCAGAAGGAGTGGTGATCCCTGTCCCCCCTCAGGAACGAGGGCGAGGGTTTGTACTCCAATCTCTTTGTGGCTCCAAAACAGGACGGCTCCTTCCGTCCTGTTCTGGACCTAAAACTGCTCAATAAGCATGCGAACGCCAGGCGGTTCCGGATGGAATCCCTCCGATCCGTCATTACCTCAATGTCTCGAGGAGACTTCCTTGCCTCAACAGACATCAAAGATGCCTATCTCCACGTGCCAATTGCTACGGAGCACCAACGTTTTCTACGTTTTGTGATAGGAGACGACCATTTTCAGTTCGTAGCTCTGCCATTCGGTCTGGCGACAGCCCCACGGGTGTTCACCAAGATCATGGCAGCAGTGGTAGCAGTCTTGCACTCTCAGGGACACTCGGTGATCCCTTACTTGGACGATCTACTCGTCAAAGCACCATCCCTCGAGGCATGCCAACGCAGCCTGAATGTTACGCTGGAGACTCTCCAGACTTTCGGGTGGATCATCAATTTGGCAAGGTCAAATCTGTCACCGACTCAATCACTAACGTATCTCGGCATGGAGTTTCACACTCTATCAGCGATAGTGAAGCTTCCGCTGAACAAGCAGCGTTCACTGCAGACAGAGGTGCAGTCTCTCCTTCAAGGCCAGTCGCACCCCTTAAGGCGCCTCATGCACTTCCTAGGGAAGATGGTGGCAGCCATGGAGGCAGTTCCCTTTGCGCAGTTTCATCTGCGCCAACTTCAATGGGACATTCTCCGCCAATGGGACGGGCAGTCAACCTCCCTGGACAGGAAAGTCTCCTTTTCCCAGACGGCCAAGGACTCTCTGCAATGGTGGCGTATTTCCACCTCATTGTCACAGTGAAGATCCTTCCTACCCCCATCCTGGGCAGTAGTCACGACAGATACGAGTCTGTCAGGGTGGGGAGCAGTTTGTCTCCGCCACAGGGCTCAGGGGACGTGGACTCAGCAGGAGTCCACCCTTCAGATCAATGTTCTGGAAATCAGGGCAGGGTATCTTGCCTTACTAGCTTTCCAGCAGTGGCTAGAAAGAGAGCAGATCCGACTCCAGTCGGACAACTCCACAGTGGTGGCATACATCAACCACCAAGGAGAGACGCGCAGTCGGCAAGCCTTCCAGGAAGTCCGGCGAATCCTCATGTGGGTGGAGGACACAGCATCCACCATATCCGCAGTTCACATCCCGGGCGTAGAAAACTGGGAAGCAGACTTCCTCAGTCGCCAGGGTATGGACGCAGGGGAATGGTCCCTTCACCCGGACGTGTTTCAGGAAATCTGTCGCCGCTGGGGGGTGCCGGACGTCGACCTAATGGCGTCTCGGCACAACAACAAGGTCCCGGCATTTATGGCACGATCGCGCGATCACAGAGCTCTGGCGGCAGACGCCTTAGTGCAAGATTGGTCGCAGTTCCGGCTCCCATATGTGTTTCCACCTCTGGCAATCTTGCCCAGAGTACTGCGCAAAAATCAGATCCGATTGCAGCCGCGTCATACTCGTCGCCCCAGACTGGCCGAGGAGATCGTGGTACCCGGATCTGTGGCATCTCACGGTCGGCCGACCGTGGTCACTACCAGGCCGGCCAGACTTACTGTCCCAAGGGCCGTTTTTCCATCGGAATTCTGCGGCCCTGAACCTGACTGTGTGGCCATTGAGTCCTGGATCCTAGCGTCTTCAGGATTATCCCAAGGGGTCGTTGCCACCATGAAACAGGCTAGGAAGTCCACTTCTGCTAAGATCTACCACAGAACGTGGAAGATTTTCTTAACCTGGTGCTCGGCTCAGGGAGGGTCTCCCTGGCCATTTGCATTGCCTACTTTTCTTTCCTTCCTGCAATCGGGGTTAGAAAAGGGCTTGTCGCTCGGCTCCCTTAAGGGGCAAGTCTCGGCACTATCCGTGTTTTTTTTTTCGGAAGCGTCTAGCACGTCTTTCTAAGGTGCGCACGTTCCTACAGGGGGTCTGTCATATCGTACCCCCGTACAAGCGGCCGTTAGATCCATGGGATCTCAACAGGGTACTAGTTGCTCTCCAGAAGCCGCCTTTCGAGCCTCTGAAGGAAGTTTCATTTTCTCGCCTGTCACAGAAGGTGGCGTTTCTCGTTGCGATCACATCGCTTCGGCGAGTGTCTGAGCTGGCAGCTCTGTCATCCAAGGCTCCCTTCCTGGTGTTCCACCAGGACAAGGTAGTGCTGCGCACCATTCCGGAGTTTCTCCCTAAGGTCGTATCTTCATTTCATCTTAATCAGGATATATCCTTGCCTTCCTTTTGTCCTCATCCGGTTCACCGGTATGGAAAGGACTTACGTTTGTTAGATCTGGTGAGAGCACTCAGAATCTACTTTTCCCGCACGGCGCCCATGCGCCGTTCCGATGCATTTTTTGTCCTTGTCGCTGGTCCGCGCAAGGGGTTGCAGGCTTCTAAAGCCACCCTGGCTCGATGGATCAAAGAACCAATTCTAGAGGCCTACCGTTCTGCGGGGCTTCCGGTTCCTTCAGGGCTAAAAGCCCACTCACCCAGAGCCGTGGGTGCGTCCTGGGCATTACGACACCAGGCTTCGGCTCAACAAGTGTGCCAGGCAGCTACCTGGTCCAGTCTGCACACTTTCACCAAGCATTATCAGGTGCATACCTATGCTTCGGCGGACGCCAGCTTAGGTAGAAGAGTCCTGCAGGCGGCAGTGACACCCCCATAGGGGAGGGCTGTTTTGCAGCTCTAACATGCGGTATTTCTTTACCCACCCAGGGACAGCTTTTGGACGTCCCAATCGTCTGGGTCTCCCAATAGAGCGCTGAAGAAGAAGGGAATTTTGTTACTTACCGTAAATTCCTTTTCTTCTAGCTCTTATTGGGAGACCCAGCACCCGCCCTGTTGTCCTTCGGGATTTTTTTGTTGTTTGCGGGTACACATGTTGTTCATGTTGAACGGTTTTTCAGTTCTCCGATGTTACTCGGAGTTAATTTGTTTAAACCAGTTATTGGCTTTCCTCCTTCTTGCTTTGGCACTAAAACTGGAGAACCCGTGATACCACGGGGGGGTATAGCCAGAAGGGGAGGGGCCTAGCACTTTTTAGTGTAGTGCTTTGTGTGGCCTCCGGAGGCAGTAGCTATACCCAATCGTCTGGGTCTCCCAATAAGAGCTAGAAGAAAAGGAATTTACGGTAAGTAACAAAATTCCCTTCTTTTCAGAAGCGCCTGGCCAGACTTCCACAGGTACGCACGTTCCTGCAGGGGGTTTGTCACATCGTCCCTCCTTACAAGCGTCCGTTAGAACCCTGGGATCTGAACAGGGTGCTGATGGTTCTTCAGAAACCACCGTTCGAGCCAATGAGGGATATTTCTCTCTCACGCCTTTCGCAGAAAGTGGTTTTCCTAGTAGCAGTCACTTCACTTCGGAGAGTGTCTGAGCTAGCAGCGTTGTCGTGCAAAGCCCCCTTCCTGGTGTTTCACCAGGACAAGGTGGTTCTGCGTCCGGTTCCGGAATTTCTCCCTAAGGTGGTATTCCCCTTTTCATCTCAATCAGGATATCTCCTTACCCTCTTTTTGTCCTCATCCAGTTCACCAATGTGAAAAGGATTTGCACTTGTTAGATCTGGTGAGAGCACTCAGATTCTACATTTCTCGTACGGCGCCCCTGCGCCGCTCGGATGCACTCTTTGTCCTTGTCGCTGGCCAGCGTAAAGGGACACAAGCTTCCAGATCAACCCTGGCTCGGTGGATCAAAGAACCAATTCTCGAGGCTTATCGTTCCTCGGGGCTTCCGGTTCCCTCAGGGCTGAAGGCCCATTCTACCAGAGCCGTGGGAGCGTCCTGGGCCTTGCGGCACCAGGCTACGGCTCAGCAGGTGTGTCAGGCAGCTACCTGGTCGAGCCTGCACACTTTCACGAAGCACTATCAGGTGCATACCTATGCTTCGGCAGATGCCAGCCTAGGTAGGCGAGTCCTTCAGGCGGCGGTTGCCCACCTGTAGGACGGAGCCGGTTGCGGCTCTATTATGAGGTATTATTTACCCACCCAGGGACTGCTTTTGGACGTCCCAATGGTCTGGGTCTCCCAATGGAGCGACAAAGAAGAAGGGAATTTTGTTTGCTTACCGTAAATTCCTTTTCTTCTAGCTCCAATTGGGAGACCCAGCACCCGCCCCTGTTTTTTTGTGTACACATGTTGTTCATGTTGAATGGTTTCAGTTCTCCGATATTCCTTCGGATTGAATTTTCTTTAAACCAATTTAGAATTTTTTCCTCCTTCTTGCTTTTGCACCAAAACTGAGGAGCCCGTGAGCACGGGGGGTGTATAGGCAGAAGGGGAGGGGCGTTACACTTTTAGTGTAATACTTTGTGCGGCCTCCGGAGGCATAGCTATACACCCAATGGTCTGGGTCTCCCAATTGGAGCTAGAAGAAAAGGAATTTACTGTAAGTAAACAAAATTCCCTTCTTTGAGCGCTTGGTGGGGTCTCAAAGACCTGGACCCCCCACACTACGTCTCGCTCTCTGGTCTTTGTAGCAATTGCACAGATCTATAATACTCACTATTCAAAGTTGTATAGTCCATGAAGGGGTTACCAAGAATAAGTGAACAGATGTACAAATAATGGAAGTTTTCAAATAATGAGGAAAAGTCTTATCAGTAGCTTCACACAGAAAAAATGTTTTAACAAACAAAGATATGTTGGGAGAAAATAAAAAGTTAAATACTCCTTACTCCCTTGTTCTAGCTTCAAGGTTAGAAATACAGATTGTATAATTGGGTGTTTTGGAATACACGAGTTCAGTTGGTGATGCTAGCTCGAGGAGAACATGTCTTATGTATTCATTGTCTGATACATTGATATATTGGCACTGATATACAGCTAATACGGCACCGTCTCTGGATATCCCAAACGAAGACTCCATTAGCAGTCTTCACCCAAATTCCTCCCTTGACAACCTCACACCCACCTTACCAATCAGAAGTATTCACGTCCGGTGAATCTTTTGCCTCTTCTCTCCTGAAAGCTGAACCTGAGTGACTCCTCACAATATCAGTAGCAGAAAATCCTCTGAGAGCAATGACCTGAGCTCTGCGCTGATACATAATAACAAACTGATCGGGATGAGAGAGGTTTGTATGGAAGGGAATTCAGTCTTGATGTGTAACAATCAGCTGGGACAAGGTTTTGGGTCTGTATAGGGTTTTTATTCTTTCCTGGTTTTTGTTTTGTTTTGTTTTTTTTTTTTTGGTTAGAATTCAAAGGGAACCTGCCATGTTTTGATTTTAATCCGCCCCCAGTGTGTTTTAAATGATGCAACGTGCATCACCAACATGGTTTAAAAAAAAAAAGTAAAAATCCTTTATTTTAAAGACTATATGCTTGGGTGAATGCATTAAATACCTGAGCTTCTGCTGGGATCAGTCATGGTCACTCAAGTTCAGGCATGATTTCTTTTTTTTTTTTTCTTGTCACGCCCCGGTATTGTAATTGATTACACCACAGGTCCTTCACTCTCACTTCTCCACTGAGTTTCTCCCATTATGGTCACATGATTGTGACATCAGCACAGGTCCTGCAGAACCATTTCTTTTCGAATTGCCACAGGTCCTTCACTATCGCTTCTCTGCTGAGCTCCACCCATTATGGTGACATCAGCACAGGTCCTGCAGAACCACTTCTCTTCTGCTGATTACCACAGGTCCTACACTATCGCTTCTCCGCTAAGCTCCACCTATTATGGTCACATGATCGTGACATCAGCACAGGTCCTTCACCACTTCTCCAATGTTGAGCTCTGGGGCTCAGCATTAAAGTGATGAAGGACCTGTGATGAAGTCATGATCACGTGATCACAATGGGCGGAGCTTAGCGGAGAAGCGATCCTGTAGGACCTGTGGTGTAATCAATTACAATACCAGGGGCATGACTGAGAAGAAAAAAAAAATCCTGCCTGAGCAAAATCTGTGTCCCTATGAGTGAAACGTATGGCATTTACTGCATTCACCTAGGCATGTAGTGTAATTTTTTTTTTTTTTTTAAGATAAATACATGGATTTTTTTTTTCTTTTTTAAAACCATATTGTTGATGGACATTTGCATCATGTAAAACACATTGGGGTGGTTTAATATCAAACAACATTAAAGGGATCCCTTTAATGAAAGCAAGCAGAGGTCCCCATATACTGACCTCCAGCATCTCATGGCCTCAAGGCTATCTGCGCATACTTTTTTTTTTTTTAATTTACCTGCGGGTTTACACGTGGAATTAATGAGCGTGTCACTTCTCTTCCGCAGGTACCTGTGGTTTTTGCCATACATAATGGTAAACTTCGGGACCAGCCTGCGGAAAATCCGCAGTAAAACCGCACGTGGATTTCGTTGCGGTTTTGGTGCGTTTTTTTTTTCTTTTTTTCTAGTGCACACATGGCCTAAAGCTTCTGCTCTCACACAAACCCTTAGATCGCACCAACCACCAGGATTTTCCTATATAAACTAAAGCCAGTGCTATACTGGCACTATCATGCTGATTCTATACATAGCTTTAGTTATGAGATCGGATGTATAGTTTCTGAAATACAGGCAAGTAAAGTTTGTGAAATTCACTGTTATTTGATTGATAGCAGCTACAGAATATCTAATAGGTGGGTCGGCTTTTGCTAGTTATTCCTGCCCCTGTCTGCTGCCTGTCCTTCCTCCCCCTGTCTGTTATTAGAGGGGAAGGAAGGACAGGCAGACAGGAGCGGGAATTAACAGCAAAAACCGACCCTATTAGATATTCTGTAGCTGCTATCAATCAAGTAACTGCATTTCTCTTTAAAGGGGCTGTCTATGTACAGAGTTGGTGAGCACTTGTGGCTCGGTAGAGCATTAGCACTGGGGTTGAGGGAACACTTTTTTTTTTTTTTCTTTAACAAATTTTATTGAAAATTGAAATGCAAGTTACATCAGAATGTGAATCAACACATGTATCAAAGAACAATTGTAAATAGTCGCATTGCATATTATCATACCCAAAAGGATATTGAGCATGTGATAATCCATCAAGTACAACACGTGTAAAACAGAATCTATGTGTTATATTAATAAACCCATAAGCGTCCTTACATCAAGATCAGGGACGGCCCGGTGGCTCAGTGGTTAGCACTGCAGTCTTGTGAGGGCTCGGTGGTTAGCGCTGCAGTCTTGTGGGGGCTCGGTGGTTAGCGCTGCAGTCTTGTGGGGGCACGGTGGTTAGCGCTGCAGTCTTGTGGGGGCTCGGTGGTTAGCGCTGCAGTCTTGTGGGGGCTCGGTGGTTAGCGCTGCAGTCTTGTGGGGGCTCGGTGGTTAGCGCTGCAGTCTTGTGGGGGCTCGGTGGTTAGCGCTGCAGTCTTGTGGGGGCACGGTGGTTAGCGCTGCAGTCTTGTGGGGGCTCGGTGGTTAGCGCTGCAGTCTTGTGGGGGCTCGGTGGTTAGCGCTGCAGTCTTGTGGGGGCTCGGTGGTTAGCGCTGCAGTCTTGTGGGGGCTCGGTGGTTAGCGCTGCAGTCTTGTGGGGGCTCGGTGGTTAGCGCTGCAGTCTTGTGGGGGCTCGGTGGTTGGCACTGCAGTCTTGCAGTGCTGAGGTCCTGGGTTCAATTCCCACCAAGGACACCATTTGCAAGGAGTTTGTATGTTCTCCCCGTGTTTGCGTGGGTTTCCTCCGGGGTCTCCGGTTTCCTTCCACACTCGAAAGACATACAGATAGGGACTCTAGATTGTGAGCCCCAATGGGGACAGTGTTGCCAATGTATGTAAAGCGCTGTGGAATTAATAGCGCTATATAAATGAATAAAATTATTATATCATAGAGAGAAAAAAAAAAGGAAAACAAGATTAAGAGAAAAATGGAAAGAAAGTCAGAGAAAGAAAAGAGACAAAGAGAAAGACGACAACGACAGGGGAACATACAGACAATGACTGAGTAAGGGGGTGGGGGATGGGGGGATAGGAGAGCTTATATACCTCGTATTATGTCATTTAGACCATTCTAAGGTGACCAACCTCTTTGTGATAGGTAAATCTAGATCTGGAGATCAGGTGAATCTCGGAACATAATCCATGTACAATTGATTGTAGGGAGTGAGCCGCTCCATTCAACTCAAGGCGTCCATTTCTGTCCCCCAATCCTTCAGAGTGGGGCAACAGATGATCTCCATTTCTTTGTCGCTCTATTGGGAGACCCAGACAATTGGGGTGTATAGCTACTGCCTCCGGAGGCCACACAAAGTATTACACTTAAAAGTGTAAGGCCCCTCCCCTTCAGCCTATACACCCCCCCGTGGGATCACGGGCTGCTCAGTTTTCATGCTTTGTGCGAAGGAGGTCAGACATCCACGCATAGCTCCACTGTTTAGTCAGCAGCAGCTGCTGACTTTGTCGGTTGGAAGACAAGAGGGCCATACTAGGGCCCCCAGCATGCTCCCTTCTCACCCCACTTTTGTTGGTGGTGTTTGTTAAGGTTGAGGTACCCATTGCGGGTACGGAGGCTGGAGCCGACATGCTGTTTTCCTTCCCCATCCCCTTAGGGCTCTGGGTGAAGTGGGATCCTATCGGTCTCCAAGCACAGGAGACCGTGCTCCGTCCACAGCCCCTGGGAATCTGCTGGACGTGGAGATGAGTATCGTCAGGGACAGGGCCCTGCTACATTAAGGTACTCTGGGTCCCCGTACAGATCGCGCACACACACCAGCATTGCTGGGTGTGTTAGTGCGCCGGGGACAGCAGCGCGGAGCGCTGGTGCTTTACTCACTGCAGCTTTGCTGAGTGAGTTTCTGTATTAGGAACTGCCGCGCCGGCCGCTGCTGGCGGTTTTTTACACTGCGGTGCGGCTGGGACTTGTGGTGCGCCGGGGACTTCCGCGCTGGCCGTGCTTATACGACGGCCGCGCTTATAAATCGAGTCCCCGGCTTTTGCGGCCTAGTTCCGTTTCGTTCCCGCCCCCAGGCCTGCCAGTCAGGGGAAGGGCGGGACGCTGGTCAGAACGTCAGCGCCGAGAGCTGGAGTCTGCTTAGCATACTCCAACCCCCCTCACTAGGCACAGTGGGACGCTAGTTTCCCGCACTTTGTCTGGGGCACGCCCACGGCCCGCCCCTCTTCACAGGACGCCGGCAGCCATTCCTGTTTGCAGTCTGAGTAGAGAAGGGACACGAGCTCTGGGAGACCCAGGCACGGGATTCTGGCGGTCACACACCCGCTTTTCAGCGGGCGGTAAGCAGCCCTCGAGGGCTCACCCCACTAGTGCCGCAGTGTTCATTTGTACTTTATGCTTGTATGCTATACATTGCATTGTACGGTCGCTATTCTTGGCTATATACCCTCCTAGATTGCTAGACAACAGCATGTCGTCCGCAAAAAGCAAAGGGGCCAAGACACAGGCTTTCTATGCTACTTGTACCGCATGTAAGGCTGTTCTACCGGCAGGTGCCACTGACCCCCATTGTGTGCAGTGCTCGGCCCCTGTGGCACTTGCTCGGCCGGGGCCTCTGCTAGAGGTGGCCCAAGGAGAACCACCTGTGAGCACTGTCCAGGTGGCAGGGACGGAGTTTGCAGTTTTTGCTGATAAACTGTCGGTGACTATGTCTAAAATCCTTGAGACTTTGCAGTCCAGACCGGTAACTCAGACCATGGGCACTGTTGATTCAATGCTCCCTGGTTCCCCTCTTTTGGAACACATCCGTGCTCCGGGGGGGTCCCATGCATCCCGGGGTGAAGGCTCTGACACGGACGACAGTCCCAGACAACCTAAGCGAGCTCGCTATGAGCGACCCTCGACTTCATCACACTGGTCAGGGTCCCAGCAGGAAGGCTCTCTGTTTGATGAGACAGAGGTTGCTGATCAGGATTCTGATCCTGAGACTGCTCTCAATCTGGATACTCCTGATGGGGACGCAATGGTGAATGATCTCATAGCGTCCATCAATAAAATGTTGGATATTTCTCCCACAGCTCCTCCAGTGGAGGAGTCAGCTTCACAGCAGGAGAAATTCCATTTCAGGTATCCTAAGCGTAAATTGAGTACTTTTCTGGACCACTCTGACTTTAGAGAGTCAGTCCAGAAACACCACGCTTATCCAGATAAGCGTTTCTCCAAACGTCTTAAGGATACACGTTATCCCTTTCCCCCTGACGTGGTCAAAGGCTGGACCCAGTGTCCAAAGGTGGATCCCCCTATCTCCAGGCTTGCGGCTAGATCCATAGTTGCAGTGGAAGATGGGGCTTCACTTAAAGATGCCACTGACAGACAGATGGAGCTCTGGTTGAAATCCATCTATGAAGCTATCGGCGCGTCGTTTGCTCCAGCATTCGCAGCCGTATGGGCACTCCAAGCTATTTCAGCTGGTTTGGCGCAGATTGACACTGTCACACGTACATCTGTTCCGCAAGTAGCGTCCTTAACCTCTCAAATGTCTGCATTTGCGTCTTACGCTATTAATGCTGTCCTGGACTCTACAAGCCGTACGGCAGTGGCGTCCGCCAACTCCGTGGTTTTACGCAGAGCATTGTGGTTAAGGGAATGGAAGGCAGATTCTGCTTCCAAGAAGTGCTTAACCAGTTTGCCATTTTCTGGTGACAGACTGTTTGGTGAGAGATTGGATGAAATCATTAAACAGTCCAAGGGTAAGGATTCATCCTTACCTCAGCCCAGACCAAATAAACCCCAACAGAGGAAGGGACAGTCGAGGTTTCGGTCCTTTCGAGGCTCGGGCAGGTCCCAATTCTCCTCGTCTAAAAGGACTCAAAAGGATCAGAGGAGCTCAGATTCTTGGCGGGCACAGTCACGCCCAAAGAAAGCAGCCGGAGGAACCGCTACCAAAGCGGCTTCCTCATGACTTTCGGCCTCCTCTCTCCGCATCCTCGGTCGGTGGCAGGCTCTCCCGCTTTGGCGACATTTGGCTGCCACATGTCAAGGACCGTTGGGTGAGAGACATTCTGTCTCACGGGTACAGGATAGAGTTCAGTTCTCGTCCTCCAACTCGATTCTTCAGAACTTCTCCGCCTCCCGGCCGAGCCAATGCTCTTCTGCAGGCGGTGTGCTCTTTAAAGGCAGAAGGAGTGGTGATCCCTGTTCCTCTTCAGGAGCAAGGTCACGGTTTTTACTCCAATTTGTTTGTGGTGCCAAAAAAGGACGGGTCTTTCCGTCCTGTTCTGGACCTAAAACTGCTCAACAAGCATGTGAAAACCAGGCGGTTCCGGATGGAATCCCTCCGCTCCGTCATCGCCTCAATGACTCAAGGAGATTTCCTAGCATCAATAGACATCAAAGATGCTTATCTCCACGTGCCGATTGCTCCAGACCACCAGCGTTTTCTACGCTTCGTTTTAAGAGACGAACACCTTCAGTTCGTAGCCCTGCCTTTCAGTCTGGCGACAGCCCCAAGGGTCTTCACCAAGGTCATGGCAGCAGTAGTAGCAGTCCTGCACTCTCAGGGTCACTCTGTGATCCCTTACTTGGACGATCTACTTGTCAAGGCACCCTCTCAAGAGGCATGCCAACACAGCCTGAACGTTGCGCTGGAGACTCTCCAGAGTTTCGGGTGGATCATCAACTTTTCAAAGTCAAATCTGACCCCAACCCAATCGATAACATACCTTGGCATGGAGTTTCATACTCTATCAGCGATAGTGATGCTTCCGCTGGACAAACAGCGTTCACTACAGACAGGGGTGCAATCTCTCCTTCAGGGCCAGTCGCATCCCTTGAGACGCCTCATGCACTTCCTGGGGAAGATGGTAGCAGCAATAGAGGCAGTCCCTTTCGCGCAGTTTCATCTGCGTCCATTACAATGGGACATTCTCCGCCAATGGGACGGGAAGTCGACGTCCCTGGACAGGAACGTCTCCCTTTCTCAGGCGGCCAAGGATTCTCTTCAGTGGTGGCTTCTTCCCACCTCATTGTCAATAGGAAGGTCTTTCCTACCCCCATCCTGGGCGGTGGTCACAACGGACGCGAGTCTATCAGGGTGGGGAGCAGTTTTTCTCCACCACAGGGCTCAAGGTACGTGGACTCAACAAGAGTCCACACTTCAGATCAATGTTCTGGAAATCAGAGCAGTGTATCTTGCCCTACAAGCCTTCCAGCAGTGGCTAGAAGGCAAGCAGATCCGAATTCAGTCGGACAACTCCACAGCGGTGGCATACATCAACCACCAAGGAGGGACACGCAGTCGGCAAGCCTTCCAGGAAGTCCGGCGGATTCTGACGTGGGTGGAAGACACGGCATCCACCATATCCGCAGTTCACATCCCGGGCGTAGAAAACTGGGAAGCAGACTTCCTCAGTCGCCAGGGTATGGACGCAGGGGAATGGTCTCTTCACCCGGACGTGTTTCAGGAGATCTGTCGCCGCTGGGGGAGGCCGGACGTCGACCTAATGGCGTCTCGGCACAACAACAAGGTCCCAGCTTTTATGGCACGGTCTCACGATCACCGAGCTCTGGCGGCGGACGCCTTAGTTCAAGATTGGTCGCAGTTCCGGCTGCCTTATGTGTTCCCACCTCTGGCGCTGTTGCCCAGAGTGCTACGCAAGATCAGGTCCGACTGCCGCCGCGCCCTCCTCGTCGCTCCAGACTGGCCAAGGAGGTCGTGGTACCCGGATCTGTGGCATCTCACGGTAGGACAACCGTGGGCAATACCAGACCGGCCAGACTTGCTGTCTCAAGGGCCGTTTTTCCATCAGAATTCTGCGGCCCTGAGCCTGACTGTGTGGCCATTGAGTCCTGGATCCTAGCGTCTTCAGGACTATCTCAAGAGGTCATTGCCACCATGAGACAGGCTAGGAAACTATCCTCTGCCAAGATCTACCACAGGACGTGGAAGATATTCTTAACTTGGTGCTCTGCTCAGGAAGTTTCTCCCTGGCCATTTGCTTTGCCTACCTTTCTTTCCTTCCTGCAATCCGGGTTGGAAAAAGGTCTGTCGCTCGGCTCCCTTAAGGGACAAGTCTCTGCGCTATCTGTATTTTTTCAGAAGCGCCTAGCACGACTTCCTCAGGTACGCACGTTCCTGCAAGGGGTTTGTCATATCGTCCCTCCTTACAAGCGGCCGTTAGAGCCCTGGGATCTGAACAGGGTTCTAATTGCTCTCCAGAAGCCGCCTTTCGAGCCTTTGAGGGATGTTTCCCTGTCTCGCCTTTCACAGAAAGTGGCCTTTCTAGTAGCGGTCACGTCTCTTCGGAGAGTGTCCGAGCTAGCAGCGCTGTCATGCAAATCTCCCTTCCTGGTGTTTCACCAGGACAAGGTGGTTCTGCGCCCGATTCCGGAGTTTCTCCCTAAGGTGGTATCCCCCTTTCATCTCAATCAGGATATCTCCTTACCTTCTTTGTGTCCTCGTCCAGTTCATCAATGTGAAAAGGATTTGCATTTGTTGGATCTGGTGAGAGCACTCAGAATCTACATTTCCCGCACGGCACCTCTGCGCCGCTCGGATGCACTCTTTGTCCTTGTCGCCGGCCAGCGTAAAGGGTTGCAGGCTTCCAAATCCACCCTGGCTCGGTGGATCAAGGAACCAATTCTTGAAGGCTACCGTTCTGCGGGGCTTCCGGTTCCATCAGGGCTGAAGGCCCATTCTACCAGAGCCGTGGGTGCGTCCTGGGCATTACGGCACCAGGCTACGGCTCAGCAAGTGTGCCAGGCGGCTACCTGGTCGAGTCTGCACACTTTTACCAAGCATTATCAGGTGCATACCTATGCTTCGGCGGACGCCGGCCTAGGTAGACAAGTCCTTCAGGCGGCGATTGCTCACCTGTAGGAAAGGGCCGTTTTTATGGCCCTATCACGAGGTATTATTTTACCCACCCAGGGATTGCTTTTGGACATCCCAATTGTCTGGGTCTCCCAATAGAGCGACAAAGAAGAAGGGAATTTTGTTTACTTACCGTAAATTCCTTTTCTTCTAGCTCTAATTGGGAGACCCAGCACCCGCCCCTGTTTTTTTGTATACACATGTTGTTCATGTTGAATGGTTTCAGTTCTCCGATATTCCTTCGGATTGAATTTGCTTAAACCAGGTTATAATTTTTTCCTCCTTCTTGCTTTTGCACCAAAACTGAGGAGCCCGTGGGAGCACGGGGGGTGTATAGCCAGAAGGGGAGGGGCCTTACACTTTTAGTGTAGTACTTTGTGCGGCCTCCGGCATAGCATAGCTATACACCCAATTGTCTGGGTCTCCCAATTAGAGCTAGAAGAAAAGGAATTTACGGTAAGTAAACAAAATTCCCTTCTTTCTGGGGATAATAGCGGGAGCTGCAGTAACGCAATGTTTAAAAGACCTTGCTTAATTGTCTTAGCTGAGCCTGGGCTCACAGATAACGAGCATCACTGGGGGGTTGTGCACCTTCAATCCTGTGAGGCTAGTTTCACACTTGCGCTATTTTGACGCAAATGGAATCCGTCAGTAATGTAGTACAGTTCATTTATTTACAGTGGAAGCGCGTTACTATGCCGCGCGTGTGTGTGTCATGCAGTACCGCTTGTGTCCACACGATGTCGCACTTCCACTGTAAATAAATGAACTGTACTACATTACTGACGGATTCCATTTGCGTCAAAATAGCGCAAGTGTGAGTGAGCCCTGACCTGGGCGTAGACCTCCAGAATCTTGGCCCACACTTGCTGTATTGGCTGACACTCGCACCAGATATGTAGCAGACTGCCGGGGGCCGCATCTCCAACACACTTCCGACATGGAAGGGTAGATTTTGTGTAAAGTCTCCGGGCATTTGTAGCATGTAGTGATTATTTTATGGTTCTGTGCCTGTGCTTTACACGCCATCGGGAGTCTGTGCACAATAGAAGGCTCCCGCTGATCCCTTGGTATTGCCTTTCCCATTCTTTTTTTTTTTTTTTTTAAACTAAGGCTCATCATCATTCTGGTGTTGAGTAAAGCCTGCTTTTCACGAGACGGTAGATTGTGCGATTGATCGTCCCCGTCATTTTTGCGTCACGGGCAATTAGTTGCGCGTGGCACACAAACTCGTTTAATCCCCATCACACGCACTTTCCTTCCGGACGACCTCGCTGTGGGCGACGAACGTCCACTTCCTGGAGTGGGCGGGACGTTTGGCGTCACAGCGACGTCAGGCGGCCAATAGAAGTGGAGGGGCGGAGATGAGCGGGATGTAAACATCCCGCCCACCTCCTTCCTTCCATTAAGCCGTCGGGTGCTGCGGGAGGCAGGTAAAGCTGTGTTCATCATTCCCGGGGTGTCACACGGCGCAACGTGATGCCACAGAAACGATGAACAACCGCCGCCATTTTAATTGAACAACTATATGAAACCTAGCGACGAGTACACGACTCACGATTTGTGGGCGATACTGCGTCGCTAGGAGGTGTCACACGAAACCGCGTCGTGCGGTATGCCGGATGTGCGTCTCGAAAACCGTGACCCCAACGACATATCGCACGATATATCGTCTCGTGTAAAGCCCGCTTAAGAGTGGAGTTCACCTGAGATATGGGGTGTTTAGGAGTAGTGTCCTGGAGCAAAACAGAGTCAAATTGGGTTAATTTGGCACTTGTCAGCCCCCTCATGTGAAGGGCGGCCACAAATGACTGTAATTGGAGGTACGCAAATCAAGGTACTGATGGGTCCGGGAAGTTAGAGATGGTAGGACAGGGTTGGGAAGCCGACACAACCTGACCCAGCCTAACACCATGGGTCGATGGCCACACTAAGTCAGGATTGTCGAATAATGGTGTCGTGGGCCCTGGTACATACGACAAGGTCTGGTTTTTGTTCACGGTATCCCAAATCTTTACCACATCCCGAGTTAAAGAAACAGTTAGGCTATGTCCACACTTTGCGTCGTCCTACTTGCAGTTCTAAACGCACGTTTTTGCCTTAATTGATTTAGCCAAAGTTGCCTTTTTCTTAAAATTAGCGCTAAAAACGCATGCGTATTTACCGGGTTTTTGATGCATTTTCAGTGCTTTTTACCTGCTTTTTCCCTTGCGTTTTTACAGATGCGTTTTGAGCATCAAGACACTGCTAAATAAAGTTTAAACAGTCAAACAGAATGAAAAAAAGAGAAAAAAAAGCAAATCATTATATTTTTTTTAATTATTTAAGAAAATAGTTATATTTCATGAAATTATAGCAGTTTTATAATATTTATTGCTAAAATAGCAATAAAATCATAATTTTCATTAATTTAATTGTCGGACTATGTGTGTGTAAAGGGACATATTATTCCATTATTTTAATGTCTGAAAAGCATGCGTTTTTGAAGTAAAAAACAGTGTTTCTGCACCTAAAAAGCAGGAAAAACGCAGGAATTTTGATGTTTGTTGCTTTTTGATACTTCTCATTGACTTCAATGTTAGCAAAACGCTGCAGAAATGGCAAAAATAATTGACATGCTGCTTCTTTGAACGCATGGTTTTTGCCGCAAATTATGCAAATTAAACGCAGTGTTTAAAAACGCAAAGTGCGGTCAGGAAATCCCCATTTCCCATAGACTATTATGGAAAAGCAAAACGCATGCCTTTTGGCATGAAAAAGGTGCAGCTCAAAACGGACCTAAAAAGCAGCTGAAACGCAACGTGCGGACACAGCCTTAGTCACAAATAATGAACCTAATGCAGGTCAATGGGGAAAAAGAGCATTTTTGGTGCCGTGACAAATACTGGAATAGTCCTTGGAAGTCGGTAAGCCTTGTCAGAACATTAATAGTTACTATTCATCCATCACTAGTTCATACATCGGTTCTATCGCTCTTTAATGCAACCATTGTGCCGCAACACACGGAACATAAATGGATGAAACATTCTGGGGAACAAAAACGTCCGATTAAAAAAAGGTGATGTGTGAATCCGGCCTGATCTTATGAGTCGGGTTGGGGCGAGGGGTCCACGATCTTCTTGATTGACCGCTCTACACGCTTCTAATGGACTTTTGCTTTGAGTTTTCATTCACTGACTGCAAACATCTTAGAAATATTGAAGAAAAAAACAGAGCTTAATTCATCATTTGCATTTTTTGGTTTGTAGAATTGACATTTATTTATGGCAAACTCTTCAATGTGGCGCATGTGTTACATAAATTTTGCGCAAAATTAGAAATCTTTTATTTTTTTACATTTTATTTTATTATTTTTGCAACACAAATTTGCACATATGAATAATTGGCACCAAATTATCTGGAATGAAAATAATCCGACAGACGGCTGCAGAACATTTCTATCAAATTGCCAATGTATGTAAAGCACTGTGGAATTAATAGAGCTATATAAATGAATAAAATTATTATTAATTATTAAAATTGCAAAGCACAAAATTAATAAGTTGGCTTAAAATATTTAGAAAACAAATCAAAATTACACACGATGATAAAGATAAAAAAAATAAAAAAAAATCCAGAGGATAATTTTAAAATTTAAAAAAGGTTGAAAGCCAAACTCATTAGGTACATAAACAGTAAAAAAAAAATACCAAAAACTAGAAAAAAAAGGCACAAATGTAATGAAGTTAAAATAATTAGGCACAAAATAAAAATGTGAAAAATACCAAAAAAAACGAGAAAAATTAACACATTCAATGACCCTCATTCCAGAAGTTGTAGAAGCCTTTATTTATCCTGCAAATAACTTTTATATTACACCAAAATCTTACCTCTAGGTGATGTCCATTCTTTGCCTACCTGCTGATGGTTTCCCCAGTGTAATAAATGTGGTAATCTGAATATTTGTGGATTTTGCGCCCGTTTTTTGTCCTGTGGATTGTTCCCCTCAAGTCTCCACTGTCGCTCTGTTACCTGACTGGAATGTAAACACTATTAACTCTTTACTGGCTGGATACTGGATAATAATTACCAATCCCATCCACCAGCAGCTTTCCTAACAAAGCCCCCAGCAGAGGGGCCCCACGGATTTACATGGCAGCCATTTATACCAAGGATTCTGGGTTGTGACTGGTTAATACTCAGCTCATTCTTCCCTCTGTGCTCCTGATGGACGAGGGGGGTCGTGAGATGATTTAAGATGATTTACAGCCATGGGAACAGTTGTCAGGGCAAAACCACAAAATAACAGACCCCCCCGGATACTGATGGGGACAATAATGCAGGGTTTATAACAGACCGAGAATAGACGGCACCGGGGCCTGAACGTGGTCAAGTGGAGAAACTGATCAGATCCAGGGGCGACGCCGGACCCCAAACTGCTGCAAGTGGACCCCAGACAATGCTGAGACGCAGGTCAGTGCGAAACGGGGGAATGTATACTGATTATACAAGAAAGATCATATATTAGACTGAGATAAGAACTTTATAGAGAACATAATTACTATAATACTGCCCCTATGTACAAGAATATAACTACTATAATACTGCCCCCTATGTACAAGAATATAACTACTATAATACTGCCCCTATGTACAAGAATAAATCTACTATAATACTGCTCCCTATGTACAAGAATATAACTACTATAATACTGCCCCCTATGTACAAGAATATAACTACTATAATACTGCCCCCTATGTACAAGAATATATCTACTATAATACTGCCCCTATGTACAAGAATATAACTACTATAATACTGCCCCCTATGTACAAGAATATAACTACTATAATACTGTCCCCTATGTACAAGAATATAACTACTATAACACTGCTCCTATGTACAAGAATATATCTATTATAATACTGCCTCTATGTACAAGAATATAACTACTATAATACTGCCCCTATGTACAAGAATATATCTACTATAATACTGTCCCCTATGTACAAGAATATAACTACTATAATACTGCCCCTATGTACAAGAATATATCTACTATAATACTGCCCCTATGTACAAGAATATAACTACTATAATACTGCCCCTATGTACAAGAATATAACTACTATAATACTGCCCCCTATGTACAAGAATATAACTACTATAATACTGCCCCCTATGTACAAGAATATCAAGAATATAACTACTATAATACTGTCCCCTATGTACAAGAATATAACTACTATAATACTGCCCCCTATGTACAAGAATATAACTACTATAATACTGTCCCCTATGTACAAGAATATAACTACTATAATACTGCCCCTATGTACAAGAATATAACTACTATAATACTGTCCCCTATGTACAAGAATATAACTACTATAATACTGCCCCTATGTACAAGAATATAACTACTATAATACTGCTCCTATGTACAAGAATATAACTACTATAATACTGCCCCCTATATACAAGAATATAACTACTATAATACTGCCCCCTATATACAAGAATATAACTACTATAATACTGCTCCTATGTACAAGAATATAACTACTATAATACTGCCCCCTATGTACAGGAATATAACTACTATAATACTGCTCCCTATGTACAAGAATATAACTACTATAATACTTCCCTTATGTATAAGAATAGAATAAATGTAATATTGAGAAGTCTACACTTTCCTGGGTTCATCAGTTACCTCTATTCTACACCTCTGGTGATCTGCTGGATTCTTCTGGTGACGGATGTTGATATTTGCACCTTTGTTCCACTACTAGGTGTTAATTGTGTTTGACAAGACATCGATCATGAAGTGTCTGCCCCTGTATGACCCTTCCATTCTGTTTCAGGCCATTATTTGTCTTCTGGGAATGACTAGTTCAGTGATGTGAAGTCGGTTACCTGATATGTGCACGTATGTTACACCGCTATACTGCTATTACCTGGGCATAATATAATAATAATAATATTTATTCATTTATATATTCTATTCCTATATATATTGTGTCATTACACACAGAGGGATCTATTCCTATATATTATATAGAGTCGTTACACACAGAGGGATCTATTACTATATATTATATAGAGTCATTACACACAGAGGGATCTATTCCTATATATTATATAGAGTCATTACACACAGAAGGATCTATTACTATATATTATATAGAGTCATTACACACAGATGGATCTATTCCTATATATTATATAGAGTCATTACACACAGAGGGATCTATTCCTATGTATTATATAGAGTCAGTACACACAGAGGGATCTATTTCTATATATTATATAGAGTCACTACACAAAGATGGATCTATCCCTATATATTATATAGAGTCATTACACACAGAGGGCTCTATTCCTACATATTATATAGTCAATATACACAGAGGGATCTATTCCTATATATTATATAGAGTCATTACACACACAGAGGGATCTATTCCTATATATTATATAGAGTCATTACACACAGAGGGATCTATTCCTATATATTATATAGAGTCAATACACACAGAGGGATCTATTCCTATATATTATATAGAGTCATTACACACAGAGGGATCTATTCCTATATTCTCTATGGGGTTTAGGTCAGGAGAGTTTTCTGGCCAATCAAGCCCAGTGATACTGTGGTTAGTAAACCAGGTATTGGTACTTTTGGCAGTGTGGACAGGGGCCACGTCCTGCTGGAAAATGACATTTCCATCTCCAGAAAGCTTGTCAGCAGAGGGAAGCATGAAGAGCTGTACAATTTCCTGGCCGCTTGGATTGTGGCCTCTCCACTCTTCCTCCAGACTCTGGGACCGCGATCTCCAAATGAAATGCAGAATTTACTTTCATCTGAAACAACACCTTGGACACTGAGAACAGTCCAGATCTTCTTCTCCTTGGCCCAGGTAAGTCGCTTCTGGCGTTGTCTATTGGTCATGAGTAGTGACACAAGGAATGCGACACTAGTAGCCCATGTCCTGGATACGTCTGTGTGTGGTGGCTCTTGAAACACTGACTCCAGCCGCGTTCACACCTTGTGAATCTTCCCCAAATTTTTGAATGGCCTTTTCTTACCAATCCTGTCAAGGCTGCAGCTATGCCAGTTGCTTCTGCACCTTTTTCTACCACACTTTTACCTTCCACTCAACGTTCCATTAATATACTTGGATACAGCACTCTCTGAACAGCCAGCTTTTTTGGCAATGACCTTTTGTGGCTTACCCTCCTTGTGGAATATGTACAATGACTGCCTTCTGGACATCTGTCATCAGTCTTCCCCATGATTGTGTAGCCTACTGAACCAGACTAAGGGACCATTTTATACCCTTAAGAAGCCTTTGCAGGTGTTTTGTGTTAATTATTCTAATTTTCTTGAGATAATGACTTGGGTTTTCATTGGCTGTAAGCCATAGTCATCAACATGAACAGAAATAAACACTTGAAATAGATCCCTCTGTGTGTAATGACTCTATATAATATATAGGAATAGATCCCTCTGTGTGTAATGACTCTATATAATATATAGGAATAGATCCCTCTGTGTGTAATGACTATATAATATATAGGAATAGATCCCTTGGTGTGTGTAATGACTCTATATAATATATAGGAATAGATCCCTCTGTGTGTGTAATGACTCTATATAATATATAGGAATAGATCCCTCTGTGTGTGTGTAATGACTCTATATAATATATAGGAATAGATCCCTCTGTGTGTAATAACTCTATATAATATATAGGAATAGATCCCTCTGTGTGTAATGACTCTATATAATATATAGGAATAGATCCCTCTGTGTGTAATGACTCTATATAATATATAGGAATAGATCCCTCTTTGTGTAATGACTCTATAATATATAGGAATAGATCCCTCTGTGTGTAATGACTCTATATAATATATAGGAATAGATCCCTCTGTGTGTAATGACTCTATATAATATATAGGAATAGATCCCTCTTTGTGTAATGACTCTATAATATATAGGAATAGATCCCTCTGTGTGTAATGACTCTATATAATATATAGGAATAGATCCCTCTGTGTGTAATGACTCTATATAATATATAGGAATAGATCCCTCTGTGTGTAATGACTCTATAATATATGCGTTTCCCTTTTTGTATTGAATTACTGAAATTAACTTTTTGATGATATTGTAACTTTTTGCGATGCACTTGTATATACGGTGCTCAGCATAAGTGAGTACACCCCCTTTGGAAAAGTAAGATTTTAATCAATACCTCACTAAACTGAAGAAAAATTTCCAAACATTTTAACAAAATGAGTTTTACAGTATTTTTTTTAACCTATTAAATGACAGACAGATTAACAATAGAACTTTCATTACAAAATCTTCAGTTTTACTCAAAGTAGTTGATGGAAAATTAGTACACCCCACATCAAAAACTACTACATCCAATATTGTGTATGGCCGCTATGATGTGCTCAGATAGCCCCGAGTCTGCTAGTTCTGGAATGGACAACGTTACAACCTCCATCTTCCCCTTCTTCTAGAGCCTGGTCATTATAATAAGGAGATGCAGTATCACCGCCTGAACACTAGATGTCCCCACAGGTAGATGTATAAAGTATCTGAATCTCCACTAGAGAAGTACAGTACTGTATAAGATCACCTGGCTGATAACAGATAACAACAGATTGCATTTACCTGCAAATAAACCATAAATATCTTTGAGTTTTTTCTGTTCTGGTAACAAGCGTGTATGAGCGATCTATGATCGCTGCCCTCAGCCCCAGGACACTGCGGGGTCTCAGGAAATGGGGGACATTTTCCTATTGTAATTATCAGCGCTCCCCAACACTGATAATCCTGGTGAGGGGCGACGTAAAGATAGAGACAGGTCAGCACAGCCCGATCACAGCATATTCACCAACAGCAACTGACCCGGAGCAAGAATGTCACTGCAAATACAAAGACATCTACAGATCATTACTACTGCTCGTCAGGAGGTCCCCTGTGTACAGGAATATAACTGCTATAATACTGCCCCTATGTACAAGAATATAACTACTATAATACTGCCCCTATGTACAAGAATATAACTACTATAATACTGCCCCTATGTACAAGAATATTACTACTATAATACTGCCCTCTATGTACAGGAATATAACTGCTACAATACTGCCCCTATGTACAAGAATATAACTACTATAATACTGCCCCTATGTACAAGAATATAGCTACTATAATACTGCCCCTATGTACAAGAATATAACTACTATAATACTGCCCCCTATGTACAAGAATATAACTACTATAATACTGCCTCCTATGTACAAGAATATAACTACTATAATACTGCCCCCTATGTACAAGAATATAACTACTATAATACTGCCCCTATGTACAAGAATATAACTACTATAATACTGCCCCTATGTACAAGAATATAACTACTATAATACTGCCCCCTATGTACAAGAATATAACTACTATAATACTGCCTCCTATGTACAAGAATATAACTACTATAATACTGCCCCTATGTACAAGAATATAACTACTATAATACTGCCCCCTATGTACAAGAATATAACTACTATAATACTGCCTCCTATGTACAAGAATATAACTACTATAATACTGCTCCCTATGTACAAGAATATTACTATAATACTGCCCCTATGTACAAGAATATAACTACTTTAATACTGCCCCTATGTACAAGAATATAACTACTATAATACTGCTCCCTATGTACAAGAATATAACTGCTATAATACTGCTCCCTATGTACAAGAATATAACTACTATAATACTGCCCCTATGTACAAGAATATAACTACTATAATACTGCTCCTATATACAAGAACATAACTACTATAATACTGCCCCTATGTACAAGAATATAACTACTATAATAGTGCTCCTATGTACAAGAATATAACTACTATAATACTGCCCCTATATACAAGAATATAACTACTATAATACTGCTCCTATATACAAGAATATAACTACTATAATACTGCCCCCTATGTACAAGAATATAACTACTATAATACTGCCCCTATGTACAAGAATATAACTACTATAATACTGCTCCTATGTACAAGAATATAACTACTATAATACTGCCCCTATATACAAACAAGAATATAACTGCTATAATACTGCCTGTGTATATAAACCCTGATATAGTATGTTGTGATGTGGGGTGGTCTGTGCTCGGATGTCTCCGCTCTCGGGGGTCGTCGGTGCTCGGATGTCTCCGCTCTTGGAGGTCGTCGGTGCTCGGATGTCTCCGCTCTCGGGGGTCGTCGGTGCTCGGATGTCTCCGCTCTCGGGGGTTGTCGGTGCTCGGATGTCTCCGCTCTCGGGGGTCGTCGGTGCTCGGATGTCTCCGCTCTCGGGGGTCGTCGGTGCTCGGATGTCTCCGCTCTCGGGGGTCGTCGGTGCTCGGATGTCTCCGCTCTCGGGGGTCGTCGGTGCTCGGATGTCTCCGCTCTCGGGGGTCGTCGGTGCTCGGATGTCTCCGCTCTCGGGGGTCGTCGGTGCTCGGATGTCTCCGCTCTCGGGGGTCGTCGGTGCTCAGATGTCTCCGCTCTCGGGGGTCGTCGGTGCTCGGATGTCTCCGCTCTCGGGGGTCGTTGGTGCTCGGATGTCTCCGCTCTTGGGGGTCGTCGGTGCTCGGATGTCTCCGCTCTCTGGGGTCGTCGGTGCTCGGATGTCTCCGCTCTCGGGGGTCGTCGGTGCTCGGATGTTTCCGCTCTCGGGGGTCGTCGGTGCTCGGATGTCTCCGCTCTCGGGGGTTGTCGGTGCTCGGATGTCTCCGCTCTCGGGGGTTGTCGGTGCTCGGATGTCTCCGCTCTCGGGGGTCGTCGGTGCTCGGATGTCTCCGCTCTCGGGGGTCGTCGGTGCTCGGATGTCTCCGCTCTCGGGGGTCGTCGGTGCTCGGATGTCTCCGCTCTCGGGGGTCGTCGGTGCTCGGATGTCTCCGCTCTTGGGGGTCGTCGGTGCTCGGATGTCTCCGCTCTCGGGAGTGGTCGGTGCTCGGATGTCTCCGCTCTCGGGGGTGGTCGGTGCTCGGATGTCTCCGCTCTTGGGGGTCGTCGGTGCTCGGATGTCTCCGCTCTCGGGGGTCGTCGGTGCTTGGATGTCTCCGCTCTCGGGGGTCGTCGGTGCTCGGATGTCTCCGCTCTCGGGGTTCGTCGGTGCTCGGATGTCTCCGCTCTCGAGGGTTGTCGGTGCTCGGATGTCTCCGCTCTCGGGGGTGGTCGGTGCTCGGATGTCTCCGCTCTCGGGGGTCGTCGGTGCTCGGATGTCTCCGCTCTTGGGGGTCGTCGGTGCTCGGATGTCTCCGCTCTCGGGGGCGGTGGGGCTGATGTTACTGTATAGCTGTTTTTGGTTACTATGTGACACGTGCTGTTGCTGCTCATTGTCTTCTGGGACAGATTCTCGTCTTTGGAGGTTTCTTCTGACACTCTTAGGCCCGGGGCGCTGTCTCTGTGGCACGCTAATTATACAGGGTGACTTCCTGCAGGAATGTGGTAGCCATGGACCGTATCTTCCAGATCAGGATGCCGTGCCGCAGAGACGGGCACCGGGGCCGGTGGCTTGTGCTGAGGTTTCGTGTCCTTGTAGTGAGCAGTCCTATAGACAATGGCGCCGCGCCTGTGGCTTGTGTTGTTACTGGCCCTGAGCCATATGTGACCCTGAGCCAACACAGCGCGGGATCCGTGTGGAGCAGCCCCGAGCAGGACGTCAGGTGAGTGCGGACGTGTGTAGTGATCTGTGGAAGAGATCATATACAGTATATGGGTGATCTATAGGGTATGGGCCACAGCTGAGATTATATACAGCATATAGGTGATCTATAGGGTATGGGCCACAGCTGAGATCATATACATTATATAGGTGATCTATAGGGTATGGGCCACAGCTGAGATCATATACATTATATGGGTGATCTATAGGGTATGGGCCACAGCTGAGATCATATACATTATATGGGTGATCTATAGGGTATGGGCCACAGCTGAGATCATATACAGTATATAGCTGATCTATAGGGTACAGGCCACAGCTGAGATCATATACATCATATAGGTGATCTATAGGGTATGGCCCTTAGCGGAGATGATATACAGTATATAGGTGATCTATAGGGTACAGGCCACAGCTGAGTTCATATACAGTATATAGGTGATCTATAGGGTACAGGCCACAGCTGAGATCATATACAGTATATAGGTGATCTATAGGGTACAGGCCACAGCTGAGATCATATACAGTATATAGGTGATCTATAGGGTACAGGCCACAGCTGAGATCATATACAGTATATAGGTGATCTATAGGGTACAGGCCACAGCTGAGATCATATACAGCATATAGGTGAACTATAGGGTATGGGCCTTAGCGGAGATGATATACAGTATATAGGTGATCTATAGGGTATGGGCCACAACGGAGATCATATACGGTATATAGGTGATCTATAGGATATGGGCCACAGCTGAGATCATATACGGTATATAGGTGATCTATTGGGTATGGGCCACAGCGGAGATCATATACAGTATATAGGTGATCTATAGGGTATGGACCACAGTGGAGATCATATACAGTATATAGGTGATCTATAGGGTAGGGGCCACAGTGGAGATCATATACAGTATATAGGTGATCTATAGGGTATGGACCACAGTGGAGATCATATACAGTTTATAGGTGAGCTATAGGGTATGGGCCACAGTGGAGATCCTATACAGTATATAGGTGATCTATAGGGTATGGGCCTTAGCGGAGATGATATACAGTATATAGGTGATCTATAGGGTATGGGCCACAGCGGAGATCATATACGGTATATAGGTGATCTATAGGATATGGGCCACAGCTGAGATCATATCCGGTATATAGGTGATCTATTGGGTATGGGCCACAGCGGAGATCATATACAGTATATAGGTGATCTATAGGGTATGGACCACAGTGGAGATCATATACAGTATATAGGTGATCTATAGGGTATGGGCCACAGTGGAGATCATATACAGTATATAGGTGATCTATAGGGTATGGACCACAGTGGAGATCATATACAGTTTATAGGTGAGCTATAGGGTATGGGCCACAGTGGAGATCCTATACAGTATATAGGTGATCTATAGGGTATGGACTACAGTGGAGATCATATACAGTATATAGGTGATCTATAGGGTATGGGCCACAGCGGAGATCATATACAGTATATAGGTGATCTATAGGGTATGGACCACAGTGGAGATCATATACAGTATATAGGTGATCTATAGGGAATGGGCCACAGTGGAGATCCTATACAGTATATAGGTGATCTATAGGGTATGGGCAACAGTGGATATCATATACAGTATATAGATGATCTATAGGGTATGGACCAGAGTGGATATCATATACAGTATATAGGTGACCTATATAATATGGACCACAGCAAAGATCATAAACAGTATATGGGTGATCTATAGGGTATGGGCCACAGTGGAGATCCTATACAGTATACAGTTGATCTATAGGGTATGGGCCACAGCGAAGATCATATACAGTATATAGGTGATCTATAGGGTATGGGCCACCACGGAGATCATATACAGTATATAGGTGATCTATAGGGTATGGGCCACAGCGGAGATCATATACAGTATATAGGTGATCTATAGGGTATGGGCCACAGTGGAGATCCTGTAATTACTGGGCAGATGGACGAGGATTAGGATTTATTTAGCTCTGTGAAGTGACTTGTTTGTGTGGCAAATGGAGAAGAAATTTAGTATCAATATGGGCTCAGTGGTTAGCACAATACAATGACTCAGTGGTTAGCACTATACGGTGGCTCAGTGGTTAGCACTGTACGGTGGCTCAGTGTTTAGCACTATATGGTGGCTCAGTGTTTAGCACTATACAGTGGATCAGTGGTTAGCCCTCTATGGTGGATCAGTGGTTAGTACTGTGTGGTGCATCAATGGTTAGCACTGTACGGTGGCTCAGTGGTGAACACTATACAATTGTTAAGTGGTTAGCACTATACGGTGGCTCAGTGGTTAGCACTATACTGTGGCTCAGTGATTAGCACTAATGCGGATCAGTGATTAGCACTGTACGGTGGCTCAGAGGTTAAGCATTATAAGGTGGCTCAGTGATTACCACTATACGGTGGCTCAGTTATTAGCACTAATGTGGATCAGTGATTAGCACTGTTCGGTGTCTCAGAGGTTAAGCATTATATAGTGGCTCAGTTTGTTAGCACTATACGGTGACTCAGTTGTGAGAACTATCCGATGGCTCAGTGGTTAAGCACTTTATGGTGGCTCAGTGGTTAGCACTATTAATTTATAGTATTTGGTTCTTGGGTTCAAAGGAGTTTGTATGTTCTCCCATTGTTTTTGTTTCCTTTCACACTCTAATGACATACAAATAGGGAATGTAGATTGTGAGTCTCAATGGGGACAGGGATGATAAGTATATGAATTGTTATGGAATTAATAGCGCTTATATAAGTGAGTAAAAGAAATAAAATAAAACAAATATCCTGTGGTGATTCTACTCCGGGATTTAGAGAAAAGAGAAGTGACAAGGTTTAGAAAATCATCTTTTATCACTTTCTATAAGTGAGCTCTCCCAGGCTATGGAGCTCTGCCAGGCTATGGAGCTCTCCCAGGCTATGGAGCTCTGCCAGGCTATGGAGCTCTCCCAGGCTATGGAGCTCTTCCAGGCTATGGAGCTCTGCCAGGCTATGGAGCTCTGCCAGGCTATGGAGCTCTCCCAGGCTATGGAGCTCTCCCAGGCTATGGAGCTCTGCCAGGCTATGGAGCTCTGCCAGGCTATGGAGCTCTTCCAGGCTATGGAGCTCTGCCAGGCTATGGAGCTCTTCCAGGCTATGGAGCTCTTCCAGGCTATGGAGCTCTGCCAGGCTATGGAGCTCTTCCAGGCTATGGAGCTCTTCCAGGCTATGGAGCTCTTCCAGGCTATGGAACTCTTCCAGGCTATGGAGCTCTTCCAGGCTGTGGAGCTCTCCCAGGCTATGGAGCTCTGCCAGGCTATGGAGCTCTTCCAGGCTATGGAGCTCTCCCAGGCTATGGAGCTCTGCCAGGCTATGGAGCTCTGCCAGGCTGTGGAGCTCTCCCAGGCTGTGGAGCTCTCCCAGGCTGTGGAGCTCTCCCAGGCTACGGAGCTGTGCCAGGCTATGGAGCTCTTCCAGGCTATGGAGCTCTTCCAGGCTATGGAGCTCTGCCAGGCTATGGAGCTCTCCCAGGCTATGGAGCTCTTCCAGGCTATGGAGCTCTCCCAGGCTGTGGAGCTCTTCCAGGCTATGGAGCTCTGCCAGGCTATGGAGCTCTACCAGGCTATGGAGCTCTCCCAGGCTATGGAGCTCTGCCAGGCTTTGGAGCTCTGCCAGGCTATGGAGCTCTTCCAGGCTATGGAGCTCTCCCAGGCTATGGAGCTCTGCCAGGCTTTGGAGCTCTGCCAGGCTATGGAGCTCTCCCAGGCTATGGAGCTCTCCCAGGCTGTGGAGCTCTGCCAGGCTGTGGAGCTCTTCCAGGCTATGGAGCTCTTCCAGGCTATGGAGCTCTTCCAGGCTATGGAGCTCTTCCAGGCTATGGAGCTCTGCCAGGCTATGGAGCTCTTCCAGGCTATGGAGCTCTGCCAGGCTATGGAGCTCTTCCAGGCTATGGAGCTCTTCCAGGCTATGGAGCTCTGCCAGGCTGTGGAGCTCTCCCAGGGTATGGAGCTCTCCCAGGCTATGGAGCTCTTCCAGGCTTTGGAGCTCTGCCAGGCTATGGAGCTTTCCCAGGCTATGGAGCTTTCCCAGGCTATGGAGCTCTGCCAGGCTTTGGAGCTCTGCCAGGCTATGGAGCTCTTCCAGGCTATGGAGCTCTGCCAGGCTATGGAGCTCTCCCAGGCTATGGGGCGGATGCCGCCTGGAAGATAACTCCGCCTCCAGAGATTATTTTAAATAAAAAAGTCGTTACCGTTGCGATGAGTGACGTCCGCTCACTGCAGAGCTGTGTGTGATTATAACTGACACTTCTGCAGGTGCTGCTCAGCTTCAGCCTCCAGCTCGCAGGCAGACAGTGCTGCAATATTGTTGCAATGAAGCAGAGCTCAGGGAGCTGTAAAAAATGTATTTGCAAGAAGTTAAATTCATTTCTCCTGTTCTGTGTCATTTACTTGTCACACTGGTAACGCCCCTTTTATTTAAAATAATCCCTGGAGGCGGAGTTATCTTCCAGGCAGCATCCGCCCCGAAGCCTGGAAGAGCTCATTTACATAAAGTGACAAAAGATGATTTTTCCACTACAAGGCATCTGATATGAAGCAGACAGGCAGGACAGACATTGTTCAGCATTCTATAACCTATATGCCTAAATTAATAGATTAGATGGGTCAAATGTGGTGACAGATTCTCTTTAGAGGAAAAGAGGTGACAAATCATAAATGGTGATTCTTTAATGTACCAGTATTGGCACTATGGATTCTTTACTGTAAGAGCAGTGAGATTATAGATTTTTTATTATACAAGCAGTGATGCTATGAACTCTTTACTATAAGAGCAGTGAGACTATGAATTGTTTAAAGTGTGAGCAGTGAGCTTCTAGATTCCTTACTGTAAGAGCTGGGGGACTATAGATATACTGTACAAGCAGTGCCACCATGGATTCTTTACCATGTTAGCAGGGACACTATGGATTCCTTACTGTACAAGCAGTGCCACCATGGATTCTTTACCATGTTAGCAGGGACACTATGGATTCCTTACTGTACAAGCAGTGCCACCATGGATTCTTTACCATGTTAGCAGGGACACTATGGATTCCTTACTGTACAAGCAGTGCCACCATGGATTCTTTACCATGTTAGCAGGGACACTATGGATTCCTTACTGTACAAGCAGTGCCACCATGGATTCTTTACCATGTTAGCAGGGACACTATGGATTCCTTACTGTACAAGCAGTGCCACCATGGATTCTTTACCATGTTAGCAGGGACACTATGGATTCCTTACTGTACAAGCAGTGCCACCATGGATTCTTTACCATGTTAGCAGGGACACTATGGATTCCTTACTGTATGAGCAGTGCCACCTTGGATTCTTTACTGTATGAGCAGTGACACTACAGATTCCTTACGGTTGGAGCATTGAGATTATGGAGCTCTATCACATGATGTTGTGATCGCTGGTTCACTGCATGAATTCTAGAAGGTCCTGGACATTCTCGGGACTAGACTCTGATGAGACGTTGATCTAGTAATTTATTATACCTGCAACATCTGGAGTCGGAAAGGACTTATGTTGCTGGCGGGGGCCCCTGCCGCTTCAGGGGCTGCTCTTATCGGGGTGCGCTGCAGCGGCTCGAGTGGTGTCCGGACCCGGGCTCGCACGGCCGTCCGTCCTCACAACCGTCGGAAAGGGGGTATTTACAGGGGGGATTGATGTGTCGGTGACGCCACCCGTGGGTTGCGGTAAGGGATTGTGGCACTGCCGCTGCCTGGTGATGGGGCGCCTGGGGCTGATGGAGCGGGGCAGGTAGATGGTATCCCCTCCATGGGTAGGGGAGGTGTAGTCCCGGGGCCCGAGGGTTGAACACGGGAGTAATGGCTGCTGGAGGCGGCGTGCCGGGTTGGACCGGGGGTCAATGGTGTACTCAGTTCAGTATTCTCACACGAGTCCAGTGGTAAACCAAGTTGCCAGTGACCGGCTGCCGTTGGAGGGTGTATTCAGGTCCCACACCCGGGTAAGTGAACAGGTGTCCCTTCCTCCTGCATGTTGGGTTTGTCTCTTCTGTCGGACGACTCCGCTTGGAACGGGGAAGTCCACTCCCGGAACTGTGTATGTTGTGAGCTGTGGCCCGCAAAATCTGACCCTTGGGATTTCTGTGGGTTCTGACGGACACCCTATCCCCCGTGTTGGGCTTCCGTTTTGCTCTCTGGGCTTCTGGAGAACAAGGCCTGAAACCTTGTCCTCTGCTGGTCGATTAAGAAGGGGTATGCAACCTTCCTCATCCTAGGGTCCAGGCACCCTGTCTGTGCACGGCCTCCGGATCGGATTTCTGCTGTCGGCACCGGTGGGCTACAACCCTGCCCCAGTCCACTGTAGGTCTCCCGCGACCGGATCTCCGTTGCCTGTGGCCCTGTTTGCTGTCTGCCACCTAGCCAGGTAGTCCAAGGGCCCCTACCCCTGACTACACTTCACTTCAGCTCCAACCTCTACTGTCCACTTCAACTGTCAACTCTGTTCTCCTACTCAGACTCAGACTCAAACTTAGACTTAGTCTTGACTTAGACTTGACTTAGACTGAAGTGTTCCCGCCCCTGACACCTCAGGGCCCCATAGGTTGGCATTCTCATCCGCCTGATCCCACCCACTGGTGTGCCCCTATTATCATGAGGGGGTGGCTAGGGTTTAATAGCTGTGTGCCTAAGTGTGGGTTTTGGTGGTAATAAGGAGGATGGACACTTTTGTGACTGCCTGGTTTTGTTAGGGGGTCACACTTATTCCCTTATTACGGGGTCTCGCTCATTACCGTTCAGCTATGAGGACCTTGGAGAGACGTGGCTAAACCTGGATTGTGCCGACAATATGGCTTTTGGGTGGTACAATCTGTGCATAACACCCCATGTGAGAGAAAGTGAATTGTGATCTAAGCGAAGGACAAGGCCCAAGAGTCAGGGAAATGGTGAATGAAAATGTTCATTACCGTAATCCGGGTCCAGTTTGATCCTCGCTATGGGCCTTTTTACTTTTATGCCGGCCGCTGTGCGGGACAAACATTTTGGTAGTTTGTGCCAGATATTAAAATGAGACTCAATGCCCAAAATGCACCAGAAGTAGTTTCCATCCCGAATCAGAGAATCAGAGGGAATGAAGGCTATAAAGAGAAAACCTGATCTAAACGGTAAAAGAAAAATAACCAACTGCAAGCAAGGAAGCAATGTGATCTATGGAAAAACTTACTAAAAGTATATCATTTTATTTATTACAAACCATGACTATATCCCAGATTATTTGTTTCCATCATTTCTAGGATGAGGCAGGGGCGCAGTACTATCTGTGCCTACATTCTTTACAGTGAGAGAGAGAGAGGAAGTCAGTGTTACCTGTGCCTACATAATTTACAGTGAGAGAGAGGAAGTCAGTACTATCTGTGCCTACATAATTTACAGTGAGAGGAAGGCAGTACTATCTGTGCCTACATAATTTACAGTGAGAGAGAGAGAAAGAGAGAGAGGAAGTCACTACTACCTGTGCCTACATCATTTACAGTGAAAGAGAAAGGCAGTACTATCTCTGCCTACATCATTTACAGTAAGAGAGAGAGACTAAGGCAGTACTATGTGTGCCTACATCGTATACATCATATACAGTGAGAGAGAGAGAGGAAGTCAGTACTATTTGTGCCTACATCATTTACAGTGAGAGAGAGAGGAAGGCAGTACTATCTGTGCCAACATCATTTACAGTGAGAGAGAGAGGAAGGCAGTACTATCTGTGCCTACATCATTTACAGTGAGAGAGAGAGAGAGAGAGAGGAAGGCAGTACTATCTGTGCCTACATCATTTACAGTGAGAGAGAGAGAGGAAGGCAGTACTATCTGTGCCTACATCATTTACAGTGAGAGAGAGAGGAAGGCAGTACTATCTGTGCCTACATCATTTACAGTGAGAGAGGGAGGAAGTTTAGTACTATCTGTGCCTACATTGTTTTCAGTGAGAGAGAGAGTAAGGCAGAACTATTTGTGCCTACATAATTTACAGTGAGAGAGAGGAAGGCCACACTATCTGTGCCTACATCATTTACAGTGAGAGAGGGAGGAACTCAGTACTATCTGTGCCTACATCATTCCATGTAGAAAGGCAGGAATGTAGTACTATATGTGACTACATGATTGCACGCAGACATGGATAGATTTATTGTTTCCATCATTTACAGGATGAGGCAGGGGCACAATACTATCGATGCCTACATTATTTACAGTGAGAGAGAGGAATGCAGTACTATCTGTTCCTCTATTTACAGTTAGTACTGCCTTCCTCTCTTTCCATCTGTGCCTACATCATTTAAAGTGAGAGAGGGGAAGACAGTACTATCTGTACCTATATTTACAGTTAGAGAGGAATGCAATACTATCTGTGCCTGCATTTAAAAAGCGAGCGAGAGAGAGGAAGTCAGTACTATCTGTACCAACATAAATACATCCTCACAGTAGACAGTAGATACAAGGGTTATCCAACAGTATCACACATGAGGGGCTTAAATCGTCCTAAGACGGTGTCACACCTCCTAGGCTTAGCTACATCAGCTTATGGTGCATATTAAGCTTAGATGCAGTGTCACCTGCGCTCAGGTACACAGTGCGGGTAGGGTTAATCCCGGCTCTCCTGCTGTGTCCCATGCTGTCAAGGACACCCAAGTGGCATTAACATAACAATAGTGTCAGCCCCAGGAGGACACTTCACTCTGGGCCGGTCTCCTAGCAGCCCTGTTTACCTGTGGTATGTGCCGCTTCACCTGTGGCATGCAGAGCACACCTGAGCGCATGAGGCTGACACCGATCCCGGGATCCTGACACCAGTATCCGACAGGTAACACCCGCCATTAGGGGGCACTCGCTTCTGAGCCCCCTCTTACTGGAAACGAAAAGCCTTACAATAGCGGATGCAGTTTTGTAGGACGCAGGCAAGTAATGAGGGTCTATGCTGCAATGAGGTCACCCCTCCCCCCATAACCAACGTCATACCAGGAGACTGGGGTCCTAAAACCACAGGAGCCCTTTCTACGGCCTCTTATTGGACCCCCTTTATATGGCCTCTTATTAGACCCCTTTATACGATCTCTTATTGGACCCCTTTATACGGCCTCTTATTGGACCCCTTTATACGGCCTCTTATTAGACCCCTTTATATGGTCTCTTATTGGACCCCTTTATACGGCCTCTTATTAGACCCCTTTATACGGCCTCTTATTGGACCCCTTTATATGGCCTCTTATCAGACCCCTTTATACAGCCTCTTATTGGACCCCTTTATACAGCCTCTTATCAGACCCCTTTATACAGCCTCTTATTGGACCCCTTTCTACGGCCTCTTATTGGACCCCTTTATACAGCCTCTTATTGGACCCCTTTATACAGCCTCTTATCAGACCCCTTTATACAGCCTCTTATTGGACCCCTTTCTACGGCCTCTTATTGGATCCCTTTATACGTCCTCTTATTGGACCCCTTTATACGGCCTCTTATTGGACCCCTTTATACGGCCTCTTATTGGACCCATTTATACAGCCTCTTATTGGACCCCTTTATATGGTCTCTTATTGGACCCTTTTATACGGTCTCTTATTGGACCCTTTTATACGGTCTCTTATTGGACCCTTTTATACGGTCTCTTATTGGACCCTTTTATACGGTCTCTTATTGGACCCCTTTATATGGTCTCTTGTTGGACCTTTTTATATGGTCTCTTATTGGACCCCTTTATACGGTCTCTTATTGGCCCCCTTTATACGGTCTCTTATTGGACCCCTTTATATGGTCTCTTATTGGACCTTTTTATATGGTCTCTTATTGGACCCCTTTATACGGTCTCTTATTGGCCCCCTTTATACGGTCTCTTATTGGACCCCTTTATATGGTCTCTTATTGGACCTTTTTATACGGCCTCTTATTGGACCCCTTTATATAGCCTCTTATTGGACCCCTTTATACAGCCTTTTATTAGACCCATTTATACGGCCTCTTATCAGACCTCTTTATACGGTCTCTTATCGGACCCCTTTATATGGTCTCTTATTGGACCCCTTGATACGGTCTCTTATTGGACCCCTTTATACGGTCTCTTATTGGCCCCCTTTATACGTCCTCTTATTGGGCCCCTTTATACGGTCTCTTATTGGACCCCTTTATACGGTCTCTTATTGGACCCCTTTATACGGTTTCTTATTGGCCCCCTTTATACGGCCTCTTATTAGACCTTTTTATACGGCCTCTTATTGGAACCCTTTATACAGCCTCTTATTGGACCCCTTTATACATCTTCTTATTAGACCCCTTTATACGGCCTCTTATTGGACCCCTTTATACGGCCTCTTATTAGACCCCTTTATACGGCCTCTTATTGGACCCCTTTATACAGCCTCTTATTAGACCCCTTTTTACTGCCTCTTATTGGACCCCTTTATACGGCCTTTTATTAGACCCCTTTATACGGCCTCTTATTAGACCCCTTTAAACATCTTACTGTGTGGTATGAACAAGTCAGTATCTGGATCCATTTACTTCCTGGAATTTTGCATAAATTGATAGTTTGTTACAATGTATCAGTGAAAAACAAATGTAGCAATTTGTCGTCTGGACTGGATACAATTGTAACAAACCCTCAGCAGCCATTATTATCAGCTCTCTATGGCTTATTTAACTGGGAACTAATAAATTACTGAGGATGGAAACAAAACCAAAATCTGACATTTTCATTATTGAATGATTGAGCTGTTACAGTAAAAACCTCTGACCCCCAGAATCAGATACATAATATAATTATTTATTATTAAAGCCCATTATTTCCAGGGTTCTGTACATGTGGAGAGGATTGCATACATATAACACGTATATAACACATCTGAATAATAGTAAACAGTGACAAACAGATACAAAGGGGAGAGGACCCCAAGGGCTGACAATCTACAGGATACAGAGGAGGGAGACAGTAGATCGGAAGCATATCCATAAACAATAATAGTATTCAATTATCACTAAGAGGACAATGGAATGTGAGGGCAGAATAAAGCCCCCAATACACATATACACATACAGTATGACCACTGATGATAACAGGTTCAGGTGGCAGGCTCATGTGTATGGGGGCACCAGATTAATAATAATAATTTTATTCATTTATATAGCGCTATTAATTCCACAGCGCTTTACATACATTGGCAACACTGTCCCCATTGGGGCTCACAATCTAGAGTCCCTATCTGTATGTCTTTCAAGTGTGGGAGGAAACCGGAGACCCCGGAGGAAACCCACGCAGACACAGGGAGAACATACGAACTCCTTGCAGATGGTGTCCTTGGTGGGATTTGAACCCAGGACCCCAGCGCTGCAAGACTGCAGTGCTAACCACTGAGCCACCACAAGACTGCAGTGCTAACCACTGAGCCACCATAAGACTGCAGTGCTAACCACTGAGCCACCACAAGACTGCAGTGCTAACCACTGAGCCACCATAAGTGCAGTGCTAACCACTGAGCCACCGTGCCGCCCTACCAGATAATTGATTGTCGGGGAGTTAAGGATCCAATATATATATATTCGGTTTGACATTCCTTTTGTTCTCGCAGAGCTACGCCAGCTCTTGACCATGGAGAACATGGGAGCGAGGCCATATCTAATACGTGTCCTTATCCAGATATATCTCCTATTAGTTATGGCCTCCTCTGCACTTACAGTGTATGGAGAAAAGTAAGTGCCCCCCACACACCACACACCACACATCCCCTCTGCAGATATAACGGCTCCCGCTCTTCCGGGAAGGATTTCTACAAGATTGTGGAGGGAATATTTGTGTCTTCATCCAGAAGAGCATTTGTGAGTGACCCTGATGTTGGGGGGAGGCCGGGCTCACAATCTACGTTCTAGTTGTCGGATGGGGCTGAGGTCCGGGTTCTGTGCGGCCGCTCATGTTATTCCATCAAACTCCCCCCTCCGTGTCTGTATGAACCTCGTGCACTGGACAGGTATGAAGACTAGAAAAGAGTCTTCCCCAAACTGTTCCCACAAAGCTGGAGCTACGATTGTCCACAATGTCTTGTGTTGAAGAATTAAGGGTTCCCTTTACTTGAATTTAGAGGCCGCCCCCTAATAACAGTGCGGAGCATCATCCTCCTCCTCCATCTGTACAGCAGGCACAATGCAGTCAGGGGGTAACATCCTCCATCACCAAACCCAGACTCCTCCACCAGACGTAAATAGAGAAGTGCGATCCATTACTGCACAGAACATGTCTCCTCCAGAGTCCGGTGGTGTCGGCTTTACAACGCTCCACCCAACACGCAGCATTGTGCTTGGTGATGTATGGCTCGGCATTGTGCTTGGTGATGTATGGCTCGACATTGTGCTTGGTGATGTACGGCTCGGCATTGTGCTTGGTGATGTATGGCTCGGCATTGTGCTTGGTGATGTACGGCTCGACATTGTGCTTGGTGATGTATGGCTCGACATTGTGCTTGGTGATGTACGGCTCAGCATTGTGGTTGGTGATGTACGGCTCGGCATTGTGCTTGGTGATGTACAGCTCAGCATTGTGCTTGGTGATGTATGGCTCGGCATTGTGCTTGCTGATGTATGGCTCGGCATTGTGCTTGGTGATGTATGGCTCGGCATTGTGCTTGGTGATGTACGGCTCGACATTGTGCTTGGTGATGTATGGCTCAGCATTGTGCTTGGTGATGTACGGCTCGGCATTGTGCTTGGTGATGTATGGCTCAGCATTGTGCTTGGTGATGTGCGGCTCGGCATTGTGCTCGGTGATGTATGGCTCAGCATTGTGCTTGGTGATGTACGGCTCGGCATTGTGCTTGGTGATGTACGGCTCGGCATTGTGCTTGGTGATGTATGGCTCAGCATTGTGCTTGGTGATGTATGGCTCGGCATTGTGCTTGGTGATGTACAGCTCGGCATTGTGCTTGGTGATGTACGGCTCGGCATTGTGCTTGGTGATGTATGACTCAGCATTGTGCTTGGTGATGTACGGCTTGGCATTGTGCTTGGTGATGTATGGCTCGGCATTGTGCTTGGTGATGTGCGGCTCGGCATTGTGCTTGGTGATGTATGGCTCGGCATTGTGCTTGGTGATGTATGGCTTGGCATTGTGCTTGGTGATGTACGGCTCAGCATTGTGCTTGGTGATGTGCGGCTCGGCATTGTGCTTGGTGATGTACGGCTTGGCATTGTGCTTGGTGATGTACGGCTCGGCATTGTGGTTGGTGATGTATGGCTCAGCATTGTGCTTGGTGATGTGTGGCTCGGCATTGTGCTTGGTGATGTACGGCTCAGCATTGTGCTTAGTGATGTATGGCTCGGCATTGTGCTTGGTGATGTACGGCTCGGCATTGTGCTTGGTGATGTATGGCTCAGCATTGTGCTTGGTGATGTATGGCTCGGCATTGTGCTTGGTGATGTACGGCTCGTCATTGTGATTGGTGATGTATGCCTCGTCATTGTGATTGGTGATGTACGGCTCAGCATTGTGCTTGGTGATGTACGGCTCGGCATTGTGCTTGGTGATGTATGGCTCGGCATTGTGCTTGGTGATGTACGGCTCGGCATTGTGCTTGGTGATGTACGGCTCGGCATTGTGCTTGGTGATGTACGGCTCGGCATTGTGCTTGGTGATGTACGGCTCGGCATTGTGCTTGGTGATGTACGGCTCGGCATTGTGCTTGGTGATGTACGGCTCGGCATTGTGCTTGGTGATGTACGGCTCGGCATTGTGCTTGGTGATGTACGGCTCGGCATTGTGCTTGGTGATGTACGGCTCGGCATTGTGCTTGGTGATGTACGGCTCGGCATTGTGCTTGGTGATGTACGGCTCGGCATTGTGCTTGGTGATGTACGGCTCGGCATTGTGCTTGGTGATGTACGGCTCGGCATTGTGCTTGGTGATGTACGGCTCGGCATTGTGCTTGGTGATGTACGGCTCGGCATTGTGCTTGGTGATGTACGGCTCGGCATTGTGCTTGGTGATGTACGGCTCGGCATTGTGCTTGGTGATGTACGGCTCGGCATTGTGCTTGGTGATGTACGGCTCGGCATTGTGCTTGGTGATGTACGGCTCGGCATTGTGCTTGGTGATGTACGGCTCGGCATTGTGCTTGGTGATGTACGGCTCGGCATTGTGCTTGGTGATGTACGGCTCGGCATTGTGCTTGGTGATGTACGGCTCAGCATTGTGCTTGGTGATGTATGGACTCAGCATTGTGCTTGGTGATGTACGGCTCGGCATTGTGCTTGGTGATGTACGGCTCGGCATTGTGCTTGGTGATGTACGGCTCAGCATTGTGCTTGGTGATGTACGGCTCAGCATTGTGCTTGGTGATGTACGGCTCGGCATTGTGCTTGGTGATGTACGGCTCGGCATTGTGCTTGGTGATGTACGGCTGTAGCTGCTCAGCGATAAAGCTCCTTGTGGGTGCAGTGTATGTGCTGATGTTACTAGAGGAGGTCTGGACTCTGCAGTTATGGGGTCAGCAGAGCGGTGGGGGCTTTTGTGTCCTCTGCTCCTCAGCACTCGGCCCCCGCTCTGTAACATTATGGGGTCTACACTTCATGGCTAATTTGCTGTGGTTCCTATGTTTCTCTAGTATCTATGTGATATGCCCTCCTAGATACTGTATGTCCTTTTTCTATATATATGTTCTCCCTCAGATTTGCCCTCCTGGATATCTCCCCCTGTAGACATGTCTTCTTCTAGATGTAGTCTCCATGAGTATATACCTTACGAGTATATAGCACAGCTCTGCGTGCCCATCATAGAGATGTATATCACACCGGAGATAACGCTCCTGCAGTTCTGGTGGGTACCGGAGTTTAGATCCTGGTGAAGGGTGGGGGGGGATTAGGGGGGGGGTTGCTGATTGCAGATTTTCTGCTTTGCAACAACAGATGATAAGAGATGGGGGGAAAATAAGGGGCAGGTGTCCTAAAGAGCTGACAATCCGCCGGGACTAGGAATACATTCTGCCATAAATTTGTAGCCCCGGTCCATTAGTCCCAGTAGGGTCCAGTCGTACTGATATTACTTGGGAGCAGCACGGCACAATGCAGATCTACGCGCTTCCATCCTTAGTCATTGGTTCTCATCTGAAACGCGTAGATCTTATGGATTTTGTATATAACATTTGATGTCTCAATTTTACCCTTTGGATTTTGTATGAAATACATTTTTTTGCTCACCTGAGAGCTGGAATTCTGGCCTTGTTGCTATTGTCACACTAAATGGGGGTATTATTTGTTCACTTTTAGGCGCTGCTATTAATGTGCTGTGCGATGGTGTTTTGGATCACTATGTAGCATTGCTACTTGGATATTGTAAATTTAAATCACACTGGTATTTACCATGTTATTGGGCACTGCATGGCAGTAATATTTTATATGAGCGCCGTGTAGAGACAATATTTGTGCATTTCATGGCACTGGTATCATGGTGTTACTGGGCACTACAAAGCATTATTAATTGTGCATTTTATGTCACTGGTATTTACAGTGGTATTGTTGGGAACTATGCGGTAAGATTATTTCTACAGTTTGTCACTGGTATTTACGGTGTTAATATTTAGCACCGTGTATCGGCATTATTAGTACATTTTATCACACTGGTATTAAGCTTTTATGGGGCACTATCTGGTGACATTATTTCTACAGTTTATGTCACTGGGATTTGTGGTGTTGTTATTGAGCACCGTTTGGCGACATTATTTTTGTATTTTTTCGGCACTGGTATTAAGGTATTATGGGGCAAGATGTGACGACATTATTTCTACAGTTTATGTCACTGAGATTTGTGGTGGTGTCATTGAGCACTGTTTGGCGACGTTATTTGTACATTTTATGGCACTGGTATCATAGTGTTATTGGCCACTGTGTTGCAATATTATCTGTGCATGTTATGTCACTAGTATTTATTGTGTTGTTATTGAGACATGTGTGGCGATATTATTTGTGCATTTTATGGCAATGGTATCATGACGTTGATATTGGACGTGGTGTGGTGACATTTTTTGTGCAGGTTATGTCACTAGTATTTAAGGTGGTAATATTGGGTACTGTGTGGCGACATTATTTGTACATTTCATGGCACTGGTATCAAGGTGTTATTGGTCACTGTGTGGCAATATTATTTTTATTGCTTTATGGCATTTATGATATGAGCTAAACCATTTTCTATACATCAGATGTTTTTATGCATTTGTAATCAGAATTCTTATTTTTATAGTTTTAAAAACCTTTTTTGTACTTTTTACTAATTTTTCGAAGCCCCAGAGTGGACTTGAACCTGCGATTGTTCGATCACTTGTACTGCAATGTCACAGTATGGCAGTATTCAACAAAAATCCCAGCCTACTGTGAAGGCCTGCAGCTGGGCTTCACTGGTGTACCAACATGACCATCATGGGGGTCTTTGGCAGGCTCCTGGTTGCCATGGCAACTCATTGGCACCCCTTTATTACATAGCCCATCTGGCACCCAACTCGTCAGCCCGCTCCGCACACCGTCACCTGACGTAGCACAGAACGCACTGTTATGTCTCAAAGGGAGTTATCGCCAATGGGAGGCCGTAAAAAAGGAGGTAGAGAAAAATAAACCCATCACACGGAAAAGTGCATAAAAAACTGCATTACGACAATGTGATTGTACAAGAAATGTCGGAATCACATAATCTATCAATCCGTAGGCCTCAAAACGGCCTAAAATAAAAACTCGGTGTTTCCCATAGCAACCAATCACAGTGCAGCTTTCATTTCCTCAACTGCTTCGGTAACATGAAAGCTGCGCTGTGATTGGTTGCTATGGGCAACAAAGATCGTTTAATGATAAAGATCTGATCGATCTTCCCCATTACTACAATAGCTGATTAGAGGAAGCGTGAGGCTGCTACGTGTCCTATGGCCTTGTGGCATTACTATGGCGGCCATATTGGATATCCCAGACACCGAAGTTGCTAATGGCTTCGTAGAAGACGCCTGAAGGCTCTCTACCGTCCACATACTTCCACAGAATTAGATCTTTTGCACGCAGTATCCTATTTCTCGTTAATGAAGTGTTTCACTCCCAGCACAGGGAATCCCCGGCCCGTCCATGGTATTACGGCACTACAACACGTGCACATACTGTAATGGCGGGTTATTACAGCCGGGAATTTCCACAGCCTCTCCATACATGAGAAATGAGGTCTACATTACAGGTAATGGCTGAGGCTATAAATTATCAGCGGCCTGTAATGACTTAATGACATGTTTACAGCCCCGACACAACACAATGGCGCTAACGAGGAGCACGCGGGTGTATTCTAAGAAACGGCCGAGGAGAAAGAACATACCCGGGGTAACGGCGGCATAAACAAAAGGCCCCACTACACCCCGAGTGCCCCCATTACCGAAGTCACAGTACCAACAAAACAGCCGATGGGCTCCATAATAATAGGCACAGTGCTCCATAGTAATAACCACAGTGCCCCATAATAACAGACACAGTGCCCCATAGTAATAGGCACAGTGCCCCATAATAATAGGCACAGTGCCCCATAGTAATAGGCACAGTGCCCCATAATAACAGGCACAGTGCCCCATAATAACAGACACAGTGCCCCATAGTAATAGGCACAGTGCCCCATAATAATAGGCACAGTGCTCCATAGTAATAACCACAGTTCCCCATAATAACAGGCACAGTGCCCCATAATAATAGGCACAGTGCCCCATAGTAATAACCACAGTGCTCCATAATAATAGTCACAGTGCCCCATAATAATAGTCACAGTGCCCCATAGTAATAGGCACAGTGCCCCATAATAATAGTCACAGTGCCCCATAGTAATAGGCACAGTGCTCCATAATAATAGTCACAGTGCCCCATAGTAATAGGCACAGTGCCCCATAATAATAGGCACAGTGCCCCATAATAATAGGCACAGTGCTCCATAGTAATAACCACAGTGCCCCATAATAACAGGCACAGTGCCCCATAATAACAGGCACAGTGCCCCATAATAATAGTCACAGTGCCCCATAGTAATAGGCACAGTGCCCCATAATAATAGGCACAGTGCCCCATAATAACAGGCACAGTGCTCCATAGTAATAACCACAGTGCCCCATAATAACAGGCACAGTGCCCCATAGTAATAGGCACAGTGCCCCATAATAATAGGCACAGTGCCCCATAGTAATAACCACAGTGCTCCATAATAATAGTCACAGTGCCCCATAGTAATAGGCACAGTGCCCCATAATAATAGGCACAGTGCCCCATAGTAATAACCACAGTGCCCCATAATAATAGGCACAGTGCCCCATAGTAATAACCACAGTGCTCCATAATAATAGTCACAGTGCCCCATAGTAATAGGCACAGTGCCCCATAGTAATAGGCACAGTGCCCCATAATAATAGTCACAGTGCCCCATAGTAATAACCACAGTGCTCCATAATAATAGGCACAGTGCCCCATAGTAATAACCACAGTGGCCCATAACAGGCACAGTGCCCCATAGTAATAACCACAGTGCCCCATAATAATAGGCACAGTGCCCCATAGTAATAACCACAGTGCTCCATAATAACAGGCACAGTGCCCCATAGTAATAACCACAGTGCCCCATAATAACAGGCACAGTGCCCCATAGTAATAACCACAGTGCCCCATAATAATAGGCACAGTGCCCCATAGTAATAACCACAGTGCTCCATAATAACAGGCACAGTGCCACATAGTAATAACCACAGTGCCCCATAATAACAGGCACAGTGCCCCATAGTAATAACCACAGTGCCCCATAATAATAGGCACAGTGCCCCATAATAACAGGCACAGTGCCCCATAGTAATAACCACAGTGCCCCATAGTAACAGCCACCGTGTTCCATAATAATAGGCACAGTGCCCCATAGTAATAACCACAGTGCTCCATAATAATAGTCACAGTGCCCCATAGTAATAGACACAGTGCCCCATAATAATAGGCACAGTGCCCCATAGTAATAACCACAGTGCTCCATAATAATAGGCACAGTGCCCCATAGTAATAACCACAGTGGCCCATAACAGGCACAGTGCCCCATAGTAATAACCACAGTGCCCCATAATAATAGGCACAGTGCCCCATAGTAATAACCACAGTGCTCCATAATAATAGTCACAGTGCCCCATAGTAATAACCACAGTGCTCCATAATAACAGGCACAGTGCCCCATAGTAATAACCACAGTGCTCCATAATAATAGTCACAGTGCTCCATAGTAATAACCACAGTTCCCCATAATAACAGGCACAGTGCCCCATAATAATAGGCACAGTGCCCCATAGTAATAACCACAGTGCTCCATAATAATAGTCACAGTGCCCCATAATAATAGTCACAGTGCCCCATAGTAATAGGCACAGTGCCCCATAATAATAGTCACAGTGCCCCATAGTAATAGGCACAGTGCTCCATAATAATAGTCACAGTGCCCCATAGTAATAGGCACAGTGCCCCATAATAATAGGCACAGTGCCCCATAATAATAGGCACAGTGCTCCATAGTAATAACCACAGTGCCCCATAATAACAGGCACAGTGCCCCATAATAACAGGCACAGTGCCCCATAATAATAGTCACAGTGCCCCATAGTAATAGGCACAGTGCCCCATAATAATAGGCACAGTGCCCCATAATAACAGGCACAGTGCTCCATAGTAATAACCACAGTGCCCCATAATAACAGGCACAGTGCCCCATAGTAATAGGCACAGTGCCCCATAATAATAGGCACAGTGCCCCATAGTAATAACCACAGTGCTCCATAATAATAGTCACAGTGCCCCATAGTAATAGGCACAGTGCCCCATAATAATAGGCACAGTGCCCCATAGTAATAACCACAGTGCCCCATAATAATAGGCACAGTGCCCCATAGTAATAACCACAGTGCTCCATAATAATAGTCACAGTGCCCCATAGTAATAGGCACAGTGCCCCATAGTAATAGGCACAGTGCCCCATAATAATAGTCACAGTGCCCCATAGTAATAACCACAGTGCTCCATAATAATAGGCACAGTGCCCCATAGTAATAACCACAGTGGCCCATAACAGGCACAGTGCCCCATAGTAATAACCACAGTGCCCCATAATAATAGGCACAGTGCCCCATAGTAATAACCACAGTGCTCCATAATAACAGGCACAGTGCCCCATAGTAATAACCACAGTGCCCCATAATAACAGGCACAGTGCCCCATAGTAATAACCACAGTGCCCCATAATAATAGGCACAGTGCCCCATAGTAATAACCACAGTGCTCCATAATAACAGGCACAGTGCCACATAGTAATAACCACAGTGCCCCATAATAACAGGCACAGTGCCCCATAGTAATAACCACAGTGCCCCATAATAATAGGCACAGTGCCCCATAATAACAGGCACAGTGCCCCATAGTAATAACCACAGTGCCCCATAGTAACAGCCACCGTGTTCCATAATAATAGGCACAGTGCCCCATAGTAATAACCACAGTGCTCCATAATAATAGTCACAGTGCCCCATAGTAATAGACACAGTGCCCCATAATAATAGGCACAGTGCCCCATAGTAATAACCACAGTGCTCCATAATAATAGGCACAGTGCCCCATAGTAATAACCACAGTGGCCCATAACAGGCACAGTGCCCCATAGTAATAACCACAGTGCCCCATAATAATAGGCACAGTGCCCCATAGTAATAACCACAGTGCTCCATAATAATAGTCACAGTGCCCCATAGTAATAACCACAGTGCTCCATAATAACAGGCACAGTGCCCCATAGTAATAACCACAGTGCTCCATAATAATAGTCACAGTGCCCCATAGTAATAACCGCAGTGCTCCATAATAACAGGCACAGTGCCCCATAGTAATAACCACAGTGCTCCATAATAACAGGCACAGTGCCCCATAGTAATAACCACAGTGCTCCATAATAATAGTCACAGTGCCCCATAGTAATAACCACAGTGCTCCATAATAATAGGCACAGTGCCCCATAGTAATAACCACAGTGCTCCATTATAATAGGCACAGTTCCCCATAGTAATAACCACAGTGCTCCATAATAATAGGCACAGTGCCCCATAGTAATAACCACAGTGCTCCATAATAATAGTCACAGTGCCCCATAGTAATAACCGCAGTGCTCCATAATAACAGGCACAGTGCCCCATAGTAATAACCACAGTGCTCCATAATAACAGGCACAGTGCCCCATAGTAATAACCACAGTGCCCCATAATAACAGGCACAGTGCCCCATAGTAATAACCACAGTGCCCCATAATAATAGGCACAGTGCCCCATAGTAATAACCACAGTGCCCCATAATAACAGGCACAGTGCCACATAGTAATAACCACAGTGCCCCATAATAACAGGCACAGTGCCCCATAGTAATAACCACAGTGCCCCATAATAATAGGCACAGTGCCCCATAGTAATAACCACAGTGCCCCATAATAACAGGCACAGTGCCCCATAGTAATAACCACAGTGCCCCATAGTAACAGCCACCGTGTTCCATAATAATACACACAGTGCTCCATAGTAATAACCACAGTGCCCCATAGTAATAACCACAGTGCCCCATAGTAACAGCCACCGTGCTCCATAATAATACACACAGTACCCCATAGTAATAACCACAGTGCTCCATAGTAATAACCACAGTGCCTCATTGTAATAACCACAGTGCCCCATAGTAACAGCAACCGTGCTCTATAATAATACACACAGTACCCCATAGTAATAACCACAGTGCTCCATAGTAATAACCACAATGCCCTCATAGTAAAAGCCACCGTGCTCCATATTAATAGGCACAGTTCCCCATAGTAATAATCACAGTGCTCCATAATAACAGGCACAGTGCCCCATAGTAATAACCACAGTGCTCCATAGTAACAGCCACCGTGCCCCATATTAATAGGCACAATACCCCATAGTAATTGCTACAGCGCCCTCATAGTAACTACTATACTTCCCCATAGTAATAACCACAGTGCTCCATAATAATAAGCACAGTACCCCATAGTAATTGCTACAGCACCATCATAGTTAAAACCACAGTGCCCCATAGTAATTGCTACAGCGCCCTCATAGTAAAAATTACAGTGCCCCATTATAACAGTCAGTGTCCCATAGTAAAAACCACAGTGTCCCATAGTAATTGCTACGCGCCCTCATAGTAAAAATTACAGTGCCCCATTGTAACAACCACAGTGCTCAATAGTAACAGTCATAATGTCCCATAGTAAAAACCCCAGTGCCCTATAATAATAACCACATTGTTCCACAACAATAACCACAATGTTCCATAGTAATGGCCACAGTGCCTTCATAGTAACAACCATAGTGCCCAATAGTAAAAACCACAGTACCCTCATACTAACAGTCACAGTGACCTATAGTAAAAACTACAGTACTTTCATAGTAACAGCCACAGCACCCTCATAATAACAGCCACAGTGTCCCATAGTAAAAACCACAATGCCCCATAGTAATGGCGACAGTGCCTTCATAGTAACAGCCATGGTGCTGATTCAGGCAGTGACTAAAGACCACTTGGGTCAGAAATGTGTTGCCTTTTGCTCCTTGCCTATGCTTTCTACCTATGAATTTTTATCCAAGGGAGGAGAGAGGAGGGTTTACCTACCGAAACGCGTAGTCCCCACCCCCATGTTTAGCTCATATCCCTATGCAGGTTTTTTATAACTTTAAGATAATTAAAAAAGACATGTTTTTATAATTTTTTGGACATTTTTTCCTCACTGGAAAACCCTCCTCTCTTCTTTTCTGGATTACATATGTGGTGGGCTGCTCCCCCACCTCCGTGTGAGGAATACGTGGTCCAAACTTGGGACTGCAACATGGACAACTTTGTGAATGATGAGCTGGCATTTGTTCATTTTTCTTATAAATTGTTATGTGCCTTTGGATTTTTAATCAAACAAATAAAGTCTCTTGGATTTTACTCCGGGATCAGTGCTGGTTTTTTACTTGCTATCTGATTGGTACCCCTTCCGTGCACTATGTGGGTGCGCTGATTCATAGTTTCTTCTCGTATCTACTATTGTGGCAATTCACTGTTCTGTACATTGTATCTCCAGTATAATCTGTCTGTTGAGTCAGAGGCTGCACTGTAGCTTCAAGGATAGAAAATTCTCCCTGTGACATCACCAGAGTTTGTGGCTCAAAGGCTATGGCTTCTGCTGAAATGTTTCAATGTTGTTGGTTCGAGTCCTAGGGAGGAGTGAAAATTCAACAAATAGTGACATTTTTGTAACTATTTCTCATTATTTATTGTAATTTTATAGGAACAAAAAAGAATCTGACTTTTTCTTGACCTCTAGGGACGTAACGGTATATTTACAATGTACAGTATCTCCATGTAGCTGAATAATCTGCTTCTGGGTTTCCTGCCTGTAGGTCAAGATTAACAAATCCTCCCATACTTTTGTCCAGGCAGTGGATCAATGGTGGGGCTACTGCCTACAGACAATGAGTTCTTGTCTATAACAGCCAGCGGGCCCCACAACAGTAGTAATCACAGTACAGATAGAACAAAGATAGTCACAATAATCTCATATCAGTGCACACAAGTGACAGTGCCTCAATAACAGGGACAGGAACAGCCCCAGGGCCCTGCAGTCGCTATATCACACTCTCATAAAAGTGAACACCACAATGACCCAAAACTGCCTTAGAAGCCAGAGTGCCTCCATAACTGGGAAAACATAAGAATATTTATTCACTTATATAGCGCCATTAATTCCACAGCGCTTTACATACAATGGCAACCCACTATACCCATAATGATAGATACAGTGACCTTATAACAGTGCCAGCCTCATTACCTCATAGCGGTCAAATCCACAGTGCCCCCATAATAGTCATGCCCATAATAACAATAAAATCCACAGTGCCCCCATAATAGTCATGCCCATAATAACAATAAAATCCACAGTGCCCCCATAATAGTCATGCCCATAGTTCCTCCATAATAATAGTAATATCCACAGGGCCCCCCATAATAGTCATGCCCATAGTTCCTCCATAATAATAGTAATATCCACAGGGCCCCCATGACCCCTTGTTAGGATCAGATTGTTGAATATTTTTTTATCTTTAGATATTTTATATATTTTTCTTAACCTTTCTAATCGTCTTTGTATTTTATTTCCATTTTCAAGGCAATAGCCGGCACGCCGAACTGACACACAATGAGCAGTGCTAAGCCCTTCACACCTCCGTGTTTCCGTGTATCCGTGTTCCACACAGAGACATGTCTGTTTTTTACCAGCAGCAGCAATGACAAGGGTCAATAGAAGTCTATAGGTCCATGAAAAACATGTACAGCACATGGATGCCACACAGAGGACACAAGGGTGCCACACATGGATACCACACAGAGGACACAAGGGTGCCACACATGGATGCCACACAGAGGACACAAGGGTGCCACACATGGATGCCACACAGAGGACACAAGGGTGCCACGCATGGATGCCACACAGAGGACACAAGGGTGCCACGCATGGATGCCACACAGAGACCACAAGGGTGCCACACATGGATGCCACACAGAGGACACAAGGGTGCCACACATGGATGCCACACAGAGACCACAAGGGTGCCACACATGGATGCCACACAGAGGACACAAGGGTGCCACGCATGGATGCCACACAGATGACACAAGGGTGCCACACATGGATGCCACACAGATGACACAAGGGTGCCACACATGGATGCCACACAGATGACACAAGGGTGCCACACATAGATGCCACACAGAGGACACAAGGGTGCCACACATGGATGCCACACAGAGGACACAAGGGTGCCACACAGAAATGACACATGGGTGCCCCCAAATTACACATTCGAATGCCACATGGATGCCACACGGCTTTCACACACATACACATGGATGCCATACACAGACGACACATGGATGCCACACATGAATAACACGTGGATGCCATACACAGACGACACATGGATGTCACACACATACACATGGATGCCATACACAGACGACACATGGATGTCACACACAGATGACACATGAATGCCACACATGAATAACACACGGATGCCACACACAGATGACACGGATGCCAAGCACATACACATGGATGCCATACACAGATGACACATGGATGTCACACACATACACATGGATGCCACACATGAATAACACACGGATGCCATACACAAATGACACAGGAATGCCACATACAAATGACACATGGATGCCACACACAGATGACACATGAATGACACATGGATGCCACACACGTACACACAAATACACACATGTGCACGCGGATGACAGGCATGTACATGCGGATGCCACACATGTGCACGTGGATGACACATGGATAGACAGAACGGTACGTGCCACTCGTGCTTTTTTCGTGCATATGTATGACGTGGCCTTACATTATTACTAGTGATCCATTGCGCTAACTCTATTGGTTTTCAGTCTCTGGGTGTTAATAATAATAATGTTTCTATTCACTGGCAGCAACCAGCAATCTTAACAATGGAGAGAAATTGAAATGTAGAACAGAAAGATAAAAGGAAAAGTGTACAATGTTTCTGCTTTGCCATTCCCTGCACAGATTGTGATAACATGCCGTGTAATGTGGAGTGTTGGGGAATCTCCTGTAAGTGACCTTTTCACACATCAGTTTTTCTCTGTCCGTCACAATCTGTCGAAATAAAAAAAAAATGGATCCGGCGACTGATGCTGCTGGATCCGTTTTTTTCTCATTGACTTGTATTAGTGACGGATGGCCTCACGTATCATCCGTCGTTCGATGGATCCTTCGAAAATTGTTTGTCCGGCGGACGGAGACCACGGACAAAGTTACATTTTTTGTCTACCTCGAAAAATCGGACAGTGACAGATCCGTCGCCATTCGTCGTTTGGTGGGATGGAAGCCTTTGGGCGCAGGGTCCTCACCATCCATCGTTTGGTAGAAGGGAAGCCTATGGGCGCAGGATCCGTCACCGTCCGTCGTTTGGTAGAAGGGAAGCCTATGGGTGCAGGATCCGTCACCGTCTGTCGTTTGGTAGAATGGAAGCCTATGGGCGCAGGATCCGTCACCGTCCGTCGTTTGGTAGAAGGGAAGCCTATGGGTGCAGGATCCGTCACCGTCTGTCGTTTGGTAGAATGGAAGCCTATGGGCGCAGGATCCGTCACCGTCCGTCGTTTGGTAGAAGGGAAGCCTATGGGTGCAGGATCCGTCACCGTCTGTCGTTTGGTAGAATGGAAGCCTATGGGCGCAGGATCCGTCACCGTCCGTCGTTTGGTAGAAGGGAAGCCTATGGGTGCAGGATCCGTCACCGTCTGTCGTTTGGTAGAAGGGAAGCCTATGGGCGCAGGATCCGTCACCGTCCGTCGTTTGGTAGAAGGGAAGCCTATGGGTGCAGGATCCGTCACCGTCTGTCGTTTGGTAGAATGGAAGCCTATGGGCGCAGGATCCGTCACCGTCCGTCGTTTGGTAGAATGGATGCCTATGGGCGCAGGATCCGTCACCGTCTGTCGTTTGGTAGAATGGAAGCCTATGGGCGCAGGATCCGTCACCGTCTGTCATTTGGTAGAATGGAAGCCTATGGGCGCAGGATCTGTCACCGTCCGTCGTTTGGTAGAATGGATGCCTATGGGCGCAGGATCCGTCACCGTCCGTCGTTTGGTAGAATGGATGCCTATGGGCGCAGGATCCGTCACCGTCTGTCATTTGGTAGAATGGATGCCTATGGGCGCAGGATCCGTCACCGTCCGTCGTTTGGTAGAATGGATGCCTATGGGCGCAGGATCCGTCACCGTCCGTCGTTTGGTAGAATGGATGCCTATGGGCGCAGGATCCGTCACAGTCTGTCGTTTGGTAGAATGGAAGCCTATGGGCACAGGATCCGTCACCGTCCGTCGTTTGGTGGGATGGAAGCCTATGGGCGCAGGATCCGTCGTAATCCGTTAAATGATGGAATCTGGCGACGGATTGCAGTTTTTCTACCTGTGCATGCTCCAATTTAGTATTTAGTATCCGCTAGTTGGATCCGTCACATCAGTTTTTCCACAATCTGCGAAGGATCCGTCAAGCCACGAATTGTGACTGATGGTAAAAAACGGATGTGTGAAAGGGGCCTTATTTGTCGCTCGTCCCGGACAATCCTCCTCCATTGACTAATCACTGGTCTAAATGTATCCGTTCCGGTGGTTTCATTTACCGCGGTTCAATAATTGTTTATTGTGTTGCGGAGGGATGACCGCCGTGCACCCGGTGACGTATCTGGGCCCGGAGCAGGTGCTGCAGCCATACGTCTGATTGTTCTGCTGGTAGAGACATGGTGCCAACTCCCGGGAGGGCGAGTGCACTCCAAACCTCCGGCATCGTGTGCCGTGTACGAGGGGGCACGCTGCCACAGAGGCCGCACATGGAACAATCACTGGCGTAACATTGATTAATGCTGGAGATTTGTCCCGACATGACAGAGGAATGTTTACTTATAGTCACTGCCATAATGAAGGAAAGGGACCGAATAATGTGACCGAGGACCATTCCTGGCAATGCTGAAGGATCAATGACGTCAGGCACTTACATCATTAACATTTAAAGGGTCAATTTCAAGATAAAGTATTAAAGTGCAACTCCAGTCACCGCTGATATTCAGGATCAGGGCATTACACATTGTTTTACTAAGTCACTAATTTTAGTTGGAAAGTCACTATCTTCATGGTTAAGGCCGGAGCCCACCTCCCCCTGCGGAGACTCGGAGGCCTGGGGAGGAGCTGACAACCGCGCTGAGCTCATTTCTGGTTCTTCAGTTGTCACAGACCACAAAACCATATGGTCACAGAAGAAAAAAAACACAGTAAACTCAGAGCAAAATTTCCTTCACTTCTGTGACCCCTCGTGTCTTATTTAATAATAAAAATATTAAAATATAAATGTAGCGATCTCCTGAGCCAGTGATATGGACAGACTGCTCATACACATATATATATCTAGCATCTAAATAATACTGCCTTAACAGCCCACATAAAAGTGCACCACAGTTCCAGTATTGTACTGCTATACAGTTCCCATATAATGCCACAATCGAGTGTCGCCGTATCTTATAGTTAGTCTTCTCCCAGTAGTCCGCCCCAAGATGAACATGGCGGACGTAATCTCTGCTGCAGGCATCTGGTGGATTAGTGCAGTCTCTTCCATAATGTTGTAGACTCTTTCTTTTCTTTCTCTCTCTTTCTTTCTTTCTTTCTCTCTTTCTCTCGCTCTCTGTTTTTCTCTCCATCTTTCTCTCCTTTCTATATCTTTTTCTCTCCTTCTTTATCTCATTCCCTCTCTTTCTTTTTTTTCTCTCTCTCATTCTCTCTTTCTCCCCCTCTTTCTCTCTCTCATTCTCCCTTTTATTCTCCCTCTTTCTCCCTTTTTCTTTCTCTCATTCTCTCTTTTTCTCCCCTCTTTCTCTCATTCTCTCTTTCGCTCCCTCTTTTTCTCTCCCTCTTTTTTTCACATTCTCCCTCTCTTTTTTTCTCTTTTTCTCTCCCTCTGTTTCTCTTTTTCTCTTTCTCCCTTTTACTCTCTTTCTGTCTTTCTCTCGCTCATTCTCCCTCTCTTTTTCTCTCTATTTCTGTCACTCATTCTCCCTCTCTTTCTCTCTTTTTCTCTCCCTATTTTTCTCACTCACTCTCCCTCTCTTTCTCTCTCTATTTCTCTCACTCATTCTCCCTCTCTTTTTCTCTCCCTATTTCTCTCATTCATTCTCCCTCTCTTTCTCTCCCTATTTCTCTCACTCATTCTTCCTCTCTTTCTCTCTTTTTCTCTCCCTATTTCTCTCACTCATTCTCCCTCTCTTTCTCTCCCTATTTCTCTCACTCATTCTCCCTCTCTTTCTCTCCCTATTTCTCTCACTCATTCTTCCTCTCTTTCTCTCTTTTTCTCTCCCTATTTCACTCATTCTCCCTCTCTTTCCCTATTTCTCTCACTCATTCTCCCTTTCTTTCTCTTTTTCTCTCCCTATTTTTCACACTCATTCTCCCTCTCTTTCTCTTTTTCTCTTCCTATTTCTCTCACTCATTCTCCCTCTCTTTCTCTTTTTCTCTCCCTATTTCTCTCACTCATTCTCCTTCTCTTTTTCTCTCCCTATTTCTCTCACTCATTCTCCCTCTCTTTTTCTCTCCCCATTTCTCTTACTCATTCTCTCTTTCTCTTTTTCTCTCTCTATTTCTCTCACTTATTCTCCCTCTCTTTCTCTCCCTATTTCTCTCACTCATTCTCCCTCTCTTTCTCTTTTTCTCTCCCTATTTCTCTCACTCATTCTTTCTCTCTTTTTCTCTCCCTATTTCTCTCACTCATTCTCCCTCTCTTTCTCTCCTTATTTCTCTCACTCATTCTTTCTCTCTTTTTCTCTCCCTATTTCTCTCACTCATCCTCCCTCTCTTTTTCTCTCCTTATTTCTCTCACTCATTCTCCCTCTCTTTTTCTCTCCTTATTTCTCTCACTCATTCTCCCTCTCTTTCTCTCTTTTTCTCTCCCTATTTCTCTCACTCATTCTCCCTCTCTTTCTCTCCTTATTTCTGTCACTCATTCTCCCTCTCTTTCTCTCTTTTTCTCTCCCTATTTCTCTCACTCATTCTCCCTCTCTCTCTTTTTCTCTCTCTATTTCTCTCTCTTTCTCTCTCTCTTTTTATCTCTCTTTGGTGACCCAAGGGTTATTTCCAAAATCTTGATATGGTCTCTGTTTTCTGTAGATATATCTGAACCAACACAACCTATCTGTACTGTGTCACTCAGTACTGATTGGCATTTATCACCCCCTAATGTTGACCCCTAAGGCCTCTCTTTTCTCTGCACTTTCGATGGATCTATTCTCCAGTAGTTCTAATGCTGTCGGTGGAACATGCTCAGATGCACCTAATGATCCTGTCTAAAAACAAATAATAATCTGACTGCTGGTTGTAAGCTCAGTTCATATATACTATGCTGGAGATACCAGCTGCAGATGCACCTATCACCCTATCTAATAAAACATCTCCCACACCCCATCACAACATCCTCATCGCCCCAACCAAGCCCTGTTGTAGGACAGGTCAGCAATTTTAGGTTCAGCTGTGTTCTGCATTCAGGTGAAGAGCATGCTCTGAAGATTCCCATGAACCATCAACTAAATGTGGCATTTGTAATGAATAATAATTAAATAATGGATCACTACATACATAACGATCAATGGGCACCTCAGCCAGAGAAATAAAATTTGAGCATGTTGCCATCCATCTAGCTCTATCAGTAAGCATACAGGAGAGCAGAGGGAGTATCCTGCAGCACTGAGGGGAAGCAGGGTGCTGCTGGGAATGCAGTTTCAATAAATAAAAAGAAGTTCACCAATTCAGGGGCAGAAGGAGACGGAAAAAAAGACACAAAGTTACAAAATAGAAAGATTAGTTTGGGCTTGTACTGTATGTAGCACACAGCACAACAGCACGCAGGGATGAGACATGGGAGAAATGTGACTTTTGAACAGATATAGAAGAAAGCCATTCAGCAGCATTTGATTGTCCAGAAATTCTGAATATCCAGCCAGAACCTGGACCAGAATAAAGAATCTAATATACAGTGTATATATATATATATATATATATATATATATATATATATATATATATTTATTTATTTATTTATTTATTTATTTGTATGACTATCTGATTTTCCTAAACATCGTAGAATCCAGATTTGAAAACTTCCTATGAGAATGTTTTCGGAAATTAGATTACTGTCCTTTTAAGTTTGGAATGGAAAAAAACAACACCCTTCGAGTACCGGGAAGCTCATTGTGCTGCGCCGTTTCCTTAGTGCATGTCGCTCTGTCAATGTTTACAGGTGGTGGACGCACAAAGCTGTGACATACAGCGCCCTATATCCGAGCATCCTGCCATCTCACAGAACACAGCCCTGTTTATTTCTCCTTTGCAAAAGAGAATTTTGCAACTTTTAGTATAATTTGTTTTTAATTTTCACTGTTTTCCAAATCTTTGTTCCAGAGATTGGAAATCTAACTCTCAATGTTTCTCCTCATACCTGAAGGTGATTTCTGTACATGTAGAGAATCCCCCGAGCTACAAGCACAGCCGCAGGACACATCTCCTTAATTGCAGGATAAATGGACGTCTTCATAAAGTTTTTTTTACTTATCTGCATGTTATATTGTTTCGCAAATGGGTTTCATTAACAATTGTTTGGCTTTTTCGGATTTTTGTTTCCTTGCAGCTCTATGGCAGCAGAATGAGTTAACTGAGAATCCATGGGTGAGCTCTTTTTTTATATGTGTTTCCCCACGCTGCTCAATGCGGATATATGACTACAGAGCACATCAAAGTTAAGATGAACCTTGATGTGGTCATAAGTCAGTAGTGTTGTGGTCTGAAAAAGCCTCTAAAAGAAAAAAAGCTCAACATTTTTTAATGCTATCCCTTTGCAAAAAAGATTTTTATCTTGAAATACATGTATCTAAGTGTTAAAAAAAAGCAATATAATCTTTATTTTTATATAGCGCTATTAATTCTGCAGCACTTTACATACAATAGCAACACTGTCCCCATTGGGGCTCACAATCTAAGGTCCCTATCCATATGTCTTTGGAGTGTGGGAGGAAACCGGAGACCCCAGAGGAAACCCACGCAAACACGGGGAGAACATACAAACTCCTTGCAGATGTCATCCTTCGTGGGATTTGATGCCAGGACCCCAGCACTGCAAGACTGCAGTGCTAACCACTGAGCCACCATAAGACTAAAGTGCCAACCACTGGGCCACCATATAGTGCTAACCACTGAGCCACTGCATAGTGCCAACCAATAAGCCACCATATAGTGCTAACCACTGAGCCACTTATAGTGCGAACCACTGAGCCACTGTATAGTGCTAACCACTAACCCACCATATAGTGCTAACCACTGAGCCCCCATATAGTGCTATCCACTGAGCCATTGCATAGTGCTAACCACTAAGCCACCATATAGTGCTAACCACTGAGCCACTGTATAGTGCTAACCACTAAGCCACCATATAGTGCTCACCACTGAGCCCCCATATAGTGCTAACCACTGAGCCACTGTATAATGCTAACCACTAAGCCATCATATAGTGCTAACCACTGAGCCACTATGCCGCCCTATCCTTGACCCTGCTTGCTGTAAAAGTCTTGGTAGTTTGCATTCTACTCTGCAGTAACATTTATTAATGTCTGTATTGCCACATACACAGTGCTGAACAAGCTGAAGACCCTGTCAGTTCTGGAGACACTGTCAGAACTGCTATGCAGCTAGATTTCCACTGTAACTGGGGCAAATATACCAGCAATAGTTATAGGGGAAATCATATTAAGAAAACAGTTTTTAATTGTTTAAATGCCCCACATGTCTTTTAGGACCTTGTGAGGGGCACAATATGAAAAATAAATGAAAAATAAACATTTTTTAAAAAAAAAAAATAATAATAATAAGAATAAAAAGCTGAGATCAAATTGAAAAAAAAAGTGTGTTCAATATATCAAATTATTTTTTACCAAAAAGGGGAACACATTTTAAAATGTATTTTAGTGGTCCTTTGTGGAAATAAATAAATGTGAAAAAAAATATGCATATTTGCTTTATTTCCCCCCCAGATTGACTAATATTAAAAAAGAGAGTATGAAAATGTCATAAAAATTAAGCCCCGTGTATCATGAAAAAAAAAGATGCAAAAATTATTTGACAGAACGAGTATATATATGAAAAACCCTAAAATGTGTCTGGTCAGGAAGAGGGATAAATGGTGCTGAACTGGTTAAGTTTGTTACATTGTATCATTGAAGGCAAAACGTTTTGGTGTGAAATCCATACTGTTTCCCACTTTTGCAATGGTCATTCCCATCCATTTGTACATATGTGACTTCTCGTTGGGTCAGTGATGTCCATCAATCAGTCACTTTAGTAGCACAGATCCAGGGGCGGACATATCACTGGTGCAACATGTGCGACCACACAGGGGCCCAGGAGGTCAGGGGGCCACTACCACCCCCAAAGCAGAAGGCATTGTACATTATAATGAGATTTTGGACTGCACAGGGCCCATAGATAGTTCTTCTGTCTGTGTCGGCCTCTTCACATCCCTGATTACGGTGAGGTCTATGGGGTCTGATCGTTCTCACAGATCTTCTTCCTCATTTCTTTTAGGGATTCATGGAAGTTCATAATGACAAGAGGCGTCCTGCACAAGACGTTCTTTGACGGAAAACCACAAAACTGCTGCTGACACCATGAAGCACAATGACTTTACAGGAGGTACGAGGTGTGGGGGCCGGGCAGGGGGTCCGCTATGATTAGGAAAAGGTGAGAAATTATTTTCTGCACTGATCTACAGTTACATTATGTTTTAGGCTATGTACGCACACTGAGTTCTTGGTGCAGAAATTTTCTGCACCAAATTCTACACCTTGTGGCAGAAAAACACACCACAGAAAAGCATGCACTGTTTGGTGTGTTTTTGGTGCCTTTTTTGTTGTGTTTTGGTGCATTTTTGGTGCGTTTTTGGTGCATTTTTTCTTGTGTTTTGGTGAGTTTTTGTTGCATTTTTTGTTGTGTTTTGGTGAGTTTTTGTTGCTTTTTTGTTGCATTTTGGTGCGCTTTTAATGCATTCTTTTTGTTGTGTTTTGGTGAGTTTTTGGTGCATTTTTTTGTTGTGCTTTGGTGCGCTTTTGGTGCATTTTTTTGTTGTGTTTTGGTGCATTTTTGGTGCATTTTTTCTTGTGTTTTGGTGAGTTTTTGGTGCATTTTTTCTTGTGTTTTGGTGAGTTTTTGGTGCATTTTTTTGTTGCATTTTGGTGCGCTTTTGGTGCATTTTTTTGTTGTGGTTTGGTGCATTTTTTCTTGTGTTTTGGTGAGTTTTTGATGCATTTTTTGTTGTGTTTTGGTGATTTTGTGGCGCATTTATTTGGTGCGCTTTTGGTGCATTTTTTTGTTGTGCTTTGGTGCAATTTTGGTGCATTTTTTCTTGTGTTTTGGTGAGTTTTTGGTGCATTTTTGCTTGTGTTTTGGTAAGTTTTTGATGCATTTTTGATGCGTTTTTGGTGCATTTTTTTCTTGTGTTTTGTGAGTTTTTGGTGCATTTTTTTCTTGTGTTTTGTGAGTTTTTGGTGCATTTTTTTTGTTGCGTTTTGGTGCGCTTTTGGTGCATTTTTTTGTTGTGGTTTGGTGCATTTTTTGTTGTGTTTTGGTGCATTTTTGTGCCTTGTGTTTTTTTACTGAAATCAATGGCTGGAAGGGCTACAAAATTCAAGAATAAAATGCACCCACAACTGACGTTGCAGATTTTTTTTCTGCATCCAAAACTGCAAGGAAAAACGAAGCAATGTGTGCACAGCATTTCAGAAATCTCATTGACATTGCTGGGATAAGGAGAGACTTGCAGAGTTGGGTAACAAATCGCACCAAAAAACGCATAAAGAACGCAGCGTGTGTACAAGGCCTTATACTGTAGTCACATTCAGAGCTGCATTTAAAATTCTACTGTCTCCTCCGGCTGCTTAAATGTTCCTGTTAATAGAGAGAACCTGATTGTACATAGGGGTGCAGTGACGGCATTTTTTTTTTATTGCAATCGACGTATCAATAACATCTTAATGGGCACAATACATATTTATGAGCCCCTGCTGGATAATTCTTTCTGGTGGGCACAATGGTTGGGCTTATATCAGGGCTGGACACTACAATGTGGCGGATCTGCAGGACGGCACCATAGAGTAATGGCAGCTTATGTTCCCGCTGTGGGCACAGCCTGCGGTGATAGAAATTGATGTAACAGTGCTCAGAGCCAGCAGGGGGCAGCACTGAGATGCAATATTTTGAATGCAGCTTTGGATGTGAGCAGGGTTTAAGGCTATGTGTCCACGCTGCAGAAAATGCGCGGATTTTGCCGCGGATTTCTCGCGGAAAACCCGCGGATTTTCCAGAAATCTGCAGCACAGCTACTCCCCAGCCATTTCTATGGCATTTGGGAAATGCTGTGCCCACGCTGCGGATTTTTCCGCAGTGGAAATCATGCGGATTTTTGTGCGGAAAAATCTGCAGCATGTCAATTATTGCCTATTCAATTGAATTGAAAAAAAAAATCTCAAAATCCGCATCAAATCCGCATCAAATCCGCACCTATGAAAAGGCGCGGATTCCGGGGGAAAGCTGCGGATTTTGATGCAGAAAAATCCGCAGATGCAGAGTCCCGTGGGCACATAGCCTTAGGGTGCACGCTGCAGATTAGGTGCATTTCTGCATCAAAAAACACACCTTGCAACAGAAAATGCAGCAAAAAAACACACAAGCGTTTTTGGTGTGCTTTTGGGTGCTTTTTGCCATGCTTTTGTGCTAACTTAATGCCTAGAAGGGCTAAAAAAACGCAAGAAAAAATGCACCTAACACTGACATGCTACAGATTATTTTCTGCACCCAAAACTACAAGGAAAAAAGAAGCAGCATGGGCACAGAATTTCAGTTTTGGGCAACAATTTGCACGATAAACTGCACTAAATCTGGAACAAAAACTGCACCGTGTGCACACAGCCTATAATGTGATGTGAATATTTCCAGTCTTTTTTTTTTTTTTTTTTTTTGCAGTTTTCCAAATGAGACTTTTTTTTTGCCAGACTAATGGAATTTCTGTTAAACCGACGGCTGAATTATTAAAATTTCCCAGTCGACATCACCCCCCCCCTATAAGATGCATCCATTCAAATGCTCATTTATGTCACTTATGTTCCCTCTTGCCTTTCATTCTTCTTTGCTGGATTCCAAAAGTTGTCATCTCTAACTGACACCCGGTGAGTTTAAATTTAAAAAGAAAAATGAAATACTTTACACTTCAGCATCTCTTACTTCTGCTTCTCTGCTCTGCATTGAGACTGGGGTTGATATTGCCTTTTGTAGGGTCTTTTCTGCCCTGATCTGCGGCCCGACTACCTACATACAGAGTGTGGGATGAGGTTGTCAGAGGTCTAATATTGACTGTGCTGGTTAATAAAAAACCTTCAAGGAATATCGCAGTAACAGATTTCTTTTCCAACAGTGCAGATGATTTTAAAAGTGATTTTTATATCCTAGTTTGGTAGGAAAATATTGACTGGGGACGAAAGATGGAAAAAAGGAAGAGGCGTAAGGCAGCGCTTATCTAAGAAAAATACACTAGAACTAGATAGGCTGAAAATCAACCTCATTGAGCCCTATTTTTCCAAAAAAAAAAAAAAAAGTTGTCAGGTGATTGGTTAGCTGTCCCTATAAACAGTTTTACTTTTATATATATATATATATATATATATATATATATATATATATATATATATATATATATATATTTATATTTATTTATTTATTTATTAGATATCTAGCTGATCTATAAAGCTGAATGTGTGTGTGTGTGTGAATGTGTCGCCCTGGGCAAGCCAGGGGTCACAGGTCACAACACCACCACACCCCACATCCCAGGTAGGCACACCTAAGCTGAACCAAAAATCCTTGTTGCCTTCCTCCAGAGGCTGATGATTCACACCAGGGGGTGGGCCAGGCGGTTGGCTCCGCCCACCAAGGAGATCACAGCTCTGGAGGCAGGAAGTACCAGGCAGTCAGCTCAGGGACGAGCTTGAGTAAACAAGTCTAGTCAGGGAGGAGGAAGTGGAAGGAGTGGAGGAGTAGCCCAGGCAGGGCTAAAGAAAAGAGCAAGTGAAAGTGGAGGAAAGAAGAGTAGTAAAGGAGGAAAGCAAGAAGTGGTGACAGAGCAGAGAGTGTGCCAATCCTGAGAGCCCAGCTTTGTGTAGGGCCAGAACAGCAAGGTCAGCGACGGCGGTGACTGTCCGGAGGGGGACCGTTTGGAAGTTCCTGGAAGGACCCCGTTGGCTGTGTGCCCGGTGGTCTGGAGCAGTGTTCCGAAGGACAGTCAGCACCAGGGCAGGGGCCTCTCGGACCCCGGCAAGGCTAGGAGTCGCCAAATTTGCCGAATCCGTCAGTGAAGGGGACGTAGATTCCCCCAACAACCAAGTCCCGATTGAAGGCAACAGTCCAACCATTAAGGAGGAACACCGCCACCGCCAGGGCACCAGTCTCTGAGGGCCAGCGCCTGCGGGCAAAGTGTAGTGCTCCTCCGGCCCAGCTTGAAGCCGGGGAGCGGGTTACCGGTGGGGACCCATCGCAACCAACCGTACATACAGGTGCAAGGAAGAGGGACATCACCGTCACCTACCGGGAAAGCAAAGCAGCCGTCTGTGGGACCGTCCTACCAGCCGTTTGATTTACCGTACAAACTGTGTCCAAGTCTCAGGCTGAGTGAGTACCACAGTGCCGCAAGGCACAGCGCTGCCCCCGCGTCCCTGCGCCCACCAGGCCCCGCACCTCCTTCTCCACCCCCGGGCCTCGGGATCACCAACCCCTACCCACGGAGGGGCAACACAACACCTGGCTGCTCCGCATCACCATCCCCGGGACCCCCGAATTGAGCAGCGGTGGTGAAATCACCACAACCGTGGGTGGCGTCACGAACTATAACAATCCCCCACACCCAACCACAAACCCCCTTTCACTCACGGGCGAGGAGTGTCGCTCGAGAAACCCTGGGATCCGGCCCACCGCTCGAGCCACCACTGAGCAGCTGCCGGACCCGAGCAGAAGAGGGTGAGCGCGGTGTGCTGACACCCTCCTCCCCGCCCGCGACAACTTGGCATCACGAACAGGATCTTACCGCTCTGCCGTCTGGTAGAGGTGCGCCTTGTTACCGCCGGAGGTATCCGGCAGAAAAATTGCAGAAGCCGCCATCTTTGGCGCGAAAAGTTCCCGCTCGAGCGTCTTCTCGAGCAGTAGAGGCGCGAAGGCCAAAACCCCGCCCCGAGAGAGGAGGGGCCGAAAAGAGCTAAGGGGGACGCGATGGCGGCCGGCCGCATGTAGCTGCGGCTATACAAGCAGAGACGCCAGGACTCTGCAGCAATATTGGGTTCCTGGAAGGCACGCTGGCCAAGATGTACGACCCAACTCCCAACGAGGAAGCCCCCGCGCCCGGCACGGCGACGTGGTTGAGGGACCGGACCGTCCCGCTGAGTAACCGTCTGCAGGCTCATATGCAACTCCTCCTGGAGGAGTGGGAGACCGACATGGCAGATGTGGTAGCTGCTATGTGGAGACGCGAGGCAGAAGAGGATTTGGAGGAGCGGGTAAGCGACCCACGCCCCTGTATTCCTGAGGGATCGGCCGTTGGAGCTGAGGGGCCCGGCCGGCTTCCGCTCACCCTGCCTCTCTCCCCGCTACCCGCGATAGTTGCTGCCGCCCCGCCATTAGGCCCGCTACCAGCCCAACCGGTAGCGATACCCTGCCCAGCCGCTCCGGCGGACCAGCCGGCTGCAGACGTCCAAGACGGTCCTGAAGTACACCAGGGGGAACCGCTGGAACCGCGGCCCCTTAACAGCATAGTGCCAGAAGTCCCAGCAGTGACTGTGCCGGACCTGGAGCCTGGAACCGTGGCCTGGATGAAGGCCCGGGTGATACAATTCCACCAACGACAGCAGGATCAGATCTTCCGGATGCTGGAGCAGTGGACCAACGTGGTGGAGGAGCTGATTACAACTGCCCTGAGGTGCGAGAGGGGAATAGATGTAGCAGAACCGACTGGTGACCCACGTCCCTATGTCCTATCTGGACCGGCCGCTGCGGCTGAGGGGCCCGGCCTAGTCTCGGCCTATGCATCGCCCTTGCCGTCACGTCTGGGGCGCCTCAGTATAGGCTCGCCTACTATGCTGCTCCACGCTACCACAGAAGGGGCTGAAATGTTGGATGCTGGAGACCAGGAGGCTGCGGCAGCTGGCGGCAACCCGCCTGACGCAGGAACAAGAGATGACGACTCCTGCCCCAGCTCCGAGTCCATTGTTGCAGCTGAAGGAGCAAGTGAGCGTTCCCGCTATGTGGGGGACCCCGTGGTTTACCATACCTCGCGTACCGGTGGAAATGGGCACCGGGTACCCCTGTCACAGCGGGCATGTCAGTGCATGTTTGATGTGCTGGTGGCAGAGGGTGGGTCCGCCTTAGCAGAGGAACCGGAGTAGGGCAAAGAAGGCCCGCAGCACCGTCCCCGTTGGGACCACCTGCTTGTTTGAAAAGTTTTTGAAAAGTTCTGCAATGATAAGTGAAAATAATTACCGAGTGTTCACCTGATTTTGTATGATTAGCAACCGGCTGGAGCCGGCACCGTTGTCCCCGAGGGGACCGTTTAAAAATGCATGGGAACTATCCATGGACAAGCCCGTGAACTCTGCAGGGCAACCACAGACGTTAGTGGCTTGTAAATATGTTGGTTACCGTTACCGTTTTCCGCAGTGCCGCCTCCGGAGAGGCAGGTTGGAGGGAGGGCCCTGAGCAGAGCAGGCCAGGGCCCAGCCACCAAAGGAACCGGTGGCTACCCTCTGGAGGGAAGGACAGATCCCGCTCGGGTACCGTGTGCTGGACTGTGGGTCAAGGGGTGCTGCCTGGGTTTTAGGGGCAGCATCAGGGCCAGGTTACTTGGGTGGGAGAGAGCGGAAACTGTAACCGTAAACCGTTGCAACGTTTAAAAGTAAATGTGCCTCCCGTCTTGGGAAGAATTTATTAAAAATGTTATGCATGTTGTTTAACCCTGTTATCCCCTTTTTACAGAAAAATAAAACCGGTGTAGGACGGCAGCCCGCGGACGGTCTGCATTTTGCTAAGGGGGAATGTGTCGCCCTGGGCAAGCCAGGGGTCACAGGTCACAACACCACCACACCCCACATCCCAGGTAGGCACACCTAAGCTGAACCAAAAATCCTTGTTGCCTTCCTCCAGAGGCTGATGATTCACACCAGGGGGTGGGCCAGGCGGTTGGCTCCGCCCACCAAGGAGATCACAGCTCTGGAGGCAGGAAGTACCAGGCAGTCAGCTCAGGGACGAGCTTGAGTAAACAAGTCTAGTCAGGGAGGAGGAAGTGGAAGGAGTGGAGGAGTAGCCCAGGCAGGGCTAAAGAAAAGAGGAAGTGAAAGTGGAGGAAAGAAGAGTAGTAAAGGAGGAAAGCAAGAAGTGGTGACAGAGCAGAGAGTGTGCCAAGCCTGAGAGCCCAGCTTTGTGTAGGGCCAGAACAGCAAGGTCAGCGACGGCGGTGACTGTCCGGAGGGGGACCGTTTGGAAGTTCCTGGAAGGACCCCGTTGGCTGTGTGCCCGGTGGTCTGGAGCAGTGTTCCGAAGGACAGTCAGCACCAGGGCAGGGGCCTCTCGGACCCCGGCAAGGCTAGGAGTCGCCAAATTTGCCGAATCCGTCAGTGAAGGGGACGTAGATTCCCCCAACAACCAAGTCCCGATTGAAGGCAACAGTCCAACCTGTACAGCAGAGGCACCGCCACCGCCAGGGCACCAGTCTCTGAGGGCCAGCGCCTGCGGGCAAAGTGTAGTGCTCCTCCGGCCCAGCTTGAAGCCGGGGAGCGGGTAACCGGTGGGGACCCATCGCAACCAACCGTACATACAGGTGCAAGGAAGAGGGACATCACCGTCACCTACCGGGAAAGCAAAGCAGCCGTCTGTGGGACCGTCCTACCAGCCGTTTGGTTTACCGTACAAACTGTGTCCAAGTCTCAGGCTGAGTGAGTACCACAGTGCCGCAAGGCACAGCGCTGCCCCCGCGTCCCTGCGCCCACCAGGCCCCGCACCTCCTTCTCCACCCCCGGGCCCCGGGATCACCAACCCCTACCCACGGAGGGGCAACACAACACCTGGCTGCTCCGCATCACCATCCCCGGGACCCCCGAATTGAGCAGCGGTGGTGAAATCACCACAACCGTGGGTGGCGTCACGAACTATAACAATCCCCCACACCCAACCACAAACCCCCTTTCACTCACGGGCGAGGAGTGTCGCTCGAGAAACCCTGGGATCCGGCCCACCGCTCGAGCCACCACTGAGCAGCTGCCGGACCCGAGCAGAAGAGGGTGAGCGCGGTGTGCTGACACCCTCCTCCCCGCCCGCGACATATGTATGTGTGTGTCCGGGATTGGCATCTGCACCGTCGCAGCTACAGCCACAAAATTTTGCACACTCACACGTCTGGACCCCGAGAGTGTCATAGGCTATGTTGTGAGGCGAAATTTTAACCCTGTGCGTTCCAATTTACCAATCAATTTTGCCCCTATCTACATAGTAGGGAAAAAGTGAAACGAAAAGTGTATCTGCACCGTCGCATTTACAATCACAAAATTTTGCACAGACACCTCATGTGACCCAGGGAACGTCGTAGACTATGTTTTGACAGAAAAATGTAACCCCACGCTTTACAGTTACTCTCCAAAAAACATGCCTCCATTAAAGTAAATGGAGCCTGGATCTACAGGTTATTAGTAGGAGCTGTGATTGGTTGCTATAGGAACAAAAGACATTCATAGTATAAGAAGCTTATATGTGAGGTAATAAGATGTCGGTGGGGGACGGATAGAGAGAGACAGAGAGAGAGAAACAGAGAGAGAGACAGACAGAGACAGACGGGGAAAGAGACAGACAGAGACAGACGGTGAAAGAGACAGACAGAGACAGAAGGTGAAAGAGACAGACAGAGACAGACGGTGAAAGAGACAGACAGAGACAGACAGGGAAAGAGACAGACCTGGAAAGAGACAGACAGAGACAGATGGTGAAAGAGACAGACAGAGACAGACAGACAGAGACAGACGGAAAGAGACAGACAGGGAAAGAGACAGACAGGGAAAGAGACAGACAGGGAAAGAGACAGACAGGGAAAGAGACAGACCTGGAAAGAGATAGATGGGGAAAGAGACAGATGGGGAAAGAGACAGACAGACATGCAGACAGGCACAGAGACAGGCAGACAGGGAAGGAGGAGACAGCCAGAGAGACAGACAAAGATAGATGGGGAAAGACACAGACCTTCATAGAGACAGACGGGGAAAGAGACAGAGAAATAGAGACAGACAAGGAAAGAGACAGACAGAGGCAGGCAGACGGGGAAAGAGACAGATGGGGAAAGAGACAGACGGGGAAAGAGACAGACCTGAAAAAGAGACAGACCTGGAAAGAGACAGATCTAGAAAGAGACAGATGGAGCACATTACTTGGCCAATTTAGTTAAATCTGTGTGGAATATCTGTGATGATGAAATATATGTTGTGAAATTCTATTAGTATAGTTTTTGCCTTTTAATAATTACATTTCTATCTAGTTGTTTTGTGGTGTTTGTGTGCAGAATTCATTTTTGTTAATACATTCTATTTTGTTAGCAGCAGTTATTAACCCGGGCGAAGCCTAGTACAGCTAGTGTATATATATATTATTTTATTGTTTCATTTTTTTATTTCATTATTTTTTTATTTTTTTCCGACAACCTCATTCCTGCATATTTGCAATGATACAAGTAATGGTTGGGTCATTCATGTGGAGAAAGGGCCCTTCTAATTTAACAGCTTATAAAAATGTAGGAGATAAGATATTATGCATAGAAATGGTTAAACTGTATAATAACATGGATTAAAAAAAAATAAAAAATGAACAATTACAATTCTCACCACCAGGGGGCGCGCACTGCATACATTCCTATGATGTGAGCTCCCCCTAGTGGCAGCCGCTGATAGACAAAATATTTTCATTCTAAATGCAGAGACCAGAGCCTTTAGAATCTAATCAATTTTAATAATATTTATATTACACATCACTAAATGATAAGTGCACGTTACTCCATCCAGACAACGTGATCCGAAAACGGTAACATTATCTATACTACATCAACCGGGACAAAGCTGAGTGCGTCCGTCACAGCGATGTCTTGTGTAACAGCAGCTCTAATGGATCAGACAATGGGGCGATAATTAGAAACGTTCCCAGATGGTGAAAGATCGGCCCTGAATAAACACTCTCTTTGGGCATTTTATAATTGCAGCCAACTTCAGAGCCTCCGTTGCTGTTTATTGTGGCAGCGTTCCCAAGATGAAGCCCGGGTACATGTCACTCCGCAATGGAAATATCGACGCCAACCTTCAGCTGTGCGGAAACCGATGGGGACCGGCGGACACAGGTCTGTGCACGAAAGAGACGAATCAGATCATTAATAGTTATAGTAAATCAATAAATCAATGTTATAGCAAAAACGACTAATACCGAACATACAGGCGAAATATAATAACTACAGTGGTCTAATTTATAGAACGTTTTGTTTATTATAATCGAAGACTCGTCAGATGATGAATTACTATACAAGAATATAACTACTATAATACTGCCCCTATGTACAAGAATATAACTACTATAATACTGCCCCTATGTACAAGAATATAACTACTATAATACTCCCCCCTATGTACAAGAATATAACTACTATAAGACTGCTCCTATGTACAAGAATATAACTACTATAATACTGCTCCTATGTACAAGACTATAACTACTATAATACTGCCCCCTATGTACAAGAATATAACTACTATAATACTGCCCCCTATGTACAAGAATATAACTACTATAAGACTGCTCCTATGTACAAGAATATAACTACTATAATACTGCTCCTATGTACAAGACTATAACTACTATAATACTGCCCCCTATGTACAAGAATATAACTACTATAATACTGCTCCTATATACAAGAATATAACTACTATAATACTGCCCCCTATGTACAAGAATATAACTACTATAATACTGCCCCCTATGTACAAGAATATAACTACTATAATACTGCCCCTATGTACAAGAATATAACTACTATAATACTGCCCCTATGTACAAGAATATAACTACTATAATACTCCCCCCTATGTACAAGAATATAACTACTATAATACTGCCCCCTATGTACAAGAATATAACTACTATAATACTGCCCCCTATGTACAAGAATATAACTACTATAATACTGCTCCCTATGTACAAGAATATAACTACTATAATACTGCCCCTATGTACAAGAATATAACTACTATAATACTCCCCCCTATGTACAAGAATATAACTACTATAATACTGCCCCCTATGTACAAGAATATAACTACTATAATACTGCCCCCTATGTACAAGAATATAACTACTATAATACTGCCCCCTATGTACAAGAATATAACTACTATAATACTGCCCCTATGTACAAGACTATAACTACTATAATACTGGCCCTATGTACAAGAATATAACTACTATAATACTGCCCCTATGTACAAGAATATAACTACTATAATACTCCCCCCTATGTACAAGAATATAACTACTATAATACTGCCCCTATGTACAAGAATATAACTACTATAATACTGCCCCTATGTACAAGAATATAACTACTATAATACTGTCCCTATGTACAAGAATATAACTACTATAATACTGCCCACTATGTACAAGAATATAACTACTATAATACTGCCCCCTATATACAAGAATATAACTACTATAATACTGCCCACTATGTACAAGAATATAACTACTATAATACTGCCCCTATGTACAAGAATATAACTACTATAATACTGCTCCCTATGTACAAGAATAGAACTACTATAATACTGCCCCTATGTACAAGAATATAACTACTATAATACTGCCCCTATGTACAAGAATATAACTACTATAATACTGCTCCTTTATACAAGAATATAACTACTATAATACTGCCCCTATGTACAGGAATATAACTACTATAATACTGCTCCTATATACAAGAATATAACTACTATAATACTGCCCCTATGTACAAGAATATAACTACTATAATACTGCCCCCTATGTACAAGAATATAACTGCTATAATACTGCCCCTATGTACAAGAATATAAGTACTATAATACTGCTCCTATGTACAAGAATATAACTACTATAATACTGCTCCTATGTACAAGAATATAAGTACTATAATACTGCTCCTATGTACAAGAATATAAGTACTATAATACTGCTCCTATGTACAAGAATATAACTACTATAATACTGCCCCTATGTACAAGAATATAAGTACTATAATACTGCTCCTAAGTACTATAATACTGCTCCTATGTACAAGAATATAACTACTATAATACTGTCCTCTATGTACAAGAATATAACTACTATAATACTGCCCCCTATGTACAAGGATATAACTACTATAATACTGCCCCCTATGTACAAGAATATAACTACTATAATACTGCCCCTATGTACAAGAATATAACTACTATAATACTGCCCCTATGTACAAGAATATACTGTAACTACTATAATACTGCCCCTATGTACAAAAATATATCTACTATAATACTGCCCCTATGTACAAGAATATATCTACTATAATACTGCCCCTATGTACAAGAATATATCTACTATAATACTGCTCCTTTGTACAAGAATATAACTACTATAATACTGCTCCTATGTACAAGAATATAACTACTATAATACTGCTCCTATGTACAAGGATATAACTACTATAATACTGCCCATATGTACAAGAATATAACTACTATAATACTGCCCCCTATATACAAGAATATAACTACTATAATACTGCCCCTATGTACAAGAATATATCTACTATAATACTGCTCCTTTGTACAAGAATATAACTACTATAATACTGCCCCTATGTACAAGACTATAACTACTATAATACTGCCCCTATGTACAAGAATATAACTACTATAATACTGCCCCTATGTACAAGAATATAACTACTATAATACTCCCCCCTATGTACAAGAATATAACTACTATAATACTGCCCCTATGTACAAGAATATAACTACTATAATACTGCCCCCTATGTACAAGAATATAACTACTATAATACTGCCCCTATGTACAAGAATATAACTACTATAATACTGTCCCTATGTACAAGAATATAACTACTATAATACTGCCCCTATGTACAAGAATATAACTACTATAATACTCCCCCCTATGTACAAGAATATAACTACTATAATACTGCCCCTATGTACAAGAATATAACTACTATAATACTGCCCCATATGTACAAGAATATAACTACTATAATACTGCCCCCTATGTACAAGAATATAACTACTATAATTCTGCCCCTATGTACAAGAATATAACTACTATAATACTGCCCCTATGTACAAGAATATAACTACTATAATACTGCCCCATATGTACAAGAATATAACTACTATAATACTGCCCCCTATGTACAAGAATATAACTACTATAATTCTGCCCCTATGTACAAGAATATAACTACTATAATACTGTCCCTATGTACAAGAATAGAACTACTATAATACTGCCCCTATGTACAAGAATATAACTACTATAATACTGCCCCTATGTACAAGAATATAACTACTATAATACTGCTCCTTTATACAAGAATATAACTACTATAATACTGCCCCTATGTACAGGAATATAACTACTATAATACTGCTCCTATATACAAGAATATAACTACTATAATACTGCCCCTATGTACAAGAATATAACTACTATAATACTGCCCCCTATGTACAAGAATATAACTGCTATAATACTGCCCCTATGTACAAGAATATAAGTACTATAATACTGCTCCTATGTACAAGAATATAACTACTATAATACTGCTCCTATGTACAAGAATATAAGTACTATAATACTGCTCCTATGTACAAGAATATAAGTACTATAATACTGCTCCTATGTACAAGAATATAAGTACTATAATACTGCCCCTATGTACAAGAATATAAGTACTATAATACTGCTCCTAAGTACTATAATACTGCTCCTATGTACAAGAATATAACTACTATAATACTGCCCCCTATGTACAAGGATATAACTACTATAATACTGCCCCCTATGTACAAGAATATAACTACTATAATACTGTCCCCTATGTACAAGAATATAACTACTATAATACTGCCCCTATGTACAAGAATATAACTACTATAATACTGCCCCTATGTACAAGAATATACTGTAACTACTATAATACTGCCCCTATGTACAAAAATATATCTACTATAATACTGCCCCTATGTACAAGAATATATCTACTATAATACTGCCCCTATGTACAAGAATATATCTACTATAATACTGCTCCTTTGTACAAGAATATAACTACTATAATACTGCTCCTATGTACAAGAATATAACTACTATAATACTGCTCCTATGTACAAGGATATAACTACTATAATACTGCCCATATGTACAAGAATATAACTACTATAATACTGCCCCCTATATACAAGAATATAACTACTATAATACTGCCCCTATGTACAAGAATATATCTACTATAATACTGCTCCTTTGTACAAGAATATAACTACTATAATACTGCTCCTATGTACAAGAATATAACTACTATAATACTGTCCCCTATGTACAAGAATATAACTACTATAATACTGCCCCCTATGTACAAGAATATAACCACTATAATACTGCCCCCTATGTACAAGAATATAACTACTATAATACTGCTCCTATGTACAAGAATATAACTACTATAGTTCTGCCCCTATATACAAGAATATAACTACTATAATACTGCCCCCTATGTACAGTAATATAACTACTATAATACTGCCCCTATATACAAGAATATAACTACTATAATACTGCCCCTATATACAAGAATATAACTACTATAATACTGCCCCTATATACAAGAATATAACTACTATAATACTGCTCCTATGTACAAGAATATAACTACTATAATACTGCCCCCTATGTACAAGAATATAACTACTATAATACTGCCCCTATATACAAGAATATAACTACTATAATACTGCCCCTATATACAAGAATATAACTACTATAATACTGCCCCTATATACAAGAATATAACTACTATAATACTGCCCCTATATACAAGAATATAACTACTATAATACTGCTCCTATGTACAAGAATATAACTACTATAATACTGCCCCCTATGTACAAGAATATAACCACTATAATACTGCCCCCTATGTACAAGAATATAACTACTATAATACTGCCCATATGTACAAGAATATAACTACTATAATATTGCCCCCTATATACAAGAATATAACTACTATAATACTGCCCCTATGTACAAGAATATATCTACTATAATACTGCTCCTTTGTACAAGAATATAACTACTATAATACTGCTCCTATGTACAAGAATATAACTACTATAATACTGCCCCCTATGTACAAGAATATAACCACTATAATACTGCCCCCTATGTACAAGAATATAACTACTATAATACTGCCCCCTATGTACAAGAATATAACTACTATAATACTGCCCCTATGTACAAGAATATAACTACTATAATACTGCCCCTATATACAAGAATATAACTACTATAATACTGCCCCTATATACAAGAATATAACTACTATAATACTGCCCCCTATGTACAAGAATATAACTACTATAATACTGCCCCTATATACAAGAATATAACTACTATAATACTGCCCCCTATGTACAAGAATATAACTACTATAATACTGCCCCTATGTACAAGAATATAACTACTATAATACTGCCCCTATATACAAGAATATAACTACTATAATACTGCCCCTATATACAAGAATATAACTACTATAATACTGCCCCCTATGTACAAGAATATAACTACTATAATACTGCCCCTATATACAAGAATATAACTACTATAATACTGCCCCCTATGTACAAGAATATAACTACTATAATACTGCCCCTATATACAAGAATATAACTACTATAATACTGCCCCTATATACAAGAATATAACTACTATAATACTGCCCCTATATACAAGAATATAACTACTATAATACTGCCCCTATATACAAGAATATAACTACTATAATACTGCCCCCTATGTACAAGAATATAACTACTATAATACTGCCCCTATGTACAAGAATATAACTACTATAATACTGCCCCTATATACAAGAATATAACTACTATAATACTGCCCCCTATATACAAGAATATAACTACTATAATACTGCCCCTATGTACAAGAATATATCTACTATAATACTGCTCCTTTGTACAAGAATATAACTACTATAATACTGCTCCTATGTACAAGAATATAACTACTATAATACTGCCCCCTATGTACAAGAATATAACCACTATAATACTGCCCCCTATGTACAAGAATATAACTACTATAATACTGCCCCTATATACAAGAATATAACTACTATAATACTGCTCCTATGTACAAGAATATAACTACTATAATACTGCCCCCTATGTACAAGAATATAACTACTATAATACTGCCCCTATGTACTAGAATAGCAGCACTGACTGTTGGAGCTGAGAACTTTGATATTTGGGGTCTTCTCCTTACAATGATACATGTCTCCCGCTTCTGTGCTCCTCAGCCTCCCTTCAGAGTACATTAGGGCTGCAGGTGAGGCGGTCGTACATGTGGGGGGCGGACGATCTGCAGCCTGAGATTCTGCCATCTACAACAGATAACGAATGGAAAAATGAGTCTTTTCAGCTTAAAATGCACAATCCCCTGAACCAGCCGGAGGAGGAGGAGGTGGACAGCGCAGCTCTGGAGACCGCCAGGCTGAAGGACAAGCTGAAGAGGAAAATGTCTGAAGGGTCCACTGCCCGTGGGGGTAAGAGCGGCACTTATAAAATGAATATTGCGAATAAAAGCGAAGGAGGCAACTGTTTAGTAAGTGCAGTGCTGTGCAAAAGTTTTAGGCAGGTGTGAAAAAAGGCTTTTAAGAATAGAAGTTTTATTTATTTGTAGCAAAGTGAATTAACAAAAGAGAACTCTAAATCCCATGAATATTTGGTAACCGTCCTTCGCCTTCAATACAGCTTCAATTCTTACATTACACTTCCATAAAATCTTTATCGGATCATTGTCAGGTGTAACCAATTATACAATGACCATAGGCTGGAAACAAATCATTAACTGAAACAGAAACAGCCGTGTAGGAGCCTTCAAACGGGGTAATGAACACAGCTAAACTCAAAGGTGAGGATGTGGAAAACAGTTCATGTCTCAGGTCAGGATTGAGCACAGCGACAAAACACCAGGTAGTTATAGTGCATCAGCGAGGAGTCTCCCAGGCAAGGGCTACACAGACTGGGCATGAGAGTCGCTGTTCAAGCTCTTGAAGAAGCACCAAGAAATGGACAACGTTTAAGACTACAGAGGCAATGATCAGCGAAGGAAACCAGATGCAGCAGACAGAGGACACATCATGTCCAGCAGAGGCATCAACTCAGGACTGGCAGCAACCAGTGGGACCAGCTGCACCATCCACTGTCCGGAGAAGTGGCCTTCATGGAGGAATTACTGTAAAATACCGACCTTCCACATGGAAACCAGGCCAAACGAAAACATAGGAACTAGATGGTAGAACAATGCAGCAGGTTCTCTGGACCGAGGAGTCAGAATGTGAAATACTCAGCTGTAACTGAAGGCAGATTGTTTACCAGAGTCTGGAGAGGGGCACAATAATGAGGGTCTGCAAGCAGAAGTGGAGCATCGGGGGGTCCTTTTAATTTTGGGTCTACATCTCACTAAATGGAGTTGGAGATTGGTCAGAATTAATGCTGAGAAATCCAGACAGATCATGTGATATCACCAGGGAGGCGTCTGATTGTCTCCAAATTTATTCTGCAGCCGGACAACGACCCCCAAACATCCAGCCAAGGCGTCCTGGAGGTGATGATCCAGCCCCCGCAGAGCCCTGATCTCACATCATCACTGTCTGAGAGCAAGAGACAGAAGGATCCGCACAAGACTCACACACAGAAGATCGGGGGTCATGTCTCCAAGATGATTGGAACAACCTCCTGCCGAGCTCCTCCATAACCAGTATACAAGTGACGAGAAGAAGTGATGGAGGAGACGGGCGGTCACTTAATACTGAGGATGGAGGAGACGGGCGGTCACCAATTACTGAGGATGGAGGAGACGGGCGGTCACTAAATACTGAGGATGGAGGAGACAGGCGGTCACTAAATACTGAGGATGGAGGAGACGGGTGATCACTGAATACTGAGGACGGAGGAGACAGGCGGTCACTAAATACTGAGGATGGAGGAGACGGGCGGTCACTGAATACTGAGGATGGAGGAGACGGGCGGTCACCAATTACTGAGGATGGAGGAGACGGGCGGTCACTGAATACTGAGGATGGAGGAGACGGGCGGTCACTGAATACTGAGGATGGAGGAGACGGGCGGTCACTGAATACTGAGGATGGAGGCGACGGGCGGTCACTTAATACTGAGGATGGAGGAGACGGGCGGTCACTGAATACTGAGGATGGAGGAGACGGGCGGTCACCAATTACTGAGGATGGAGGAGACGGGCGGTCACTGAATACTGAGGATGGAGGAGATGGGCGGTCACCAAATACTGAGGATGGAGGAGATGGGCAATCACTGAATACTGAGGATGGAGGAGACGGGTGATCACTGAATACTGAGGACGGAGGAGACGGGCGATCACTGAATACTGAGGATGGAGGAGACGGGCGGTCACTGAATACTGAGGATGGAGGAGACGGGCGGTCACTGAATACTGAGGATGGAGGAGACGGGCGGTCACTGAATACTGAGGATGGAGGAGACGGGCGATCACTGAATACTAAGGATGGAGGAGACGGGCGGTCACTGAATACTGAGGATGGAGGAGACAGGCGGTCACTGAATACTGAGGATGGAGGAGACGGGCGGTCACTGAATACTGAGGATGGAGGAGATGGGCGGTCACTGACTACTGAGGACGGAGGAGACGGGTGGTCACTGAATACTGAGGATGGAGGAGACGGGCGGTCACTGAATACTGAGGATGGAGGCGACGGGCGGTCACTGAATACTGAGGATGGAGGAGACGGGCGGTCACTGAATACTGAGGATGGAGGAGATGGGCGGTCACTGACTACTGAGGACGGAGGAGACGGGCGGTCACTGAATACTGAGGATGGAGGAGACGGGCGGTCACTGTATACTGAGAATGGAGGCGACGGGCGGTCACTGAATACTGAGGATGGAGGAGACGGGCGGTCACTGAATACTGAGGATGGAGGCGACGGGCGGTCACTGAATACTGAAGATGGAGGCGACGGGCGGTCACTGAATACTGAGGATGGAGGCGACGGGCGGTCACTGAATACTGAGGATGGAGGCGACGGGCGGTCACTGAATACTGAGGATGGAGGCGACGGGCGGTCACTGAATACTGAGGATGGAGGCGACGGGCGGTCACTGAATACTGAGGATGGAGGCGACGGGCGGTCACTGAATACTGAGGATGGAGGCGACGGGCGGTCACTGAATACTGAGGATGGAGGAGACGGGCGGTCACTGAATACTGAGGATGGAGGCGACGGGCGGTCACTGAATACTGAGGATGGAGGAGACGGGCGGTCACTGAATACTAAGGATGGAGGAGACGGGCGGTCACTGAATACTGAGGATGGAGGAGACGGGCGGTCACTGAATACTGAGGATGGAGGAGACGTGCAGTCACTGAATACTGAGGATGGAGGAGACGGGCGGTCACTGAATACTGAGGATGGAGGCGACGGGCGGTCACTGAATACTGATGGAATATACATATCTCTTTTGTTTGTTTACTTTGCATTGTGTTAATTGATAAAAATACATTTTTTATTAACAATTCTAGTTTTAAAAGTTTCTTATTTTTCAGCCTTTGTTCCTCACCTGCCTAAAACGTTTGCCCATTCTCTGTATCACCACTAGACAGAGCGTTAGAGCAGCGTGTCGTCATGAATGTTTGTAAAGTATTTCTCATCAGCATCATCTTCAGACAATACTGTGCTTTATATTATATCTCCATTACAGCTCCGTCTGACTTAATAAATCTGCAGAGCGCTGCTCTGAAGCCTGCAGTGCCTAGGAGCGCCTCCCAGAGGTTACTGAATTTGACGAGGCCTGTGCCCCCCATACAGAGCAGCCCGACCCCCAGCAACACAGAAGAAGAGAGGAACGAAACAAAGAGCGGGAATGGAAAAAGAGGGGATAACACATCATGTATGGAGGTACAGAGATGAGGCTATCTATATCTATCTATCTATCTATCTATCTATCTATCTATCTATCCCTCTATCTATCTATCCCTCTATCTATCTATCCCTCTATCTATCTATCCCTCTATCTATCTATCTATCTATCTATCTATCCCTCTATCTATCTATCCATCTATCCATCTATCTATCTATCTATCCCTCTATCTATATATCTATCTATCTATCTATCTATCTATCTATCCCTCTATCTATCTATCTATCTATTATCTATCCTTCTTTCTATCCCTTTATCTACAGTGCCTACAAGTAGTATTCAACCCCCTGCAGATTTAGCAGGTTTGATAAGATGCAGATAAGTTAGAGCCTGCAAACTTCAAACAAGAGCAGGATTTATTAACAGATGCATAAATCTTACAAACCAACAAGTTTTGTTGCTCAGTTAAATTTTCAACATAAAAGTGTGGGTCAATTATTATTCAACCCCTAGGTTTAATATTTTGTGGAATAACCCTTGTTTGCAATTACAGCTAATAATCGTCTTTTATAAGACCTGATCAGGCCGGCACAGGTCTCTGGAGTTATCTTGGCCCACTCCTCCATGCAGATCTTCTCCAAGTTATCTAGGTTCTTTGGGTGTCTCATGTGGACTTTAATCTTGAGCTCCTTCCACAAGTTTTCAATTGGGTTAAGGTCAGGAGACTGACTAGGCCACTGCAACACCTTGATTTTTTCCCTCTTGAACCAGGCCTTGGTTTTCTTGGCTGTGTGCTTTGGGTCATTGTCTTGTTGGAAGATGAAATGATGACCCATCTTAAGATCCTTGATGGAGGAGCGGAGGTTCTTGGCCAAAATCTCCAGGTAGGCCGTGCTATCCATCTTCCCATGGATGCGGACCAGATGGCCAGGCCCCTGGCTGAGAAACAGTCCCACAGCATGATGCTGCCACCACCATGCTTGACTGTAGGGATGGTATTCTTGGGGTCGTATGCAGTGCCATTCAGTCTCCAAACGTCACGTGTGTGGTTGGCACCAAAGATCTCGATCTTGGTCTCATCAGACCAGAGAACCTTGAACCAGTCTGTCTCAGAGTCCTCCAAGTGATCATGAGCAAACTGTAGACGAGCCTTGACATGACGCTTTGAAAGTAAAGGTACCTTACGGGCTCGTCTGGAACGGAGACCATTGCGGTGGAGTACGTTACTTATGGTATTGCCATGAGATCTTCCCGGAGCTCCTTCCTTGTTGTCCTTGGGTTAGCCTTGACTCTTCGGACAAGCCTGGCCTCGGCACGGGTGGAAACTTTCAAAGGCTGTCCAGGCCGTGGAAGGCTAACAGTAGTTCCATAAGCCTTCCACTTCCGGATGATGCTCCCAACAGTGGAGACAGGTAGGCCCAACTCCTTGGAAAGGGTTTTGTACCCCTTGCCAGCCTTGTGACCCTCCACGATCTTGTCTCTGATGGCCTTGGAATGCTCCTTTGTCTTTCCCATGTTGACCATGTATGAGTGCTGTTCACAAGTTTGGGGAGGGTCTTAATTAGTCAGAAAAGGCTGGAAAAAGAGATAATTAATCTAAACATGTGAACCTCATTGTTCTTTGTGCCTGAAATACTTCTTAATACTTTAGGGGAACCAAACAGAATTCTGGTGGTTTGAGGGGTTGAATAATAAATGACCTCTGAATAAACTTTTCACAATTTAAAAAAAAAAAGAAATAACATTCTTTTTTGCTGCATTTCACACTTCCAGGCTGATCTACAGTCCAAATGTCACAATGCCAAGGTAATTCCGAATGTGTAAACCTGCTAAATCTGCAGGGGGTTGAATACTACTTGTAGGCACTGTATCTATCTATCCCTCTATCTATCTATCTATCTATCTATCCCTCTATCTATCTATCTATCTATCCCTCTATCTCTCTATTTATCTATCTATCCCTCTATCTATCTCTCTATCTATCTATCCCTCTATCTATCTATCTATCTATCTATCTATCCGTCCATCTATCTATCTATCTATCTATCTATCTATCCGTCCATCTATCTATCTATCTATCTATCTATCCCTCTATCTATCTATCTATCTATCTATCTATCCCTCTATCTATCTCTCTATTTATCTATCTATCTCTCTATTTATCTATCTATCTCTCTATCTATCTATCTATCCCTCTATCTATCTCTCTATTTATCTATCTATCTATCTATCTATCCCTCTATCTATCTATCTATCTATCCCTCTATCTATCTATCTATCTATCTATCCCTCTATCTATCTATCCATCCCTCTATCTATCTATCTATCCCTCTATCTATCTATCTATCCCTCTATCTATCTATCTATCTGTCTATCTATCTATCTATCTATCTATCTATCCATGCAGCCATCCATCGCTCACACACGTCTATCTCATATTTGCATATTTCTTCCTGTAAATAATAAAGGTACAGATAGTACTTCTCCTTGCCTCTTTCTGTGACGCCCTGGGCAAGCCAGGGGTCACAGGTCACAACATCACACGCACCCCACATTCCCTGCAGGTACACCTAGGCTAACCTAAAATCCTTGTTGCCTTCCTCCAGGGGCTGATGTCCACACCAGGGGGTGGGCCAGGCGGTTGGCTCCGCCCACCGAGGAGTTCACAGCCCTGGAGGCGGGAGAACCAGGCAGTGAAGTTAGGGAAGTGAAAGAAGAAGGAGTTGAAGTGGTAGAGGAGCTAAGGAGAGAAGCTGAAGTAAAGGGAAAGTGACAGTTAAGAAAGCCTGAAGTTGGTCCGGGTGTGTGCCCCGGACTGAGACAGCAAGGTCAGCAGACAGCGGTGATAGTCTGCAGGGGGACTGCTTGGAGGTTGCTGGAAGGACCGCGGACGGGTGGTGACCCGGCGGTACCGGAGCAGTATACGAAGAACAGTCAGCACCAGGGCAGGGGCCTTTCGGATCCCGGCAAGGCTAGGAGTCGCCATAATTTGCCAAATCCGTCAGTGAAGGGGACCTCTGTCTCCCAACAACCAAGTCCCGATTGAAGGCAACAGTCCGACCGTTAAGGGGAGACACCGCCACCGCCAAGGCACCAGTTTCCCAGGGCCAGCGCCTGCGGGCAAGAGAGGGGCTCCTCCGGCTCATGTCCAGGCCGGGGAGCGGGTAACCGTTGGGAACCCATCGCTACCAAAAAGACTTTACATAGTGCAGGGAAGAGACCCTCACTGCTAACTGCAGGGAACATCAGCACCGTGAACCGTCCGAGGGACCCGTCCAACCAGCCGTTTGTTTACCGAGAACTGTGTCGTGTTTACTGGCTGAGTGAGTACCTCCGTGCCGTGCGGCACAGCGCTGCCCCTGCGCCCCTGCACCGGCCCCATACCCGCCTGTCCACCATACCAACCCCATCACTGGGCCCCGGGACCACCAAAATCCCCTACCCACGGAGAGGCAAATCAACAACTGGCTGCTCCATACCACACTCCCGGGCTCCCCAGACAGAGCAGCGGTGGTGTCCACTTAATCACCACAACCGTGGGTGGCGTCACGGACAATAAACTATCCCGAATCCCAATCCCCTTTCACTCACGGGCGAGGAGCGCCGCTCGAGTCCCCGGGATCCGGCCCATCGCTCGAGCCACCGAGCAGCAGCAGCAGGCCGCAGCAGCCGCAGCGGCAGCCAGACCCGAGCAGTGGGAGAGCGCGGCGTCCCCTCCTCCGCCCGCGACAACTTGGCGTCACGAACAGGATCTTACCGCTCTGCCGTTGGGTAGAGGTGCGCCTTGTGACCGCCGGAGGTATCCGGCCGGAAAATTTCAGAAGTCGCCATCTTTGGCGCGAAAAGTTCCCGCTCGAGCGTCTTCTCAAGTAGTAGAGGCGCGAAGGCCAAATCCCCGCCCCGATAGAGGAGGGGCCGGAAAGAGGCTAGAGGAGACGGACTGGCGGCTAGCTGCATGTGAGCGCGGCTATATAAGCAGGGACGCCAGGACCCTGCAGCCATCTTGTTCCTGGGAGAAGCCGCCAGCAACATGTGGATGCCGTCCCGCAGCACCGTCGTCCCCGCGCCTGGAACCGCGGCGTGGGTGGAGATCCGGACCGCGCAGCTCTACCAAAGGCTGCAGGTCAAGATGCAGCTCCTCATGGAGGAGTGGGAGACCAACATGGCGGACGTCATAGCGACTGTGCGGAGACGCGAGGAGGAAGCGGAGGAAGGGAGGGTGAGTGACCCACGCCCCGATGCCCTTGAAGGGCCGGTCATCGCGGCTGCGGGACTCGGTCCAAACCCTCTCCCCCTGCTGCCTCCCTCGCCACCCGTCTCGGAAGCCGTGACCCCACCACTAGGCCCGCTACCACCGCAACCGGTAGCAATACCCAGCATGTCCGCCCAGGCGGACCGACCTGCAGCCGGAGCCCGTAGTCGACCGGAGGTGCTACCATGGAAAGCCCCGAAAACCGAACCGGAGGCGTCCCCCGAGAAAGTCCCCGAGCCGGAGCCGATGACCCGCTCCGTGCCGAAGGCCCAACTGCGGAAAGCCCCTGTGCCCATCCCCCACACCTCGGCTGAGGTTGCGCCGGGTTGCCGATGCAAGGCAGCGTCTAAGGCCAAGTCACCGCGGGACCTGTCGCCCAGAGTACCAGCAGTGGGCAATGTCAAACAGGTCTTGCGGGGCCCGACCCGTGCGCCGGAGCTCGCAGCAGCGCCGTACTGGGACAGGGAGCCGGTACCGTTGGGCCTGGAAATCGGTGAACGGGAAAGAAAGAAGGCGGAGTTGGTGGCCCTGCAATCCGGGAAAACAAGAGCCTCCGTCAGGCAACTTTCCGTGTCCGGGGCCCGCTGTACGAAGGGCAGGTGAGGCGGTTTGATGTCCGCCGGGGCTATGGGTTTATATATGAACCGGGCCTGGAGGCCGAAGTGTTTATAGCCCGGAGGGATGTGAATGCCCACCTGCCTGAGGAGCATCCCGGTCGTAACCTGATGCCGGGCGACATCGTGCAGTACACCCGGCACTGTGGAGAGAGGGGGTGGTTTGCCCTAGATGCGAAGTTGAGAGGCAGCCAAGAGTCCCGTGTAAGTGCTGCACCTCCTCCCCCAGAAGAAGTCGAAGACTCTGAGTAGGGCAGCGGAACCCCGTTGTCCAGTCCCCGTTGGGACCACCAGTGTGTTTGTTTAAAAGTTGAAAATGATGATAAGTGAAATGGAACCGAAAAGTCATCTGATTCTCCTGTGATTGAAACCGGCCGTTGCCGGCACCGTTGTCCCCGTGGGGACCGCTTGAAAAATTGTTTGCATAGGAACTCCTATGGACAAGCCCGTGAACTTGCAGGGCAACCACAGACGCTAGTGGCTTGTAAATAAGTTGTGTTACAGTTACCGTTTCCGCATTTACCGCCTCCGGAGAGGCAGGTTGGAGGGAGGGCCCACAGCAGAGCAGGCTGGGGCCCAGCCACCACAGGAACCGGTGGCTACCCTCTGGAGGGGAAGGACAGATCCCGCTCGGGTAACTGGTTCAGGACTGGGGTCAAGGGGTGCTGCCTGGGTTTTAGGGGCAGCATCAGGGCCAGGTTACTTGGGTGGGAGAGAGCGGAGACCGTAACCGTTAACCGTTAAAAACCGTAACGTTTAAGAAATGAACCTCCCGATGTGGGATGATGTTTTTCTACTTGTATATATGTTACCGTTTTTTACCTTTGCAGAAAAACAAAAGGAGAATAAAACCGGTGTTGGACGGGCAGCCCGAGGACGGTCTGCGTTTTGCTAAGGGGGAATGTGACGCCCTGGGCAAGCCAGGGGTCACAGGTCACAACATCACATGCACCCCACATTCCCGGCAGGTACACCTAGGCTAACCTAAAATCCTTGTTGCCTTCCTCCAGGGGCTGATGTCCACACCAGGGGGTGGGCCAGGCGGTTGGCTCCGCCCACCGAGGAGTTCACAGCCCTGGAGGCGGGAGAACCAGGCAGTGAAGTTAGGGAAGTGAAAGAAGAAGGAGTTGAAGTGGTAGAGGAGCTAAGGAGAGAAGCTGAAGTAAAGGGAAAGTGACAGTTAAGAAAGCCTGAAGTTGGTCCGGGTGTGTGCCCCGGACTGAGACAGCAAGGTCATCAGACGGCGGTGATAGTCTGCAGGGGGACTGCTTGGAGGTTGCTGGAAGGACCGCGGACGGGTGATGACCCGGCGGTACCGGAGCAGTATACGAAGAACAGTCAGCACCAGGGCAGGGGCCTTTCGGATCCCGGCAAGGCTAGGAGTCGCCATAATTTGCCAAATCCGTCAGTGAAGGGGACCTCTGTCTCCTAACAACCAAGTCCCGATTGAAGGCAACAGTCCGACCGTTAAGGGGAGACACCGCCACCGCCAAGGCACTAGTTTCCCAGGGCCAGCGCCTGCGGGCAAGAGAGGGGCTCCTCCGGCTCATGTCCAGGCCGGGGAGCGGGTAACCGGTGGGAACCCATCGCTACCAAAAAGACTTTACATAGGTGCAGTGAAGAGACCGTCACCGCTAACTGCAGGGAACATCAGCACCGTAACCGTCCGAGGGACCCGTCCAACCAGCCGTTTGTTTACCGAGAACTGTGTCGTGTTTACTGGCTGAGTGAGTACCTCCGTGCCGTGCGGCACAGCGCTGCCCCTGCGCCCCTGCACCTCCACAGGCCCCATACCCGCCTGTCCACCATACCAACCCCATCACTGGGCCCCGGGACCACCAAAATCCCCTACCCACGGAGAGGCAAATCAACAACTGGCTGCTCCATACCACACTCCCGGGCTCCCCAGACAGAGCAGCGGTGGTGTTCACTTAATCACCACAACCGTGGGTGGCGTCACGGACAATAAACTATCCCGAATCCCAATCCCCTTTCACTCACGGGCGAGGAGCGCCGCTCGAGTCCCCGGGATCCGGCCCATCGATCGAGCCACCGAGCAGCAGCAGGCCGCAGCAGCCGCAGCGGCAGCCGGACCCGAGCAATGGCAGAGCGCGGCGTCCCCTCCTCCGCCTGCGACATTTCTACAAATAATGAAGGTACAGATAGGACTGTCCTCTTGATCACTTCCGATAAGTGATGTAGGTACAGGCTGCCCATCTCTCTATGTAGATGATGTAGATAGAGATAGCACTATAGCAGTGTCACACCAAATAAATAATGTAGGCACAGATAGTACTGCCTTACTGCCAAATCTGTCTCTAAATAGCTCTCTTTCTCATTGCTTTATACTCACAGTCTCAACAACACGTGCGCTCTGGAGAGGATAAGAGTCGTAAGCCTCTTGGTGGGGTGGTGATTCCTCCCATAACTAAGTCTGGTGTTCCGGTAGAGCCGAATGGTCCAGCTCAAATCACTACTAACGGTCAACTGAGGAGATCTTCACCGGTCCCCAGACCAGGAGCCCAACAGAGAAGGTGACCGTCCGCCGAAAACAGGAGGCCATACTGCAAACATCCCATAACATCACCGTTTATGATTCTCTCCCATAATTCTTCATTTCTAACCGCTACTTTCTAAATTTCTGGGTGGGGCTTGTCAGTTGGCGGTTCATTTTCTTTTCCAGGCCGCTGGCACCTGCGTGGTATAGAGAATATATATAGAGTGAGAAAATATGTTCAAGGCCAATACTCATAGCCGGCGTGTTACCCGATAAGGGTCGCTCACCATGCCCATAATCATAGCCGTGTGTTACCCGATAAGGGGCGCTCACCGTGCCCATAATCATAAGTGGTTCTTTAGTCGTTTTGAGGGTTGTGGCCCCTTTAAGATTGGACCTTTTATAACTGCTCTTCCTAATAATGAAAACTGTATGTAGACGCCCTAAGATCTGCCACTGGGGGAAAATGGCTTCAAGCCTGACATGAGACTTAAAATTGTTTATTGATAAAAGTACGAATTAATATAGGGGTACACGGGGGTTCACTTTATTGTCTAGATTAACGCTGATATCATCTCTTCTACAGCAATATTCTGGAAGATGATGGAAAATGCACCAGGTCTATAGGTGAGTGGGTTAATGTATTACCATGTTTCTCTTCAGCTTTAGACTCCTGCAATTAAGAGACCTTTAGTGATAATATGGTCACATGACCGTCATGTCACTGAGGTCCTTAAGCAGTCTTACCATATTTGCATAGAAACACTGGGGCCCCTAGGAGATTGGGGGTCCTGTGAAATTATCTAGTTTGCTCTCCCATCCCCCTAATGCCAGTCCTGCATACCAGCCTGTCTCCTGTCCAGTTCTTTTAGACTCCTGCAATTAAGGACCTTTGGTTCAATCATGGTCACATGACTGTGAAGTCACCAAAGGTCCTTAAACAATTTTAACCTCCGAAATCAAATCAAATACCGCGGTCCCTAAGAGATTGGGGGTCCTGTGAAATTATCTAGTTTGCTCTCCCGTCCCCCTAATACCAGTCCTGCATACCAGCCTGTCTCCTGTCCAGTTCTTTTAGACTCCTGCAATTAAGAAACCTTTGGTCACATGACTGTGAAGTCACCAAAGGTCCTTAAACAATCTTAACCTGTAAATACAAACTTTGGGGACCCTGAGAAATTGCGTAGTTTGACTTCCCCTAACCCCGGCCCTGACTGTACCTAGGGCTTATTTGTGGAGAAGGGCTTACAGTATATTTCAAGCATAATCCACAAATCCTGTAAAATCATGCTTAGGCTTATTTCGGGGTATGTCTTATTTTTTTTGGGAGGGGGGGGGGACACAGTAGATTGTTTAAAGTCTGTGCATTTAAAGGGATTTATCAGAAGTTACAGTCAAAGAGATGAGTCTGATTTGGGAGCAAGAAGCTGTAGAGCATCCGGTTGTTATAAGGCACAGGAGAGGAGACAGGCTGCGCCCAGCGCAACAGCACTGGCGTTCTGCAAAATCAAGCCCACTGAAGACAGCAGCAGGGAGGATTGGTTGCTAATCAGTGGTAACTAACCTGTCGCTCTATAGCTTTAGTGAAACTACAACTCCCAGCAGGCTCTGATTGGCATCTTCTCACCCTGACCCTGGAAAGTGTTTGTGATCAGTCGCGGGGTAATTACTGGTTACACCTGAGCCGGGGAAGAATAGTTACAATGATTACAATAAAACAAAGTGGCAACATCTCCTGCGACACACTGTAACCAACATAATGAGATAATAAGCGGGAAACCTCTCCAAGAAGCCGCCGGGCACAATGGCGGCCTGACAATGGCGAAGGGATCATGTGACCAGCGCGGATATTCAGTTACCGCCATAAAAGGAATAGATTGTTACAAGAGCAAAAGCAGGAAGAACAGAGGAGGATCACGGCACCTATGGGGCTGGAAGCATCATGATCGAGCCTGCTAAAAAGATCAAGGTGAACCCTTCTGCGCAGTGTTATATATGGACGTATCTCTGATAGCTGTGTAGGCGCAAATCCCAAAAGAACAATGACACCTTTGTTTTAGAGATCTGATGTGCCAGTCATGAGAAATCAGGCTGAAAGTGCATTGGGGCGTGTCACTGTACTTGCACTGCTTTTTCCAAGTGCATTGACACGCCCCCAGTGCACCTCCAGGCTAATTTGCATATAGTTTATTGGACAGATTTCTCATGACTGTTAAATCAGATTTCTGCAAAAAAGGTATAATATATAAATAAATATATATATATATATACAGTCAGGGCCAGAAATATTTGGACAGTGACACAAGTTTTGTTATTTTAGCTGTTTACAAAAACATGTTCAGAAATACAATTCTATATATAATATGGGCTGAAAGTGCACACTCCCAGCTGCAATATGAGAGTTTTCACATCCAAATCGGAGAAAGGGTTTAGGAATCATAGCTCTGTAATGCATAGCCTCCTCTTTTTCAAGGGACCAAAAGTAATTGGACAAGGGACTCTAAGGGCTGCAATTAACTCTGAAGGCGTCTCCCTCGTTAACCTGTAATCAATGAAGTAGGTAAAAGGTCTGGGGTTGATTACAGGTGTGTGGTTTTGCATTTGGAAGCTATTGCTGTGACCAGACAACATGCGGTCTAAGGAACTCTCAATTGAGGTGAAGCAGAACATCCTGAGGCTGAAAAAAAAGAATCCATCAGAGAGATAGCAGACATGCTTGGAGTAGCAAAATCAACAGTCGGGTACATTCTGAGAAAAAAGGAATTGACTAGTGAGCTTGGGAACTCAAAAAGGCCTGGGCGTCCACGGATGACAACAGTGGTGGATGATCGCCGCATACTTTCTTTGGTGAAGAAGAACCCGTTCACAACATCAACTGAAGTCCAGAACACTCTCAGTGAAGTAGGTGTATCTGTCTCTAAGTCAACAGTAAAGAGAAGACTCCATGAAAGTAAATACAAAGGGTTCACATCTAGATGCAAACCATTCATCAATTCCAAAAATAGACAGGCCAGAGTTACATTTGCTGAAAAACACCTCATGAAGCCAGCTCAGTTCTGGAAAAGTATTCTATGGACAGATGAGACCAAGATCAACCTGTACCAGAATGATGGGAAGAAAAAAGTTTGGAGAAGAAAGGGAACGGCACATGATCCAAGGCACACCACATCCTCTGTAAAACATGGTGGAGGCAACGTGATGGCATGAGCATGCATGGCTTTCAATGGCACTGGGTCACTTGTGTTTATTGATGACATAACAGCAGACAAGAGTAGCCGGATGAATTCTGAAGTGTACCGGGATATACTTTCAGCCCAGATTCAGCCAAATGCCGCAAAGTTGATCGGACGGCGCTTTCATAGTACAGATGGACAATGACCCCAAGCATACAGCCAAAGCTACCCAGGAGTTCATGAGTGCAAAAAAGTGGAACATTCTGCAATGGCCAAGTCAATCACCAGATCTTAACCCAATTGAGCATGCATTTCACTTGCTCAAATCCAGACTTAAGACGGAAAGACCCACAAACAAGCAAGACCTGAAGGCTGCGGCTGTAAAGGCCTGGCAAAGCATTAAGAAGGAGGAAACCCAGCGTTTGGTGATGTCCATGGGTTCCAGACTTAAGGCAGTGATTGCCTCCAAAGGATTCGCAACAAAATATTGAAAATAAAAATATTTTGTTTGGGTTTGGTTTATTTGTCCAATTACTTTTGACCTCCTAAAATGTGGAGTGTTTGTAAAGAAATGTGACAATTCCTACAATTTCTATCAGATATTTTTGTTCAAACCTTCAAATTAAACGTTACAATCTGCACTTGAATTCTGTTGTAGAGGTTTCATTTCAAATCCAATGTGGTGGCATGCAGAGCCCAACTCGCCAAAATTGTGTCACTGTCCAAAGATTTCTGGACCTAACTGTATATATATATATATATATATATATAATATATATATGTTCCATAGCTATACCACTACTTCCATATATCTGCAGTGACATCTTCCGGTCGTCCTCCTTTAGCCCCTTAATGGAGGAAGAGCCATTCAAATGCAGAGCAGGCTCCACAGCTGAGCCCACTCCATGCAGCATGGGTGCCAGCAGTGGAATACAGCCGGCAGTAACAACTAATCCAATCTGAGCTAGCGCCAGTTGCATCAGCTTAACCTCTTAGGTGCCATTGTCAAGCATGTTAGTCAGTGGCATAACTTGAAGCTTATGAACCCCAATGGGAAAGCTCCAATGGGGCCCCCAATTATTGCAAGGCTTTGAAAGCATTGGTCTTAGGCCAAAGGGACTTGTTAGCCCCCCTAAGCTCCAGGGCCCGGGTACGATTGTATCCCCTGCCTTTATTGTAGTTACGTCACTGGTGTTGGTGGTATTTACCAATCTTTAAGATAACGGCCATCAGATATGAATGGACGGGGTCACAGCTGTGACCATTGGGCTCTGCAGGGGCGGGGAGGTCCGCTTATAATAATGCACATTGTATCCCCCAGCAGACCCTCATCACACAGACATCAGAGCCATGAAAGATATGGAAGCCACCTTGGAACTGGGCCTTTCAAAAACGATCCTATCATCTGCAGCCAAAGACACTGATGACACGCCACTACCCCAGCTAGTCAAGGAAGACGAGGAAGGGAAGGAAAACAATGCTCGGGTAGGCGAGAATCCTCTGCAATACAAGGTCAAAAATGGAGCAGTGTATTCAGCATATGGGGAATATGCAGAATGAATGCAGTACCGACTGTGACCACAAGAGGCCTACCTGCAGTTGTTTTAGCTTTTTTTTAATTTATGCTTCCGTGTAGTGTGTGTGTGTGTGTGTGTGTGTGTGTGTGTGTGTGTGTGTGTGTGTGTGTGTGTGTGTGTATATATATATATATATAATATATATATATATATAATATATACACCGCACATCTGTCATGGGTCATTTCCACTATTGCAGTAAATAGAGCTGAGGTGCAGTACCACAGACATCCTGTGGACAGGGGTGGCACTGCTCCTGGAAGAAAACAGACACACAGTGATGGCCAATCGTGTTGGCATCCTTGAAATTGTCACAGAAAGCGAAATATTCCTCCCATATAATTATTGCAATCACATGTTCTTTTATATACTGTACATGTTTATTTCCTTTGTGTGTATTGGAACAAAACAAAACAACAAAAAAAAAAGAAAATAAAAGGCAAATTGGACAAATTTTCACACAAAACCCCCAAAATTATTCCAGGCAAAATTGTTGTCCCCTTTAACTTAATATTTGGTTCCTCGCCCTTTGGAATTAATCCCTTCCATCAGTTGCCTCCTATCCCCATCCATAGCTTCTTCCTCCTGTCACCTGGAATCTCGGACTCTTCTTTATAAACGTCTCCAGGTCTCTCATATCTGAAGACATCTTCTCTTCTCCCAAATTTCAGATCTCTCCTCAGGTGACAATGGGATTTAGATTCGGACTCATTGCAGCAACTGCAGATCTCTCCAGCGCTTTGTTTCCATCCATTTCTGGGGGCTTTTTGAAGTGTTTGGGGTGATTGTCCTGCTGGAAGACCCCTGACTTAGGACTATACCTATACTATAGCTTTCTGACACAGGGCACTACATTGGGACCCAAAATCCTTTGGTAATCTTCAGATTTCATGATGTCTTGCACACGTCAAGGCCCCCAGTGCCAGAGACGGCAAAATAACCAAAATATCTCTGACCTCCACCATGTATGACTGTAGGTGCTGTGCTCTTTACTTTGTAGGCCTCATTCTGTAAACAGTAGCATGATTTGCTTTACCATAAAGTTCTATCTTAATTTTAACTGTCCAATAGAGAGTTTCCCAGCAGGATTATAGTTACTTACATACATTTTGGCTTTTTTTCTTTCTCTTTGTCAGCAGTGGGGTCCTCTTGGGTCTCCTCCATAGCGTTTCATTTCACTCAGATGTGAATCAACCAAAGTAGAAGGAAAGCCGAGCACTAACTTCCTGCTAGTAATCACTGCACCTCATTCACCTGCCTCGATGAACAGACTTTTAACTCCTGGGTATGAGTCTGCAACTGGCGGTGCAACTTCAAAGAGTAATCATATAACAAGTGACATGAAAAATGTGAGGATGGAAGGCACTCACTAGTTTATCTTGCAGAAAAATTCAGATTTATTCTTTTTTCTAGAAGGAAAAACATCCTAGGAAGGAGGGTGAGAGGGAGACACGGAGCACACAGACGACAGCTGTTTCGCATCGGCAGCCGGCGCTTTGACAAGTTTGCGCTGACACTGATGCCCCTGATCCTGCAGGATGCCTTTATTTTCTTTGGATCTTGATTGGGGCTTTTCCACCATCCTGACTATCCTGCGTTACAACCTTCCATCAGTTTTTCTCCGCAGTCCACGTCCAGGAAGATTAGCTACAGTACCATGGGTGGGAAACGTCTTATGTTGCGCACCGTGGACAAAGGAACATCAAGATCTCTGGAGATGGACTTGTAACCTTGAGATTGTTAATATTTTTCAATAATTTTGGTTCTCAAGTCCTCAGACAGTTCTCTTCTCCTCTCCATGCTTAGTGTGGCGCACACAGACACACAAAACAAATATTTAGTTAACTTCTCCCCTTTTTATCTGGTTTTGGGTGTGATTTTCATATTGCCCACACCTGTTACTTGTCACAGGTGAGTTTGAAAGAGCATCACATCCTGGAAACATAAATGTTTAACCACAATTTTCATAAAGCGCCAACACTTATGTGCAGACCATTTTTAAGGTTTTGTGTGAAATTATGTCCAATTTGCCTTTTTTCTTAGTTTTTTTTTTGTGTTGTTCCAATACACAAAGGAAATAATCATGTGTAATTACAATAATGCTCTGGAAGAAATACTTCATTATCTGGAACAATTTTAATGATGTCAACATTTTCGGACACAACGTGTATTTTATAATTCTGGATAATCTATTTTTTAACAGAATATTTCTTTTTTGTTTTTTTAGAATTTTCACTTCTATTTTTAAAGGTAATATTTTCAGACAGTTAAATGTTAACTACAATAAATCATTTCAGATTATCTTCACAATATCAAAGTCTGCGCAAGACAAGATGAGACAAAAACAGCAGGAGATCGAAAACATCCGACATGAGAAAAAGAGAAGCCAGCAGCAATTATGGGACAAAGGACTGGAGTCTGAAGGTCAGAACTGTATATACAAATATAGAGCAGGCCGGTATAACCTGGGCATCTCCTGTATATAATTATATATGTACAGCCGGTATAACCTGGGCATCTCCTGTATATAATTATATATGTACAGCTGGTATAACCTGGGCATCTCCTGTATATAATTATATATGTACAGCCGGTATAACCTGGGCATCTCCTGTATATAATTATATATGTACAGCCGGTATAACCTGGGCATCTCCTGTATATAATTATATATGTACAGCTGGTATAACCTGGGCATCTCCTGTATATAATTATATATGTACAGCTGGTATAACCTGGGCATCTCCTGTATATAATTATATATGTACAGCCGGTATAACCTGGGCATCTCCTGTATATAATTATATATGTACAGCCGGTATAACCTGGGCATCTCCTGTATATAATTATATATGTACAGCCGGTATAACCCGGGCATCTCCTGTATATAATTATATATGTACAGCCGGTATAACCTGGGCATCTCCTGTATGTAATTATATATGTACAGCCGGTATAACCTGGGCATCTCCTGTATGTAATTATATATGTACAGCCGGTATAACCTGGGCATCTCCTGTATATAATTATATATGTACAGCTGGTATAACCCGGGCATCTCCTGTATATAATTATGTATGTACAGCCGGTATAACCTGGGCATCTCCTGTATATAATTATATATGTACAGCTGGTATAACCTGGGCATCTCCTGTATATAATTATATATGTACAGCCGGTATAACCTGGACATCTCCTGTATATAATTATACATGTACAGCTGGTATAACCTGGGCATCTCCTGTATATAATTATATATGTACAGCTGGTATAACCTGGGCATCTCCTGTATATAATTATATATGTACAGCTGGTATAACCTGGGCATCTCCTGTATATAATTATATATGTACAGCCGGTATAACCTGGACATCTCCTGTATATAATTATACATGTACAGCTGGTATAACCTGGGCATCTCCTGTATATAATTATATATGTACAGCCGGTATAACCCGGGCATCTCCTGTATATAATTATATATGTACAGCTGGTATAACCTGGACATCTCCTGTATATAATTATATATGTACAGCTGGTATAACCTGGACATCTCCTGTATATAATTATATATGTACAGCCGGTATAACCCGGGCATCTCCTGTATATAATTATATATGTACAGCCGGTATATCCTGAGCATCTCCTGTATATAATTATATATGTACAGCCGGTATAACCTGGGCATCTCCTGTATATAATTATATATGTACAGCCGCTATAACCTGGGCATCCCCTGTATATAATTATATATGTACAGCCGCTATAACCTGGGCATCTCCTGTATATAATTATACATGTACAGCTGGTATAACCTGGGCATCTCCTGTATATAATTATACATGTACAGCTGGTATAACCTGGGCATCTCCTGTATATAATTATACATGTACAGCTGGTATAACCTGGGCATCTCCTGTATATAATTATACATGTACAGCTGGTATAACCTGGGCATCTCCTGTATATAATTATACATGTACAGCTGGTATAACCTGGGCATCTCCTGTATATAATTATATATGTACAGCTGATATAACCTGGGCATCTCCTGCATATAATTATATATGTACAGCTGGTATAACCTGGACATCTCCTGTACATAATTATATATGTACAGCTGGTATAACCTGGGCATCTCCTGTATATAATTATATATGTACAACCTGTATAACCTGGGCATCTCCTGTATATAATTATATATGTACAGCCGGTATAACCTGGGCATCTCCTGTATATAATAATATATGTACAGCCGGTATAACCTGGGCATCTCCTGTATATAATTATAAATGTACAGCCGGTATAACCTGGGCATCTCCTGTATATAATAATATATGTACAGCCGGTATAACCTGGACATCTCCTGTATATAATTATATATGTACAGCTGGTATAACCTGGGCATCTCCTGTATATAATTATATATGTACAGCCGGTATAACCTGGGCACCTCCTGTATATATTTATATATGTACAGCTGGTATAACCTGGGCATCTCCTGTATATAATTATATATGTACAGCCGGTATAACCTGGGCATCTCCTGTATATAATTATATATGTACAGCCGCTATAACCTGGACATCTCCTGTATATAATTATATATGTACAGCTGGTATAACCTGGGCATCTCCTGTATATAATTATATATGTACAGCTGGTATAACCTGGGCATCTCCTGCATATAATTATATATGTACAGCTGGTATAACCTGGGCATCTCCTGTATATAATTATATATGTACAACCTGTATAACCTGGGCATCTCCTGTATATAATTATATATGTACAGCCGGTATAACCTGGGCATCTCCTGTATATAATTATAAATGTACAGCCGGTATAACCTGGGCATCTCCTGTATATAATAATATATGTACAGCCGGTATAACCTGGACATCTCCTGTATATAATTATATATGTACAGCTGGTATAACCTGGGCATCTCCTGTATATAATTATATATGTACAGCCGGTATAACCTGGGCACCTCCTGTATATATTTATATATGTACAGCTGGTATAACCTGGGCATCTCCTGTATATAATTATATATGTACAGCCGGTATAACCTGGGCATCTCCTGTATATAATTATATATGTACAGCCGCTATAACCTGGACATCTCCTGTATATAATTATATATGTACAGCTGGTATAACCTGGGCATCTCCTGTATATAATTATATATGTACAGCCGGTATAACCTGGGCATCTCCTATATATAATTATATATGTACAGCTGGTATAACCCGGGCATCTCCTGTATATAATTATATATGTACAGCTGGTATAACCTGGGCATCTCCTGCATATAATTATATATGTACAGCTGGTATAACCTGGGCATCTCCTGTATATAATTATATATGTACAACCTGTATAACCTGGGCATCTCCTGTATATAATTATATATGTACAGCCGGTATAACCTGGGCATCTCCTGTATATAATAATATATGTACAGCCGGTATAACCTGGGCATCTCCTGTATATAATTATAAATGTACAGCCGGTATAACCTGGGCATCTCCTGTATATAATAATATATGTACAGCCGGTATAACCTGGACATCTCCTGTATATAATTATATATGTACAGCTGGTATAACCTGGGCATCTCCTGTATATAATTATATATGTACAGCCGGTATAACCTGGGCACCTCCTGTATATATTTATATATGTACAGCTGGTATAACCTGGGCATCTCCTGTATATAATTATATATGTACAGCTGGTATAACCTGGACATCTCCTGTATATAATTATATATGTACAGCCGGTATAACCTGGGCATCTCCTGTATATAATTATATATGTACAGCCGCTATAACCTGGACATCTCCTGTATATAATTATATATGTACAGCTGGTATAACCTGGGCATCTCCTGTATATAATTATATATGTACAGCTGGTATAACCTGGGCATCTCCTGTATATAATTATATATGTACAGCCGCTATAACCTGGACATCTCCTGTATATAATTATATATGTACAGCCGCTATAACCTGGGCATCTCCTGTATATAATTATATATGTACAGCCGGTATAACCTGGGCATCTCCTGTATATAATTATATATGTACAGCCGGTATAACCTGGGCATCTCCTGTATATAATTATACATGTACAGCCGGTATAACCTGGGCATCTCCTGTATATAATTATATATGTACAGCCGGTATAACCTGGGCATCTCCTGTATATAATTATACATGTACAGCCGGTATAACCTGGGCATCTCCTGTATATAATTATATATGTACAGCTGGTATAGCCCGGGCATCTCCTGTATATAATTATATATGTACAGCCGGTATAACCTGGGCATCTCCTGTATATAATTATATATGTACAGCCGCTATAACCTGGACATCTCCTGTATATAATTATATATGTACAGCCGGTATAACCTGGACATCTCTTGTATATAATTATATATGTACAGCCGGTATAACCTGGGTATCTCCTGTATATAATTATATATGTACAGCCGGTATAACCTGGGCATCTCCTGTATATAATTATATATGTACAGCCGGTATAACCTGGGCATCTCCTGTATATAATTATATATGTACAGCTGGTATAACCTGGGCATCTCCTGTATATAATTATATATGTACAGCCGGTATAACCTGGGCATCTCCTGTATATAATTATATATGTACAGCCGGTATAACCTGGGCATCTCCTGTATATAATTATATATGTACAGCCGGTATAACCTGGGCATCTCCTGTATATAATTATATATGTACAGCCGGTATAACCTGGGCATCTCCTGTATATAATTATATATGTACAGCCGGTATAACCTGGGCATCTCCTGTATATAATTATATATGTACAGCCGGTATAACCTGGGCATCTCCTGTATATAATTATATATGTACAGCCGGTATAACCTGGGCATCTCCTGTATATAATTATATATGTACAGCCGGTATAACCTGGGCATCTCCTGTATATAATTATATATGTACAGCCGGTATAACCTGGGCATCTCCTGTATATAATTATATATGTACAGCTGGTTTAACCTGGGCATCTCCTGTATATAATTCTATATGTACAGCTGGTTTAACCTGGGCATCTCCTGTATATAATTCTATATATACACCTGGTATAACCTAAGTTTCTTCTGTAGATTATGCATCTTATTATATATAGTGATAACTAATATGTATTTACATTTTCACAGACTTGGGTAGCATTACCTCATTCAGTCTGAGTGGAATTAGCACAGTTCCTATCACCTCAGAAAAAAGGCGAGCACAGAATACAAGCCTAAATAAATGGGTGAGCCGCCCCTCTCTGCCCAGCATCCCCACTGTGAAGCAGGAGGACGCCAACAGTGATTTTCGACATTCATCAGGTACATCTGATCTTAATTCTTACCAATTTTGAACTTGAAAGTTACTTATAAGCTTGGTGTATTCTTCTAGAAAGCAGTATTACGATAGTTATATTCTTGTACATAGGAGCAGTATTATAGTAGTTATATTCTTGTACATAGGGAGCAGTATTATAGTAGTTATATTCTTGTACATAGGGGGCAGTATTATAGTAGTTATATTCTTGTACATAGGGGCTGTATTATAGTAGTTATATTCTTGTACATAGGGGCAGTATTATAGTAGTTATATTCTTGTACATAGGGGCTGTATTATAGTAGTTATATTCTTGTACATAGGGACAGTATTATAGTAGTTATATTCTTGTACATAGGGGCTGTATTATAGTAGTTATATTCTTGTACATAGGGGCAGTATTATAGTAGTTATATTCTTGTACATAGGAGCAGTATTATAGTAGTTATATTCTTGTACATAGGGGCAGTATTATAGTAGTTATATTCTTGTACATAGGTGCAATATTATAGTAGTTATATTCTTGTACATAGAGGCAGTATTATAGTAGTTATATTCTTGTACATAGGGGCAGTATTATAGTAGTTATATTCTTGTACATAGGTGCAATATTATAGTAGTTATATTCTTGTATATAGGGGCAGTATTATAGTAGTTATATTCTTGTACATAGAGGCAGTATTATAGTAGTTATATTCTTGTACATAGGGGCAGTATTATAGTAGTTATATTCTTGTACATAGAGGGCAGTATTATAGTAGTTATATTCTTGTACATAGGGGGCAGTATTATAGTAGTTATATTCTTGTACATAGGGGCAGTATTATAGTAGTTATATTCTTATACATAGGAGGTAGTATTATAGTAGTTATATTCTTGTACATAGGGGCAGTATTATAGTAGTTATATTCTTGTACATAGGGGGCAGTATTATAGTAGTTATTTTCTTGTACATAGTGGCAGTATTATTGTAGTTATATTCTTGTACATAGGAGCAGTATTATAGTAGTTATATTCTTGTACATAGGAGCAGTATTATAGTAGTTATATTCCTGTACATAGAGGCAGTATTATAGTAGTTATATTCTTGTACATAGTGGCAGTATTATTGTAGTTATATTCTTGTACATAGGAGCAGTATTATAGTAGTTATATTCCTGTACATAGAGGCAGTATTATAGTAGTTATATTCTTGTACATAGTGGCAGTATTATTGTAGTTATATTCCTGTACATAGGAGCAGTATTATAGTAGTTATATTCTTGTACATAGGGGGCAGTATTATAGTAGTTATTTTCTTGTACATAGTGGCAGTATTATTGTAGTTATATTCTTGTACATAGGAGCAGTATTATAGTAGTTATATTCTTGTACATAGGAGCAGTATTATAGTAGTTATATTCTTGTACATAGGAGCAGTATTATAGTAGTTATATTCTTGTACATAGGAGCAGTATTATAGTAGTTATATTCTTGTACATGGGGGCAGTATTATAGTAGTTATATTCTTGTACATAGGAGCAGTATTATAGTAGTTATATTCTTGTACATAGGGGGCAGTATTATAGTAGTTATATTCTTTTACATAGAGGGCAGTATTATAGTAGTTTATTCTTGTACATAGGGGGCAGTATTATAGTAGTTATATTCTTGTACATAGGGGCAGTATTATAGTAGTTATATTCCTGTACATAGGGGCAGTATTATAGTAGTTATATTCTTGTACATAGGAGCAGTATTATAGTAGTTATATTCTTGTACATAGGGGCAGTATTATAGTAGTTATATTCTTGTACATAGGGGCAGTATTATAGTAGTTATATTCTTATACATAGGGGGTAGTATTATAGTAGTTATATTCTTGTACATAGGGGCAGTATTATAGTAGTTATATTCTTGTACATAGGGGGCAGTATTATAGTAGTTATTTTCTTGTACATAGTGGCAGTATTATTGTAGTTATATTCTTGTACATAGGAGCAGTATTATAGTAGTTATATTCTTGTACATAGGAGCAGTATTATAGTAGTTATATTCCTGTACATAGAGGCAGTATTATAGTAGTTATATTCTTGTACATAGTGGCAGTATTATTGTAGTTATATTCTTGTACATAGGAGCAGTATTATAGTAGTTATATTCCTGTACATAGAGGCAGTATTATAGTAGTTATATTCTTGTACATAGTGGCAGTATTATTGTAGTTATATTCCTGTACATAGGAGCAGTATTATAGTAGTTATATTCTTGTACATAGGGGGCAGTATTATAGTAGTTATTTTCTTGTACATAGTGGCAGTACTATTGTAGTTATATTCTTGTACATAGGAGCAGTATTATAGTAGTTATATTCTTGTACATAGGAGCAGTATTATAGTAGTTATATTCTTGTACATAGGAGCAGTATTATAGTAGTTATATTCTTGTACATAGGAGCAGTATTATAGTAGTTATATTCTTGTACATGGGGGCAGTATTATAGTAGTTATATTCTTGTACATAGGAGCAGTATTATAGTAGTTATATTCTTGTACATAGGGGGCAGTATTATAGTAGTTATATTCTTTTACATAGAGGGCAGTATTATAGTAGTTTATTCTTGTACATAGGGGGCAGTATTATAGTAGTTATATTCTTGTACATAGGGGCAGTATTATAGTAGTTATATTCCTGTACATAGGGGCAGTATTATAGTAGTTATATTCTTGTACATAGGAGCAGTATTATAGTAGTTATATTCTTGTACATAGGGGCAGTATTATAGTAGTTATATTCTTGTACATAGGGGCAGTATTATAGTAGTTATATTCTTATACATAGGGGGTAGTATTATAGTAGTTATATTCTTGTACATAGGGGCAGTATTATAGTAGTTATATTCTTGTACATAGGGGGCAGTATTATAGTAGTTATTTTCTTGTACATAGTGGCAGTATTATTGTAGTTATATTCTTGTACATAGGAGCAGTATTATAGTAGTTATATTCTTGTACATAGGAGCAGTATTATAGTAGTTATATTCCTGTACATAGAGGCAGTATTATAGTAGTTATATTCTTGTACATAGTGGCAGTATTATTGTAGTTATATTCTTGTACATAGGAGCAGTATTATAGTAGTTATATTCCTGTACATAGAGGCAGTATTATAGTAGTTATATTCTTGTACATAGTGGCAGTATTATTGTAGTTATATTCCTGTACATAGAGGCAGTATTATAGTAGTTATATTCTTGTACATAGTGGCAGTATTATTGTAGTTATATTCTTGTACATAGGAGCAGTATTATAGTAGTTATATTCCTGTACATAGAGGCAGTATTATAGTAGTTATATTCTTGTACATAGTGGCAGTATTATAGTAGTTATATTCCTGTACATAGAGGCAGTATTATAGTAGTTATATTCTTGTACATAGTGGCAGTATTATTGTAGTTATATTCTTGTACATAGGAGCAGTATTATAGTAGTTATATTCCTGTACATAGAGGCAGTATTATAGTAGTTATATTCTTGTACATAGTGGCAGTATTATTGTAGTTATATTCCTGTACATAGGAGCAGTATTATAGTAGTTATATTCTTGTACATAGGGGGCAGTATTATAGTAGTTATTTTCTTGTACATAGTGGCAGTACTATTGTAGTTATATTCTTGTACATAGGAGCAGTATTATAGTAGTTATATTCTTGTACATAGGAGCAGTATTATAGTAGTTATATTCTTGTACATAGGAGCAGTATTATAGTAGTTATATTCTTGTACATAGGAGCAGTATTATAGTAGTTATATTCTTGTACATGGGGGCAGTATTATAGTAGTTATATTCTTGTACATAGGAGCAGTATTATAGTAGTTATATTCTTGTACATGGGGCAGTATTATAGTAGTTATATTCTTGTACATAGGAGCAGTATTATAGTAGTTATATTCTTGTACATAGGAGCAGTATTATAGTAGTTATATTCTTGTACATAGGGGCAGTATTATAGTAGTTATATTCTTGTACATAGGGGCAGTATTATAGTAGCTGTATTCTTGTCAGTATGAGCGGTATTGCGGTATATGTATCAGTCAGGCAGATATATTGATTTATGGTGTTTTTATATACAGCATACTCTTTACCTGCCACCTTTTTGGATTGCTTTGACTGGGACTCTGATTCGGAGAATGGGGGTCCTGGTTTGGGGCCGATGTCTCATCCAGAGCAGGGGTTGTTGGAGGCTGTAAAGTGGCTGAATAACAAGGACTGGTGAGCGCTTCCTTCCACTTCAGCTGTTTCTTCCCCGCTCCTCATCACTCGTATACCCCAGTATATAGTGTATATAGTGTATATAGCCTCATTCTACAGTTGCTCTGACCCCGCAGGGAACAGAAGGAGAAGGGTCTGGTGAGTGTGCGGTGTCTGGCGTCCTGGCATCCGGAGGTGCTATTCTCCAGGCTTCATGACGTCAGTATAGCGGTGACCAGAGAGGTAAGAGGATTGCTACCAATATAGATAATGGAACTAATAGAATTGTGGGAGATTATTACCGATTCGCCATTGAAATGCAGGACATGGCCGGTCCTACGGAGACGGATGCTCGTTATAGCCGCATTACAGGAAGAAGAAACCCTTAAAATTCCCCCAAAACTCTATTTGTCGATCGTTTTTTGCATCAGATATTTCCTGGAATGCATTTGTTGTTATGAAAATTGTAAAAAATATGATATTAAATTCAATCAATATATGTCACTCTTCATAAAAAAAATGAATCCTGAATAAATTGCCGTATTTACCGTCAGGTGAACAATTTACGGTCCAAGGTCTCCCGTCACGCCATCAGGACCCTGGCCGACCTATTCAAAGCCCTCCGAAGAAACATGGACCCAGAAGTGGAGGAGATCTCCCGGGTCCTGCTGCACAAGATCGGGGACTCCAACGACTTCATCCGGGACGAGTCGGATAAGTCTCTGGGGGTCATGGTGGAGTATGTCAGCCCATCAAAGGTGCTCGGGGCGCTGATCGCGGGGGGCATCAGGTGGGTGCAGCGTCTATGGTGGGATCTGTTGGCTGCCAGCTGAGGTGTGTAGTTCCCCTTTTAAAACATTTGATTTCTTGTCTTTTGTTTCGTTCCTTTCTGCAGCCACAGGAACAGCTCGGTGAGAAGGTGCGCAGCGAAGCATCTCCTGGCGGTGGTGGAGCAGCTGGCGGCCGACAAACTGCTGTCAGGGTCTCGAGACAGCACAGACGCCTTCCTCAGGACCCTCGTAAAACTGGTGCAGGACCCACAGCAGGACACCAGGTACCCGACATGCACATGCATATAATCAGTGGCGTAACTAGAGTCCGATGGGCCCCACTGCAAAGTTTGATCCGCCTTCCCTCCCCCCCCCATTTGGGCCATTGTAGCATTCGAAATCCTGTAAAGACATACGAGTTGCCCCCCCCCCATTCCCTTAATTGTGTATTAATGACATCCCCCGTCCTGTACTTATCTCCCCCATCCTGGACCACTTCCTGGTAAATATGTCCCCCATCCCGATGTATGATCTCATCACTACTATATGCGGGTATATATGTCCAAGTCATGTCTCCATCCTTGTATATATGCCCCCATCGTGGCCCCATTCTGGTATATGTCCCAATACTGGTATATATGGCTCCATCATGGTATATATGACCCCATCATATCCCCATCCTGGTATATACAGCCACATCATGTCCCATCCTGGTATATAGCCCCATCCTAGTATATGTCCCCATCCTGGCCACATCCTGGTATATAGCCCCATCCCAGTATATGTCCCCATCCTGGCCACATCCTGGTATATAGCCCCATCCTAGTATATGTCCCCATCCTGGCCACATCCTGGTATAAAGCTCCATCCTGATATGTCCCAATCATGTCCCTATCCTGGTATATAGCTTCATTATGTCCCCATCCTGGTATATATGGCCACAGTATGTCCCCATCCTGGTATATAACCCCATCCTAGTATATGTCCCCATTCTTGCCACATCCTTGTATATAGCCCCAACCTAGTATATGTCCCCATCCTTGTCACATCCTGGTATATAGCCCCATCCTAGTATATGTCTCCATCCTGGCCACATCCTGGTATAAAGCCCCATCCTGATATGTCCCCATCCTTGTCACATCCTGGTATATAGCCCCATCCTAGTATATGTCTCCTTCCTGGCCACATCCTGGTATAAAGCCCCATCCTGATATGTCCCAATCATGTCCCCATCCTGGTGTATAACTTCATTATGTCCCCATCCTGGTATATATGGCCACATTATGTCCCCATCCTGGTATATAACCCCATCATGACCCCATCCTGGTATATAGCCCCATCCTGGTATATATGGCCACATCATGTCCACATCTTGGTATATAGCCCCATCTTGGTATATGTCCCCATCCTGGTATATATGGCCAAATCATGTCCCCATCATGGTAACTATGATCCCCAGCATGCCACACACAGTAACAAAAAAAAAAAAATAACACTCATCTTGTCACCGCTCCTTTGATGTCGTCCTGTGGCACTGGCATTTCGGCAACTGACCAGCATATAAGCAGTGAAGCGCATGATGTCACTGTCATGTGCGCCCACTTACAGTGCTGTCAGCTATGCCGGCATGTTCTCTGCTCCCCATGCCCAGGATTATGGTCATGAGGAGCAGTGAATATTCACAGCCTTAATCGGCAGCCGGCACATCGCAGTGCAGGGACTCGACAGGTCTCTGTGCTGCAATGTATTTCAGCTGGATGCGTGCCCTTGGACGCACATCTAAATGTATATTTTTTTTTAAATATCTAGAAAATCATGTATCATTTCCTTTACACTTAATAAATACTTGCTACTTTACGTTTGTGGGTGTAACGTGAAAAAAATGTCTAAAAGTTGACTGGGTATGAATACTTTCTCAAGGCATTGTAATGGAGCTGTGATACTGGAGTCTTACCCTCGTATTCTGCTGTTTCAGATTTTATGGGCGACGGATGTTCGGCTTAGTCATGACACACCCTAAATTCGAGCAGCAGATGGAGCGCTTGATCCCGTCACATGACCTGCGGGAACTTATCGCCACGGTTAAACAAAAAGTAGGTATGGTTGTGACGGAGTGATGGACACAGTGCCTGTCTTATAATGCTCCCTGGGTGGATGTGGCTGTCATAGTAGAAGTATATTATATACTGACAGTATATTACCTGGGAGAATGGAGAGAAGAGAGAGGAGAAGGAATGATATATATAAACTATGTAGCGTTCTGTGACCGGGTGACCAAAGGCAGATCTCCATACCCCCAACAATGGCCGACTATGGCAGCAACTTCCTGTGTCCAGAAAGAAGACAAGCTCCGGAGCACAGACTGGAATACTGTGTATAGAAGGGATTTGGGGCAAGAATCCACCTTAATGAAAATTCTACTTCTCACAGGAAGCGAACGACATTGTCTCTGACGTTCCATCTGCCAGGAGTCAGCGTCCTCTCCAGAAGGGCAGCGCGGCTGTGACTGCGGCTGTGAGAGGCCAGGAAACGCCAGACTCAGACCGGAGGTGAGAAGAAAGCTTGATTTTAGTTAACGGATTTGTAAAGATTTAATTCCTGCTCATAACTTGCAGTTGCCTTCCTGAAATACTCTGTGCTGCTGGGAGATCCTGCTCTTCCAACTAAGCAACTAGTAGTCAGTGACCTCCCGCGATATCATAATTTCACTCAATAATCTCTCCTGAAATACCTTGTGCTGCTGGGAGTCTTAGCTCCTTCCAGTAAGTAATACTCAGTAACCTTCCAAAAGATCATCATGCTCCCCTCCTGAAATACTCTGTGCTGCAGGGAGCACCTGCTCCTCCTACTAAGTAACTAGTAGTCATTGACCTCCCGCGATATCACCATATATCACTCAATAATCTGCCCTGAATACTCTGTGCAGCTGGGAGTCTTAGCTCATGCCAGTATGTAATACTCAGTGACCTCCCAAAAGATCATCATACTCCCCTCCTGAAATACTGTGTGCTGCTGGGAGATCCTGCTCCTCCTACTAAGCAACTAGTTGTCATTGACCTCCCGTATATCACTCGATAATCTCTCCTGAAATACTCTGTGCTGCTGGGAGCCTTAGCTCCTTGCAGTATGTAATACTCAGTGACCTCCCAGAATATCATCATGCTCCTTTCCTGAAATACTCTGTGATGCTGGGAGAACCTGCTCCTCCTACTAAGTAACTAGTAGTCATTGACTTCCCGCGATATCACCATATCACTCGATAATCTCTCCTGAAATACTTTGTGCTGCTGGGAGTCTTAGCTCCTTTCAGTAAGTAATACTCAGTGACCTCCCAGAATATTATCATGCTCCTTTCCTGAAATACTCTGTGCTGCTGGGAGTCTTAGCTCCTGCCCGTGTGTAATTCTCAGTGAACTCCCAGAATATCATCATTCTCCCCTCCTGAAATACTCTGTGCTGCTGCTGGTCTCGGTTTCTCTCACAATGTAACAGTCAGTTACACATCAGTGGTATATTAATATTACATGACATCTATAGATCATTGTGTAATTATTCCTTCAGCCTAAACCCGCCCATAGTGGTGGAATCAGAAGCGCAAGAATCCCCGGCCCCCCGGCGGCAGCCTGTCCGGGCAGCGGAGGTGACAGAGCAGCTCAAGGAGCTCACCAAACTACTAACGGCCAAGGAGTATCAGAGCAAGATGGACGGCGTGACACTTCTGATGGAGCACTGCAGGAACAACGTCAAGTTTGTCACCTCCAACATTACCCAGGTGAGTAGGCGAAAATCATTACAGAGAGAAATTAAATTTTTCTCATGAATCTTTCTAATATACTCCATTACCTTATTTTGATTCATTGTTTCTGCAATGCTGTGCTGAAAGTGCTGATTTATCTGCCTAGCTCTTGCTCTTTTATAGCTGCTTTGCACTGCTGCTCTATCAAGAAACCACACTCAGACACTATGTACAAACACTCGGATTGCGTGAGCCCGGTGAAGGGGAGTGGAGAAACTCACACAGGGAGACAGTTTGTAAATTGTGTCTGCATAAGGATCCCTGCTAGAGCAGCAGATGAAAGCAGCTACAAAAGAGCATGAGCTAGGCAGATAAACCAGCACTTTCAGCATGGTGCTGGAGATAGAATAAAGAAATATAAATAGAGTAGATTACAAAGATTCATAACTTTACAAAGACTGAGCAATAATAAAAAAAAATGTGTTGTTACTCTTCTTAAAGATGAGATAACTAGGATGACAGTGTATGTGAGCGATACTAAGTATCAGCCTCCGGGGCCGTCCTCTGTCCTCCTGTTATTGTGTCCTTCCTCTTTGTGTCATTCTATGGTTTCTGCAGATCTTTGATGCGTTTAACCCGAGGATGCAGGACGCCAACAAGAAGGTGAATCAGTACGCGCTGGAGTCCGCCGCCGCCATGATCCCTATTCTGAAGGACAGTCTGCACCACGTCTTAGTCCCTATGGTGACCGTGATTGCAGACAACCTGAACTCCAAGCATTCTGGGATCTACACAGCCGCGGCCAAGGTCCTGGACACGCTGATCGCTAGCATAGGTACTGCGCAAGACAGGCTGCAGATATATGTGCATTGCAAGCATGCCGCAGTGCCCCCATAACAGTGATATCCACAGTGCCCCCATAATAACAGTGATATCCACAGTGCCCCCATAATAACAGGAACATCCACAGTGCCCCCATAATAACAGCGACATCCACAGTGCCCCCATAATAACAGTGATATCCACAGTGCCCCCATAATAACAGAGACATCCACAGTGCCCCCATAATAACAGCGACATCCACAGTGCCCCATAATAACAGCGATATCCTCAGTGCCCCCATAATAACAGTGATATCCACAGTGCCCCCATAATAACAGTGATATCCACAGTGCCCCCATAATAAAAGTGATATCCACAGTGCCCCCATAATAACAGTGATATCCACAGTGCCCCATAATAACAGTGATATCCACAGTGCCCCCATAATAACAGTGATATCCACAGTGCCCCCATAATAACAGTGATATCCACAGTGCCCCCATAATAACAGCGATATCCACAGTGCCCCCATAATAACAGTGATATCCACAGTGCCCCCATAATAACAGTGATATCCACAGTGTCCCATAATAACAGTGATATCCACAGTGCCCCATAATAACAGTGATATCCACAGTGCCCCCATAATAACAGCGATATCCACAGTGCCCCCATAATAACAGTGATATCCACAGTGCCCCCATAATAACAGTGATATCCACAGTGTCCCATAATAACAGTGATATCCACAGTGCCCCCATAATAAAAGTGATATCCACAGTGCCCCATAATAACAGTGATATCCACAGTGCCCCCATAATAAAAGTGATATCCACAGTGCCCCCATAATAACAGTGATATCCACAGTGCCCCATAATAACAGTGATATCCACAGTGCCCCCATATTAACAGCGACATCCACAGTGCCCCCATAATAAAAGTGATATCCACAGTGTCCCATAATAACAGTGATATCCACAGTGCCCCATAATAACAGCGATATCATCAGTGCCCGCACATCAATGCTGACCTATTCCCTTCCTATCATAGACAATCTGTGGCTGCTGCAGCCATTAGCTGGCCGGGTGCGCTTTCTTAGCGGCCGCGCTATGAATGATGTGACTGAGCGATTATCAGGTGAGTCACATAAGTTTCCATTCCCGTGATATTTATTTCCGGTATTTATTTCCGGTATTTATTGGTGCTAATTATTGGGGGTATTTATTTCCGGTATTTATTCGCAGTATTTATTTCTGGTATTTATTTCTGGTATTTATTTCCGGTATTTATTGGTGCTATTTATTTCCGGTATTTTTTTCCGGTATTTATTTCCGGTATTTATTCGCAGTATTTATTTCTGGTATTTATTTCTGGTATTTATTTCCGGTATTTATTTCCGGTATTTATTGGCGGTATTTATTTCCGGTATTTATTTCCGGTATTTATTTGCAGTATTTATTTCCGGTATTTATTTGCAGTATTTATTTCCGGTATTTATTTCTGGTATTTATTTCCGGTATTTATTTCTGGTATTTATTTCTGGAATTTATTGGTGCTATTTATTGGCGGTATTTATTTCCGGTATTTATTTGCGGTACTTTATTTCCGGTATTTATTGGCAGTATTTATTTCTGGTATTTATTTCCGGTATTTATTTCCAGTATTTGTTGGCAGTATTTATTTCCGGTATTTATTTCCAGTATTTATTTCTGGTATTTATTTATTTTCGGTATTTATTTCTGGAATTTATTGGTAATATTTATTGGCGGTATGTATTTCCGGTATTTATTTCTAGAATTTATTGGCGGTATTTATTGGCAGTATTTATTTCTATGAAGAAAAAACAAAAAGCCAGCACCAAATGTGCACTTCAGCACTAAACATTCCAAACTGTACTTATAAAAATTTTGAGATTTTTGGCAAAAAATTGCAATTTCTTGAGCTGCCTCGCCACGTCACGGCAAATCTCATTTGAGGCAGTCCTACACTAAAATATTTTTGTAAAATGTGCCATACGGCCTCACATATGAATAGTAGAACTGCTCTTAGCAGCACTCACCTGGTCTATTTCAATCCCGTACCCATGACTGAGTCATGGCTGTGGGCGGGACAGGTCCAAGCAAATGCTGCATGAAGTAAATAGCCTGTGGACAAGGCCTGATGACTGAATGTGAACAGTCACCAAACGCCAAAATCTAGACAGATGGTATTTATTTTCGGTATTTATTTCTGGAATTTATTGGTAATATTTATTTCCGGTATGTATTTCCGGTATGTATTTCCGGTATTTATTTCTAGAATTTATTGGCGGTATTTATTGCCAGTATTTATTTCTAGTATTTATTGGCGGTATTTATTTCCGGTATTTATTGGCGGTATTTATTGGCAGTATTTATTGGCGGTATTTATTTCTGGTGTTTATTGGCGGTATTTATCTTTCTGGTTGTGGTGGACATCACTTTACAAGATGGCACATGATATATGTGCCACGTTAGACCCCCTGGTGTTATTTGCCGTCCCGCGGCTCATCTTCTCCCCTCTCTGTTTCAGGCCTGGTGTGTGCGGTGTACCCCCGGAAGCCGCAGGCGGTGGAGCGCCACGTCCTGCCGGTGCTGTGGTATTTCCTGTCCAATATCACCGGGAACGGTGTGCTGCCCGGGCGGAACGGGAACTTCAAGGAGGTGGTGACCAGACTGACCAGAAGCCTGAGCCGAGTGATGGGGCCCAGCCTGGAGGAGTACGCCTCCGCGCAGTCACAGTACGCCCTCAAGATGCTGGGCGACATCCTGGGCACCAAGTGAAGACGTGGGCTTATATTCAGGAACTCTGCGCCCCTGGAGAGGCCGGAGAGGAGCAGGACTGGGGCCAGCACCCAACGACTGGCTTTATTTATCAAGACCCTACGTCAGATCCCCCCAAGAACCTGGAGCACCCACACTGGGGCGTAGGAGCACAAATCACAACATTTCATATTTTGGGTAGAAGTTTAGGCAAACTTTATCCGTCCCTAGGATTGTTTTCGTCTTCCATAACCTTAGCTACAGCTTTGCATATTGTTGAAAAATTGCATTTACTGTTCAGTAACTTTACAAATTTTACTCCGTGTATCCTGGATGACATCATTACGTATATTCCATTTACATCCAGAGCTGCATTCATAATTCTGCTTGTTGCCTGAGAGTTTCTAGACTTGATGCCTCTCTGCTGCCCCCTGGAGGGCTGGCCATGTTATAGTGCATTGCAGTCATGTCGCTCACTGACTAGTTCTCCTTTCCTCCTCTGGATGCTGATTCTGCAGATCTGTAGACTATATATATATATATATATATATATATATATAATATATTGCGCAGCGCTTGCCTCCTGCAGCCGCTCAACGATCAGGTCCTCTCCAGTGTGGACAATGTAGATGAAGGACACGACGCCCGCTCTGTATGTACATAGTGTCAGGTGCCGCAGCATTAAAGCATATTTTTATACTTTACGTCTGATCTGGCCATTCCAGTGAGTTTCATTTGTTTTAGTCTCCATCGTTTCTACAAAATTTACAAAAATGAATAGGACAAGTGAATATAAGAAACTTTGTAATGTATTGTATGAAAGAAATCTGCTTCTTTCTCCACTTATGTGACACTTCTTTTCCTCCTCCTTGCCTCCATACTGAAAAACAAATGGAAGCCTCCTCTAGCCAAGAAAGATGTCAAGCTGAATCAGTTCTGCTGTATGATGTCCTCCATGCTGCTGCTTTCTAAAGTGTTTATTTCACCCCAGTGCTGGATTCACAGCTACGCTGCTTAGTACTGCTGTATAATGTTCTCTGTTCTGCTATTTTCCAGTAAGTGTTCTATCGCACCTCTAGAGCAGGATTCACAGCTACACTGCTCAGTACTGCTGTATAATGTCCTCCATGCTGCTGCTTTCTTTTCTCTCACCCCCAAAGCTGAACTCACAGCTACACTGCTCAGTACTGTTGTACAGTGCCTTGCAAAAGTATTCGGCCCCCTTGAATTTTTTTAACCTTCTCCCACATTTCAGGCTTCAAACATAAAGATAAAAATGTTAATGTTCTGGTGAAGAATCAACAACAAGTGGACAAAATTGTGAAGTTAAACGATATTTATTGCTTATTTTAAACTTTTTAAAAATATAAATAACTGAAAATTGTGGCGTGCAATATTATTCATCCCCTTTACTTTCAGTGCAGTAAACTCCCTCCAGAAGTTCATTGAGGATCTCTGAATGATCCAATGTTGTCCTAAATGACTGATGATGATAAATATAAGCCCCTGTGTGTAATCAAGTCTCCGTATAAATGCCCCTGCTCTGTGATAGTCTCAGGGGTCTGTATAAAGCACAGAGAGCATCATGAAGACCAAGGAACACAACAGGCAGGTCCATGATACTGTTGTGGAGAAGTTTAAAGCCGGATTTGGTTACAAAAAGATTTCCAAAATTTTAAACATCCCAAGAAGCACAGTGCAAGCGATCATATTGAAATGGAAGGAGGATCATACCACTGCAAATCTACCAAGACCCGGCCGTCCATCCAAACTATCATCTCACACAAGGAGAAGACTGATCAGAGATGCAGCCAAGAGGCCCATGATCCCTCTGGATGATCTGCAGAGATCTACAGCTGAGGTGGGAGAGTCTGTCCATAGGACAACAATCAGTCATACACTGCACAAATCTGGCCTTTATGGAAGAGTGGCAAGAAGAAAGCCATTTCTCAAAGATATCCATACAAAGTGTTGTTTAAAGTTTGCCTCAAGCCACCTGGAGACACCAAACATGTGGAAGAAGGTGCTCTGGTCAGAAGAAACCAAAATCAAACTTTTTGGGCACAATGCCAAACGATATGTTTGGCATAAAAGCAACACAGCTCATCACCCTGTGCACACCATCCCCACTGTCAAACATGGTGGTGGCAGCATCATGGTTTTGGGCCTGCTTTTATTCAGCAGGGACAGGGAAGATGATTAAAATTGATGGGAAGATGGATGGAGCCAAATACAGGACCATTCTTGAAGAAAACCTGTTGGAGTCTGCAAAAGACCTGAGACTGGGATGGAGATTTGTCTTCCAACAAGACAATGATCCCAAACATAAAGCAAAATCTACAATGGAATGGATCACAAAAAAATGCATCAAGGTGTTAGAATGGCCAAGTCACAGTCCAGACCTGAACCCAATCGAGAATCTGTGGAAAGAGCTGAAAACTGCTGCTCACAAACGCCTCCATCCAACCTCACTCAGCTCCAGCTGTTTACAAAGGAAGAATGGGCGAGAATTTCAGCCTCTCCATGTGCAAAACTGATAGACACATACCCCAAGAGACTGCAGCTGTAATCGCAGGAAAAGGGGGCGCTACAAAGTATTAACTTACAGGGGATGAATAATATTGCACGCCCCAATTTTCAGTTATTTTTTTTTTTTTAAAAAAAGTTTAAAATAAGCAATAAATATCGTTCAACTTCACAATTGTGTCCCACTTGTTGTTGATTCTTCACCAGAACATTAACATTTTATCTTTATGAGAGAGACTACACACACAGGGGACACTAACAACAGTGGGCCCTGGCACTAGGGAGGTGGAAAATGGGACACTCAAATGCAGCTGTACCCTGCACTCCCTAGCAAGCCCTATACCAGTTCTTTCACCCCATAGACAAGCAGGATACCTAGTGCCCTTTTCAGCCCTGTACTCACCCTCACTAGGCAGCTGGCTGGCAAGGAACACTAGTCCGACCACTGCTCTAATACAACACAAAAGGAAGGAAGACAGGGGGTAAAAATATCAATACCAGCTCCAAGGCTGCAGACAGATGAGCTCAGGTCAGAACCCCAGCAGCTCCTATCACCCAGGCGGCCTGAACAGAACTGAATTCTATTACCAGCAAAGTCTGATGGGTATTGCGACTATTTGAAGGTGATAGGTGTGGTCACAGAGTGGTTGCATCTAACATGTACTGCAAGAAAGCTGCTGGCAGCAAAACTGACATTAACCATTAATACATCAAAGGAGAGGAAAAGAGGTTTAATATTGAGAGTCTCAGAGTACTGCGCCACTCCAGACCAAAACCTGGCACAAGTCTCTAAATGCTGAGAAACCACCGTTACAGTTTCTCAACACAACAACACCAGACCGCATGTTTCTCGTGCTACTGTGAGCAGCCTGTGGTGCCTAAATATTGTCCTCTGGCTGCAGCACCTCTGGATTTGTCTCCCATGGCTGCAGCATCTCTGGAAAAGTCTCCCATGGCTGCAGTGTCTCTGGATTTGTCTCCCATAGATGCAGTATCTCCGGAAAAGTCTCCTATGGTTACAGTGACTCTGGACTTGTCTCCCATGGCTGCAGCATCTCCAGAAAAGTCTCCCATGGCTGCAGCATCTCTGGACTTGTCTCCCATGGCTGAAGCATCTCCAGACTTGTCTCCCATGGCTGCAGCATCTCCAGACTTGTCTCCCATGGCTGCAGCATCTCCAGACTTGTCTCCCATGGCTGCAGCATCTCCAGAAAAGTCTCCCATGGCTGCAGTGTCTCTGGACTTGTCTCCCATGGCTGCAGCATCTCCAGACTTGTCTGCCATGGCTGCAGCATCATCAGAAAAGTCTCCCATGGCTGCAGCGTCTCTGGACTTGTCCCCATTGAGCACATTAAGGACGTCATTGATTGGTGATTACACAGGAGCTGCCAGTAGAGGATCTTGATGATTTTGCCAAGTGCATTCAGTGGCAGAATCTTCCTCAGACGACCATTAACCTCAGTGATAGCAGCTGAGGCTGGAAATGCTGGGATTTCTGCCCGAGGATCATACTCAATTAATTAATTTCATCATTTGCATATCAGTACCATGTATTTCCACCCTGTGATTTCCATCGTTGTTTGACTTTTCCTTCTTGGTGCTGCAAGTTCAACATTAAAGGGAACCTGTCAGCCGAAATTTCGCCCAAAACCTAAAAGCTTCCCCCTCTGCAGCTCCTGGGCTGCATTCTAGCAAGGTCCTGTTGTTATTGTGCCCCCTGTGCGACCAAAATAAAGACTTTATAAAGTCCTACCTTTTTGCATGGGAATCTTTTTTTATAGTCATGGGGGCGGGTTTTCTAGCGTCCGTTATTCTCCCTCCTGGTCCTTTATGCCGTCCTCCATCGCTCCTTTCCATACGTGATGACGCCGCCCAGTGCTCCAGCGGTCCCCGCGCATGCCCAGTGCCAGTCTCACAGGACTGAGCAGTGTGACCACTGGTGAAGTGTGCGCAGGCGCGAGATTATGGGCGGCGCTGAGATTGTCATCAGCAAGTACCCGCCCATAATCTCGTGCCCGTGCCACACGTCACCAGCGGTCACACTGCTCAGTGCTCAGTCCCGTGAGACTGGCACTGGGCATGCGCGGGGACCGCAGGAGCAGTGGGCGGCATCATCACATATGGAAAGGAGCGATGGGGGCCGGCATAAAGGACCAGGAGGGAGAATAACGGACGCTAGAAAGCCCGCCCCCGTGACTATAAAAAAAGATTCCCATGCAAAAAGGTAGGACTTTATAAAGTCTTTATTTTGGTCTCACAGGGGGAACAATAGCAACAGGAACCTTATTAGAATGCAGCACAGGAGCTGCAGAGGGGGAAGCTTTTAGGTTTTGGGCGAAATTTCGGCTGACAGGTTCCCTTTAAAGTGGTTTTCCATCTCTGGGGACTTTTTTTTTTCACTTAAATGCAAGTATTTGGTATTAAAAAAAAATTACAAATTGGTTTCATTAGAACTTTTTTGCACCTTTTGGCTTTTTCTTTGCAGATGTATAATTTTGATGAGACACCTGTAATGTATGATATATACCCGCAGTCAGAGGACGGCCGCTGTGTGCAGTAGAAGGTCGCAGACTGTGCAGGGATGGCTTTTCCCTGTCACCTCCTGATGAGGGTCATATAACCCGATACATCAGATTAGTGTACAGACACCTGACCCCAGCTCATTAATCTCAGCTCTGCGAGGGGGAGAGGAGCTCAGATTTACTGATGAGCGAAAAATTCCCAAAACTGAAGTTATCTGGTGTGAGACACATTTGCTTCTCACTTCCTCTGTTTACTGTCAATGAATGGAAACTTCTTGTTGACATCCAAATAGAAGATGCCATGTTCACCAGAGATTCAGAAAACTGATACATTGTAACAAACCCGCAGTCATCAGCTGGACACAATGTGTAACGTATTAACCCTGTAATGCCTGACCCTGCCCTTGTTATTCCTCAGTTGTTGCTTGAATCTAATGATAATTATCAGTCGTGATTTGCTCTTCTGACCTTTATTTCGGCAGAGTCGACACATGTCTGAGGCCAGCTGGGACGGGGGATCCGATGCCCCGGCTCATGGCCAGATTGTGCAAGGCCAGGGTGAAACATGGAGCCAATACATGTGACACATGGCGGGGTCCTGTGTACTAAAGGGGCGAACGAGGCTCGGCCAACGAAAGCTACGTCTGCGGAGCTCCACATACAGCAGTATCATAATGGCGTGGACGCTGTGCAATGTTTCCTATGCTTTGTGATTCTATTCATGATTGTCACAGGGTCCTTCTCGCATATCACACAATCAACAGAGCGAGAGATGATAGAACAATCCAATGATCCTTTATTCCAAACAAAACCGAAGGTCCATCAAATAATCCACCAAAGGATAAAATAGTCCAGTAATGGGATAAATGTCTCGGGGATGAGTCACAATCCTCAGCAGTCCTTTTCCAGTGAAATCGGGGTTTCTCACAGTCTCTCTGGGGTGTCAGCTTCTCCTTCATTCTTCCTGCTTCTCTGTTGTATTTCTCAGCCAGAATGAATAATCCCCCAGGTAAGCAGAGCGTTTAGGTGGATCCCAGTCTCCCCTCCCCCAGACCTAGGGACAAAAGCCCGGCAGGGGGTGATTAACCTGCAAACAGGATAATGTACACACAAGGAATACACAGAATGGACAGAACACCACGTCTAAAATACGAACCTACACAAAATTATACACAACCCCCCCCATATTCCACCATCACAATCATTATTCTCATGATTTCTGCTTGTAAATAAAAAGGTATAAACCCATTGCAGGGCTAAACCTTCCCACAGCTGAGACTTTGTTACAGGTGCATCCAATGTAGACAATCCAAGGTGAGGCCAAGACTCTGGAACTCTGGACATATCTGTCTGTGATCAGACGGCCATGCTCGGACCACCCGCGGCTCTCCGGACCCCAGCACGGCAGCGGCACACTCCGGCGGTCAGGAGACGGGCCGCTCCAAGCATTGCCGTCTGATCTCACTGATTTATATGCATGTATGAACACAGTCTGTGGAAAACCCACCGGTAAAAACACACATTATTAGAGCGCCATGCCTACCGAAAAACATAAAAAACCCGCCAACAACCGAATATTTTATAGGTGCAGAAAATCTGCAACATCAAAATCTCATCAAATTGTCATTGTGGGAACAAAGCCGGATACAATGTATCAATGGAAGTAACAAACATCAGGACAAGAGATATGACCCACTCACAAAGGAATATCTGTATTACATGGAACTGTAACAAACCCTCAGCTGTCGGCAGCGTCTGTAGAGGGGAGTATCTAGGTTTCATTTCACTTACAGCAATCAGAACTTTTACAAATAGGGAGGAATCAGTCAGTGAGCAAAAACTCCCCCAAAATCTGGTGGAAAGATCACAACTCCCATAGGGGCCCATTACTACAGAGGGGCCCATTACTACACAGGGGCCCATACTACACAGGGGCCCATTACTACACAGAGGGCCCATTACTACACAGGGGGCCCATTACTACACAGGGGGCCCATTACTACACAGGGGGCCCATTACTACACAGGGGGCCCATTACTACACAGGGGCCCATTACTACACAGGGGCCCATTACTACACAGGGCCCATTACTACACAGGGGGCCCATTACTACACAGGGGGCCCATTACTACACAGGGGGCCCATTACTACACAGGGGGCCCATTACTACACAGGGGGCCCATTACTACACAGGGGGCCCATTACTACACAGGGGCCCATTACTACACAGGGGGCCCATTACTACACAGGGGGCCCATTACTACACAGGGGGCCCATTACTACACAGGGGCCCATTACTACACAGGGGCCCATTACTACACAGAGGCCATTACTACACAGAGGGCCCATTACTACACAGGGGGCCCATTACTACACAGGGGCCCATTACTACACAGGGGCCCATTACTACACAGGGGGTCCATTACTACACAGGGGGCCCATTACTACACAGGGGCCCATTACTACACAGGGGGCCCATTACTACACAGGGGCCCATTACTACACAGGGGGCCCATTACTACACAGGGGGCCCATTACTACACAGGGGCCCATTACTACACAGGGCCCATTACTACACAGGGGCCCATTACTACAGAGGGGCCCATTACTACACAGAGGCCCATTACTACACAGGGGGCCCATTACTACACAGGGGGCCCATTACTACACAGGGGGTCCATTACTACACAGGGGCCCATTACTACACAGGAGCCCATTACTACACAGGGGGCCCATTACTACACAGGGGGCCCATTACTACACAGGGGGCCCATTACTACACAGGGGGTCCATTACTACACAGGGGCCCATTACTACACAGAGGGCCCATTACTACACAGGGGGCCCATTACTACACAGGGGCCCATTACTACACAGGGGCCCATTACTACACAGGGGGTCCATTACTACACAGGGGCCATTACTACACAGGGGCCATTACTACACAGGGGCCATTACTACACAGGGGCCATTACTACACAGAGGCCATTACTACACAGAGGCCATTACTACACAGAGGGCCCATTACTACACAGGGGGCCATTACTACACAGGGGCCATTACTACACAGGGGCCATTACTACACAGGGGCCCATTACTACACAGGGGCCCATTACTACACAGGGGCCCATTACTACACAGGGGGCCCATTACTACACAGGGGGCCCATTACTACACAGGGGCCATTACTACACAGGGGCCATTACTACACAGGGGCCATTACTACACAGGGCCCATTACTACACAGAGGCCATTACTACACAGAGGGCCCATTACTACACAGAGGCCATTACTACACAGGAGCCCATTACTACACAGAGGCCATTACTACACAGGGGCCATTACTACACAGGAGCCCATTACTACAGAGGGGCCCATTACTACACAGGGGGCCCATTACTACACAGGGGGCCCATTACTACACAGAGGCCATTACTACACAGGAGCCCATTACTACACAGAGGCCATTACTACACAGGAGCCCATTACTACACAGAGGCCATTACTACACAGGAGCCCATTACTACACAGAGGCCATTACTACACAGAGGCCATTACTACACAGGGGCCCATTACTACACAGGGGGCCCATTACTACACAGGGGGCCCATTACTACACAGGGGGCCCATTACTACACAGGGGCCATTACTACACAGGGGCCCATTACTACACAGAGGGCCCATTACTACACAGGGGCCCATTACTACACAGGGGGCCCATTACTACACAGGGGGCCCATTACTACACAGGGGGCCCATTACTACACAGGGGCCCATTACTACACAGGGGCCCATTACTACAGAGGGGCCCATTACTACACAGGGGGCCCATTACTACACAGGGGGCCCATTACTACATAGGGGCCCATTACTACACAGAGGCCATTACTACACAGAGGGCCCATTACTACACAGAGGCCATTACTACACAGGAGCCCATTACTACACAGGGGCCATTACTACACAGGGGCCATTACTACACAGGAGCCCATTACTACACAGGGGCCATTACTACACAGGGGCCATTACTACACAGGAGCCCATTACTACACAGAGGCCATTACTACACAGGAGCCCATTACTACACAGAGGCCATTACTACACAGAGGCCATTACTACACAGGGGCCCATTACTACACAGGGGGCCCATTACTACACAGGGGCCCATTACTACACAGGGGCCCATTACTACACAGGGGCCATTACTACACAGAGGCCATTACTACACAGAGGGCCCATTACTACACAGAGGCCATTACTACACAGGAGCCCATTACTACACAGGGGCCATTACTACACAGGGGCCATTACTACACAGGAGCCCATTACTACACAGAGGCCATTACTACACAGGAGCCCATTACTACACAGAGGCCATTACTACACAGAGGCCATTACTACACAGGGGCCCATTACTACACAGGGGGCCCATTACTACACAGGGGGCCCATTACTACACAGGGGGCCCATTACTACACAGGGGGCCCATTACTACACAGGGGCCATTACTACACAGGGGCCCATTACTACACAGAGGGCCCATTACTACACAGGGGCCCATTACTACACAGGGGGCCCATTACTACACAGGGGGCCCATTACTACACAGGGGGCCCATTACTACACAGGGGCCCATTACTACACAGGGGCCCATTACTACAGAGGGGCCCATTACTACACAGAGGCCATTAGTACACAGGAGCCCATTACTACACAGGAGCCCATTACTACACAGAGGGCCCATTACTACACAGGGGGCCCATTACTACACAGGGGCCCATTACTACACAGGGGCCCATTACTACACAGGGGCCATTACTACACAGGGGCCATTACTACACAGGGGCCATTACTACACAGAGGCCATTACTACACAGAGGCCATTACTACACAGGGGGCCATTACTACACAGGGGCCATTACTACACAGGGGCCATTACTACACAGGGGCCCATTACTACACAGGGGCCCATTACTACACAGGGGCCCATTACTACACAGGGGGCCCATTACTACACAGGGGGCCCATTACTACACAGGGGCCATTACTACACAGGGGCCATTACTACACAGGGGCCATTACTACACAGGGGCCATTACTACACAGGGCCCATTACTACACAGAGGCCATTACTACACAGAGGGCCCATTACTACACAGAGGCCATTACTACACAGGAGCCCATTACAACACAGAGGCCATTACTACACAGGAGCCCATTACTACACAGAGGCCATTACTACACAGGAGCCCATTACTACACAGAGGCCATTACTACACAGAGGCCATTACTACACAGGGGCCCATTACTACAGAGGGGCCCATTACTACACAGGGGGCCCATTACTACACAGGGGGCCCATTACTACACAGGGGGCCCATTACTACACAGGGGCCCATTACTACACAGAGGGCCCATTACTACACAGGGGCCCATTACTACACAGGGGGCCCATTACTACACAGGGGGCCCATTACTACACAGGGGGCCCATTACTACACAGGGGGCCCATTACTACACAGGGGCCCATTACTACACAGAGGCCATTAGTACACAGGAGCCCATTACTACACAGGAGCCCATTACTACACAGAGGGCCCATTACTACACAGAGGGCCCATTACTACACAGGGGGCCCATTACTACACAGGGGCCCATTACTACACAGGGGCCCATTACTACACAGGGGCCCATTACTACACAGGGGCCATTACTACACAGGGGCCATTACTACACAGGGGCCATTACTACACAGAGGCCATTACTACACAGAGGCCATTACTACACAGGGGGCCATTACTACACAGGGGGCCATTACTACACAGGGGCCATTACTACACAGGGGCCATTACTACACAGGGGCCCATTACTACACAGGGGCCCATTACTACACAGGGGCCCATTACTACACAGGGGGCCCATTACTACACAGGGGGCCCATTACTACACAGGGGGCCCATTACTACACAGAGGGCCCATTACTACACAGAGGGCCCATTACTACACAGGGGCCCATTACTACACAGAGGGCCCATTACTACACAGAGGGCCCATTACTACACAGGGGCCCATTACTACACAGAGGGCCCATTACTACACAGGGGCCCATTACTACACAGGGGGCCCATTACTACACAGAGGCCATTACTACACAGGGGCCCATTACTACACAGGGGCCCATTACTACACAGAGGGCCCATTACTACACAGGGGGCCCATTACTACACAGGGGGCCCATTACAACACAGGGGCCCATTACTGCACAGAGGGCCCATTACTACACAGGGGGCCCATTACTACACAGGGGGCCCATTACTACACAGAGGGCCCATTACTACACAGGGGGCCCATTACTACACAGGGGGCCCATTACTACACAGAGGGCCCATTACTACACAGGGGCCATTACTACACAGGGGCCCATTACTACACAGAGGGCCCATTACTACACAGGGGGCCCATTACTACACAGAGGGCCCATTACTACACAGGGGGCCCATTACAACACAGGGGCCCATTACTGCACAGAGGGCCCATTACTACACAGGGGGCCCATTACTACACAGGGGGCCCATTACTACACAGGGGGCCCATTACTACACAGAGGGCCCATTACTACACAGGGGCCATTACTACACAGGGGCCCATTACTACACAGGGGCCATTACTACACAGAGGCCATTACTACACAGAGGGCCCATTACTACACAGGGGCCCATTACTACACAGGGGCCATTACTACACAGGGGGCCCATTACTACACAGGGGGCCCATTACTACACAGAGGGCCCATTACTACACAGGGGGCCCATTACTACACAGAGGGCCCATTACTACACAGGGGGCCCATTACAACACAGGGGCCCATTACTGCACAGAGGGCCCATTACTACACAGGGGGCCCATTACTACACAGGGGGCCCATTACTACACAGGGGGCCCATTACTACACCGGGGGCCCATTACTACACAGAGGGCCCATTACTACACAGGGGCCCATTACTACACAGGGGGCCCATTACTACACAGGGGGGCCATTACTACACAGAGGCCATTACTACACAGGGGGCCCAGTACTACACAGGGGGCCCAGTACTACACAGGGGGCCCAGTACTACACAGGGGGCCCAGTACTACACAGGGGGCCCATTACTACACAGGGGGCCCATTACTACACAGGGGGCCCATTACTACACAGGGGCCCATTACTACACAGAGGCCATTACTACACAGGGGGCCCATTACTACACAGGGGGCCCATTACTACACAGAGGCCATTACTACACAGGGGTCCCAGTACTACACAGGGGGCCCATTACTACACAGGGGGCCCAGTACTACAGAGGGGGCCCAGTACTACAGAGGGGGCCCATTACTACACAGGGGGCCCAGTACTACAGAGGGGGCCCATTACTACACAGGGGGCCCAGTACTACACAGGGGGCCCATTACTACACAGAGGCCATTACTACACAGGGGCCCATTACTACACAGAGGCCATTACTACACAGGGGGCCCATTACTACACAGGGGGCCCATTACTACACAGGGGGCCCATTACTACACAGGGGCCATTACTACACAGGGGGCCCATTACTACACAGAGGCCATTACTACACAGGGGGCCCATTACTACACAGAGGGCCCATTACTACACAGAGGGCCCATTACTGCACAGAGGGCCCATTACTACACAGAGGGCCCAGTACTACACAGGGGGCCCATTACTGCACAGAGGGCCCATTACTACACAGAGGGCCCATTACTACACAGGGGGCCCATTACTGCACAGAGGGCCAATTACTACACAGGGGCCATTACTACACAGGGGCCATTACTACACAGGGGGCCCATTACTACACAGGGGGCCCATTACTACACAAAGGGCCCATTACTACACAGGGGCCATTACTACACAGGGGGCTCATTACTATACAGGGGGCCTATTACTACACAGTGGCCATTACTACACAGGGGGCCTGTGAGGTAAATCCGGAGATATGACGATAAATCATGATATTCAAGTTATGTCAGGAAGCCCTCTCCTGGTGTCACCCCCCCTTTCCTTCACACAACTTGTTTAGCAACCCATCCCATGGCCATCTCCTGTGATATGGAAATTAGGTGATGTGGGAACAAAGGACACAGGATGACTCCCTGCCGTCACCCTGTAACAAGAGTTGTATCTCATTATAAGGCTCTGGAACTAGCCAGACAGAACGACTCCAGTAAAAAAATGGTTCATATCTCGCAAGCCATATTTCCGATAAATATGGCAACCATAAAAATGGTGTCTCCGCATGCGGACGATGCCGGCACACCCTTTTTATGGGAGCAGAGCTTGGGAAATACCCCAGGCGTGATATCAGCCAATGTGGAACTAGTAGACAAGTCATGAAACCTCTCATTCTGTAGCTAAATTCATAACTGTCACAATGAGAGCATTGGCGTCCGCCTACGACGCTCCCAGGCCAAGTTATGGCCATATTCCATGTTGTGGATTTTGTCCATAACTCCAGCCAGGGGTGGAGCAGTGCTCCCTCTGAGGTCACGAAGGTAGGAGGGGACCTGGATTTGCCCAGGTTGATAACCCTACTTCGGCCATTTTCCAGTGTTCTTTCGCTGGGGGTCACGTGCAGGAAACATCTGTGGGAGTTCCTAGAAACCTGGTCTACAGCGCCCCCCTGTGGCCAGACGCACAAGGTAACTGATTGAATTGCATACCTGTTTGTAAACCATGCTTTATCTGTAACTGTACTCTGACATATGTATATTCTGTAGATTCCCTATTGTATATATTGTAGTTCTAGTGTGCTTTAGGCTGATTAAATTATATAATTAATCTTGGGCTGTTCTGTTATCTCGATCTTGAATCCCACGTCTGTGTGTTCGGCTAATAGTTACCGTGAAGCGGTTGGTGGCAGCGAGTTTGTGCCAAGGATTATTGTGGGGAGGCCAGTGAGATTCGGGGAGATTTTATATATTCCGCCCGCGGAGGTCGGGGGAATATATACCCTACTCTCACCGGGGACCCTCCAATAATCGGCATAAGTAGTATAGCGGCCTCCTTGCTTATTGTCGGGCAATTCCATAATTGGCCTGACTATAAGAGGGGCGCTAGAGAGCGCATCACGTGCTCTGTCTGTCGGTCGGGAGGTATAAAGGAGGGGTGACCCCCACTTGTTACCCCCCGATTGTGACGTACTGGTAGCCAGCGCGGGGGATTTCTGAGTGACCCCCCCGGTGGTTCGTGACATATTGGTGGCAGCGGTGGGATCGAGATAATAGTGTGTGTGAGTGTGAGACCCATACTCCCAGACACTAAAGACTGCCTGCAGCAGCTGTGGCTGCTGGGGTCTTCAGACTAGCTCAACACTAGAGTGTCAGAGTGCAGATACTGTAAGGTGTGTGGAGGCATCAGGTGTCAGTTCTGTGTCAGTGACCAAAAGTCTGCAAGAATGGCTGATGGCACCAGGAGCAGAGCTATGCAACTGGCCAATGCTAAAGCCAGAGACGATGAGGAGGTTGTCCACGAGTCCTCCAAGAGCCCGACGCCAGAGAACAGCTCTGCAGAGGACATTGCACAACCTGGCACTGCTGGACAAGATGAGGAGGAGCTCGCCCAAGGGTCCTCAACGAGCCAGATGCCAGTCCTCCACTCTGAAATGGACAGTGAATCACCAGGCTCCGCAGCGGGCCGCAGATCACCACGTGCCATTCCACCGAGCCTGGGAGGCTCGGATAGCCTTCTTCAAATGGCTATGGCCCTTCTCCAGGCTGGAGACCAGAAGGGCTACAAGGAACTCCTGGCAGAGCGCAGGGCAGAGCGGCAGGCAGCGCGTGATGCTGAGGCTGCGGAGCGGCAAGCAGCGCGTGAAGAGCGCCAGGCAGAGCGTGAGGCTGCGGAGCGACAGGCAGACCGTGACTACCAGCTGCATCTAGCCAAGCTCCAGCCCTCATCAGCCACACGTGACCTTCAAGACACCAAACTTCCAAAGGTCCGTGTTGAGGACTTCCCAGTGCTGGAGAAGGATGGAGACTTGGACTCTTTCTTGACTGCTTTTGAACGGACTTGCTTGCAGCACCATCTGGACAAGGACCAGTGGGCCAAATACCTGACCCCCCGTTTAAGGGGTAAGGCCCTGGAAATCCTTGGGGACTTGCCTGCTGAGGCAGATCAGGGCTACGACACCATCAAGCGGGCCCTGATCCAACAGTACAACCTCACTCCGGAGTCCTACCGCAAGAAGTTCCGGACCCTGCAGAAGGGACCAAAGGACTCCTGGGCTGACCACCGGCGGGCACTTGCCCGAGCTGCCGACCACTGGACCCAAGGCCTGCAGCTTTCCACCGGACCAGAGATCCTGGACTTGGTCATCACGGAGCAACTCTTGTGGAACTGCCCTGAGGATCTCCGCCAGTTCATCCGAGACCAGAAGCCAAAGGGGTCCACGGCTACAGCTGCCCTGGCCGATGACTACACCAACAATCGGGCTCCTGAAGCCAGGAGAGCAGCCACCAGCAGCACCTGGAGAGGGGGTAAGATGAATTCTGCGACTGCCCCACCTGCCCCTAGACTGCAGGGGGTGTCCCCCTCAACTCCCCTCTCCAGGCCCGTGGCAGAACCAAGACGGTGCCACCAGTGCAACCTACCTGGACACTTCAAGGCCATGTGCCCTCAGCGTCCCAAGGCCCCGGCTCCGTCCCCGTCCCAAGGGCCGCCCAAGGTGTATTGTGTGGGTGGGGGTGGTGGTAGGTCCCTGGACAGCTTCCAACCTGTCACCGTCGGCCGGTCTGTGACCATGGGACTGCGAGACAGCGCCTCGGAGGTGACTCTGGTGCGGCCTGAGATGGTGTCCCCCCAAGACTTGATCCCTGGAAAAACCCTCGCTGTCTCCGGGATTGGAGGCATTGACCCGGCGCTGCCTGTTGCTGACATTTATGTGGACTGGGGCGCAGGGCGAGGGGTGAGGGAGGTGGGGGTAACTGATCGGATCCCCGCAAACGTGCTACTTGGGACAGATTTGGGGCAGATAACCTCCCAGTTTGGGCCCCCACCAAGGGCTGAACCTTCAGCCAGTACGGACATGACTCCTGACAATGTTAATGTGTTATCTATGAATGATGTGAGAGAGGGGGGAGTGAACTCTGATATTTCTGCTTGCACAGACACCATAGACACACACACAGCTGCAGCTGTGACAGGGGAGGGGGTCAGAGAAAGGTGTGACAATGCCTCTACAAGTAATCAGCCTGTGAGCTGGGATCTGCTGCCCTCTGCAGGGATAAGCAGAGAGCAGGGTGCTGCAGGGGGAGGACCAGTGTGTGGGGTGGGGGCTACCACAGCAAATGTGGGGTCCCCAGAGATTTCACAGCGGGGTTCTGTTGCTGCAGGAGGGGAACAAGCAGGTGAGATTGGGGCCGGTCCAGGAGCGGAAGTGCTCCCAGGTAAGATCTCGGTGCATGGTTCCCCCACAACCGGGGTGTCAGGAAGCCAGGTAGGTCTGCCTGAACCGGCGACTTGGTCAGGAACGGAGGAGGAGCAGGCACGACCCACGGTCGCAGCGGCTGTGGCCGCTGTCACCCGCAGTGGGAGTGCTGGAAGCCAAGGGGCCTCCCGGAGGTCCGATAGCTCTTCCCCTTCTGACCAAGTGGCAGCCGAGTCAGGTGGAGGCCAGGACACAGGTCCCGGGGTACTGACTGAAGATGTGACAGTCTCGTCGATTCTGGCCACATCTAGTCAGGGGTTTCAGGCAGCGTTAGAAGCTGACGACAGCCTGAAAGCTCTTAAGGAGCAGGCGGCACAGCCTCCCTCGGACTCGGACCCGGAGCGAGTGGTCTGGGACCAAGGACGGCTGTACCGGGCCACGGTCCAGCAGGGTTCACCGGAGGCGTGGCCCAGGGACCGACAGTTAGTGGTACCCTATCCGTTCCGGACGGAGTTGTTGCGGATCGCACATGAGATTCCGATGGCCGGACACCTAGGGATCGCTAAGACCAAGGCCAGGTTAAACCAGCATTTCTACTGGCCAAAAATGGGGGCCGATGTGGCTGCCTACTGCCGTTCGTGTGAAACCTGTCAGAGAGTGGGGAAGGCGGGGCCACACCCCAAAGCCCCACTGGTATCTCTGCCAATCATCGATGAGCCTTTCAGGAGGGTGGCTGTGGATCTGGTCGGCCCGCTGGCCATCCCCAGCAGCTCCGGGAAACGCTTCATACTGACGGTAGTGGACTATGCCACCCGGTACCCAGAAGCAGTGGCCTTGTCGTCCATTCGGGCTGACAAGGTGGCCACCGCATTGCTGGAGATTTTCTCCCGAGTGGGTTTTCCCCAGGAAATGCTCACTGACCGGGGGACCCAATTCATGTCCCAGCTGATGGAGGCCCTCTGTAAGCAAGTCCAGGTGCGACATCTGGTGGCCAGCCCGTACCATCCACAGACTAATGGCCTGTGCGAGCGGTTCAATGGCACCCTAAAGCAGATGCTTAAGATGTTGGTCGACTCCCACGGGCGTGACTGGGAGCGGTATCTCCCACACCTGTTATTTGCTTACCGGGAGGTTCCACAGGCCTCAACAGGATTCTCACCGTTTGAGCTCCTGTACGGGCGACGTGTGCGGGGCCCCCTGGCTCTGGTGAAAGAGGCTTGGGAAGGGGATTTGGCCACCCCTGGAGTGTCGGTTATCGAGTATGTCATGCGCTTCCGGGACAAAATGCAGGCCTTGACGCAACTGGTACACGACAATATGGCTCAAGCCCAGGCCGATCAGAAGCGTTGGTACGACCAGAACGCTTGTGAGAAGACCTACCAAGTGGGTCAAAAGGTGTGGGTACTGGTCCCCGTACCACAGGACAAGCTTCAGGCAGCCTGGGAAGGCCCATACCTCGTGTACCAGCAGCTCAACCCTGTGACGTACCTGGTCACCCTGGACCCTGCCCGTGGAAGGCGGAAGCCCTTCCATGTGAACATGATGAAGGCACATCATGAGCGGGAGGCATGTGCGCTCCCCGTGTGCAACCTGCCCGAGGAGGGAGAAGCGGAAACCCTCTTGGATATGCTAGCCCAGGTTAGGGCAGGCGGATCCATTGAGGATGTGGAGGTTGGCCACCAGCTCTTGGAGGACCAACGGTCCCAGCTGTGGGCCACCCTACACCCCTTCCGGGGGTTGTTTACCAACCAGCCCGGAAGGACTGACTTGGCTGTCCATCACGTGGACACTGGGGATCATCCCCCGATCCGGCGTTCAGCATATCGGGTCTCCCTGGAGGTGCAGCAACACATGCGCCAGGAGATTGACGAGATGCTGAAGCTGGGGGTGATCCAGGCATCCAACAGCGCTTGGGCCTCGCCTGTAGTCCTCGTCCCTAAGAAGGACAGAACCACTCGGTTCTGCGTGGACTACAGGGGGCTCAATGCTGTCACGGTCGCCGATGCGTACCCAATGCCACGCATCGATGACCTGCTCGATCAGTTGGCCGGGGCTCAGTACCTGACCATCATGGACCTGAGCCGGGGATATTGGCAGATCCCCCTGACTCGCACGGCCAGGGAACGCTCTGCCTTTATTACCCCATTTGGACTATACGAGTCCACGGTGATGCCATTCGGGATGAGGAATGCCCCTGCCACTTTCCAGCGGATGGTCAACACCCTGCTCAAGGGGCTTGAAGGGTACGCGGCCGCGTACCTGGATGACATTGCCGTCTTCAGTCCCACCTGGGAGGACCACTTAGAGCATCTAGCACAGGTGCTCAGGCGGATCCACCGGGCAGGTTTGACCATCAAGCCGGGAAAGTGTCAGCTGGCCATGAGCGAGGTCCAGTACCTCGGTCACCGGGTAGGCGGGAGAACACTGAAGCCCGAGCCTGAGAAAGTGGAGGCCATCGCATCCTGGCCCACCCCCAGGACCAAGAAGCAGGTGATGTCCTTCTTGGGGACCGCTGGGTACTATAGGAGGTTTGTTCCATGCTATAGTAGCCTGGCAAAGCCCCTGACGGACCTCACCAAGAAGAAGCTGCCCTCTGCAGTCGATTGGACAATGGACTGCGAGACAGCCTTCCGGGCCCTAAAGGACGCCCTGTCCAGCCCGCCCGTGCTACAGGCAGCCGACTTCACGCGGCCGTTTGTAGTACAGACCGACGCCAGTGACTTCGGCCTCGGTGCGGTACTCAGCCAGGTGGACTCTGCGAGCCAAGAGCACCCAGTCTTGTACCTGAGCAGGAAGCTGTTACCAAGGGAAGTGGCCTATTCCACGATGGAGAAGGAGTGCCTGGCCATAGTGTGGGCCCTGCAGCGTCTGCAACCCTATCTATACGGGCGCCACTTCATCGTGGAGACGGACCACAACCCCCTCAGCTGGTTGCACCCCGTCTCTGGGACGAATGGGCGACTGTTGCGATGGAGCCTTGCGCTCCAGCAATACAACTTCACCATTCGCCACAAAAGGGGCCGTGACCACGGTAACGCAGACGGGCTGTCCCGACAAGGAGAGGTCGCGGACGGGCGCACGGGGGAACACCGGAGTGTGCTGCCCCCTAGCGCCCTCAAAAGGGGGGAGGTGTGAGGTAAATCCGGAGATATGACGATAAATCATGATATTCAAGTTATGTCAGGAAGCCCTCTCCTGGTGTCACCCCCCCTTTCCTTCACACAACTTGTTTAGCAACCCATCCCATGGCCATCTCCTGTGATATGGAAATTAGGTGATGTGGGAACAAAGGACACAGGATGACTCCCTGCCGTCACCCTGTAACAAGAGTTGTATCTCATTATAAGGCTCTGGAACTAGCCAGACAGAACGACTCCAGTAAAAAAATGGTTCATATCTCGCAAGCCATATTTCCGATAAATATGGCAACCATAAAAATGGTGTCTCCGCATGCGGACGATGCCGGCACACCCTTTTTATGGGAGCAGAGCTTGGGAAATACCCCAGGCGTGATATCAGCCAATGTGGAACTAGTAGACAAGTCATGAAACCTCTCATTCTGTAGCTAAATTCATAACTGTCACAATGAGAGCATTGGCGTCCGCCTACGACGCTCCCAGGCCAAGTTATGGCCATATTCCATGTTGTGGATTTTGTCCATAACTCCAGCCAGGGGTGGAGCAGTGCTCCCTCTGAGGTCACGAAGGTAGGAGGGGACCTGGATTTGCCCAGGTTGATAACCCTACTTCGGCCATTTTCCAGTGTTCTTTCGCTGGGGGTCACGTGCAGGAAACATCTGTGGGAAGGATCCTAGAAACCTGGGTACAGCGCCCCCCTGTGGCCAGACGCACAAGGTAACTGATTGAATTGCATACCTGTTTGTAAACCATGCTTTATCTGTAACTGTACTCTGACATATGTATATTCTGTAGATTCCCTATTGTATATATTGTAGTTTCTAGTGTGCTTTAGGCTGATTAAATTATATAATTAATCTTGGGCTGTTCTGTTATCTCGATCTTGAATCCCACGTCTGTGTGTTCGGCTAATAGTTACCGTGAAGCGGTTGGTGGCAGCGAGTTTGTGCCAAGGATTATTGTGGGGAGGCCAGTGAGATTCGGGGAGATTTTATATATTCCGCCCGCGGAGGTCGGGGGAATATATACCCTACTCTCACCGGGGACCCTCCAATAATCGGCATAAGTAGTATAGCGGCCTCCTTGCTTATTGTCGGGCAATTCCATAATTGGCCTGACTATAAGAGGGGCGCTAGAGAGCGCATCACGTGCTCTGTCTGTCGGTCGGGAGGTATAAAGGAGGGGTGACCCCCACTTGTTACCCCCCGATTGTGACGTACTGGTAGCCAGCGCGGGGGATTTCTGAGTGACCCCCCCGGTGGTTCGTGACAGGGCCCATTACTACACAGAGGGCCCATTACTGCACAGGAGGCCCATTACTACACAGGGGGCCCATTACTGCACAGGGGGCCCATTACTGCACAGGGGGGCCCATTACTACACAGGGGGCCCATTACTGCACAGGGGTTCCATTACTGCACAGGGGGCCCATTTTTGCACAGGGGACCCATTACTACACAGGGGGCCTATTACTGCACAGGGGGCCTATTACTGTACATGAGGTTCATTACTGCACAGGGGCCCATTACTGCACAGGGGCCCATAACTGTACAGGGGGCCTATTACTGTACAGGAGGTTCATTACTGCACAGGGGCCCATAACTGTACAGGGGGCCTATTACTGCACAGGGGGCCCATAACTGTACAGGGGGCCTATTTCTGCACAGGGGCCTATTACTGCACAGGGGCCCATTACTGCACAGGGGCCCATTTCTGCACAGGGGGGCCATTACTGTACAGGGGGCCTATTACTGCACAAGGGGCCCATAACTTTACAGGGGGCCTATTTCTGCACAGGGGCCCATTACTGCACAGGGGGCCATTACTGCACAGGGGGCCCATAACTGCACAGAGGGCCTATTTCTGCACAGGGGCCTATTACTGCACAGGGGCCCATTACTGCACAGGGGGCCTATTACTGCACAGGGGGCCCATAACTGTACAGGGGGCCTCTTTCTGCACAGGGGCCCATTACTGCACAGGGGGCCATTACTGTACAGGGGGCCCATAACTGTACAGGGGGCCTATTACTGAACAGTGGGCCCATAACTGCACAGGGGGCCTATTACTGCATAGGGGCCCATTACTGCACAGGGGGCCTATTACTGCATAGGGGCCCATTACTGCACAGGGGGCCTATTACTGCATAGGGGCCCATTACTGCACAGGGGGCCCATAACTACACAGGGGCCCATTACTGTACAGGGGGCCTATTACTGCACAGTGGGCCCATAACTGCACAGGGGGCCTATTACTGCACAGGGGCCCATTACTGCACAGGGGGCCTATTACTGCACAGGGGCCCATAACTGCACAGGGGGCCTATTACTGCACAGGGGCCCATTACTGCACAGGGGGCCTATTACTGCACAGGGGCCCATTACTGCACAGGGGGCCCATTACTGTACAGGGGGCCCATAACTGCACAGGGGCCCATTACTGCACAGGGGGCCTATTACTGTACAGTAGGTTCATTACTGCATAGGGGTCCATTACTGCACAGGAGGTTCATTACTGCACAAGGGGCCTATTACTGCACAGGAGGTTCATTACTGCACAAGGGGCCTATTACTGCACAGGAGCTCATTACTGCACAGGAAGCGAATTACTACACAGGGGGCCCATTACTGCACAAGAGCCTATTACTGTACATTGGGCTCATTATTGCACAGAGGGCTCCTTACTACACAGGGGGCCCAATACTACACAGGGGTACCCAATACTGCACATGGTGGGGGGGGGGGCGCAATACTGCACAGGGGGTGGGGCAATACTGCACACTGGTCCCAATACTGCACAGGGGGGCCCAAATACTGCACGGGGGGGGGCAATACTGCACACCGGTCCCAATACTGCACAGGGGGCCCAAATACTGCACAGGGGGGGGGGGGGCAATACTGCACACTGGTCCCAATACTGCACAGGGGGCCCAAATACTGCACAGGGGCCCAATACTGCACAGGGTCCCATTATTGCTCAGGGGGCCCATTACTACATATGGGCTTATTACTGCACAGTGGCCCAATACCATATCAGGTGAGGTGCCTCCATGTCTGCCTCACCATAAATCTTACTACACTCCAGTCTTTCTGTCAGGGAGGTGTTCGTGTCACCCCTGCGCTTGTCACTGAAAATCTTACATCAGTAGCTCAATATATATCTATGTATGTATCAGCATGCTAAGCGTAACGTGACTGCAACACAACTCTGCACGTCCAATGTTAGCAAATGGCTTTCCTTTCTTAGTACCATACGGCACAACAAAAAGCAGCGTCCCGGTTCACTCAGATTCTGTGCCAGGGCGGCGTTCTGTCTTCCCACGAACTTCCTCTCAGCTCTGGGATATGGCCACTCTTGGCCATGGGCTTATCAGATCACTCCGGTGCCACACGACCTTCCTTGTGCAGAATCTAGTAGCAACTCCCCCCCTTCTCAACCCGGCCCGGCCTTTTATATTTTGTAACTGTGACACAACTCTCATCTGACTTGACATCTTTTCTAAACTCTTCCCTCAGGGAAACACACATTCCACTGTTTAGTTCCTATTACCTTTTTCGGCCAGCAGATGGCGATGTTCCCCCGCAGACACTGTGAGATGTCACATCAGTGTGTGTTCAGCTATCCAGCCCCCGTCCTGTCCCATCTTCTCCCAATTTGTTGGAGCTGAACAAATATGGTGTTATAAGTTCCAAACTTTTTTTTGCAGCTTCACGTTACACAAAAACTTTAAGGCTTTTCAAAGCTTTTTGCTCCTGTTTTCTGGTATAACAGCTGTGATTAATCGGAATGAGTCTTTTTTTTTTTTGCTGAGTTCTTGGAGAGAAAACTGAGCGGAAACTCTAAGCTTTTTAGGAGGATTTGGAGAATTTCCTCTCAGTTCCTGCTGCAAAAACTCCTTAAAAAACCACTCTGCACAAACCCTAAATAAAAATGCTTGAAAAACTCCTCAACAAAATTCCTCAGAGAAGGAGCGTTTCCTGACGTGGTTTCCACTAGAAAACTCATCATTCCCCCCCACTCACCCCAAAAACACCTCTGCGCATGAAGCCAGAGAACAGCTGCAGAGATCACTGATGTTTCCTGACGGTGTCCAGCAGGGGGCGAGCTTCTTAGTTTTATGGCTGTATGGGGAGGTTCAGGGGTCATTATATCTGCAGTGTTACATTTGCACCCTGGTATTTTGGGACCCTGAGTTTTTACCCCCCGGGGCCCTCACTAGGGTCTCTATGGGAAATACTGTGTGTCCTGTATACCCAACAGGGCTGGCTATTAATAGAGCTGTCACTGCACTGAGCGTATAATTACACCCCACCTCCTATATCCTCTCCTGCAGGCTGCCGTATACAGCGACAAGCTGCGGAGAGGATACGCTCCATACTGGCAGTGACTGGAGCCCAGAGGAGTCCTGGGCCTGCTATACCCGGGGCTCCCTGCCACGTCTGCACAGATGGGACACGTTACTGTGTATAGAAGACCCCAGCTGCTGCAGAACCGGATTGTGGAAGGAGTGCGATATGTCAATCACTAACTGAAATACTGCATCTTCTCATTTGTATTAGATTCTGCAGCTGCTGAGGTGTATTATGAGGTTCTGCAGCAGCTCTGGCATATTATGAGGTTCTGCAGCAGCTCTGGCATATTATGAGGTTCTGCGGCAGCTGAGGTGTATTATGAGATTCTGCAGCTGCTCAGGTGTATTATAGGGTTCTGAAGGCGCTGTGGTGTATTATGAAGTTCTTCAGCAACTGAGGTGTGTATGATGAGGTTCTGCAGAAGCTGAGGTGTGTATGATGAGGTTCTGCAGAAGCTGAGGTGTGTATGATGAGGTTCTGCAGAAGCTGAGGTGTGTATTATGAGGTTCTGCAGCAGCTGAGGTGTGTATGATGAGGTTCTGCAGCAGCTGAGTTGCATTATGCTGTTCTGCAGAAGCTTAGGTGCACATTTCAAGGTTCTGCAGCAGCTCAGGCGTGTCTATTAGCAGGTTCTTTAGCACTGTGTATTATTAGGTTCCGCAGTAGCTGAGATGTGTATTGTGAGGTTCTGCAGCACCTCAGATGTGTATTATGAGGTTCTGCAGCAGCTGAGGTGTACTGAGGTTCTGCAGTAGCTGAGGTGCATAATGCTGTTCTAGAGCAGAAGAGGTGGATATTATGAGGTTCTGCAGCAGCTGAGGTGTACTGAGGTTCTGTAGTAGCTGAGGAGCATAATGCTGTTCTAGAGCAGAAGAGGTGGATATTATGAGGTTCTGCAGCAGCTGAGGTGTACTGAGGTTCTGTAGTAGCTGAGGAGCATAAGGCTGTTCTAGATCAGAAGAGGTGGATATTATGAGGTTCTGCAGCAGCTGAGGTGTGTATTATGAGGTTCCAACAGAAGCTGAGGTGCATAATGCTGTTCTGGAGCAGCTGAGGGGTGTGTAGTATAAGATTCTGCAGTAGGTGAGGTGTATTATGAGGTTTTTCAGCAGTTGGGATGTATTATGAGATTCTGCAGCAATTGAGGTGCATTATGAAGTTCTGCCGCAAATGAAATGTGTATTATGAGGTTTTGCAGCAGCTGAGGTGTACTATGAGGTTCTGGAGCAGCTTAGATGTTTACTATGAGGTTCTGCAGCAGCTGAGATGCATTATGATATTTTGCAGCAGCTGAGGTGTATTATGTGGTTCGGCTACAGTCCTATAGACCTTAAATTTATATATAATATATGCAACTGTAGTAACAGGAGCCTCAAGCTGTGTGGAGATGTCTTATAAACTTTCACAGGTTTGTAATTTTCTTTCTTATCTCCTGAGTCAACTCTCTCCTGAACTTTCTTTCTTTCTTTCCTCCATGTTCAGTGTGGTTCACACCATGATACCAAACAATATTGTGACTACTTTTCCCCCCTTTAAATAGACTGATTTGTAGACACCTATGATTTTAATTATCGGACTCACCTTAGTTTCACATGTCCTTATGGTCAAATTATTTACAAGACTTTATAGGGGAACCAACAAGTCTGTCCAGACCATTTTCATTGTTTTTTTTTCATTACTATTATTTTTTCTTAACTTTTCTGCTGAACCAAAACTCAAAAGCAAAGTCTAATCCTCATTAGTGGTTATTCAGTTGTCAAGGTATTTTAGTAACCACTGAGGGGTTTTCTTACTGTAACAGAAGGTACCAACAATTGTGTGTTTATGTATACAGTGGGTCCGAAAAGTATTCAGACCCCTTTCAATTTTTCACTCTTTGTTTCATTGCAGCCATTTGGTAAATTCAAAACAGTTCATTTTTTTCTCATTAATGTACACTCTGCCCCCTGTAACGACATGGACTGTCAGTGCCTAGCATGGGTTACGTTTCTTAAAATTCAGCCAGACATGATGACAGTTTGTTTATAAATGGGGGATAAGCCCCTCAATGTTTCTTCAAGACTCTTAGGAGTCTAGTATTAAAGTTCTTGTTGACTCATGTAATTGCCTTGGCCAGTGAAGGTCAGATACCCAGACCAATCAATTATGCGAACTTCCCATTGTATTACTATGTGTATTGCTAGATGTGATGTAACTTACCTGTCCCTCCCTCGTATCTGCCAGAGACCATTACTACTAGGGATATTTTGTATACGGCTTGAAATCTAGCCAATAAGAGCCCAGTCTTATCCACCAATCGTGAAGACCCCAATGGTCTGAATTGAGAGCTCAGGGGTATAAGAAGGAGGACTGTCCATTGCCCGGCTAGACTCTTGCTACATGATACAAGTCCGGCATGCACACACTGCTGAGGAGGGCGGCGGTGACTGCAGATGCAGCGGCTGACTACAGGCACTGGCCCCCTACAGGGACTGGCCCATCTGGCATTTGCCAGAATTGCCCTATGGTCAGTCCGTACCTGGTTAAGGAGGTTGGGCGTTGAGTTGGGATGAGCCTTGGGCCATGCTGTCTTTCTAAAGGCGGCCAGGCCAGCGGACGAGAGCACCCACTGACCCCCGTGTCTCCACAAGAGAGCACCCACTGACCCCCGTGTCTCCACAAGAGAGCACCCACTGACCCCCGTGTCTCCACAGGAGAGCACCCACTGACCTCCGTGTCTCCACAGGAGAGCACCCACTGACCTCCGTGTCTCCACAGGAGAGCACCCACTGACCCCCGTGTCTCCACAGGAGAGCACCCACTGACCCCCGTGTCTCCACAGGAGAGCACCCACTGACCCCCGTGTCTCCACAGGAGAGCACCCACTGACCTCCGTGTCTCCACACCCCCCATTCCCCATCTTGTCAGGAAAAAAACAAAAATGTAGAAATTTTTGCAAATTTATTAAACAAGAAAAACTGAAATATCACATGATCATAAGTATTCAGCCCCTTTGCTCAGACACTCATGTGTAAGTCCCATGCTGTCCATTTCCTTGTGATCCTCCTTGAGTTGGTTCTGCTCCTTCAGTGGGGTCCGGCTGTGTGTAATTAGACGTGGTTTGGGAAGGCGCACACCTGTGTATAGTCATGGCTATCACCACTGAGTACATATAAGTCTCTCCAGTGCAATTCTGCACAAACGTATTTACAGAGATCACAGATCAGGGAATATGCCCACATAAAGCACGTCATGATGGCGACCCCGCGTCTTTCCAGCCCTTGTTGCAGCTTGTAGATGAGGGTGTCATCGAGGTCAGGGCCGGCTCATTCATTCCTTCTGGAGTCCCTGTCCCACCACGCACAGCTCGGATTGTGCGGACACCTGGCCGGCTGCTCGGGGGTCCGATAAGCCCTGGCTGCTCGCAGGCTCGCTGTCCTTCTGCGCGAATTCCTCAGCTCTGAAATGAGAAAAGAGGCTTATTGCTGAGACACTAACGAGAGATGACGTTATTATGCTAAGCGTATGGCGGTAATCGCATTAATAAGACTCATACTGGGAGCAGTATAATCCCGCGGCTGCAGCATTTACACAACATGTCTCTCTGATTACTGGAAAACGCTCCTCAGAGGCAAACAACAGAGCGAATTATGTGAGCACAACCTTATACCATGCGGGGCGTATGACACACGGTAAACGCTGCGCAACACGACCAGGAGGTGAGGACAGAACGCAGCAAAGTAACAACATAGGAGAGGGAATCATTAATACCGTCTCCTCCGTCATCAGTATTCAGTGACCGCCCGTCTCCCCCATCCTCAGTATTCAGTGACCGCCCGTCTCCTCCATCCTCAGTATTCAGTGACCGCTCGTCTCCTCCATCCTCAGTATTCAGTGACTGCCCGTCTCCTCCGTCCTCAGTATTCAGTGACCGCCCGTCACCTCCATCCTCAGTATTCAGTGACCGCTCGTCTCCTCCATCCTCAGTATTCAGTGACCGCTCGTCTCCTCCATCCTCAGTATTCAGTGACCGCCCGTCTCCTCCATCCTCAGTATTCAGTGACCGCCTGTGTCCTCCATCCTCAGTATTCAGTGACCACCCGTCTCCTCCGTCCTCAGTATTCAGTGACCGCCCGTCTCCTCCATCCTCAGTATTCAGTGACCACCCGTCTCCTCCGTCCTCAGTATTCAGTGACCGCCCGTCACCTCCATCCTCAGTATTCAGTGACCGCCCGTCTCCTCCATCCTCAGTATTTGGTAACTACACATCGTCTCCTTTGTCCTCAATATTCAGTGACCGCCCGTCTCCTCCGTCCTCAGTATTCAGTGACTGCCCGTCTCCTCCATCCTCAGTATTCAGTGACCGCCCGTCTCCTCCATCATCAGTATTTGGTAACTACGCATCGTCTCCTTTGTCGTCAGTATTCGGTGACCGCCTGTCGTCTCCATCCTCGGAATTCGTTGACTGCCCATCGCCTCAGTATTTAGCCACTGAATACTAAGGATGGAGGCAATGGTCAGTCACCAGATACTAATGATGGAGGCGAAGGATTGGGTGCCAAAATCTGAGGATGGAGATGACAGGCGGTCACCGAATACTGAGGATGGAGGAGACGGGCGGTCACTGAATACTGAGGATGGAGGAGACAGGCGGTCACTGAATACTGAGGATGGAGGAGACAGGCAGTCACTGAATACTGAGGAAGGAGGAGGCGGGAGGTCACTGAATACTGAGGATGGAGGCAATGGTCAGTCACCAGATACTAATGATGGAGGCGAAGGGCGGGTGCCAAAATCTGAGGATGGAGACGACAGGCAGTCACTGAATACTGAGGATGGAGGAGACGGTCAGTCACTGAATACTGAGGAAGGAGGAGACGGGCGGTCACCGAATACTGAGGATGGAGGAGACGGGCGGTCACCGAATACTGAGGATGGAGGAGACGGGCGGTCACCGAATACTGAGGATGGAGGAGACGGGCGGTCACCGAATACTGAGGATGGAGGAGACGGGCGGTCACCGAATACTGAGGATGGAGGAGACGGGCGGTCACCGAATACTGAGGATGGAGGAGACGGGCGGTCACCGAATACTGAGGATGGAGGAGACGGGCGGTCACCGAATACTGAGGATGGAGGAGACGGGCGGTCACCGAATACTGAGGATGGAGGAGACGGGCGGTCACCGAATACTGAGGATGGAGGAGACGGGCGGTCACCGAATACTGAGGATGGAGGAGACGGGCGGTCACCGAATACTGAGGATGGAGGAGACGGGCGGTCACCGAATACTGAGGATGGAGGAGACGGGCGGTCACCGAATACTGAGGATGGAGGAGACGGGCGGTCACCGAATACTGAGGATGGAGGAGACGGGCGATCACCGAATAATGAGGATGGAGGAGACGGGCGGTCACTGAATAATGAGGATGGAGGAGACGGGCAGTCACTGAATACTGAGGATGGAGGAGACGGGCGGTCACCGAATACTGAGGATGGAGGAGACGTGCAGTCACTGAATAATGAGGATGGAGGAGACGGGCGGTCACTGAATACTGAGGATGGAGGAGACGGGCGGTCACAGATTACTGATTACTTTATGTGTCTCTTCGCTCATAAGTACAGGCCACATCTCATATTCAAACCCATAGAGTTCTCGACCATTACCCCCCCAAATCCCGATCTCCCTTCACACAGCCATAGAATTAAAGGGGGCTATCTAATTAGACAGCCAGTGATTGGCTGCAGCAGTCATATGTCTGGAGTAGGAAGTGAAGGGGCTGGGGACACGAAAAGGGTCAAAACATGACCAGAGACTTATTAGTAAAGTGGTATTTTTTTTTTATTATTTTATGTTATTAGACAATTTTCAAAACTTTTTTTACTGTTTGAAAAGTCCCATTAAAGAGGACGTCACCAGGTCACAATAGAGCCTATTGGAAGCAGTAAATAATAAGGCGCATATCTCTGGAACCATACGGTGGATTTTATAAATAAAAAAGAACGGATACTCAGGGAGAGAAGGAATAAAAAAGGACTAATTTGGACTTGATGACAGGCTCCTTTTAAGTGATAACATTTGTCTATCTTCAGCCACCACTAGAGGGAGCTCACTGTGATCTGTTTATACAGCTGCCATTGTAATCAGCAGGAAAGCTATGAATGTATCTGCATGTATGTCCCTGGGTGACTAGACCAGCCTTTTATAGGAGACGGCTCTGCCAGGAAGGCAGGTGATCTCCTGAATCCTTGAAAATGTGCGTATACTGTGCGCGTCTCACTTCTTTTTGCCAGCACTGATCTGAAGCTGCTCAGATCGCTGTTTTTGGAAAGATTTAACAACCCTTGCACTATTCCCATACTGCAGAGGCAAAGCTGCCTCTAGTTGTAGCAAGGTGGTATGCACAGTTTGAGTGCACAGTACGGTGGAGCGCACAGTTTGAGTGCACAGTAAGGTGGAGCGCACAGTTTGAGTGCACAGTAAGGTGGAGCGCACAGTTTGAGTGCACAGTAAGGTGGAGCGCACAGTTTGAGTACACATTACAGTAGAGCGCACAGATTGAGTGCACAGTAAGGTGGAGCGCACAATATGAGTGCACAGTAAAGTGGAGCGCACAGTTTGAGCACACAGTAAGAGGTGGAGTGCACAGTATGGTGGAGCACATAGTTTGAGCGCACAGTACGGGGGAGGGCACAGTTTGAGTGCACAGTATGGTGGAGGGCACAATATGAGTGCACAGTACGGTGGAGCGCACAGTTTGAATGCACAGTATCGTGGAGCGCACAGTATGAGCACACAGTAAGGTGGAGTGCACAGATTGAGTGCACAGTAAGGTGGAGCGCACAGTTTGAGTGCACAGTAAGGTGGAGTGCACAGTTTGAGGGCACAGTAAGGTGGAGTGCACAGTTTGAGGGCACAGTAAGGTGGAGTGCACAGATTGAGTGCACAGTAAGGTGGAGCGCACAGTTTGAGTGCACAGTAAGGTGGAGCGCATAGTACAGTGGAGCACACAGTTTGAGTGCACAGTAAGGTGGAGCGCACAGTTTGAGTGCACAGTAAGGTGGAGTGCACAGATTGAGTGCACAGTAAGGTGAAGTGCACAGTTTGAGTGCACAGTAAGGTGGAGCGCACAGTTTGAGTGCACAGTAAGGTGGAGCGCACAGTTTGAGTTCACAGTAAGGTGGAGCGCACAGTTTGAGTGCACAGTAAGGTGGAGCGCACAGTTTGAGTACACATTACAGTAGAGCGCACAGATTGAGTGCACAGTAAGGTGGAGCGCACAATATGAGTGCACAGTAAAGTGGAGCGCACAGTTTGAGCACACAGTAAGAGGTGGAGTGCACAGTATGGTGGAGCACATAGTTTGAGCGCACAGTACGGGGGAGGGCACAGTTTGAGTGCACAGTATGGTGGAGGGCACAATATGAGTGCACAGTACGGTGGAGCGCACAGTTTGAATGCACAGTATCGTGGAGCGCACAGTATGAGCACACAGTAAGGTGGAGTGCACAGATTGAGTGCACAGTAAGGTGGAGCGCACAGTTTGAGTGCACAGTAAGGTGGAGTGCACAGTTTGAGGGCACAGTAAGGTGGAGTGCACAGTTTGAGGGCACAGTAAGGTGGAGTGCACAGATTGAGTGCACAGTAAGGTGGAGCGCACAGTTTGAGTGCACAGTAAGGTGGAGCGCATAGTACAGTGGAGCACACAGTTTGAGTGCACAGTAAGGTGGAGCGCACAGTTTGAGTGCACAGTAAGGTGGAGTGCACAGATTGAGTGCACAGTAAGGTGAAGTGCACAGTTTGAGTGCATATTACAGTGGAGCGCACAGATTGAGTGCACAGCAAGATGGAGCGCACAGTTTGAGTGCACAGTAAGGTGGAGTGCACAATATGAGTGCACAGTAAGGTGGAGCGCACAGTTTGAGTGCACAGTAAGGTGAAGTGCACAGTTTGAGTGCACAGTAAGGTGAAGTGCACAGTTTGAGTGCATATTACAGTGGAGCGCACAGATTGAGTGCACAGCAAGATGGAGCGCACAGTTTGAGTGCACAGTAAGGTGGAGCGCACAATATGAGTGCACAGTAAGGTGGAGCGCACAGTTTGAGTGCACAGTAAGGTGGAGCGCACAATATGAGTGCACAGTAAGGTGGAGCGCACAGTTTGAGTGCACAGTAAGGTGGAGTGCACAGATTGAGTGCACAGTAAGGTGAAGCGCACAGTTTGAGTGCATATTACAGTGGAGCGCACAGATTGAGTGCACAGCAAGGTGGAGTGCACAGTAAGGTGGGGGGCACAGTTTGAGCACACAGTAAGAGGTGGAGTGCACAGTACAGTGGAGCGCATAGTTTGAGTGCACAGTATGGTGGAGTGCACAGTATGAGCGCACAGTAAGGTGGAGTGCACAGTACGGTAGAGGGCATAGTTTGAATGCACAGTACGGTGGAGCGCATAGTTTGAGTGCACAGTATGGTGGAGTGCACAGTATGAGCGCACAGTAAGGTGGAGTGCACAGTACGGTAGAGGGCATAGTTTAAATGCACAGTACGGTGGAGCGCATAGTTTGAGTGCACAGTACGGTGGAGCGCATAGTTTGAGTGCACAGTTTGATGGAGTGCACAGTACGCGCTAGTGGATCTGCCATTCTGGTGCCATCAATCATCAGGACCGCACCGCCCTTCACATAAGGCAGAGGACTGGTGCACTGCTAAAGAAAAAGGATGCAAAAAAAAAACTTTAAAACCAAACTGTACAAAAGTCTAAAATGTGTTTCTTCAAAACGAGTGACTGTAACTGTACAATATTAGGTAATAAAGTGTAATAATCCTAAACTGGTTATGAAAAAGATGAACCATAGAAAAAAAATGATATAAAAGATTGTGCTGAGGGAGAGCGATATACACGAAAATCAATGACGCTGCACTCGTTTCTTACACAATTATGCGGGATCATCAGGGAGACATAAAACGCGTCAGACGCTCACACACAGAACTGTACCCGAAGCGGAGGACAAATGTTACCACTGATATTTAGATGACAAGCGATACAATATCCCGGCTGATGTCACAAATTGTCCAAGGAGCACAAAAGCTCGGATATCTAGAAATAAAGGATTATATTTTTGTCCCATCTCATAGCTCAGTGATGGCGAACCTGTGGCACTCCAGCTGTTGCAAAACTACAATTCCCATCATTGCTGGTGCAGATAGTGATATTTTGCAGGTGCTTTATCCTCCTAGTGACCGTCCTTCTGAGCATTGTGCCCATCTATGCTGTATGTGCAGCGTCTCCATCTCTCCCAGACTGTCACAAAGACTTTAGGATAGCGGGGAACCGGGTCTCCTAAACAGACCCTCAAGCTAGGGGGATTAATAAAGTGGTGAAAAGGGGTGTTTTTTTTGTTTTTTGTTCCAAATAAAGGATTATTTGGTGTTTGTGTTTATTTACTTTGATGGGGGGGGGGGGTCTCATAGACGCCTCCCATTACTAATTTAGGACTTCGTGGCAGCTGTGGGCTGTGATTAACCCCTTATTTCCCAGATTGTCTCCACACCAGGGCAATCGGGAAGAGCCAGGTAAAATGCCTGGACTGTCGCATCTAATGGATACATCAATTCCAAATGGCTGCTGGCTGATATTTTTTGGCTGGGGGCACCCAATAACCATAGGTCTCCCAAGCCTGAGAATACCAGCCCCCAGCTGTTGGGCTTTATCTGTGCTGGGTATCATAATACGGTATGGGGGTATCCTATTGTTGGCCAGACCACTGCCAGGGGGTGCTCAGGTCTGGGTTCGTTACTGTGGCTCGAGTGGCAGTCGGACCCGGGCTCGTGCAGCCGTCCGTCCTCACAACCGTAGAAAGGGTGTATTTACAGGGAAAGAGTTTGTCAGTGACGCCACCCGTAGGTAGCGGTGATGGCTGAGGACACCGCCGCTGCCTTGGTATGGGACGCCCGGGGCTGATGGAGCGGGGCAGCAAGGTGGAATCCCATCCACGGGTAGGGGAGGTGTAATCCTGGGGCTCGGAGGATGGTGCTTAGTAGCAGGGAGCAGTTGTTAAGAATGGACCGGATGGTACCGATGTACTCACTGTGGTAATGAATCACACAACGTCCATGTGGTAAACCAAGGTCGGATGCCGGGAGTCTCTGGAGGGATGTGCTGGGTCCCTTCCTCCTGCACTTGTGGTTTCTTGTGTGGTGACTTAATCCGCCTAAAACGGGGGAAATCCGCTCCCTGTATTCTGTGTATGGTGGGAGCTATTGCCCGTAAAATCTGACCCTTGGGATCTCTATGGGTTCTGACGGACACCCTATCCCCCGCGTTGGGCTTCCGATTCGCTCTCTGGGCTACTTGTGGGACAAAATCTGGAATCTTGTCCCCTTCTGGCTAATCGGCATGGCGCTCGAAGCAGTCCTCGCCCTGGGGTCCAGGCACCCCGACTGTGCACAGCATCCGGACCGGATCCCCGCTGTCGGCACCGACGGGCTACAACCCTGCCCCGGTCCACTTTAGGTTTCCCGCGACCGGATCTCCGTCGCCTGTGGCCCTGCTCTGCCGTCTCCCATCTAGTCCGTTCCGGTAGTCCCGTAGTCCAGGGGCTCCGACCCCTGACTACCACTTCACTCCTCCACTCAACTCTCAACTCAACTCAACTAAGAACTCAAAACTAACTGGTTCCCTCCCCTGACACCTCAGGACCCCTAGGTGGGCGTTCCCATCTGCCCGGTCCCGCCCACTTGTGTGTCCCTATGGTCCGGGGGTGGGGGGGTGACTAGGCTTTTGTGGCTGGTGTTACCTGTGTGTGGTGTGTAGGTGGAACTCCAAGGAGATGGTGATTCCTGCATCCAGGAGGGGTACAGTCATCTGTGACCACCTGGTTTTGCCAGGGCATCACACGATGCCAAATGTTTTTTATTTATTTATTTTACTGTACTATTTAGACCCGCCCACTGGTGTCTGTGATTGGAATCATCATACATGCTATCACTCAGCGTGGGGGCTCGTTTAACTGCAGCCAATCACATACACCGGTGGGAGGGGAAAGCAGTGCATATGCAATGAAGGTAATGAGCAGGCGCGGGAGCAGTGTGACATTCGCCCTGGTGAATCGGTAAGTATGATGCGCTTGCTCCTAACTATTTGCGCCAGATTCTGGTCCCCATGAACTTTATATGGGGACCAGCATCTGGCCAGATACCAGGGATCAATCCCCCGCGACCCAGGGGGGAAATGATCTGCACAGTGCGGACAGCAACATAGAAATCTCATAGATTTTGCTGGGGGAAGGAAATGCATGCATTTGGGTGCATCTTTGTGACCTAAAAACTTGCAGTGTGTGCATATAGCATTATTGATAATGTATTGCTACCACATATATTTCATAAAACTAATAAGTGAATTATAGGAGACTCCTGTCAAGAAGGTGATCAATCTGTGTTCATTCACTAAAATATAGAATTTATTAGTTTTTTCTTATATAACTGTTCTAACACAGAATTGTGACGCAGTATATATTTATACATTTATATTTCATACCAACAGGGGTGTTGTCTTCTTGTGTTTGGCAATGTACAGGATTAATTATCCCCAAGTTTCAACAAGTTTCCATATAAACGGGGAGTGGTGGAAAGAGACAACATGAAATAGGCTGCGACAACCCGAACCGGAGTCTCCTCAGGATTAGTCTCAGCTTTTCATAGAGAATAACAAATAAACATGGGAGAAGCCTCCGCCCGTCAGTCTGCAGCCAACCCTCTATTGTAGGCTCCATATCCCGGATTATGATTAGGTAGTATTAATAGGATGCCATGTGTGTCATCTCCGTCCAGCGATCGCACCACACACCCAGCCGTCTCTTCCTAACAACCCTTTTTAGATTACAGCTTCACTTGGGGGTAATTTTTGATAAAAGTAAGCAAACTGCTTAGATAGAAATTCCCTTATACAATTGCTTGTAAGAATTACACGTGCTTCGGCCACGGTAGTTGCGAAACGCGCGTCGGTGTGTCTGTAGGAGACCGTTGCACCACTACTTATTTGGACCATTGGTAATATTACTATGCATGATCTAAATGAATAGCTAAATGTTGCTTTATATAGATGTATATATAATCCCTCCACACATGTGAATATATTATATACCCCTTATAACAATTGATAGGGATTTTGATTCATATAGCTTTATTCAGCTTAAGAGAATATACTGTATATAACCTTTTGCCGATGTACATAGGTCCAACATAATTGCCAATAGGTGCCAGGCTCCCCTTATTTATTCCATCCGTCATCTGGGTTGATCCATTCGATTTTATGTATTTTAATGATTAATAAAGATGCTAATAATTGATTTATACAATTTGCATATGGTTTTTTGGTGTATCTATAGAGATTTGTGCAATAGGGCCATCCATATAAATATTGTGGTTTTGGTGTTGTAAGAATCACAGATTTCAGATCACTCACACCCTTAAAGGGGAATTCTGGTCTCTATAAATTATCATTTATCCACCGGACAAGGGATAAACTGTTACATCACAAAGCAATTGCCAAAATGGGGGCCCCAACCATCCAGACTGAATGGAGTAGAGGGTCATGCATATTAAAGTTCTGGTTTGCTCATCTTTACTTGTAAACCCAGTGTCACAATGACTATGGGATAGCGGGGAACCGGGGCTCCTAATCTGACCCTAAAGCCAGGGGACCCTCTGCTATCCTTAATCTCAGATATACTCCTGATGGTGGAGAGGCCAGAGTCTCTTTCCTGGTCCTGAACTGATTCTCTCTCCTTCCAGGGAGAGACAGGACAGGAGTGTGATAAAACGCACATATAAAGACAGACAAGGGAAAACCAAAACTCTGTCACACAGCACACGTAGGTAAAGACAATAAGAGATTCCGGAGAAAACAAGAGCAGGAAGGAAGCTACAAACAACAGGCGTAAACTCCACAACAGCTCCGAAAAATGAGCATAACTTTCACTGGAGAGTCTGGGACACCACACCTCACACACCAACAAGGAACAAACTATAGCTGGCATGGGTTGAAGGTTTCAACCAGCATAAATAGGAGGGAAGCAGATGTGATAGGTCTCCCCACAACATGTGACCAAAGGAGCAAGCAGACCAGCAGAGATTAACTCTTGCTAGCCTGCCTATGAATCAGCACACAGCAGGTCGATGCCCGAGTCTGCTTGTGTTGATCCCAGACAAGAGAAACTATCGGGCGGAGGGTCAGAATCTGCAATCTGAACAGTGCCCAAAGCCACCATAACAATTGGCGAACTCTGTGTAACACTCAGCTTCAAATGTGTTTACCAGGTTCTGAAGTTAACCTCTCCACCCATATGAGCAAACTTCTGAATTGTTGGGGTTGTGACTGATGGCCCCCCTAGTGATTTTGATAAAGGGATGCCCCGTCTGAATGGACTGGAGATACGATCCATTAGTTCTGTCTTAAAATGCCAGATAGCAGAGAATAGCGCTATGCTATCTCTTGTTGTTCCATAAATACGGTAATAAATAGTAAATATCGCGTAGGTTCCCATGCTCAACCTCTGCTCCATTCAGATGCTCAGCAGTGCTCGTCCTCTGGGTCAGTGGGGTGCAGTGATCGGACCCCTAGCAATTAGGAAGTTATTCCCTATCCCATGGGATAACTTTTAAACCTTGTACAAACACTGTGTCTAAAGGCCACGTCACACTAAGCAACATCGCTGCTGAGGCACAACTTGCTAGCGATGTTGCTGTGTGTGACATCCAGCAACAACCTGGCCCCTGCTGTGAGGTCGCCGGTTGTTGCTGAATGTCCTGGGACATTTTTTAGTTGTTGCTGTCCCGCTGTGAAGCACAGATCGCTGTGTGTGACAGCGAGACAGCAACAACTAAATGTGCAGGCAGCAGGAGCCGGCTTCTGCGGAGGCTGGTAACCACGGTAAACATCGGGTAACCAAGAAGCCCTTCCCTTGGTTACCCGATATTTACCTTCGTTACCAGCGTCCGCCACTCTCAGCTGTCAGTGCCGGCTCCCTGCTCCCTGCACACGTAGCTGGAGTACACATCGGGTAATTAACCCGATGTGTGCTGCAGCTACACGTGCAGGGAGCAGGGAGCCGGCACTGGCAGTGTGAGAGCGGGGACGCTGGTAACGAAGGTAAATATCGGGTAACAAAGGGAAGGGCTTCTTGGTTACCCGATGTTTACCTTGGTTACCAGCGTCCGCAGAAGCCGGCTCCCTGCTGCTTGCACACATAGCCAGACTACACATCGGGTAATTAACCCGATGTGTACTGTGGCTAGATGTGCAGGGAGCCAGCGCTAAGCGGTGTGCGCTGGTAACCAAGGTAAATATCGGGTTGATTACCCGATATTTACCTTAGTTACCAAGCGCAGCATCACTTCCATGCGGCGCTGCTGGCTGGGGGCTGGTCACTGGTTGCTGGTGAGATCTGCCTGTGTGACAGCTCACCAGCAACCCGTGTAGCGACGCTCCAGCGATCCCTGCCAGGTCAGGTTGCTGGTGGGATCGCTGGAGCGTCGCTTAGTGTGACATCTCACCAGCTACCTCCTAGCAACTTACCAGCGATCCCTATCAGGTTGTATTGTTGTTGGGATCGCTGGTAAGTTGTTTAGTGTGACTGGGCCTTAAGCCTAGGTTCACACTTCCGTTAAATTGTATCAGTCACAATCCGCTGCTCTGGTAAACAACGGAATCCGTTTGGCAGATTCCATTATTCCCATAGACTTGTATGAGCGGCGGATTGTGACTGATGATGCTGCGTTGCACCTTCCGCCTGACTGATCAGTCGCGGAACGACTGACCGCCGGGCGTAAGGAACGCAGCCTGTAACGTTTTTTGAGCAGCGCAATCCGTAGGATTTCGCTGCGCATGCTCACTCTGGCTACATGCACACGTAACCAGGATACACATTGGGTTACTAAGCAATGCGCTTTGGTTAGTTACCCGATATTTACACTGGTTACGTGTGCAGGGAGCCAGCGCTAAGCGGTGTAAGCTGGTAACCAGTGTAAATATCGGGTAACCAAGCAAAAAGTGCTTTGCTTACCCGATATTTACCTTGGCTGTGCAGGGAGCCCGACACTTCACCGCTCGGCTCCGCCCCCTCCTGCACTCCGCATGTATACACACACACACAGACACACACACACACACAGACACACACACAGACACACACACACACACTCACACTCATCTGTCCTGCAGTCCCCGCGGCACTGACGTCCTCAGCGCCACGGCACCGCTCGGCTCCACCCACCCCGAACTCCGCCCCCGCACACAACGGAGTCCGACAATGAATTCTGTTCATTGTCATCCGTTGTACAACGCATCAGTCACATGCGTCAAGCAACGCAAGTGACTGATGCAAAACAACGGAAGTGTGAACCTAGCCTTAGGAGGAAAAATGATGACCCCACCAAATACATGGGTATATCAGAACCATCAAATCCCAGATGTAATAGTTTACACTGTTAATATAAAATGTGTCCATGTAACAATGTAACAATTGAACTTGAGATATCACTAAATCAGCCGACCGATGCCCAACCTCCCCCGTGCCCTTGTCCTCCATTCTCCGGATTGACTTTGAGAGAAATTAGCAAAGCCGTAAAGTCGTCGCTCACTTTTACAATGTAGTCGCCCCGTGGTATGAAGTTTGTCATTACCCAATGCTTTGATTCACAAACCTACTAAAACTGTATCGGCCAAAATAGGATGCAAATAAGAAGATCTGCAGATCCCAGCAACAAAGGAGTACGATATATCAAAAATATAGTAAAAATGAGCTCCCACCGCTATAGCACAAGTAATGACATATAAATAATTAGTCATGTCTACGGAAACGACTCCTAAATAAACCGAGGAGCCCATTTATTCCCAAGAACTTTCTCTTTCTTTTGATGTGACTAAATATAATCATCTCCCCGGTCGGTCATTAATTACCCCCGACTTTTTGTCATGACATCAATTTACTTAATGATATTACTTTGATAGATGGGATGAAGTAAGCAGAGCCTGGTAAAAGGATGAGCAGGCCTCACCTCTGCAACTTTCCTTCACCCTTCATTGATCTTTGCTCAAAGTCTTTATATTGGTAAGGCCCGTTTCACACGTCAGTGAAAAACACTGACGTTTTTCACTGGCGTGTAAAAGAAGCACATGTCCCTGCGTGTGCTGTGAATCTCGGCACACGTGGGTTGTCTAAGTGCAATCCGGGCTCCGTTCTCCGTGGCCCGTGATTGCACTTAGAAATCAACTCACCTGTGCCCGCTCCCGCTCTCCGTGGTGCTGATCGCTCCCGCGGTGCAGCATCCGGCCGGCACTGACCCCCGCAGCAGCTGCTTCCGGGTCGGCTGTGTCGTGCATCATTAAGATGCGCGACAGTAATCAGCCGGCACAGAAGGAGCAGGGAGAACGGGCTGCAGAGGACATCGCTGGACGCCGGGTGAGTTAAAATGTTTATTATTTTAAATGCACGTTTTTTTCTGGCACGTGTTTCACTGATCACACCACTGCGTGGTCCGTGGAACATCAGTGATGCCAGAAAAAAATGGACATGTCTCCGTGCAGCAATCACGCACACGCGGGTACGCCGCACGGAGACACGTGCAGTGACAAATCACTGACGTGTGAGCAGACCCATTCATTATAATGGCTCTGCGTATGTCAGTGATTCTGGTACGTTTAAAAAAAAAAGCACAAACGTCCCAGAATCACTGACGTGTGAAACGGGCCTAAAGGATGGCAATGCTGGAGAAAGCCAGGCACCAAGATGACCTCAGCAGGTACAGACCTCAGCAGGTGCAGACCTCAGCAGGTACAGACCTCAGCAGGTACAGACCTCAGCAGGTACAGACCTCAGCAGGTACAGACCTCAGCAGGTACAGACCTCAGCAGGGGCAGACCTCAGCAGGTGCAGACCTCAGCAGGTACAGACCTCAGCAGGGGCAGACCTCAGCAGGTACAGACCTCAGCAGGTGCAGACAGACCTCAGCAGGTACAGACAGACCTCAGCAGGTACAGACAGACCTCAGCAGGTGCAGACCTCAGCAGGTGCAGACCTCAGCAGGTGCAGACCTCAGCAGGTGCAGACCTCAGCAGGTGCAGACCTCAGCAGGTACAGACAGAGCTCAGCAGGTACAGACAGACCTCAGCAGGCACAGACCTCAGCAGGTACAGACAGACCTCAGCAGGTACAGACCTCAGCAGGTGCAGACCTCAGCAGGTACAGACCTCAGCAGGCACAGACCTCAGCAGGTACAGACAGAGCTCAGCAGGCACAGACAGACCTCAGCAGGCACAGACCTCAGCAGGTACAGACAGACCTCAGCAGGTACAGACAGACCTCAGCAGGTACAGACAGACCTCAGCAGGTACAGACAGACCTCAGCAGGCACAGACCTCAGCAGGTACAGACAGACCTCAGCAGGCACAGACCTCAGCAGGTACAGACAGACCTCAGCAGGTGCAGACAGACCTCAGCAGGTACAGACAGACCTCAGCAGGCACAGACCTCAGCAGGCACAGACCTCAGCAGGTACAGACAGACCTCAGCAGGTGCAGACCTCAGCAGGTACAGACAGACCTCAGCAGGCACAGACAGACCTCAGCAGGCACAGACCTCAGCAGGTACAGACAGACCTCAGCAGGTACAGACCTCAGCAGGTACAGACAGACCTCAGCAGGCACAGACCTCAGCAGGCACAGACAGACCTCAGCAGGCACAGACCTCAGCAGGCACAGACAGACCTCAGCAGGCACAGACCTCAGCAGGCACAGACAGACCTCAGCAGGCACAGACCTCAGCAGGCACAGACAGACCTCAGCAGGCACAGACCTCAGCAGGTACAGACAGACCTCAGCAGGTACAGACCTCAGCAGGTACAGACAGACCTCAGCAGGTACAGACAGACCTCAGCAGGTACAGACAGACCTCAGCAGGTACAGACAGACCTCAGCAGGTACAGACAGACCTCAGCAGGCACAGACCTAAGCAGGCACAGACCTCAGCAGGCACAGACAGACCTCAGCAGGCACAGACCTCAGCAGGTACAGACAGACCTCAGCAGGTGCAGACCTCAGCAGGTACAGACCTCAGCAGGTACAGACAGACCTCAGCAGGTACAGACCTCAGCAGGTACAGACAGACCTCAGCAGGTACAGACCTCAGCAGGTACAGACAGACCTCAGCAGGTACAGACCTCAGCAGGTACAGACAGACCTCAGCAGGTACAGACAGACCTCAGCAGGTACAGACCTCAGCAGGTACAGACCTCAGCAGGTACAGACCTCAGCAGGTACAGACAGACCTCAGCAGGTGCAGACCTCAGCAGGTGCAGACAGACCTCAGCAGGTACAGACCTCAGCAGGTACAGAGAGACCTCAGCAGGTACAGACCTCAGCAGGTACAGACAGACCTCAGCAGGTACAGACAGACCTCAGCAGGTACAGACAGACCTCAGCAGGTACAGACAGACCTCAGCAGGTACAGACCTCAGCAGGTACAGACAGACCTCAGCAGGTACAGACAGACCTCAGCAGGTACAGACCTCAGCAGGTACAGACCTCAGCAGGTACAGACAGACCTCAGCAGGTGCAGACCTCAGCAGGTGCAGACAGACCTCAGCAGGTACAGACCTCAGCAGGTACAGACAGACCTCAGCAGGTGCAGACAGACCTCAGCAGGTACAGACCTCAGCAGGTGCAGACAGACCTCAGCAGGTACAGACCTCAGCAGGTACAGACCTCAGCAGAAAAAAACAGACAAAAATATCCATGAGGAACAAGTGTAAATCTTCAGTAGAAAATGTAACATGACTAAACAGTCTAGCTCAATGAAGTATAGAATGTCCTGTGTAGACGTCTATCACTATCAATACATGCAAACCACTATAGACATAGTAAACAGACAGGAGAGCAAGCGTGGTTGTATTGCAAAAGATAAATATCTGATTTTTATTGTATCATAAAACATCTATTGTTAGATGCAGCACAAGTTTATACAATTAAAGTACAAAAAACAGAGGGCACCATGGCACAGAGCAACATTAGTCAAAAGCTCACATGGCAGATATAATGGCAACACATGTACATAATCATTAAATACAAATTACAAAGTTTTGTGCCATGTGAAACCAGAGAGCAATAGCTGGTGTCCAAACCAAAAGATGAGTTGAACAGCACACTAGATATATCAATACATCCAAATAGCGTTACATACCAGTGGCTATGTGGGATGGAGGAGGATCACCAGTAGTTGATTAAAGTGCCAAAGTGCAAGAAACAGAGACCAAAGGGTCCCCCCTGAAACAGGTAACGCGCGTTTCACGTGTTTACGGTGTAACGCTTCGTCAGACCAAGGAGGGGTGGTGACTCATTGATTCCAAGGACCTTTTAAAAGGAGCATGTGATGTATCATGTGGATGGAAAGAAACCAGTCAGTGAAGATCTTTCGGCGTCCCTGTATACTAATATTAACCATGATGATGGCCTGGAGGCAGTCCGCTTCTTCCTGGGCAATACCAACCGCGATGGCCATTTATGTGAGCTGATCCTTGAGCTGCTCCACTTTATCCTGACACAGAACTTTTTTATTTTCAAAGACCGGTTTTATTTACAGACTAGAGGCACTGCGATGGGCGCGGCCTGTGCGCCTTCGTACGCTAATCTGTTCCTCGGCCATTGGGAGAGGGACATGTTTGGCGACGGGGGCGTGCCGGCCGCTGCCCATGCGCAGTGCTGGTTAAGGTACATCGACGATGTTTTTATTTTGTGGCAGGGTACGGTGGAGCAGCTCTCGGATTTTATGGTTGCTTTAAATCATAATTCTTTGAACCTCAAGCTCAACTTTAGATATAATTTACAGTCTATTGATTTTTTGGACATTATGATCGGGGTTGACCGTGGTCGGCAACTACAGATGGATGTCTTTAGGAAGCCCACCTCGGTCAACTCCCTTCTACATGCTTCATCATCTCACCTTTTTAGTACCATTCAAGCCATCCCGGTTGGACAATTTCTCAGGATGAAGCGGATTTGCTCGACATCTGAGAATTTTCAGTCCCAGGCCAATGACCTAACATCCAGTTGGGTGATAGGGGATACAGCCGCCGGGTTATCAAGAAAGGGTATAATAGGGCAAAAAACACACAGCGATTGGAGCTCCTGCAGCCATCCGGTCGGGCGAATACGGGGGCAGGAGAGGCACGATTCATATCTGTCTTTAACCATGAATGGCATAATATGCGTGCCATTTTGAACAAATACTGGCCAATACTAAAATCTGACCCTTCTCTTAAGGATTTGGTCCCAGACTACCCTTTAATGACGGCAAGACGCTCAAGAAACTTACGAGATCTTCTCGTACATAGTCACTATGTCCCTGTGACCCCTCACCCATTCGGTTCTGTTAATCCTGTCCGTGGGTGTTTTCCGTGTGGTCACTGTCTCGCATGCACCAATGTCTCTCGCAGTAAGACCTTTTCCACCGCTGATGGTAGCCGGACCTTCGATATTAGGAGCTTCATCTCATGCGCTACCTCTTATGTCATCTATTACGCGACGTGCAGCTGTCCCAAGATATATGTAGGTCTAACCTCTAGGGAGCTGCGAGTGAGAGTGCGGGAACATGTGAGAGACATTGGTGCGGCGAAGACGGTGACGGACACTTCCACTCTGAAAACTCTCCCAAGACATTTTTTGCATCACCACGGATGTAATGCGAGATCTTTGAGAGTCACAGGGATAGACGTCGTACATTGTGGTAATAGGGGCGGGAATTTCAAAAAAATTCTCGCCCAAAAAGAGATTAAATGGATTGTCATGTTGGGTACTATGGTCCCGTCTGGACTGAATGAGTCCCTTAGCTTCGCTTCCTTCCTATAGATCCCTGTTCCCCCCCCCTTTCCCCCCCCATCCTCTTCTCTTTTCTCTTTTTTTAGAGGGGTTCTTTTGACTACAACTTTATTGGGGGTATTTTTGTATGATACACTTATTTTAACCTGTCTTACTTCTCTGCTGCATGTGTTTTTATGCCATGTGTGCTTCTTCTTTTTTGCAGCCTTTTCTCTTGTCTCCTTGGGACCTTTTTTGGTTTCCACCATATGACTGCCTGAGCACATCGTTCATCTGGATTGTGTTTATGAGAAGGCTTCCTCCAGGACAATCTGGAACATGCTTTGGACTTTGGATGTGGGACGATCACTGTTATTTATGAATTATTGTTATTTCGTTATTTGTCCCCTCTTATCCTGAAAATCTCCATGTGCTGTTGCCGTTTGGGAGCCTGTGTATTTATTTCTCTATGTTCCAGCATGTGTTGTGCGCGCGTGCGCGGTCCTCGCTCTCTCCCTGGCATGCCCGGCGGTGTCTCTGGGGCGGAGTTGTGCCAATGAGGGGGCGTGATTTTATCCTCCTCCCCTGCACTCCTCGGCCTGACGCCGCTCGCATCAGCTGGGGAGATGAGTGATAATCGCGCACGCGCCGAAAGATCTTCACTGACTGGTTTCTTTCCATCCACATGATTCATCACATGCTCCTTTTAAAAGGTCCTTGGAATCAATGAGTCACCACCCCTCCTTGGTCTGACGAAGCGTTACACCGTAAACACGTGAAACGCGCGTTACCTGTTTCAGGGGGGACCCTTTGGTCTCTGTTTCTTGCACTTTGGCACTTTAATCAACTACTGGTGATCCTCCTCCATCCCACATAGCCACTGGTATGTAACGCTATTTGGATGTATTGATATATCTAGTGTGCTGTTCAACTCATCTTTTGGTTTGGACACCAGATATTGCTCTCTGGTTTCACATGGCACAAAACTTTGTAATTTGTATTTAATGATATGTACATGTGTTGCCATTATATCTGCCATGTGAGCTTTCGACTAATGTTGCTCTGTGCCATGGTGCCCTCTGTTTTTTGTACTTTAATTGTATAAACTTGTGCTGCATCTAACAATAGATGTTTTATGATACAATAAAAATCAGATATTTATCTTTTGCAATACAACCACGCTTGCTCTCCTGTCTGTTTACAGACCTCAGCAGGTACAGACAGACCTCAGCAGGTGCAGACTTCAGCAGGAACAGACCTCAGCAGGTACAGACAGACCTCAGCAGGTGCAGACCTCAGCAGGTACAGACCTCAGCAGGGACAGACCTCAGCAGGGACAGACCTCAGCAGGGACAGACCTCAGCAGGGACAGACCTCAGCAGGTACAGACCTCAGCAGGTACAGACCTCAGCAGGTACAGACCTCAGCAGGAACAGACCTCAGCAGGTACAGAGAGACCTCAGCAGGAACAGACCTCAGCAGGGACAGACCTCAGCAGGTACAGACCTCAGCAGGTACAGACCTCAGCAGGTACAGACCTCAGCAGGTACAGACCTCAGCAGGTACAGAGAGACCTCAGCAGGTACAGACCTCAGCAGGTACAGACAGACCTCAGCAGGTACAGACCTCAGCAGGTACAGACAGACCTCAGCAGGAACAGACCTCAGCAGGTACAGACCTCAGCAGGTACAGAGAGACCTCAGCAGGTACAGACCTCAGCAGGTACAGAGAGACCTCAGCAGGAACAGACCTCAGCAGGGACAGACCTCAGCAGGTACAGACCTCAGCAGGTACAGACCTCAGCAGGTACAGACCTCAGCAGGTACAGACCTCAGCAGGTACAGACCTCAGCAGGGACAGACCTCAGCAGGTACAGAGAGACCTCAGCAGGTACAGACCTCAGCAGGTACAGACCTCAGCAGGTACAGACAGACCTCAGCAGGTACAGACCTCAGCAGGTACAGACAGACCTCAGCAGGTACAGACAGACCTCAGCAGGTACAGACAGACCTCAGCAGGTACAGACAGACCTCAGTAGGCACAGACCTCAGCAGGCACAGACAGACCTCAGCAGGTACAGACAGACCTCAGCAGGTACAGACCTCAGCAGGTACAGACAGACCTCAGCAGGAACAGACCTCAGCAGGTACAGACAGACCTCAGCAGGTACAGACAGACCTCAGCAGGAACAGACAGACCTCAGCAGGAACAGACAGACCTCAGCAGGTACAGACAGACCTCAGCAGGTACAGACAGACTTCAGCAGGTACAGACAGACTTCAGCAGGTACAGACAGACTTCAGCAGGTACAGACAGACCTCAGCAGGCACAGACCTCAGCAGGTACAGACAGACCTCAGCAGGTACAGACCTCAGCAGGCACAGACCTCAGCAGGCACAGACCTCAGCAGGCACAGACCTCAGCAGGCACAGACCTCAGCAGGAACAGACCTCAGCAGGAACAGACCTCAGCAGGAACAGACCTCAGCAGGAACAGACCTCAGCAGGAACAGACCTCAGCAGGTACAGACCTCAGCAGGTACAGACCTCAGCAGGTACAGACAGACCTCAGCAGGTACAGACCTCAGCAGGCACAAACCTCAGCAGGTACAGACCTCAGCAGGTACAGACTTCAGCAGGTACAGACAGACCTCAGCAGGTACAGACAGACCTCAGCAGGTACAGACCTCAGCAGGTACAGACAGACCTCAGCAGGAACAGACCTCAGCAGGTACAGACAGACCTCAGCAGGCACAGACCTCAGCAGATACAGACCTCAGCAGGTACAGACAGACCTCAGCAGGTACAGACAGACCTCAGCAGGTACAGACCTCAGCAGGTACAGACAGACCTCAGCAGGTACAGACAGACCTCAGCAGGTACAGACAGACCTCAGCAGGTACAGACAGACCTCAGTAGGCACAGACCTCAGCAGGCACAGACAGACCTCAGCAGGTACAGACCTCAGCAGGTACAGACAGACCTCAGCAGGAACAGACCTCAGCAGGTACAGACAGACCTCAGCAGGTACAGACAGACCTCAGCAGGTACAGACAGACCTCAGCAGGTACAGACAGACCTCAGCAGGTACAGACAGACTTAAGCAGGTACAGACAGACCTCAGCAGGCACAGACCTCAGCAGGTACAGACAGACCTCAGCAGGTACAGACCTCAGCAGGCACAGACCTCAGCAGGCACAGACCTCAGCAGGCACAGACCTCAGCAGGCACAGACCTCAGCATGCACAGACCTCAGCAGGAACAGACCTCAGCAGGAACAGACCTCAGCAGGTACAGACAGACGTCAGCAGGTACAGACCTCAGCAGGTACAGACCTCAGCAGGCACAGACCTCAGCAGGTACAGACCTCAGCAGGTACAGACTTCAGCAGGAACAGACCTCAGCAGGAACAGACCTCAGCAGGTACAGACCTCAGCAGGTACAGACAGACCTCAGCAGGTACAGACCTCAGCAGGTACAGACAGACCTCAGCAGGAACAGACCTCAGCAGGAACAGACCTCAGCAGGTACAGACAGACCTCAGCAGGTACAGACCTCAGCAGGTACAGACAGACCTCAGCAGGTACAGACCTCAGCAGGTACAGACAGACCTCAGCAGGCACAGACATCAGCAGGCACAGACCTCAGCAGGTGCAGACCTCAGCAGGTGCAGACCTCAGCAGGTGCAGACCTCAGCAGGCACAGACCTCAGCAGGTACAGACTTCAGCAGGAACAGACCTCAGCAGGTACAGACAGACCTCAGCAGGTACAGACCTCAGCAGGTGCAGACCTCAGCAGGTGCAGACAGACCTCAGCAGGTACAGACCTCAGCAGGTACAGACAGACCTCAGCAGGTGCAGACCTCAGCAGGTACAGACAGACCTCAGCAGGTGCAGACCTCAGCAGGTACAGACCTCAGCAGGAACAGACCTCAGCAGGTACAGACCTCAGCAGGCACAGACCTCAGCAGGAACAGACCTCAGCAGGAACAGACAGACCTCAGCAGGTGCAGACCTCAGCAGGTACAGACCTCAGCAGGAACAGACCTCAGCAGGTACAGACAGACCTCAGCAGGTACAGACAGACCTCAGCAGGTACAGACAGACCTCAGCAGGCACAGACCTCAGCAGGCACAGACAGACCTCAGCAGGTACAGACCTCAGCAGGTACAGACCTCAGCAGGTACAGACCTCAGCAGGCACAGACAGACCTCAGCAGGCACAGACCTCAGCAGGTGCAGACAGACCTCAGCAGGCACAGACCTCAGCAGGCACAGACAGACCTCAGCAGGTACAGACCTCATCAGGGGCAGACCTCAGCAGGGGCAGACCTCAGCAGGTACAGACAGACCTCAGCAGGCACAGACCTCAGCAGGAACAGACCTCAGCAGGAACAGACCTCAGCAGGAACAGACAGACCTCAGCAGGTACAGACCTCAGCAGGTACAGACCTCAGCAGGTACAGACCTCAGCAGGTACAGAGAGACCTCAGCAGGTACAGACCTCAGCAGGTGCAGACAGACCTCAGCAGGTGCAGACCTCAGCAGGTGCAGACAGACCTCAGCAGGTACAGACAGACCTCAGCAGGTACAGACAGACCTCAGCAGGTACAGACAGACCTCAGCAGGTGCAGACAGACCTCAGCAGGTGCAGACAGACCTCAGCAGGTGCAGACAGACCTCAGCAGGTGCAGACAGACCTCAGCAGGTGCAGACAGACCTCAGCAGGTGCAGACCTCAGCAGGTACAGACAGACCTCAGCAGGTACAGACAGACCTCAGCAGGTGCAGACAGACCTCAGCGGGTGCAGACAGACCTCAGCGGGTGCAGACAGACCTCAGCAGGTACAGACCTCAGCAGGTGCAGACCTCAGCAGGTACAGAGAGACCTCAGCAGGTACAGACCTCAGCAGGTACAGACCTCAGCAGGTACAGACCTCAGCAGGTACAGACCCCAGCAGGTACAGACCTCAGCAGGTACAGACCCCAGCAGGTACAGACCCCAGCAGGTACAGACCTCAGCAGGCACAGACCTCAGCAGGTACAGACCTCAGCAGGTACAGACAGACTTCAGCAGGTACAGACAGACCTCAGCAGGTACAGACCTCAGCAGGTACAGAGAGACCTCAGCAGGTACAGACAGACCTTAGCAGGAACAGACCTCAGCAGGTACAGACCTCCGCGGGTACAGACAGACCTCAGCGGGTACACATAGACCTCAGCAGGTACAGACCTCAGCAGGTACAGACAGACCTCAGCAAGTACAGACCTCAGCAGGTACAGACCTCAGCAGGTACAGACAGACCTCAGCAGGTACAGACAGACCTCAGCAGGTACAGACAGACTTCAGCAGGTACAGACAGACTTCAGCAGGTACAGACAGACCTCAGCAGGTGCAGACAGACCTCAGCAGGTACAGACCTCAGCAGGTACAGACAGACCTCAGCAGGTGCAGACAGACCTCAGCAGGTGCAGACAGACCTCAGCAGGTACAGACCTCAGCAGGTACAGACCTCAGCAGGTACAGACAGACTTTAGCAGGAACAGACCTCAGCAGGTACAGACAGACCTCAGCAGGTGCAGACAGACCTCAGCAGGTGCAGACAGACCTCAGCAGGTACAGACAGACCTCAGCAGGTACAGACAGACCTCAGCAGGTACAGACAGACCTCAGCAGGTACACACAGACCTCAGCAGGTACAGACAGACCTCAGCAGGTACAGACAGACCTCAGCAGGTGCAGACCTCAGCAGGTACAGACAGACCTCAGCAAGTACAGACCTCAGCAGGTACAGACAGACCTCAGCAGGAACAGACCTCAGCGGGTACACACAGACCTCAGCAGGTACAGACCTCAGCAGGTACAGACAGACCTCAGCAGGTACAGACCTCAGCAGGTACAGACCTCAGCAGGTACAGACCTCAGCAGGTACAGACCTCAGCAGGTACACACAGACCTCAGCAGTTACAGACCTCAGCAGGTACAGACCTCAGCAGGTACAGACCTCAGCAGGTACAGACCTCAGCAGTTACAGACCTCAGCAGGAACAGACCTCAGCAGGTACAGACCTCAGCAGGTGCAGACCTCAGCAGGCGCAGACCTCAGCAGGCGCAGACCTCAGCAGGTACAGACCTCAGCAGGTGCAGACCTCAGCAGGTGCAGACCTCAGCAGGTACAGACCTCAGCAGGCACAGACCTCAGCAGGCACAGACCTCAGCAGGTGCAGACCTCAGCAGGTGCAGACCTCAGCAGGTACAGACAGACCTCAGCAGGTACAGACAGACCTCAGCAGGTACAGAGAGACCTCAGCAGGTACAGACAGACCTCAGCAGGTACAGACAGACCTCAGCAGGTACAGAGAGACCTCAGCAGGTACAGACAGACCTCAGCAGGTGCAGACCACAGCAGGTACAGACAGACCTCAGCAGGTACAGACCTCAGAAGGTGCATACAGACCTCAGCAGGTACAGACAGACCTCAGCAAGTGCAGACCTCAGCAGGTACAGACAAACCTCAGCAGGTACAGACAGTCCTCAGCAGGTACAGACAGACCTCAGCGGGTGCAGACAGACCTCCGCGGGTGCAGAGAGACCTCAGAGCGGGTGCAGACAGACCTCAGCGGGTGCAGAGAGACCTCCGCGGGTGCAGAGAGACCTCAGAGCGGGTGCAGACAGACCTCAGCGGGTACAGACAGACCTCAGCGGGTGCAGACAGACCTCAGCAGGTACAGACCTCAGCAGGTACAGACAGACCTCAGCAGGTACAGACCTCAGCAGGTACAGACAGACCTCAGCAGGTACACACAGACCTCAGCAGGTACAGACAGACCTCAGCAGGTGCAGACAGACCTCAGCAGGTACAGACCTCAGCAGGTACAGACCTCAGCAGGTACAGACCTCAGCAGGTACAGACAGACCTCAGCAGGTACACACAGACCTCAGCAGGTACAGACAGACCTCAGCAGGTGCAGACAGACCTCAGCAGGTACAGACCTCAGCAGGTACAGACAGACCTCAGCGGGTACAGACAGACCTCAGCGGGTGCAGACAGACCTCCACGGGTGCAGACAGACCTCCGCGGGTGCAGACAGACCTCCGCGGGTGCAGACAGACCTCAGCGGGTGCAGACAGACCTCAGCGGGTACAGACAGACCTCAGCGGGTGCAGACAGACCTCAGCAGGTACACACAGACCTCAGCAGGTACACACAGACCTCAGCGGGTACAGACAGACCTCAGCGGGTACAGACAGACCTCAGCGGGTGCAGACAGACCTCAGCAGGTACACACAGACCTCAGCAGGTACAGACCTCAGCCGGTACAGACCTCAGCAGGTACAGACAGACCTCAGCAGGTACAGACAGCCCTCAGCAGAAACAGACAGACCTCAGCAGGTACAGACAGACTTCAGCACTTTCTGAGTGGTATGATGGGTTGACAGTCCCATCTTGTTTGTACTTTTGACTCTCCCATGATACTACACAAAGAAGCCGTGTGTTTCAGGTATGAATTAAAATACATCCACAGGTGTGTCTCTAATTAACTCAGATGTTGCCAATAAACCTATCAGGAGCTTCCAAAGACATGACATCATCATATGGGCGGTCCCATATTGTTTAAAGGCATAGTACTCTTAGGGGTACTTTGCACACTACGACAACGCAGGTGCGATGTCGGTGGGGTGAAATCAAAAGTGACGCACATCCGGCGTCGGTGTCGACATCGTAGTATGTGAATCGTTTTTAATATGATTAACGAGCGCAAAAGTGTCGAAATTGTATGATCTGTGTAGTGTCGGGCATTTCCATAATGTCGCTGTAGCGACAGGTACGATGTTGTTCCTCGCTCCTGCGGCAGCACACATCACTGTGTGTGAAGCCGCAGGAGCGAGGAACATCTCCTACCTGCGTCTCGGCTGCAATGAGGAAGGAAGGAGGTGGGCGGGATGTTTACGTCCCACTCATCTCCGCCCCTCCGCTTCTATTGGCCACCTACCGTGTGACGTCGCTGTGAAGCCGCATGACCCGCCCCCTTAGGAAGGAGGCGGGTCGCCGGCCAGAGCGACGTCGTAGGGCAGGTAAGTGCGTGTGAAGCTGCCGTAGCGATAATGTTCACTACGCCAGCTATCACAAGATATCGCATGTGCGACGGGGGCGGGGACTATCGCGCTCGGCATCGGCTTCCGATGTCGTAGTGTGCAAAGTACTTCTAAGTGTATGTAAACTTTTGACTTTGCAGAAAGTAATAAAAAATGCCTTAAAAATTCTCTCTCTCATTATTCTGGCATTTGGCAAATATAAATAATTTTGGTTCCTAATTGACCTAAAATGGAAAACGTTTATTCTGATTTCATGTCAGTTAGTGCGAAAAACCTGCAGATGTGTCTTTATAGAGAGCGGAGGGAAAAACCTGGAGATGAGTCTGTATAGAGAGCGGAGGGAAAAACCTGCAGATGTGTCTGTATAGAGAGCGGAGGGAAAAACCTGCAGCTGTGTCTTTATAGAGAGCGGAGGGAAAAACCTGCAGATGTGTCTATATAGAGAGCGGAAGGGAAAACCTGCAGATATGTCTTTATAGAGAGCGGAGGGAAAAACCTGCAGATGAGTCTGTATAGAGAGCGGAGGGAAAAACCTGCAGATGTGTCTTTATAGAGAGCGGAGGGAAAAACCTGCAGATGAGTCTGTATGGAGAGCGGAGGGAAAAACCTGCAGATGTGTCTGTATAGAGAGTGTATGTAAACGTCTGGTTTCAACTGTATATATAGGTGTTATCAGTCATTATACAGGAGGAGGAGGTGAGCTGTGACATCACCTATTGTGAATCTTATATTATCTACTGTATACAGAGATGTTATTAATCATTGTACAGGAGGAGGAGGAGGAGGAGGAGGTGAGCTGTGACCACCTATTATGAGTGGTGGTGGATCCTATAGTCTGTACATAAATTATATCTGTCATTCTAATTCTGTCTGTGATGATAATGACATGACTGTGGAAAATTAATCTCTACAGAGCAGAACTTCTCAGTTTATTAGGAGGCTATAAATAATGACCTGAAATGAACATTACCAACAAGTTTTATAAAATATGTTTTCCATAACATAAAAACTCTGTTTAACAATAGGGCATTATATGATAACACATTCCTTTTAAACAAACATAATTACAGAAAATCTGTATACATGTCCTAGAATAAAGACACATTGTTTACACTGCTAGTTGTATCCAGAGCACAGAGCTGGAACACAGTTACCTTTTATTTGTGAATAAATAACTGGTAGAATTATTTCACACTCCACATTGCTACATTTCACTTTATTTATTTTATTATTATAAATTATATATAATAAATTATAATAATATTATAATAATATAATAATATATAATAAAATAATAATATAATATTATAATAATTATAATTATAATAAATTATATATTCATTATTATTTATTTATTTTATTTCATTTTATTTGTGACTAAATAACTGGTAGAATTATTTCACACTCCACATTGCTACATTTCACTTTATTTATTTTATTATTATAAATTATATATAATAAATTATAATATTATAATAATATATAATAATAAAATAATAATATAATATTATAATAATTATAATAAATTATATATTTATTATTATTTATTTATTTTATTTATTTAATTTCATTTTATTTGTGACTAAATAACTGGTAGAATTATTTCACACTCCACATTGCTACATTTCATAGAGTATATCAGTGTGGATATGTGTGATCCTGAGGAGCGGCACACGGCAGGTGGATGTCGTGTTCTTCAGAGAAGCTGTCACTTGTCATTACTAGTCTTATTTTTGTCGAGAAGATGAGTGGATGCTGGAAGACCGATACCTGCAGCCGTGTGCTCGGGTCTAGATTGTCATCTACCAGGTAAGTATGGATGCCCAGAAGCGAGTTTGCTCTGTTGCATTTTTACAAATCTAAGAGAAAAAAGCCATTTTTCAGCTCGTACATTTGATATGAATGGATTTCTGTGCTGCAGGACACTATGCAGCTTCTCGGCTGAATGCAATCTATGGATCCATGTGTCACTGTATACAGTATGTGTAAGGTTCCTGTTTAGTTGTTTCCCCCACTTTTTCCAAGAGCCATAGGCGGGCTTTGCACACTACGACATCGCAGGTGCGATGTCGGTGGGGTCAAATTGAAAGTGACGCACATCCGGCGTCGCAGTCGATATCGCAACGTGTAAATCCTTTTTGATACGATGAACGAGCTCAAAAGCGTCGTTATTGTATCATCGCTGCAGCCTCCGACATTTCCATAATGCCGGTGCAGCGACAGGTGCGATGTTGTTCCTCGCTCCTGCGGCAGCACACATCGCTGTGTGTAAAGCTGCAGGAGCGAGGAACATCTCCTACCTGCCTCCCGGCTGCAATGAGAAGGACGGAGGTGGGCGGGATGTTTACATCCTGCTCATCTCCGCCCCTCCGCTTCAATTGGCCGCCTGCCGTGTGACGTCGCTGTGACGCCACACGACCCGCCCCCTTAGGAAGGAGGCGGGTCGCCGGCCAGAGGGACGTCGCACGGCAGGTAAGTGCGTGTGAAGCTGCCGTAGCGATAATAATCGCTACGGCAGCTTTCACTAGATATCGCACGTGCGACGGGGGCGGGACTATCGCTGCAGCATCGGTAACACATTGTTACTGATGTCGCAGTGTGCAAAGCCCGCCATAACGTTATTATTTTTCCGTCAATATCGCTGTATGAGGACTTTATTTTTTATTAAGGAAGAATGATATTTCACTTTACCATATAATGTACAATACTCAAAATGTGAAAAAAAAAAAATAAGTGCACATGTGCGAACTGGAGAAGTCTCTGCGCAAGTGCTAGATTTCACCTGGGTATGTGGATAACGGACATCACCGGGCGAAAGATAACACCTGTCAAACACCTCGCTAGTCCACGCATGCGCACTTATTTGTTAGACTATGTCAGCAGTAGGGCAGAGCAAAGTGCGCCTGCGCAAGACAGCAATGACTCTGCGCAGGCGCGAGATTTCACCAGGCTGTGTGGATGACTGACATCGCCAGGTGAAAGATAGCATGTGTGCAGAGACCTCTCCAGTTCGTGCATGCGCACTTATGTGTTAGGCTCTGTCAGCAGTAGGGCAGAGCAAAGTGCGCCTGCGCGAGACAGCAATGTCTCTGCGCAGGCGCGAGATTTCACCAGGCTGTGTGGATGACTGACATCGCCAGGTGAAAGATAGCATGTGTGCAGAGACCTCTCCAGTTCGTGCATGCGCACTTATGTGTTAGGCTCTGTCAGCAGTAGAGCAGAGCAAAGTGCGCCTGCGTGAGACGGCAATGTCTCTGCGCAGGCGCGAGATTTCACTAGGCTGTGTGGATGACTGACATCGCCAGGTGAAAGATAGCACCTGCCAAAGACCTCTCCAGTCCACGCATGCGCACTTATGTGTTAGGTTCTGTCAGCAGCAGAGAAAACGGCGCCTGCGGGAGATGGTGATGGCACGAGATTTCACCAAGATATGTAGATGATGCCGTAAGTGTCATTCAGATCAATCATAACAAGAGGACGGCGATCAAAGCGGAAAGGAGGGACAGACGCAGTAGCAAGCATGCCCATCAGACCGGACCGTACAGATTAACATACAGTGCAGGAGCTTTCAAAGGATATTTGGGGCATACAGGGGGAGTCAGGGGATAATATGCACCTTTTTGGAATGCTGAAGGTAGTAGTTTTGGTATATACATGAAAATTATGGTGGCAGGTTCCCTTTAAATATACAATAGGGGTTAAACCGTGTACATGGCACAATTTTTTAACACACCAACTGCATTATAAACCTGTTAACGTTTTGCAACTTATTGTGTCAAATTTTGGCAACTTTTTTTCACTAAATTCTATTTGAAAACTCATCAAATGTAAATCTTGTTGCTATTTTAATTGCATCTAGTACTAGAGGGCTTGTATAATATATTATAAGATACTACTCAAAAGATTTCCAAGGAATAACTTGTATTTTTTTGCAATATCCAAAGACCTTACAATGGACCAGTGGACATTCATTATGTGTGCAGGAAAAGTGATTCTGGTATCTAAATAGGGAAGGGTTCTTTACAGTTAGAGCGGTGAGACCTTGAAATGCCCGAGCACAAGACATAGTTTATCAACTCTTAAAAAAGGGCTGGCATTGTGAGTGATAAATAATTTGGGGATAGGGAATGTATGACTAGTTGAGAAAGAACTAGATGGAGCTTTGTATTTTTTTTTTTGCAAATTATGCAACTATGTAACATGTCATGCCAGTGATTATTTGCAGAACCTTCAGCTCTTACACATCATGTCATAGGCAGTTTAAAGGGAACTTGACAGCTGATACATTCTGACTGATCCACGGGCGGCATGTATCAGGCACAGGGTGTATGATTTCATTAAACAACCTTTAATAGGCAGTCGGGGAGCAATCCGCACGAGAGACTAGTTGGATAAGTGGTTCCCCCAAACTTCTCTTCACTCTCTGCTCCGGACTATCAGGTCTCTGTCTGTGCTCGCTCGGAGAAAAAGACCTGCCACTCAAGGACAGCGGGCAGGGAGAAGCTTCTGGGAACAGGCCACCGGCTTGTCTGACTAGTCTGCAGCATGACTCAGTCCCCAGCCAGGTATTAAATTATGCAATTTTCCGAAATGCCACAATGTTTCAGAGTCAAACATATTTGGCTGAAATCATACAGTCAATGCCTCATACAAGCTACTCATGAATCGGGCAACATGTATCAACTTTTAGGTTCCCTTTAAATGAGATATTAGAGAGTCGTACTATTGTAGATTCCCACCACCAATATATTAAACTTATGTCTTACCTGTTTTGTTGAAGAGTCAGGTCACTCACTGCATTAGCAGAGATGGATGTTGGAAGCCGTAGTTGAACTCTTGGTCTTCGCTCAGAATAAGACCTCCGGACGAAAGGTTGAGGGTTTGCTGCGCTCATCGCCAATCTTCTCTGCGGGTCATTGTACTGACGAATAGAGAAACTGTGCCTCAGAACGGGACTGTGAGTTTGACTCAAAACAGTTTCAAGCCTACTTGTGCCAGGAGGAGATGGAGACTTGGCTTCAAATAAGCTAGAAGATGACGGGCAAAATATTGACTGTGCATTGCCAATCATTTTTGAAGCTTGTGGGTCCTCAGAATGGCGTCTTAACCCCGTATGGGATGGAGAACCTGGAGGAGAGGGTGTAGAATGAGAAGGGGGTCTAGGCTCACAACGAGTTTGTGGAGGGCTTGGTAATCTCCGATGACTTGGAGGGCTTTGTTGGCTTCGTATCTGAGGGGGACTTGGTAGCTTACGTTGACTTGGTGGACTCTGCTGCTTTTGTTTTTGAGGGGGGTTTGGTTGTATATATTCCCTTGGTGGACTCTGTTGTCTTCCTATGTGAGGAGGACTTGGATATCTTTGTTGGTTTGGTGGACTCTGTTGTCTTTGAGGAGGACTTGGTAATCTACGTTGTCTTGGTGGACTTTGTTTTCTTTGTATTTGAGGGGGACTTGGTAGACAGCGTTGGCTTGGTGGACTCTGTTGTCTTTGAGGGCTTTGTAGACTACGTTGGGTTGGTGGACTTTGCTGTCTTGGTATTTGAGGGGGGCTTGGTAGATTACGTTGGCCTGGTGGACTCTGTTGCCTTTGAGGGCTTTGTAGACCACGTTGGGTTGGTGGACTTTGCTGTCTTCTTACTTGAGGTGGACTCTGTTGTCTTCTTACTTGAGGTGGACTTGATAGCTTACGTTGGAATGAGGGGCTAGCTAGCGATTCTTTTGGAGTACTTGTGCTGGATGTTTTTTGGAGAAAATTCCTGGTCGTAGGTGGACTTGTTATTTTTCTATTAGTTGGTGGAGATGAAGCCGCAGCTCTTGTAGGAGAAAGTTTTCTTAAGACTTCATTTCTCTGTAATGTAGGAGAATATAGTTTTGATTTAACCATGGATGCAACAGAACATGTCTCATTATTATCTTTGTCAGGGCTCGCACCTTCGCCATCATCTGGATTCTGTAAATGAATTATTTTATGTGATTGTTTATACAAGTTAGACGTCTGTTCTGTTTCCTGCTTTTTTTGCAAGTCCATACCTACTTTCTTATTGTTAGAAATGTGATCAGATTGTAAAGAATGTTTTCTAAGTCCATTAACAGCCCTGTCTTTTGACATGTATATATCGGTAATATTTTTACTTGGTAGCACATTTTTTATATTAATTGAGGTCTTCATCTTTTGAGACATGGATGGCTTCATTGTGCACGGGAAATATGCATCCTTCTCCAGTTCATTAGCTGAGAGCATGTTGAAGGAATCATCCATAAGTATTTCAAGGGGAGGGGGCGGCAGATCCTCATAGTCGTCAGTTCCACACTCAGTTATATCATCTCTGGCAGCATCGTAGGGTTTTGAAGATAAGAATAAATCAGAAGTTGATGTACTTGTAGTAACGCATCCATTCGGATCAGTAGGATTCTCTCCTCTTGTTGCGATATCCAAAGGTTGTAATCTTTTATAAGCCAAAATTGTGGGAGGAAGGACAGGAATTCCAAATTTTCTGACACATCTAAGAGGTCCGAGAGTTTTCACACTTGTATTATTTCTTGTGTCATCCACTGGGCTAAATGTTTGTATAAGTTTTCGAACAGACTTCTGTGGAGATGAACTTATGACGTCCACCTTTCTCTCTGCCAAAACTATCTTTTCTTCTGTCTTGGCATTTTGTGTATTGGAACTTTCTAATACCTGAGTTTTGGGTTCAATATTCGAGTCCCCTTCTATATTCGTCTCAGTCTTTCTTATGGTAACTTGTTCTTGACTAGGTAAGATATTAAAACTTTTTGCAAGACAGGCCTTTAGTTTGTTGGTGGATGAACTGTTACTAGAGATGATGCCACCTGCGTGTGAAAAAGACTTAATATTTGACTTTTGTGTTTTGTCCGGTGAGTATAGTTGTTCCAACTTTTTGCTGAGTTCCTTCTGTGTTCTCTGAAGTTGTAACAGTGTAGGGTCCTCGGCTTGACTTCTAAGGGATTCTGCAGATCGAGACCGTCTGTGCCTAGAGGTTCTCCTGTTACTTCCATCTGCAGTACTAGGCCTCGCAATGTCTGTATTGACTTCTTCTCTGGTCCAAACATCACATATTGATTCACCGGGAACAAACTTGATCTTTTCACTAATGGCTTCTTTCATTTTCAACGTCATCTCTTCATTTTCTGGGTTTTCTAACCATTTAGATGGAGATTTATAAAGAACCATGCCTGCTGGAGACGTAAGGGGTCTTGGGGTTAAGGTGACCTGACTCGATAAACTTTTATTATCTTCGCTTTCATCACAACTATCATAAGTGCTAGTTGAGTCCTCAGATTCTGGATCAAGAGTGCTATCTTCTTCTAAAGTAGCAGTGGTCGCTAAAGAGGCCACTGAAAGGCTCCTTGATAAATTAGCTTGTTTTGAAACATCTGAGTGATGCTTAATTTCTCTTTGGGTGGATATGCTCTTCGGATTTCGATCAAGGTCTGAAGTCTTGTCTTCATTGGCTGAGATTTGTTGTGTTGGAACTTCACTTGAGTCGATACTTGACTTTCTTTCCATCTTATCAGGCGATCTATATCCCCTCATCGATTCGGAATCACCAATTCCACTGTCTTCCGAATAAAGAGCTGTATCATTTGGATGCTGCTGTGTAGGTCCTGTTGCCGAATTCTCCAAAGATTTGATCATCCTTAGTAGTCGCTCATCACAATTTTCCTTATATTTCAACTTTTCCTGAAATTTGTCGAATCCGGATTGAAATAAATTACAGGTATCCTGGAAGGCATCGGTGGTCAAAGAGGATACTGTGCCATTTAAGGTTTGCATTTTATTAATAGTATATTGCAGCAATTGTTGCAGTAGATCTGGCTTTTCACTTACGTCTCCTTTTCCTAAAGGCCAAGTGAGGTCGCTCCCTACAGCTTTTAAAAGTTTTTCTCCATCTTCTGCAATTTCGTCCAAGCATTGATTGATATCATCATATCTCAGGGCCATGAAACTAATCATTTGCTGCATGATAAGATGAGTCTGAGCCACTTGGTTTGCCATAGAAATGACAGCTTCATATTTGGAGAGATTAGGGTTCAGGAATGCATATGCATCTTGGTGAGCCTTAACGAGCTCTTCTGGGAAATCAACCTTTTTTTCTACGTCAACATGAACCGCTTGGTCTGTTTTTGCACGTCGACTATGTTTACCAACCCTTTGGCTTTTTGACTTTCTACTTCTTCTTGAATTTCCATCTGGTTGCACTGTCTCTTGCTCTGAACCAGTTGAACTATGTTTTCTGATAGTTTTCCTCTTCTGGTATTTTAAATTAACCATCCCTTCATCCGCAGTGCCAAGCTTTTCGTGATCCGAAAAAGATCCATTATGAGAAAGTCCAATGAAGCTATCGGAATCGCTTTTCTCCGGCTGACTGGTCTCTTTTTGCAACTCCTCTTTCTGTTTGATTTCTTGACTTTTTTGGTCCAAAAGGGGAACTGTAATTCCATTATTGTCATAGTCAGGAGGAAGAAGGGCCTTGTTTTTGTCTATTGGTTTGGTGACATTTTTTGCAAGATTATATATGAGTCCATTATGAGACGGTGAACAGCCCATCCTGTGATTCTATACGTTCAGCAAATAAACAAATAGTCCTTACATTTTGGCTTGATCCAAGAATCTGATGCTCCAAGATGAGGCTCCATTTTCTCAAAGATGGAAAAAAAAAAGTATTTTTTTGTATTGGTTTCGAAATAGAAAATAAATAGTAATGCAATACGCTTCTTGGCAGCTGCAAAAAGCGTAACAGCTCTGTTGGCTATAGATAGAGGTCTCTCAATGATTCTCCTCTCTTTCCATTGACAGATGTCAAGTGCAAATAGGATTTGGAGCTTACTGGATTAAACGCACTTCATCTGACGAGCAACTAGCTTCCTTTGGAAGAAACAACATAACAATTACATTATTTCAACGTCTTCCTCTACGTTTTCTGCTTGGGAAAGTTTTACCATAAGAAATTAACTGAGACTAGTTCTGCATCTGAATTTTATTCCCAAAAAACTGTCAGTGCCTTCTTGGACAAATGAGAAGATGCTTCCAAATTAGCGCAAAATTCCTTTAAATACAAACTATTTACTGTACGGATAATTTTTTTAAAGTTAGAAACACTTTATATTTTGCCGCTTCACCTATGGAGTCACCGTAGGGCTGATTCACACACAGCATTTTGGAGTTTCGTTTTTTGGGGGGGGTTTTTGTTCCATCCTGAAACAGACGAGTTTTTTCATTCTCCCTGTTTTCCCTTTTTCAATTGAGATATGAGGTCTCTGTGTTGTGTTTTTTTTTTTTTTTTTTTGCAAGACAAGTTGTTCAATTGAAATGTAAATGGAAAAAAGAGAATATATATTTTATTTTCCGGATCGTACGACACACTTTTTTTCCCCCACAATACTGGGGGCAAAATGGGGGTGCGTCTTACAAAACGGATATGGCTTACCGGGGCGGCGGTGGTGGAGAGGGGTCATAGGACGGGCTCGGGGGTGTCGCGACGGGCGCCATTGATATACCTGTGGGCTGCGGGGGTGTCACTGTAGTGGAGCGACTCCAGAGGGTCAAAGGATGGGGTGTCTCGGAGGTGGGTGCATTGAGCTGACTGCAGGCTCCATTGAATTGCCCGCAGTTGACGTGATGGACTTCAAGAAAATGGCCGCAGAGACGGCACGTGAACAGATTGATGCGATGGACTTCAAGAAAATGGCTGCAGAGTCCTATCTGCGAATCAATATACTAATTGTTTCTAATTGTACAGTCAGTCCCATTTGATATGTGAGTGGATTACTTTGAGCCATTTTTTGGCTTTTTAAATGTTTTTAGAGATTGTTTTTGTATTTGTACATTTGGAGAAATAAAAATAAAAGTCTACTTTTTTGCTATATCACTTCCATCTCATTTCATGTGTGGTGATCCCATTTTTTAGGTACACTTTCTCTCTTTAATTTTGTGCCTTTTAATTTTGGGCAGAGTCCTCTCTGCGCACACGCCGCCTCCATGGCCATTTTCTTCAAGTCAATCTTGTCAACTGAGGGTGATTCAATGGAGCCCACAGTCAGATCAATTGGACCCTGTCATGATTGACTCCTGGCTCAGCTGGAGCTGAGCCTTTTTTTAGTTTGACTTCTGATGCAGGTCACATTAGGAGTTAATCCTTTCTGCCTCGTTCTGGAGGTCAGGCTGCTTTATTAGGGCACTGTGTCTCTTGGACTTCGCCAGTGATATTTCTGGCTCTGCTGTGTTCTGCTCTTGAGTGACCTGTTGTCTGCCCTGCCCCCTCCTGACCTCCGTGTTCACCTGACCTGTTAACCTCCTCTGTTGTCTGTTTCCATCAGTGTCTCCCCCGCTGTCTCCCTGTTCGTTCCTTATCTGTTTACCTTAATTCTGTCTTGTCTTCCCACTCCCCCTCGCTTCTAGGTCTGTGATTTCCCAGCTACTGACTATTTGCTTCCCTCTGACTACGTTTAGACTTTGCACTTGTGTACTTACAAGACCTCATGTTGTGACACGGCTTTCTGACGATTCTACTGCCATCTGGTGGGCTTGACTAGTATTACCTCTGCTAGGGAATTCCCTGCTCATACGTTTCCTCCACTTTTACGCCCCCTAGTGGTTTACCAGCTAACTACCTTCTCAGAGAGTTTCAGGAATCCTCTCAGTCCCACATTACTGCGCTGTACTGCTATTGTACATCTTAGAGTACAGCGTGACAGACCCGCCGCCAAGACACCCCATTCTGTGACCTCTTCGTTGTTGCGTCACTGCAGTGTCACCCCTGCAGCCCGTTGGCAGATCAATGACACCCGCCGCTGCAACACTCCACAACCCACCAGCAGATCAATGGCGCCCGCTGCTGCAACACCCCGACGGCAGATCAATGGCGTCCGCCGCCACTGCGATACCACGAGTCCGCAGTATCGCCAGCCCCCCTGAGCTGCAACACCCCCTCCTCTGAGTCTGCAGCATCGCCCTGTCTTCTGTGACCTTCCAGAATCAGTCCACCACCGCTCCCCCCTGGTGAGTTATTATAAGACACAGGATTATAAGAAGTACCCTCATTACATAAACAAACATAAAGCAAAATCTACAATGGAATGGTTCACAAATAACCGTATCCAGGTGTTAGAATGGCCAAGTCACAGTCCAGACCTGAACCCAATCGAGAATCTGTGGAAAGAGCTGAAAACTGCTGGTCACAAACGCCTCCATCCAACCTCACTCAGCTCCGGCTGTTAACAAAGGAAGAATGGGCGAGAATTTCAGGCTCTCCATGTGCAAAACTGATAGACACATACCCCAAGCAACTGCAGCTGTTATCGCAGCAAAAGGGGGCGCTACAAAGGATTAACTTAAAGGGGCTGAATAATATTGCATGCCCCAATTTTCGGTTTATTATTTTTTACAAAAATTTAAAATAAGCAATAAATTTTGTTCAACTTCACAATTGTGTCCACTTGATGTTGATTCTTCACCATAAAATTTTAAATTTTTATCTTTATGTCTGAAGCCTGAAATGTGGGAAAAGGTTTAAAAATCCAAGGGGCTGAATACTTTCGCAAGGCACTGTACAGGTCGGCATTGTGCTTAGTGATGTACGGCTGCAGCTGTTCTGCCATAAAGCTTCTGGTGGGCGCAGTGTTTGTGCTGATGTTACCAGAGGAGGTCTGGACTTTGCAGTTATGGGGTCAGCAGAGCGGTGGGGACTATACACGGGGGGGGCGAGGGACCGGAGGTTACACATGGGGGGGGTCATAGGCCTGGAGGTTATACACTGGGGGCAGTGAAGCCGAAGGTTATACACTGGGGGTGAGGGGCCGAAGGTTACACATGGGGGGGTGAGGGGCCGGAGGTTATACACTGGGGGCAGTGAAGCCGGATGTTATACACTGGGGGGGTGAGGGGCTGGATGTTATACACTGGGGGTGATGGGCCAGAGGTTATACACTGGGGGTGAGGGGCCAGAGGTTATACACTGAGGGGTGAGGGGCTGGATGTTATACACTGGGGGGTGAGCGGCCGGATGTTATATACTGGGGGGTGAGGGGCCGGAGGTTATACACTGGTGGGTGAGGGGCTGGATGTTATACACTGGGGGTGATGGGCCAGAGGTTATACACTGGGGGTGAGGGGCCGGAGGTTATACACTGAGGGGTGAGGGGCCGGATGTTATACACTGGGGGGTGAGGGGCCGGAGGTTATACACTGGTGGGTGAGGGGCTGGATGTTATACACTGAGGGGTGAGGGGCTGGATGTTATACACTGGGGGGTGATGGGCCCGAGGTTATACACTGGGGGTGAGGGGCCAGAGGTTATACACTGGGGGTGAGGGGCCAGAGGTTATACACTGAGGGGTGAGGGGCCGGATGTTATACACTGGGGGGTGAGCGGCCGGATGTTATATACTGGGGGGTGAGGGGCCGGAGGTTATACACTGGGGGGTGAGGGGCCGGAGGTTATACACTGGGGGTGAGGGGCCGGATGTTATACACCGGGGGGTGAGCGGCCGGATGTTATATACTGGGGGGTGAGGGGCCGGATGTTATATACTGGGGGGTGAGGGGCCGGATGTTATACACGGGGGGGTGAGCGGCCGGATGTTATATACTGGGGGGTGAGGGGCCGGATGTTATATACTGGGGGGTGAGGGGCCGGATGTTATACACCGGGGGGTGAGCGGCCGGATGTTATATACTGGGGGGTGAGGGACTGGATGTTATACACTGGGGGTAAGGGGCTGGATGTTATACACCGGGGGGGGGGCAAGGGGCCGTAGGTTATACACTGGGGGACAGGGGGACGGAGGCTATACACTGGGGGGAGCTGGGTCGGAGGTTATACACGGGGGGGGGGCGAGGGACCGGAGGTTACACATGGGGGGGGTCATAGGCCTGGAGGTTATACACTGGGAGCAGTGAAGCCGGAGGTTATACACTGGGGGTGAGGGGCCGAAGGTTACACATGGGGGGGTGAGGGGCTGGAGGTTATACACTGGGGGCAGTGAAGCCGGATGTTATACACTGGGGGGGGTGAGGGGCTGGATGTTATACACTGGGGGTGATGGGCCAGAAGTTATACACTGGGGGTGAGGGGCCGGAGGTTATACACTGAGGGGTGAGGGGCCGGATGTTATACACTGGGGGGTGAGCGGCCGGATGTTATATACTGGGGGGTGAGGGGCCGGAGGTTATACACTGGTGGGTGAGGGGCTGGATGTTATATATTGGGGGTGATGGGCCAGAGGTTATACACTGGGGGTGAGGGGCCGGAGGTTATACACTGAGGGGTGAGGGGCCGGATGTTATACACTGGGGGGTGAGCGGCTGGATGTTATATACTGGGGGGTGAGGGGCCGGAGGTTATACACTGGGGGGTGAGGGGCCGGAGGTTATACACTGGGGGTGAGGGGCCGGATGTTATACACCGGGGGGTGAGCGGCCGGATGTTATATACTGGGGGGTGAGGGGCCGGATGTTATATACTGGGGGGTGAGGGGCCGGATGTTATACACGGGGGGTGAGCGGCCGGATGTTATATACTGGGGGGTGAGGGGCCGGATGTTATACACCGGGGGGTGAGCGGCCGGATGTTATATACTGGGGGATGAGGGGCCGGATGTTATATACTGGGGGGTGAGCGGCCGGATGTTATATACTGGGGGGTGAGGGGCCGGATGTTATACACCGGGGGGTGAGCGGCCGGATGTTATATACTGGGGGATGAGGGGCCGGATGTTATATACTGGGGGGTGAGGGGCTGGATGTTATACACTGGAGGTAAGGGGCTGGATGTTATACACTGGGGGGTGAGGGGCCGGATGTTATACACTGGGGGTAAGGGGCTGGATGTTATACACTGGGGGTAAGGGGCTGGATGTTATACACTGGGGCGTGAAGGGCCGGATGTTATACACTGGGGGTGAGGGGACGGATGTGTGTCGCCCTGGGCAAGCCAGGGGTCACAGGTCACAACACCACCACACCCCACATCCCAGGTAGGCACATCACAGCTAACCAGAAATCCTTGTTGCCTTCCTCCAGGAGTCTGATGATGCACACCAGGGGGTGGGCCAGGCGGTTGGCTCCGCCCACCAAGGAGCTCACAGCTCTGGAGGCAGGAAGTGTCAGGCAGATTAGCCCAGGGAGGGCAAGTGTAAACAACCAAGTGAGAGTAAAGAGAGAGAAGTGGTAAAGGAGGAAAGCAAGTGAGGTGACAAGAGGGAAGGAAAGCCTGAAGGGTCCAGCTTTGTGTAGGGCCAGAACAGCAAGGTCAGCGACGGCGGTGACTGTCCGGAGGGGGACCGTTTGGAAGTTCCTGGAAGGACCCCGTTGGCTGTGTGCCCGGTGGTCTGGAGCAGTGTTCCGAAGGACAGTCAGCACCAGGGCAGGGGCCTCTCGGACCCCGGCAAGGCTAGGAGTCGCCAAATTTGCCGAATCCGTCAGTGAAGGGGACGTAGATTCCCCCAACAACCAAGTCCCGATTGAAGGCAACAGTCCAACCTGTACAACAGAGGCACCGCCACCGCCAGGGCACCAGTCTCTGAGGGCCAGCGCCTGCGGGCAAAGTGTAGTGCTCCTCCGGCCCAGCTTGAAGCCGGGGAGCGGGTTACCGGTGGGGACCCATCGCAACCATCCGTACATACAGGTGCAAGGAAGAGGGACATCACCGTCACCTGCCGGGAAAGCAAAGCAGCCGTCTGTGGGACCGTCCTACCAGCCGTTGGTTCACCGTACAAACTGTGTCCGTGTCTCAGGCTGAGTGAGTACCACAGTGCCGCAAGGCACAGCGCTGCCCCCCGCGTCCCTGCGCCCACCAGGCCCTGCACCTCACAAGCCATCACCGGGTCCCGGGATCACCAACCCCTACCCACGGAGGGGCAACACAACACCTGGCTGCTCCCCATCACCATCCCCGGGATCCCCGCATAGAGCAGCGGTGGTGCTACACATCACCACAACCGTGGGTGGCGTCACGGACATTATCCCAACATCCCAAAACCCCCCTTTCACTCACGGGCGAGGAGTGTCGCTCGAGAAACCCCGGGATCCGGCCCACCGCTCGAGCCACCACTGAGCAGCTGCCGGACCCGAGCAGAAGGGGTGAGCGCGGTGTGCTGACACCCTCCTCCCCGCCCGCTACAACTTGGCGTCACGAACAGGATCTTACCGCTCTGCCGTCTGGTAGAGGTGCGCCTTGTTACCGCCGGAGGTATCCGGCAGAAAAATTGCAGAAGCCGCCATCTTTGGCGCGAAAAGTTCCCGCTCGAGCGTCTTCTCGAGCAGTAGAGGCGCGAAGGCCAGAATCCCGCCCCGAGAGAGGAGGGGCCGGAAAGAGCTAAGGGGGACGCGATGGCGGCTGGCCGCATGTAGCTGCGGCTGTAAAAGCAGGGACGCCAGGACTCTGCAGCGATATTGGGTTCCTGGAAAAACCTCGTTACCAAGATGCAAGATCCAACTCGCAACGAGGAAGCCCCCCGCGCCCGGCACGGCGACGTGGTTGAGGGACCGGACCGTCCCGCTGAGTAACCGTCTGCAGGCTCAGATGAAACTCCTCCTGGAGGAGTGGGAGACCGACATGGCGGACGTCGTGGCTGCTATGTGGAGACGCAAGGCAGAAGAGGATTTGGAGGAGCGGGTAAGCGACCCACGCCCCTGTATTCCTGAGGGATCGGCCGTTGGAGCTGAGGGGCCCGGCCGGCTTCCGCTCACCCTGCCTCTCTCCCCGCTACCCGCGATAGTTGCTGCCGCCCCGCCATTAGGCCCGCTACCAGCCCAACCGGTAGCGATACCCTGCCCAGCCGCTCCGGCGGACCAGCCGGCAGCACACGTCCAAGACGGTCCTGAAGTACACCGGGGGGAACCGCTGGAACCGCGGCCCCTTAACAGCATGGTGGCAGAAGTCCCAGCAGTGACTGTGCCAGACCCGGAGCCTGGAACCGTAGCCTGGATGAAGGCCCGGGTGATGCAATTCCACCAACGACAGCAGGATCAGATCTTCCGGATGATGGAGCAGTGGACCAACGAGATGGAGGAGCTGATTACAACTGCCCCGATGTGCGAAAGGGGAATAGATGTAGCAGAACCGACTGGTGACCCACGTCCCTATGTCCTACCTGGACCGGCCGCTGCGGCTGAGGGGCCCGGCCTAGTTTCGGCCTATGCATCGCCCTTGCCGTCACTGATGGGGCGCCTCCACCTAAGCTCGCCTACTCTGCTGCTCCATGTTACCGCAGATGGGGATGAAGTGTCGGATGCTGGAGACCAGGAGGCTGCGGCAGCTGGCGGCAACCCGCCTGACGCAGGAACAAGAAATGACGACTCCTGCCCCAGCTCCGGGCCCGTTGTTACGGCTGAAGGAGCAATTGAGCGTTCCCGCTATGTGGGGGGCCCTGTGGTTTATCATACTCCGCGTACCGGTGGAAATGGGTACCGGGTACCTCTGTCGCAGCAGGCATGTCAGTGCATGTTTGATGTGTTGGTGGCAGAGGATGGGTCCGCCTTAGTAGAGGAACTGGAGTAGGGCAATGGAGGCCCGCAGCACCGTCCCCGTTGGGACCACCTGTTTGTTTGCAAAGTTTTGAAAGTTTACAGAAAATGATAAGTGAAAATGATTACCGAGTGTTCACCTGATTCACCGTGTGATTTGCAACCGGCTGGAGCCGGCACCGTTGTCCCCGTGGGGACCGTTTAAAAATGCATGGGAACTATCCATGGACAAGCCCGTGAACTTTGCAGGGCAACCACAAACGTTAGTGGCTTGTAAATATGTTGGGTACCGTTACCGTTTCCGCAGGCCGCCTCCTGAGAGGCAGGTTGGAGGGAGGGCCCTCAGCAGAGCAGGCTGGGGCCCAGCCACCAAAGGAACCGGTGGCTACCCTCTGGAGGGAAGGACAGATCCCGCTCGGGTACCGTGTGCTGGACTGTGGGTCAAGGGGTGCTGCCTGGGTTTTAGGGGCAGCATCAGGGCCAGGTTACTTGGGTGGGAGAGAGCGGAAACCGTGACCGTATACCGTTGAAACGTTAAAAGTAAAATGTGCCTCCCGTCTTGGGAAGAATTTATTAAAAATGTTATGCATGTTGTTTAACCCTGTTATCCCCTTTTTACAGAAAAATAAAACCGGTGTAGGACGGCAGCCCGCGGACGGTCTGCGTTTTGCTAAGGGGGAATGTGTCGCCCTGGGCAAGCCAGGGGTCACAGGTCACAACACCACCACACCCCACATCCCAGGTAGGCACACCTAAGCTGAACCAAAAATCCTTGTTGCCTTCCTCCAGGAGTCTGATGATGCACACCAGGGGGTGGGCCAGGCGGTTGGCTCCGCCCACCAAGGAGCTCACAGCTCTGGAGGCAGGAAGTGTCAGGCAGATTGGCCCAGGGAGGGCAAGTGTAAACAACCAAGTGAGAGTAAAGAGAGAGAAGTGGTAAAGGAGGAAAGCAAGTGAGGTGACAAGAGGGAAGGAAAGCCTGAAGGGTCCAGCTTTGTGTAGGGCCAGAACAGCAAGGTCAGCGACGGCGGTGACTGTCCGGAGGGGGACCGTTTGGAAGTTCCTGGAAGGACCCCGTTGGCTGTGTGCCCGGTGGTCTGGAGCAGTGTTCCGAAGGACAGTCAGCACCAGGGCAGGGGCCTCTCGGACCCCGGCAAGGCTAGGAGTCGCCAAATTTGCCGAATCCGTCAGTGAAGGGGACGTAGATTCCCCCAACAACCAAGTCCCGATTGAAGGCAACAGTCCAACCTGTACAACAGAGGCACCGCCACCGCCAGGGCACCAGTCTCTGAGGGCCAGCGCCTGCGGGCAAAGTGTAGTGCTCCTCCGGCCCAGCTTGAAGCCGGGGAGCGGGTTACCGGTGGGGACCCATCGCAACCATCCGTACATACAGGTGCAAGGAAGAGGGACATCACCGTCACCTGCCGGGAAAGCAAAGCAGCCGTCTGTGGGACCGTCCTACCAGCCGTTGGTTTACCGTACAAACTGTGTCCGTGTCTCAGGCTGAGTGAGTACCACAGTGCCGCAAGGCACAGCGCTGCCCCCCGCGTCCCTGCGCCCACCAGGCCCTGCACCTCACAAGCCATCACCGGGTCCCGGGATCACCAACCCCTACCCACGGAGGGGCAACACAACACCTGGCTGCTCCCCATCACCATCCCCGGGATCCCCGCATAGAGCAGCGGTGGTGCTACACATCACCACAACCGTGGGTGGCGTCACGGACATTATCCCAACATCCCAAAACCCCCCTTTCACTCACGGGCGAGGAGTGTCGCTCGAGAAACCCCGGGATCCGGCCCACCGCTCGAGCCACCACTGAGCAGCTGCCGGACCCGAGCAGAAGGGGTGAGCGCGGTGTGCTGACACCCTCCTCCCCGCCCGCGACAACTTGGGCTGGATGTTATACACTGGGGGTGAGGGGCTGGATGTTATACACTGGGGAGTGAGGGGCTGGATGTTATACACTGGGGGTGAGGGGCTGGATGTTATACACTGGGGATGAGGGGCCGGATGTTATACACTGGGGGGTGAGGGGCCCGATGTTATACACTGGGGGTAAGGGGCTAGATGTTATACACTGGAGGTAATGGGGCCAGATGTTATACACTGGGGGTAAGGGGGCCCGATGTTATATACTGGGGGTAAGGGGCTAGATGTTATACACTGGGGCGTGAGGAGCTGGATGTTATACACTGGGGGGTGAGTGGCCGGAGGTTATACACTGGGGGGGCTGAGGAATCGGAGGTTATACACTGGGGGTGAGGGGCCGGAGGTTATACACTGGGGGGGCTGAGGAATCGGAGGTTATACACTGGGGGTGAGGGGCCGGAGGTTATACACTGGGGGGGCTGAGGGGCCAGAGGTTATACACTGGGGGGTGAGGGGCCGGATGTTATACACTGGGGGTGAAGGGACGGATGTTATACACTAGGGGGTGAGGGGCAGGATGTTATACACTGGGGGGTGAGGGGCCGGAGTTTACACATGGGGGGGGTGAGGGGCCGGATGTTATACACTCGGGGGTGGGACCCATCCATCCAGCCGAGTGTTTTACCGAGAACTGTGTCCTCATCATTGGCTGAGTGAGTACCACCGTGCCGTGCGGCGCAGCGCTGCCCCCGCGACCCTGCACCTCGCCAGGCCCCGTAACCCGCCTGCCATCCATGCCTACCCCATCACCGGACCCCGGGACAACCAACCCCCTACCCACGGAGGAGAGAACTAACATCCAGGCTGCTCCCTGTCATCGCTCCCGGGATCCCCGTCCAGAGCAGCGGTGGTGTCACCAATATCACCACAACCGTGGGTGGCGTCACGGACAATATCCAATCCCCACCCTTTTCACTTACGGGCGAGGAGCGCCGCTCGAGTCCCCGGGATCCGGCCCACCGCTCGAGCCACCACCGAGCAGCAGCAGCCGCAGCAGCAGCGGCCGGACCCTAGCAGTGGGAGAGCGCAGCCTCCCCTCCTCCGCCCGCGACATTTGTATATCTGCAGATACCAGTGTCACAGATTACACCGGACTCCCAGGAGCCGCACTGGTCCGTATTTCATCAGAACTGTGTGCGGTTTTCCAGCAAAACTTCTCTGAATATTTTGTTTTTTTGAAGCTGAAATCGTTGGAGAAAAACACAATTCAGCCCTGCTGCTCGTGCCCGTGTCTCTGCTGCTCGTGCCCGTGTCTCTGCTGCTCGTGCCCGTGTCTCTGCTGCTCGTGCCCGTGTCTCTCCTGCTCGTGCCCGTGTCTCTGCTGCTCTTGCCCGTGTCTCTGCTGCTCGTGCCCGTGTCTCTGCTGCTCGTGCCCGTGTCTCTGCTGCTCGTGCCCGTGTCTCTGCTGCTCGTGCCCGTGTCTCTGCTGCCCGTGCCCGTGTCTCTGCTGCTCGTGCCCGTGTCTCTGCTGCCCGTGACCGTGTATCTGCTGCTCGTGTCCGTGTCTCTGCTGCTCGTGTCCGTGTCTCTGCTGCCAGTGCTAGTGTCTCTGCTGCTCGTGCCCGTGTCTCTGCTGCTCGTGTCCGTGTCTCTGCTGCTCGTGCCCGTGTCTCTGCTGCTCGTGCCCGTGTCTCTGCTGCTCGTGTCTCTGCTGCTCGTGCCCGTGTCTCTGCTGCCCGTGTCTCTGCTGCCCGTGCCCGTGTCTCTGCTGCCCATGTCTCTGCTGCTCGTGTCCGTGTCTCTGCTGCCAGTGCCCGTATCTCTGCTGCCCATGCCCGTGTCTCTGCTGCTCGTGCCCGTGTCTCTGCTGCTTGTGCCCGTGCCTCTGCTGCTCGTGCCCGTGTCTCTGCTGCCCGTGCCTCTGTTGCCCGTGTCTCTGCTGCTCGTGTCCGTGTCTCTGCTGCCAGTGCCCGTATCTCTGCTGCCCGTGCCCGTGTCTCTGCTGCTCGTGCCTGTTGCTCGTGTCTCTGCTGCTCGTGCCCGTGTCTCTGCTGCCAAGTCTCTGTTGCTCTTGCCCGTGTCTCTGCTGCTCGCGCCCATGTCTCTGCTTCCCGTGCCCGTGTCTCTGCTGCTCGCGCCCATGTCTCTGCTGCCCGTGCCCGTGTCTCTGCTGCTCGTGCCCGTGTCTCTGCTGCTCGTGCCCGTGTCTCTGCTGCTCGTGCCCCTGCTGCCAGTGCCCGTGTCTCTGCTGCTCGTGCCCGTGTCTTTGCTGCTCGTGCCCGTGTCTCTGCTGCTCTTGCCCGTGTCTCTGCTGCTCTTGCCCGTGTCTCTGCTGCTCTTGCCCGTGTCTCTGCTGCTCGTGCCCGTGTCTCTGCTGCTCGTGCCCGTGTCTCTGCTGCTCGTGTCCGTGTCTCTGCTGCTCGTGCCCGTGTCTCTGCTGCCCGTGCCCGTGTCTCTGCTGCTCGTGCCCGTGTCTCTGCTGCCCGTGCCCGTGTCTCTGCTGCTCGTGCCCGTGTCTCTGCTGCCCGTGACCGTGTCTCTGCTGCTCGTGCCCGTGTCTCTGCTGCTCGTGCCCGTGTCTCTGCTGCTCGTGCCCGTGTCTCTGCTGCTCGTGTCCGTGTCTCTGCTGCTCGTGTCCGTGTCTCTGCTGCTCGTGCCCGTGTCTCTGCTGCCCGTGCCCGTGTCTCTGCTGCTCGTGCCCGTGTCTCTGCTGCCCGTGACCGTGTATCTGCTGCTCGTGCCCGTGTCTCTGCTGCTCGTGACCGTGTCTCTGCTGCTCGTGACCGTGTCTCTGCTGCTCGTGCCCGTGTCTCTGCTGCTCGTGCCCGTGTCTCTGCTGCCCGTGCCCGTGTCTCTGCTGCCCATGTCTCTGCTGCTCGTGTCCGTGTCTCTGCTGCCAGTGCCCGTATCTCTGCTGCCCGTGCCCGTGTCTCTGCTGCTCGTGCCCGTGTCTCTGCTGCTTGTGCCCGTGCCTCTGCTGCTCGTGCCCGTGTCTCTGCTGCCCGTGCACGTGTCTCTGCTGCCCGTGTCTCTGTTGCCCGTGTCTCTGCTGCTCGTGTCCGTGTCTCTGCTGCCAGTGCCCGTATCTCTGCTGCCCGTGCCCGTGTCTCTGCTGCTCGTGCCTGTTGCTCGTGTCTCTGCTGCTCGTGCCCGTGTCTCTGCTGCCAAGTCTCTGTTGCTCTTGCCCGTGTCTCTGCTGCTCGCGCCCATGTCTCTGCTGCCCGTGCCCGTGTCTCTGCTGCCCGTGTCTCTGCTGCTCGCGCCCATGTCTCTGCTGCCCGTGCCCGTGTCTCTGCTGCTCGTGCCCGTGTCTCTGCTGCTCGTGCCCGTGTCCCTGCTGCCAGTGCCCGTGTCTCTGCTGCTCGTGCCCGTGTCTGCGGCTCGTGCCCGTGTCTCTGCTGCTCTTGCCCGTGTCTCTGCTGCTCTTGCCCGTGTCTCTGCTGCTCGTGCCCGTATCTCTGCTGCTCGTGCCCGTGTCTCTGCTGCTCGTGTCCGTGTCTCTGCTGCTTGTGCCCGTGTCTCTGCTGCCCTTGCCCGTGTCTCTGCTGCTCGTGTCTCTGCTGCCCGTGACCGTGTATCTGCTGCTCGTGACCGTGTCTCTGCTGCTCGTGTCCGTGTCTCTGCTGCCAGTGCTCGTGTCTCTGCTGCTCGTGCCCGTGTCTCTGCTGCTCGTGACCGTGTCTCTGCTGCTCGTGCCCGTGTCTCTGCTGCTCGTGTCTCTGCTGCTCGTGCCCGTGTCTCTGCTGCCCGTGCCCGTGTCTCTGCTGCCCGTGCCTCTACTGCCCGTGCCTCTGCTGCTCGTGCCCGTGTCTCTGCTGCCCGTGCCCATGTCTCTGCTGCCCGTGCCCGTGTCTCTGCTGCCCGTGTCTCTGCTGCTCGTGTCCGTGTCTCTGCTGCCAGTGCCCGTGTCTCTGCTGCTCGTGCCCGTGTCTCTGCTGCTTGTGCCCGTGCCTCTGCTGCTCGTGCCCGTGTCTCTGCTGCCCGTGCCCGTGTCTCTGCTGCTCGTGTCTCTGTTGCCCGTGTCTCTGCTGCTCGTGTCCGTGTCTCTGCTGCCAGTGCCCGTATCTCTGCTGCCCGTGTCTCTGCTGCTCGTGCCTGTTGCTCGTGTCTGCTGCTCGTGCCCGTGTCTCTGCTGCCAAGTCTCTGTTGCTCTTGCCCGTGTCTCTGCTGCTCGCGCCCATGTCTCTGCTGCCCGTGCCTGTGTCTCTGCTGCTCGCGCCCATGTCTCTGCTGCTCGTGCCCATGTCTCTGCTGCTCGTGCCCGTGTCTGCTGCTCGTGCCCGTGTCCCTGCTGCCAGTGCCCGTGTCTCTGCTGCCCGTGTCTCTGCTGCTCGTGCCCGTGTCTGCGGCTCGTGCCCGTGTCTCTGCTGCCCGTGTCTCTGCTGCCCGTGCCCGTGTCTGCGGCTCGTGCCCGTGTCTCTGCTGCTCATGCCCGTGTCTCTGCTGCCCGTGCCCGTGTCTCTGCTGCCCGTGTCTCTGCTGCTCGTGCCCGTGTCTCTGCTGCTCGTGTCTCTGCTGCTCGTGCCCGTGTCTCTGCTGCCAAGTCTCTGTTGCTCTTGCCCGTGTCTCTGCTGCTCACGCCCATGTCTCTGCTGCTCGTGCCCGTGTCTCTGCTGCTCGCGCCCATGTCTCTGCTGCTCTTGCCCGTGTCTCTGCTGCCCGTGCCCGTGTCTCTGCTGCTCGTGCCCGTGTCTCTGCTGCCCGTGTCTCTGCTGCCCGTGCCCGTGTCTCTGCTGCTCGTGCCCGTGTCTCTGCTGCTCGTGCCCGTGTCTCTGCTGCCCGTGCCCGTGTCTCTGCTGCCCGTGCCTCTGCTGCTCTTGCCCGTGTCTCTGCTGCCCGTGCCCGTGTCTCTGCTGCCAGTGCTCGTGTCTCTGCTGCTCGTGCCTCTGCTGCCAGTGCCAGTGTCTCTGCTGCTCGCGCCCATGCCTCTGCTGCCAGTGCCCGTGTCTCTGCTGCTCGCGCCCATGCCTCTGCTGCTCGTGCCCGTGTCTCTGCTGCCCGTGCCCGTGTCTCTGCTGCTCGTGCCCGTGTCTCTGCTGCTCGTGCCCGTGTCTCTGCTGCTCGCGCCCATGCCTCTGCTGCTCGTGCCCGTGTCTCTGCTGCCCGTGCCCGTGTCTCTGCTGCTCGCGCCCATGTCTCTGCTGCCCGTGCCCGTGTCTCTGCTGCTCGTGCCCGTGTCCCTGCTGCCAGTGCCCGTGTCTCTGCTGCTCGTGTCTGCGGCTCGTGCCCGTGTCTCTGCTGCCCGTGTCCCTGCTGCTCGTGCCTGTCTCTCTGCTGCTCGTGCCCGTGTCTGCGGCTCGTGCCCGTGTCTCTGCTGCCCGTGTCTCTGCTGCTCGTGCCCGTGTCTCTGCTGCTCGTGCCCATGCCTCTGCTGCTCGTGCCCGTGTCCCTGCTGCTCGTGCCTGTCTCTCTGCTGCTCGTGCTCGTGTCTCTCTGCTGCTCGTGCCCGTGTCTCTGCCTCCGCCTCACATAACTTTCCCGCCCATTCTTCTCACTGACACTGACAGTCTGACAGAAAGGCCGTCTGCTGACGTCACGACGTTCGCGCCTCCCGAGTGACGTAATACAGGGGGCGGGGTCGCAGATCGCAGCGCTGATCGCTGGATGGATGGAAAGAAGCTGATGAGGGTCATCGTATGACGGTAACGAGGGGAGAGGGAGCGACACCGGGGGATACACCGGGTAACGAGGGGAGAGGGGGCGACACCGGGGGATACACCGGGTAATGAGGGGAGAGGGGGCGACACCGGGGGATACACCGGGTAATGAGGGGAGAGGGGGCGACACCGGGGGATACACCGGGTAATGAGGGGAGAGGGGGCGACACCGGGGGATACACCGGGTAATGAGGGGAGAGGGGGCGACACCGGGGGATACACCGGGTAATGAGGGGAGAGGGGGCGACACCGGGGGATACACCGGGTAATGAGGGGAGAGGGGGCGACACCGGGGGATACACCGGGTAATGAGGGGAGAGGGGGCGACACCGGGGGATACACCGGGTAAGGAGGGGAGAGGGGGCGACACCGGGGGATACACCGGGTAAGGAGGGGAGAGGGGGCGACACCGGGGGATACACCGGGTAACGAGGGGAGAGGGGGCGACACCGGGGGATACACCGGGTAACGAGGGGAGAGGGGGCGACACCGGGGGATACACCGGGTAACGAGGGGAGAGGGGGCGACACCGGGGGATACACCGGGTAACGAGGGGAGAGGGGGCGACACCGGGGGATACACCGGGTAACGAGGGGAGAGGGGGCGACACCGGGGGATACACCGGGTAACGAGGGGAGAGGGGGCGACACCGGGGGATACACCGGGTAACGAGGGGAGAGGGGGCGACACCGGGGGATACACCGGGTAACGAGGGGAGAGGGGGCGACACCGGGGGATACAACGAGTAATGAAGAGAGAGAGGGGGCGACACCGGGGGATACACCGGGTAATGAGGAGAGAGGGGGCGCCACCGGGGATATACACCGGGTAACGAGGGGAGAGGAGGCGACACTGGGGGATACACCGGGTAAGGAGGAGAGAGGGGGTGACACCGGGGGATACACCGGGTAACGAGGAGGGAGAGAGGGCAACACCGGTGAGGGGGAAGAGAAGGGAAGACACCAGGGAAAGCTAGGCAGCGACACTGAGGAAGGAGAGGTAGGGCGAGAGGGGGAGACACCGAGGGAAGAGAGAAGAGGGGGGGATACACCGGGTAAAGAGGAGAGAGAGGGGGCGACATCGGGGGGATACACCGGGTAAGGAGGAGAGAGAGGGGGCGACATCGGGGGGATACACCGGGTAAGGAGGAGAGAGAGGGGGCGACATCGGGGGGATACACCGGGTAAGGAGGAGAGAGAGGGGGCGACATCGGGGGGATACACTGGGTAAGGAGGAGAGAGAGGGGGCGACTCCGGGGAATATACCGGGTAAGGAGGAGAGAGAGGGGGAGACACCAGGGAATACACCGGGGGATACACCGGGTAACGAGGAGAGAGAGGGAGACACCGGGGAAATACACCGGGTAAGGAGGAGAGAGAGAGGGGGCAACACCGGTGAGGGGAAAGAGAAGGGGAGACACCAGGGGAAGCTAGGCAGCGACATTGAGGAAGGAGAGGTAGGGAGAGAGGGGGAGACACCAAGGGAAGATAGAGGAGGGGGGGTGACATCAGAGCAGGACACCGGGGAGAGAGGGGGTGACGCTGAGGAGAGGGGTAGGGAGAAGGGGGGACATGGGGGAGAGAGTTAGGTATGACAAGGGGGGACACGGGGGGGAGAGGTAGAAATTACAGGGGGGGGGCACGGGGGAGAGAGGTAGGTATGACAGGGGGGCCACGGGGGAGAGAGGTAGGTATGACGGGCGGCCACGGGGGAGAGAGTTGGGTATGACGGGGTGCACGGGGAGAGAGGTAGGTATGACAGGGGAGGACACTGGGAGAAAGATAGGTATGACGGGGGACACGGGGTGAGAGGTAGGTATGACAGGGGGTACATGGGGGAGAGAGGTAGGTATGACGGGGTACAATGGGGAGAGAAGTAGGTATGACAAGGGGGGTGAAAAGGGGTAGAGAGGTAGGTATGACAAGGGGGGGATATGGGGGAGAGAGGTAGGTATGACAAGGGGGAGAGAGGTAGGTATGACAAGGGGGGACATGGGGGAGAGAGCTAGGTATGAAGGAGGGTACACGAGGGAAAGAAGTAGGTATGACAGGGGGGGCATGGGGAGAGAGGTAGGTATGACAGGGGGGACACGGGGGAGAGAGGTAGGTATGACGGGGGATACGGGGGAGAGAGGTAGGTATGATAGGGGGGACACGGGGGAGAGAGGTAATTATGATAGGGGGACACGGGGGAGATAGGTAGGTATGACGGGGGGACACGGGGGAGAGAGGTAGGTATGACAGGGGGGACACGGGGGAGAGAGGTAGGTATGACAGGGGGGACACTGGAGAGGTAGGTAGGTATGACAGGGGGGACACTGGGGAGAGAGGTAGGTATGACAGGTGGGAGAGAGGTAGGTATGACAGGGGGGACACGGGGGAGATAGGTAGGTATGACAGGGGGGACACGGGGGAGAGAGGTAGGTATGACAGGGGGGACACGGGGGAGAGTGGTAGGTATGACAGGGGGGCACTGGGGAGAGAGGTAGGTATGATGGGGGGACACTGGGGAGAGAGGTAGGTATGACAGGGGGGACACGGGGGAGAGGTAGGTATGACAGGGGGGGACACGGGGGAGAGGTAGGTATGACAGGGGGGGACACGGTGGAGAGGTAGGTATGACAGGGGGGACACGGGAGAGGTAGGTAGGTATGACAGGGGGGACACGGGGGAGAGAGGTAGGTATGACTGGGAGAGACAGGAAAGAGAGGAGGGAATAAGTAGGTGACAAGGCGGGAAGAGGGCGTGACACTGGGGAGAGAAAGGGCAACACGGGGGAGACATTAGGGAATAAGAGGAGGGAGGGAGGGGGTGGAGAGAGGAGGAGGAGAGATGGGGAAAGACAGGGTGATATTGGGGGGGAGACACTGGGGAATGAGTGGGGGGGGAGACGGGGCGACACTTGGGAGTGAGGGGGGGGACAAAGCGACACTTGGGAGTGAGGGGGGGGACAAAGAGACACTGGGGAGAGAGGGGGGAAGACGGGGGTGACACTGGGGAGAGGGGGGAAGACGGGGCGACACTGGGGAGAGGGTGGAAGATGGGGCGACACTGGGGAGAGGGGGGAAGACGGGGCGACACTGGGGAGAGGGGGGAAGGCGGGGCGACACTGGGGAGAGGGGGAAGACGGGGCAACATCAGGAGTGAGGGTGGAGCTGTCACATTGAAGGGGAAGCTGTCGCTGACAGTTGGGGTGTAACAGATGAGGTGGTGCTGACTCTGACCCCCGATTGATTGATATGACCCCCTGGTGACTCTGATCTGTGTATTTTGTTTGCCCCGGGGAGATCTGATGGTCCGGACTGTGCGGCGCCTCCTCGGTGGTTCCGGATTATCAGCCTGTCCTTTCTCTGTATTATTTGTGGTCCGTCTGAGGTCTCCACTTGGGAAATGCACTTTGGATGTAATGCTGATCTGGGACCTTATCCCAAGAGCGCCTCTTACTGACACAGCGGGGAATTGCATTCCAGGAGCGGCCATTATCGGGGGGCTTGTATTCTTGCTCGGACCTGGCCCCCATTCACTTGACCATCTTCTATTAATATCGGTCACAGGGAATTTGATTTTCTCATTTAACTAAATCCTGCAGTGCACGGGTAAATAAAAAAAAAAAAAAGAATTCTCTTTATTTCTGCAGCAAAAATCAGAGCCTGATTCTTGGATTGCTGCCGCTGTTTTGTAGCTGATCTGTACCAGGATTGGCCCCTCAATTAATAGGGAGACCCCTGACTTTATTGTCACACCGACCCATTTCAGTAACTGTCTGCTTGTTCTCGCGGTAGGGAAAGCTCGGTGTGGAAGCGTTGAGTGCGGATTATCAGCGGAGGGACTTGCATTTCAGCGGGAAATCTGCTCCAAAATTTGTATCTAATCCACATGGTAGAGAAATGCTGCAGATTTTCCCGAGAAAATTCCACGACGGATTATTGAAGTCCGCTGAGAGGATTAAAGTCGTAACATCCGTCATCTGCCACTTGCAGATTCTCTTTCACCCTTTCTATGTATTGGCTGCCCCAGGTGTTAAAGATTTTGCTGTGAATTTGCGCCAAAATCTGAATGAGGATTTATCCCCATCTCGACAGAAAAAATCAAATGTAGAAATTTTTGCAAATTTATTAAACAAGAAAAACTGATCTTTCCCATGGTCATAAGTATTCAGCCCCTTTGCTCAGTATTGAGTAGACGCCCCCTCCCTTTTGAGCTAGTACAGCCATGAGTCTTCTTGGGATCCTGGATTTGGGGATCCTCGGCCATTCTTCCTTGCAGATCCCCTCCAGTTCCGTCAGGTTGGATGGTGAACGTTGGTGGACGCCATTTTCAGGTCTCTCCGGAGATGCTCAATTGGGTTTAGGTCAGGGCTCTGGTTGGGTCGGTCAAGAATGGTCACAGAGTTGTTCTGAAGCTGCTCCTTTGTTATTTTAGCTGTGTGCTTAGGGTCATTGTCTTGTTGGAAGGTGAACCTTCGGCCAAGTCTGAGTTCCAGAGCATCTGGAGGAGGTTTTTTTCCAGGATATCTCTGTACTTGGCCGCATTCATCTTTCCTTCAATTGCAACCAGTCGTCCTGTTCCTGCCCCCATAGCATGATGCTGCCTCCACCATGTCTCACTGTGGGGATTGTATTGGGCAGGTGATGAGCAGTGTCTGGCTTTCTCCACACATACCACTTAGAATTATCACCAAAAAGTTCTATCTTCATCTCCTCAGACCAGAGAATCTTATTTCTCATAGTCTGGAGTCCTTCATGTGTTTTTTGCAAACTCTATGCGGCTTTCATATGTCTTGCACTGAGGAGAGGCTTCCGTCGGGTCACTGCCATAAAGGCCTGACTGGTGGAGGCTGCAGTGATAGGAGACTTTGTGGAACTTTCTCCCATCCCCCTACTGCATCTCTGGAGCTAAGCTACAGTGATCTTGGGGTTCTTCTTTACCTCTCACCAAGGCTCTTCTCCCACAATTGCTCAGTCTGTATGAGTGACATGTGCCTTGTTCTCTGCCTCTTGTTCTGGCTGCAGAGCGTTGCGCCCGCAGTCCTGACACTTGTTCTGGCTGCAGAGCGTTGCGCCCGCAGTCCTGACACTTGTTCTGGCTGCAGAGCGTTGCGCCCGCAGTCCTGACACTTGTTCTGGCTGCAGAGCGTTGCGCCCGCAGTCCTGACACTTGTTCTGGCTGCAGAGCGTTGCGCCCGCAGTCCTGACACTTGTTCTGGCTGCAGAGCGTTGCGCCCGCCGTCCTGACACTTGTTCTGGCTGCAGAGCGTCGCGCCCCCAGTCCTCTGCCTCTTGTTCTGGCTGCAGAGCGTCGCGCCCCCAGTCCTCTGCCTCTTGTTCTGGCTGCAGAGCGTCGCGCCCCCAGTCCTCTGCCTCTTGTTCTGGCTGCAGAGCGTCGCGCCCCCAGTCCTCTGCCTCTTGTTCTGGCTGCAGAGCGTCGCGCCCCCAGTCCTCTGCCTCTTGTTCTGGCTGCAGAGCGTCGCGCCCCCAGTCCTCTGCCTCTTGTTCTGGCTGCAGAGCATCGCGCCCCCAGTCCTCTGCCTCTTGTTCTAGCAGCAGAGCGTCGCGCCCTCAGTCTTCCGCCTCTTGTTCTGGAAGCAGAGCGTCGCGCCCGCAGTCCTCTGCCGCTTGTTGTGGCTGCAGAGCGTCGCGCCCCCAGTCCTCTGCCTCTTGTTGTGGCTGCAGAGCATCGTGCCCTCAGTCTTCCGCCTCTTGTTGTGGCTGCATAGCGTCGCGCCCGCAGTCCTCCGCCGGCTGATGCTGTAATATGCTATATCAGGCCGGTGATTAATCTTCCCGCCCTCCACTAAGATGATCTCACTGCAGAATCCCATTATCACCCATCTGTTGTGCACTTGCTGCGCGGAGTCCTTATGAAATTTTAATTAAGGGGCGACCCTCCGTTCATGCAATGTCGGGGGTCACGGGGGGCTGCGCTGCAGGAAACTTGTTAGGTTCATTTCTGGTTCTCGGTCCCTCCGGACACATCTGTGGGGGTCCCAGAGTCCAGACCCCCACCAATCATGAAGTGGTTACATGCCCTTACGTTATGTAGGGAATGCCCCTTTTGCAGCCATATTGCTCAAAAATACCTGCGGATCGGAGCTTTTACGTTGCAGTGGACCATAGATTCCTGCACTGGTTCCACATAGGAGGCTTTGCCTCTGCCTGCACCGATACATTGTAACAAACAGGTGACAGATCTGTGATGCCCATGTGTCCAAGAATGGATGCAACAGATTGGGGTCATTGATTGCCAAGGTCCACCTCAGTATTATCCTCTCTCATACTTCGCCCCAGTTCAGGACGCTCTAGTCTGCAGAGCTGACACTTGTTTACAATAAACTATGGATGGACGTCTGCTCCCTCTGGTGGTCAGACTGTGTAATTGCACTTAATATTGTGAACACATGGGTTTGTTGGGGGGGGGGGAGCAGGGGGATCGCAGTAGATTTGCTCCATCCAAAATGGCCCAAACCTGCGTAGGGCAGCACATATACAAGGACAGGAGAGAGAGGGATATGTGCGGGGAGCAATGAGCATAGCCATATTGCTCTCCTATCACTGGGATTGGTGGAGGTCCCATTAACATTGAGGGGGGGAAAAAGGGCCGTAGAGTTGATTTAGTGCTTTACTGCACAGCATTAATTCTGCTCAGCAGCCCCTTATTTTTAGGGTCAATGGCGATCCAAGAGGTTCGCCCCCCCCCCCCCCATTCCCAATCCATTCTTACTATTGGAATAAACTAGGGACATGTCTTAAGACGGGAGTTGCCTAGAAGGAAGTTACCAGGAGGAGAGCTGAAAAGCTGTGACATAGCCCAGCTAAGCCCTACAGACATGTTGTACCACGCTGCGGATGGTTCTAGGAATTCATGGTGGATCCCGGCCAGGTACATCGGGCGGAGACTCGTGAAATGTTCAGTTCACACGCCATCAGATTAATAGTGCCGGAGTCACACCACGTCAGGACCCAGCAGACCCCCATTATGAGTCCACGCCAGGACCCAGGAGACCCCCATTATGAGTCCACGTCAGGACCCAGGAGACCCCCATTATTAGTCCACGTCACAGGCTGTCGGTGCTGTCGGCCGCCGGTGTCCCTCTCTGTAAATAGTGATACAATAGTGGTATATTGCAGTAAGCGTGCAGCACATGATAGCAGCGTCAGACTACACAGGGTGTGTTTGTAGTCTGTTACCATGGAGACACATAGCTTTGCATAACCACTGTACGCACAAAATGAAAACCGAGACCTGCAGAATCCCCCTCCCGACCTGTGAGTGGGGGGGTCATAGAGCTTTGTTTTTCTGGTCCCCGGCCTCCCTCTTTGTAGGGAGCTGCATCTCGTCCTATCGCAGTGAATGAAGAATGAACATATATGTCAGTTTGGTCTACTTTGTCACGATTGCTGCAGGTCGCAAAGGTCGCATCACTCCAAGTTTATTGCATGTTGAGCTACAGTGCTTCTCTATCGATGTCACCCTGGCGGGCCTCTGATAACACTGCAGGGCTTGTCTGTCCCTGGCGGGCCTCTGATAACACTGCAGGGCTGGTCGGTCCCTGGCGTGCCTCTGATAACACTGCAGGGCTTGTCTGTCCCTGGCGTGCCTCTGATAACACTGCAGGGCTTGTCTGTCCCTGGCGTGCCTCTGATAACACTGCAGGGCTTGTCTGTCCCTGGCTTGCCTCTGATAACACTGCAGGGCTTGTCTGTCCCTGGCGTGCCTCTGATAACACTGCAGGGCTTGTCTGTCCCTGGCGTGCCTCTGATAACACTGCAGGGCTTGTCTGTCCCTGGCGTGCCTCTGATAACACTGCAGGGCTTGTCTGTCCCTGGCGTGCCTCTGATAACACTGCAGGGCTTGTCTGTCCCTGGCGTGCCTCTGATAACACTGCAGGGCTTGTCTGTCCCTGGCGTGCCTCTGATAACACTGCAGGGCTTGTCTGTCCCTGGCGTGCCTCTGATAACACTGCAGGGCTTGTCTGTCCCTGGCGTGCCTCTGATAACACTGCAGGGCTTGTCTGTCCCTGGCGTGCCTCTGATAACACTGCAGGGCTTGTCTGTCCCTGGCGTGTCTCTGATAACACTGCAGGGCTTGTCTGTCCCTGGCGTGCCTGTGATAACACTGCAGGGCTGGTTGGTCCCTGGCGTGCCTGTGATAACACTGCAGGGCTGGTTGGTCCCTGGCGTGCCTGTGATAACACTGCAGGGCTGGTTGGTCCCTGGCGTGCCTGTGATAACACTGCAGGGCTGGTTGGTCCCTGGCGTGCCTGTGATAACACTGCAGGGCTGGTTGGTCCCTGGCGTGCCTGTGATAACACTGCAGGGCTGGTTGGTCCCTGGCGTGCCTGTGATAACACTGCAGGGCTGGTTGGTCCCTGGCGTGCCTGTGATAACACTGCAGGGCTGGTTGGTCCCTGGCGTGCCTGTGATAACACTGCAGAGCTGGTTGGTCCCTGGCGTGTCTGTGATAACACTGCAGAGCTGGTTGGTCCCTGGCGTGTCTGTGATAACACTGCAGGGCTGGTCGGTCCCTGGCGGGCCTGTGATAACACTGCAGGGCTGGTCGGTCCCTGGCGGGCCTGTGATAACACTGCAGGGCTGGTCGGCCCCTGGCGTGCCTGTGATAGCACTGCATGGCTGGTCGACCCCTGGCGTGCCCCTGACAGCACTGCATGGCTGGTTGGCCACTGGCGTGCCTCTGATAACACTGCATGGCTGGTTGGCCCCTGGCATGCCTGTGATAACACTGCATGGCTGGTCGGCCCCCTGGCGTGCCTCTGATAACACTGCAGGGCTGGTCGGCCCCTGGCGTGCCTCTGATAACACTGCAGGGCTTTGCTTGGAATGTTCCATCCTGGACTTAGGATAATGGAGTGAAGAATGTACTGAGGCTGGTGAAAAGGAAGGACGGGGTCAGGCAGCCTCTGAAATATAATGCATCTGATGACAAGCGGGCGGCACAGCTGCGGCCGGGGTCCGGGGGGGCTCTGTTGTGAGAGGTTTATTCCTGGCACTTGTTATTGGATTGTCCGCTCATTTGTGGCTTTTCTCTAATGTCCTCCCTCCTTTTTATTTTCCTAATCCCTTAGGTGGTTCTCTAGAAAATGACCATTGAGGACCTGACTGTCGGGTACCTCGAAGGACACGCTCTGTCCGATTTCCTCCGCTTCCAGCCGTGCTATCCCGACTCCTGCCAACCGGTCACCTTCTCCATTGCTGCAGCTCCGATGCCGTCTGACTGTGGTGAGTACGAGCCGTACCATCCTATGCAGGGATCAGGTACGCCGAGTGTCCCAAGGTGCGCCCCATATCCGGCAGGATGCAGGCAGTGACCCCCTGTGTCCTGGTGTGGTGCCACCGATGGCAATGGTGTCCTGTGCTCTGAAACTGAGTGTTTGCTTCAGTAGGGATACATTAGAGGATTGATCTCCTGATTATATAAGTACTTTGCCGTCTGGTATCCTCTGGCACACAAGCTCTGAGGTTTGCGCCGGCGTCTTCCGGCACACAAGCTCTGAGGTTTGCGCCGGCGTCTTCCGGCACACAAGCTCTGAGGTTTGCGCCGGCGTCTTCCGGCACACAACCTCTGAGGTTTGCGCCGGCGTCTTCCGGCACACAAGCTCTGAGGTTTGCGCCGGCGTCTTCCCACACACGAGCTCTGAGGTTTGCGCTGGGGTCTTCCGGCACACGAGCTCTGAGGTTTGCGCCGGGGTCTTCCGGCACACGAGCTCTGAGGTTTGCGCCGGGGTCTTCCGGCACACGAGCTCTGAGGTTTGCGCCGGGGTCTTCCGGCACACGAGCTCTGAGGTTTGCGCCGGGGTCTTCCGGCACACGAGCTCTGAGGTTTGCGCCGGGATCCTTCAGATTTAGGCTTCTCCCTGTATAATTACAATTTACTTTTATTGCAGAATTCTCCTTTTTTGACCCCAACGACGCCTCCTGTCAAGATATTCTCTTTGATCCGGACACCTCGGTTTCTGAGCTATTTGCTATCCTAAGACAATGGGTCCCACAAGTCCAGCAGAACATAGACGTCATCGGGAACGAGGTGGGTTCATGTATGGACTGAACAAAGAGGGGGGACGATGGCTTGTCCTGGCTAATGCACGTAATGGGGCGGCCACATTCATTATGTCCTTCATATAAGCCCCTGCTCAACTAAAACTGAATATACAGGGGTGTGAAAAAGTATTCGCCCCCTTCCCACTTCTTATTCTTTTTCACACTTGTCACACTTACTGTATTTTTCGCTTTATAAGACGCACTTTTCCTCCCAAAAATTTGGGAGGAAAATGGGGAGTGCGTCTTATAATCAGAATATAGCGGTACCTGGGTGTCCTGTCTGTGCGGCGATCGGGCGGCCGTGTGCCTGTGTCTGCGTGTAAGCGGCCGGGTACCTGTGCTTGCGTGCGGTGGCAGCCGGGTACCCGTGGCTGTGTGCGGGCGGCAGCCGGGTGCTGTGTGCGGGCGGCAGCCGGGTGCTGTGTGCGGGCGGCAGCCGGGTGCCGTGTGCGGGCGGCAGCCGGGTGCTGTGTGCGGGCGGCAGCCGGGTGCTGTGTGCGGGCATCAGCCGGCTGCCACCCTCACACGGGCACCCGCACGCAAGCACAGGTACCCGGCCGCTTGCACGCAGGGTGGGCGGGCAGCCAGCTGGCTGCCACTCTGTGCGTACGGGGCGGGTGGTCGTGCACTGCAGCAAGTTACCCAATTTGTTCGCAGTCCCAGTTTCAAATGATGGTGCCGGGAGAGAGCGCGTGCGCAGATGGAGCTCTTGGATGAGCGCTCCATCGGCGCATGTGCCGCTCCAGGCGCCATCATTTGACACTGGGGCCTGCTGCACGTCTCACCCGCCACCGCTGCTGCCGCCGCCACCACCACGGACCCCACGGCTCCTGCCACCACTGTGTCTCGCGGCTCCTGCCACCCCGGATGCCACCGCGCCTACCACCACCGCACCTGCAACCACGGACGCCACCGCACCTTCCACCACGGACCCCGCTGCCACTGATCCGCCGCGCCTGCCAGCACAACCTCTGCCTCCTGTGACCCCGCTTCACCACCGCTGCCCCCCTCCGGTAAGAGAACACCGGAGTATAAGACGGACCCCATTTTTCTTTTTTTTACCTTTTTTATGTCTAAATTTGGGGTGCGTCTTATAATCCGGTGCGTCTTATAAAGCGAAAAATACGGGAAATGTTTCAGATCACCAAACAAATGTAAATATTAGACAAAGATAACACAAGTAACACAAAATGCAGTTTATAAATGAAGGTCTTTATTATTAAGGGAAAAAGAAATCCAAAGCTACAGGACCCTGTGTGAAAAAGTGATTTCTTTTTCGCTCCTAAATGGGAGACCCAGACAATTGGGTGTATAGCTATTGCCTCCGGAGGCCACACAAAGTATTACACTTAAAAGTGTAAGGCCCCTCCCCTTCTGGCTATACACCCCCAGTGGGATCACTGGCTCACCAGTTTTGTGCTTTGTGCGAAGGAGGCAACACATCCACGCATAGCTCCACTGTTTAGTCAGCAGCAGCTGCTGACTATGTCGGATGGAAGAAAAGAGGGCCCATACGAGGGCCCCCAGCATGCTCCCTTCTCACCCCACTTCATGTCGGAGGTGTTTGTTAAGGTTGAGGTACCCATTGCGGGTACGGAGGCTGGAGCCCACATGCTGCTTCCTTCCCCATCCCTTTTTACAGGGCTCTGGGTGAAGTGGGATTCTATCGGTCTCCAGGCACTGAGGCCGTGCTCCATCCACAGCCCCTGGTATCTGCTGGACATGGAGCGGAGTATCTTCAGGGACATGGCCCTGCTACATGGAGGTACTCTGTGTCCCTGTGGGGACCGCGCAGACACACGGCAGCACTGCTGGGTGTGTTAGTGCGCCAGGGACAGCGGCGCTGTCCGCACTAGTGCCATCGCACACCACAGCGTTGCTGGGTGTGTTAGTGTATTGGGTGACTACCGCGCTAACCGCCGCTGCCATTTTTATTTAAGGCGCCGCTGGGATTTGTGGTGCGCCGGGGACTTCCGCGCCGGCCAGCACTGATATGCCGGCCGCGCTTATTAACTCGAGTCCCCGGCTTCTGGGCCTAGTCTCCCTTCGTTACCGCCCACAGGCCTGACAGTCAGGGTAGGGGCGTGACGCTGCATAGCACAGCAGCGCTGAGAGCTGGAGTATGTTTTGCATACTCCACCCCTCTCACTGTGTGCACTGTGAAACCGGATTCCCGCACTTTCTCAGGCACGCCCACGGCTTCCTTCTCTATACAGGACGCCGGCAGCCATTAGTGTCAGTTTCTGTACGAACAGAGACAAGTGTGGAAGACCCTGGCATTCTGATAGTCACACAATCGCTGCAACAGGCGTTAAGCAGCACCTGTGGTGCTAACCCCACTAGTGCAGAAGTGCACTTATAGATATGCTTCTACTATATACATTGCACTGTTTGGTCGCACGTTGTATATACCCTCCTGGATTGTGCGGAGGAGTTATCAGCATATTCTCTGTGTAAAACAAAGGTGCAGAACCACATGTTTTTCTGTGCAGCCGGTACAGCATGTACGGCTATACGGCCGGCAGGTTACATAGACCCCCATTGTATCCAACTCAGCCGGAGTCTCTGCTAATGGCCAGAGGATGAGGACGGTGTCTGCAGTATTTACTGACAGATTTTCTGAGACTATGGCTATGATACTAGAAGCCTAGCAGTCCGGACATGTCTCTCACAACATGGGCACTGTTGAATCATTGATCCATGGCCCCCCTCAGTGTGAACAACTAACAGCTCCGGGAATGTCACACGCATCCCAGAGTCACGGCTCTGCACAGACGTCAGTCCCAGACAGCCTAAGCGGGCTCACTATGAGCGGCCCTCGGTTTCATCAGGGTCCTAGCAGAAGGACTCTCTGTGTAATGAGGCGGAAGTAGCGGCTCAGGATTCTGATCCTGAGACCGCTCTCAATCTGGATACACCTAATGGTGACGCCATAGTGAATAATCTTATAGCGTCCATCTATAGAATGTTGGTTATTTCTCACCCAGCTCCTCCAGTGGAGGAGTCAGCTTCACGTATTTTTCTGGACCACTCTGCCTTCAGAGAGGCAGTCCAGGAACACCACACTTATCCAGATATGCGCTTCTCCAAACGGCTTAGGATACACGTTATCCCTGCCCCCTGACTTGGTCAAGGACTGGACCCAGTGTCCCAAGCGGCATCCTCCAATCTCCGGGCTTGTAGCTAGATCCATAGTTGCAGTGGGAGATGGAGCTGCACTTAAAGATGCCACTGACAGACAGATTGATCTCTGGTCTAAATCCATCTATGAGACTGTCGGCGCACCGTTGGCTCCAGCATTCTCACCCTTGGGGCACTCCAAGCTATTTCAGCTTGTCTTACACAGATTGACACGGTTACACGTACATCTGTGCCGCAGGTGGCATCCTTAACCTCTCAAATGTCTGCATTTGTTTCTTACGCGATTCAGGTTGCCCTAGACTCTGCGAACCGTGCGGCAGTAGCCTCCGCTACTCCGTGTTTTTAAGCAGAGCCTGGTCTGCTCGTTAAGTGAATGGAAGGCAGATTCTGCTTCCAAAAAAGGGTGCTTAACCAGTTGCTTTTTTCTGCTGACCGACTGTTTGATGAGCGTTTGGAGGTAACCATTAAACAGTCCAGGGGTAAGGATTCATCCTTTCCTCAGCCCGGACACATCAAACCCCAACAGAGCAAGAGGCAGTCGGGGTTTCGGTCTTTTCGAGGCTCGGGCAGGTCCCATTTTTCCTCGTCCAATGTGGACTCAAAAGGATCAGAGGAGCTCAGATTCTTGGCGGGCTCAGTCACGCCCAAAAAAGAGACAGTCTGAAAACCCGCTTCCAAGGCGGCTTCCTCATGACTTGCGGCCTCCTCTCTCCGCATCCTCGGTCGGTAGCAGGCTCTCCCGCCTTGGCGATATTTAGCTGCCATAGGTCAATGACCGTTGGGTGTGAGACATTCTGTCTCACGGGTTCAGGATAGAGCTCACTTCTCGTCCTCCAACTCGATTCTTCAGAACGTCTCCACCTCCCGGCCGAGCCGCTGCTCTTCTGCAAACAGGGTGCACTCTATAGGCAGAAAGAGTGATGACCCCCGTTCCTCTTCAGGAACAAGGTCACGGTTTTTACCCCAAATTATTTGCGGTGCCTATAAGAACGGGCCGTTCCGTCCCGTTCTGGGTCTAAAACTGCTCAGCAAGCTCGTGGACACCAGGCGGTTCCGGATGGAATCCCTCCGCCATGTCATCGCCTCAATGTCCCAAGGAGATTTCCTAGCATCATTACGCATCAAGGATGCTTATCCACACGTGCCGATTGATCCAGAGCACTAGCGTTTCTACGCTTCGTTATAGGAGTCGAACACCTTCTGTTCGTAGCTCTACCTTCCGGCTAGCGACAGTCCCACTGGTCTTCGCCAAGGTCAGGGCAGCAGTAGTCACAGTCCTGCACTCTCAGGGTCACTCTGTGATCCCATATTTAGACGATCTACTTGTCAAGGCACTCTCTTAGGAAACATGCCGACACTGCCCGAACGTTGCGCTGGAGACTCTCTAGAGTTTTGGGTGGATCATCAACTTTTTAAAGTCAGATCCGACCCCGACCCTATCGCTAACATATCTAGGCATGGAGTTTCATACTCTCTCAGCAATAGTGAAGCTTCCGCTAGACAAACAGCAGTCACTACGGGCTGCAATCTCTTCTTTAAGAACCAGTCACACACATTGAGACGCCTCATGCACTTCCTACGTAAGATGGTAGCAATGGAGGCAGTTCTTTTCGCGCAGTTTTCATCTGCGTCCACTACAATGTGACATTCTCCGCCAATGGGACGGGGAGTCGACCTCCCTCAACAGAGTCGTCTTTCTTTCTCAGGCGGCCAAGGAATCTCTACGGTGGTGGCTTCTTCCCACCTCATGGTCAAAAAGAAGGTCCTTCCTATCCCCATCCTGGGCGATAGTTACGACAGACGCGAGTCTATCAGGGTGGGGAGCAGTTTTTCTCCACCACAGCGCTCAGGGTACGTGGACTCAGCAAGAGTCCACCCTTCAGATCAATGTTCTTGAACACAGAGCAGTGTATCTTGCCCTACAAACCTTCCAACAGCAGCTGGAAAGCAAGCAAATCCGACTTCAGTCGGACAACTCCACAGCGGTGCCATACATCAACCACCAAGGAAGAACGCGCAACCGGCAAGCCTTCCAGGAAGTCCGGCAGGTTCTGATGTGGGTGGAAGACACGGCATCCACCATATCCACAGTTCACATCCCAGGCGTGGAAAACTAGGAAGCTGACTTCCTAAGTCGCCGGGGTGTGGCCGACAGGGTATGGTCTCTTCACCCGGACGGGTTTCAGGAGATCTGGCGCCGCTGACAGAGGCCGGACGTCGATCTAATGGCGTCACGGCACAACAACAATGTGCCAGCTTCATGGCACGGTTTCACAATCATCGAGCTCTGGCGGCAGACGCCTTAGTTCAGCATTGGTCGCAGTTCCAGCTACCTTATGTGCCACCTCTGGCATTGTTGCCCAGAGTGCTGCGTTAGATCAGGACCGACTGCGGCCGCGCCATCCTCGTCGCTACAGATTGGCCGAGAATGTTGTGGTTCCCGGTTCTGTGGTGCCTCACCGTAGGCTAACCGGGGGCACTACCAGACCAATCAGACTGGCTGTCTCAAGGGCCATTCTTCCATTTGAATTCTACGGCCCTCAACCTGATGGTGTGGCATTGAGTCCTGGAACCTAGTGTCGTCAGGACTACCTCAGGACGTGGTTGCCACCATGAGACAGGCTACCATACCAACGTCCGCCAAGATTGACCACAGGACGTGGAAGATATTCTTATCTCGGTGCTCGGCGCAGGGTGTTTCTCCCTGGCCGGTTGCATCGTCTATGTTTCCTTCCTTCCTGCAATCTAGGTTGGAAAAAGGGTTGTCGCTCAGTTCCCTTTAGGGACAAGTCTCAGCGCTATCTGTATTTTTTCAGAAACGACTTCCTCAGGTACGCACGTTCCTACGGGGAGTTTGTCTTCTCAGCACTCCGTACAGGCGGCCGTTAGAGCCCTGGGATCTGAACAAGGTTCTAATTGCTCTCCAGATGCCGCCTTTCGAGCCTTTGAAAGAGGTCTCCCTTCCCGCTTTTCTCGGGAAGTGGCCTTCTAGTAACGGTCTCGTCTCTTAGGAGAGTTTCCGAGCTAGCAACGCTCTCATACAAATCTCCCTTCCTGGTCCTTCACCAGGACAGGGTAGTTCTGCGTCCGATTCCGGAATTTCTCCCTAAGGTGGTATCCCACTTTCATATCAATCAGGATATCACCTCACCTTCTTTGTGTCCTCGTCCAGTCCATCAATTTCAGAAGGATTTGCATCTGTTGGTTCTGGTGAGAGCACTCAGGTTCTACTTCCCGCATGGCGCTCCTGCGCCACCCGGATGCACTCTTTGTCTTTGTAGCTGGTCGGCGTAAACAGTCGCAAGCTTCTGAATCCACCCTGGCTCGGGGGATCGAGGAACCAATTCTTGAAACCTACAGTTCTACTGGGCTTCTGGTTCTCTCAAGGCTGAAGGCCCATTCTACCAGAGCCGTGGGTGCATCCTGGGCATTACGGCACCAGGCTACGGCTCAGCAGGTGTGTCAGGCACCTACCTGATTGAGTCTGCATACTTGTACCAAGCATTTTCAGGTGCATACCTACGCTTCGGCAGACGCCAGCCTAGGTAGATAAGTCCTTCAGGCGGCGATTGCCCACCTGTAGGAAAGGGCTGTTTGACGGCCCTATCACGAGGTATTCTTTTACCCACCCAGGGACTGCTTTTGGACGTCCCAATTGTCTGGGTCTCCCAATTAGGAGCGAAAAAGAAGAAGGGAATTTTGTTTACTTACCGTAAATTCCTTTTCTTCTAGCTCCAATTGGGAGACCCAGCACCCGCCCTGTTTTCTCGGGGTTTTTCTGTTTTTTCGGGTACACATGTTGTTCATGTGGTATGGTTCAGTTCTCCGATGTTTCCTCGGATTGAATTGGTCTTTAAACCAGTTATTGGCTTTCCTCCTTCTTGCTTTGGCACTAAAACTGGTGAGCCAGTGATCCCACTGGGGGTGTATAGCCAGAAGGGGAGGGGCCTTACACTTTTAAGTGTAATACTTTGTGTGGCCTCCGGAGGCAATAGCTATACACCCAATTGTCTGGGTCTCCCAATTGGAGCTAGAAGAAAAGGAATTTACGGTAAGTAAACAAAATTCCCTTCTTCCCCTTCCCTTAAAATAGAAATAACTGTGGTCTATCACCTCTTTGGGAGCGGAGTTCTATTTCCCAGACCTGATTACTGCCACACCTATTTTCAGTCAAGAAATCACTTAAATAGGACCTGCCTGACAAAGTGAAGTAGACCAAAAAATCCTCAAAAGCTGAAGAAATTCAGGAAGAAATGAGAAACAAAGCAATTGAGATCTATCGGTCTGGAAAAGGATATAAAGCCATGTCTAAAGCTTTGGGACTCCAGCGAACCAGTGAGAGTCATTATCCACAAATGGTGACAATATGGAATAGTGGTGACCCTTCTCAGGAGGGGCCGGCCGACCAACATTACCCCAAGAGAGAGGCAACGACTCATCAAAGAGGTCATAAAAGACCCCACAACAGCCTCCAAAGAACTGCAGGCCTCACTTGCCTCAGAAAGAAAGAGAGCGGGCAAAAATACCAGGCATGGCAGAGATGAAAGATGAACACCACTGCTGAGCAAAAAGAACATAAAGGCTCCTCTCAGTTTTGCCAGAAAAGGTCTTGATGATCCCCAAAACTTTTTGGCTCATACTCTGTGGACTGACGAGACATAAGTCTGGTTTGGCTTTTATCCTAAGTCATATGACCAGGCTTGTTTAAAAGATTTGATATTGACTTTTAGGATTGTTGCTTCCAAAGTTCTTTGTCTTCTTTTCTGAAGAGGCAAATGCGTATTCAATTTTCCAGAGGAGCAGTGCATGGCCTATAAGTCTCCTTACACTGACCATACCAGGCATTTCACTCTCCTTACACCTTAGATCCCAGTCTTAGCGTCTCACCAAACCAAATCAGGTCTCATACTTTGCATTGACAATAGGCATTCTATAAGGGTGCACGTTACCCCCTGACACCCCCCACGCCCCCTGCAACACCCTCAAAAATACCTTTTCTAAAATCTCCCGCCCTGTATGTAAATTGTCCGGTCCGATGGGCGTCCTAATCTGCGCCTCCTGTCCCCCCTTTCACCCGCCTCCGGTGCTGATTGACTTGGATGACTCCTCAGATGCCATCCCTGTAGGCAGGCAAAGTCTCCATATTCCCGGCTCGCACAGTCGCTCTACACTCTTCCTTGTTGCGGGCATAACAGAAAACATAGTTACGCCTATGAGAACCGGGTAATTCTCGCGCCTGTGCAGGGAACTCGCTGTTTTGCGCAGGCGCACCTATGTTTTTGTGTAGGCCCACACCAAATCTCGATTATTTTAACAACCAATGCAGTCTTATAGGAGACTGAACCCCTATAACATTCATCCTTATAGTGCACGTTCATTCATTTTCTTCCTTTTGCAAATGAAGGTGCTCCGCAGCAGTCTTGGCCTGGTGACGGGCTCAGCGCACCGCTCCTAATGTTGGTTGACTGTATGATCACTGCACAGGTTGCATGCTGACACCGCACGATCCCAGCGAGCCCCTGCATACATTGTCATACTCCCATCCATATGTTTGCAGTAGATGCTTGCTACACTGGTATATCAGTGCTCGCTCCATACTGGACAGGATCTGGCTGTAGTACACAGCTGGCATCTGCCCGTATGAGCTGTGATTGCTGCTGATATCAGCATTTAAATAGCACAATCACCTGATGCCCCCTCAGCCCGGATCGATGGGTTACAGCAAGGAGCCAGCTCAAGACCCCCGGTTGCTGCCATCATGGTACTTCTCTGAAACTCAGCTACAGCCTTAACTGCAAAAGACATTGCAATTTATACAATACTAGCTGTACTACCCGGGTTAATAACTGTTGTTAACAAAATAGAATGTATTAATATTCCCGGGATAGAATGTATAAATAGAATGTATTAACGCACGGGATAGTAACTGTCTCTCTGTTTCTCTCCCATTCGCTGTGTGTCTCCCCCTCTGTATATATCTCTGTCTATCTCTTTGTCTGTCTCTTTCCCTGTCTGTCTCTGACTGTCTGTCTCTTTCTCCATCTGTCTCAATCTCTTTCCCTGTCTGTCTATCTCTGTCTCTTTCCCTGTGTCTGTCTCTTTCCCTGTGTCTGTCTCTTTCCCTGTGTCTGTCTCTTTCCCTGTGTCTGTCTCTTTCCCTGTGTCTGTCTCTTTCCCTGTGTCTGTCTCTTTCCCTGTCTGTGTCTGTCTCTTTCCCTGTCTGTGTCTGTCTCTTTCCCTGTCTGTGTCTGTCTCTTTCCCTGTCTGTGTCTGTCTCTTTCCCTGTCTGTGTCTGTCTCTTTCCCTGTCTGTGTCTGTCTCTTTCCCTGTCTGTGTCTGCCTCTTTCCCTGTCTGTGTCTGTCTCTTTCCCTGGCTGCATTGTGACACGCCAACATTCCATATAAGGGCGTGGCTGCGCATTCTTCTGAAGTTCTGGCTGCATTGTGGCTACCAGCTCCATTCGCTTTAATGGAGGCAGGTTTTTTGGTGAATAACTGCAAAGCGCGGGGTTAAAATTTCCCCTCAAAACATAGCCTATGACGCTCTCTGGGTCCAGAAGTGTGAGTGTGCAAAAGTTTGTGGCTGTAGCTGTGACGGTGCGGATGCCAATCCCGGACACACACACACACACACACACACACACACACACACACACACACACACACACACACACACACACACTATTGTGATACTGCAGTATAAGTGATCTCAGGTAAAATCCCGGGACCTCCCCAGATGGGCGCATGAGACCCCTTGACTTCCGTCAACAAACCTCCATGGCAGACCCTATAGGTTACCGCCTCACGTGTTGTCCGTGTTGGACCCCTGTGTGGATGAAGCTATCGCCGGCCTCCGAACGCAGGTTTTAATTTCCAGATCGCTTTTGTTTTTGCAGATTTTGAAGCGAGGATGTAACGTCAATGACCGGGACGGACTGACGGACATGACGCTGCTGCATTACACCTGTAAATCCGGAGCGCAGGGCATCGGTGAGTCCAGATGTCTGTGACACCGCTGACTTTCGTGTTGGAGGTGAGCGGTGACGTCACGACCCCTCATCCGTGGTGGCGAGATGCGTTCCTGATCCGCAGGTATCGTGCTTGTCCTATTCATTAGATTTGGACACGTGCACAGTAGCCGCCATTGTGGGGGACGTAACATTCGCACCGCCTGCCTCCGATGTGGAAATACTGATATGATTTTTCTTCAGCGCTCTATTGGGAGACCCAGACGATTGGGGTATAGCTACTGCCCTCTGGAGGCCACACAAAGCACTACATTAAAAGTGCAAGGCCCCTCCCCCTCTGGCTATACCCCCCCGTGGTATCACGGGTTCTCCAGTTTTAGCTTTGTGTGCGAAGGAGGTCAGACATTCCATGCATAGCTCCACAGATTTTAGTCAGCAGTAGCTGCTGACTATTTCGGATGGAAGAAAAGAGGACACATATAGTGTCCCCAGCATGCTCCCTTCTCACCCCTGGATGGTGTTGTAAGGTTGAGGTACCTATTGCTGGTACAGGGCTGGAGCCTGACATGCTGTTTTCCTTCCACATCCCCTGGTAGGGCTCTGTAGAAGTGGGATCCTGCCGGCCTCTCAGCTCTGACGCCGGGCTCCATCCACAGACCCATTAGAACCTGATGGAGACGGAGCAGGAGTACGATCAGGGACAGGCCCTGCATCATACAGGTACTCTGTGTCCCCGGCAGGCACAGACACACTCCGGGCTGGCTGGGTGTTGTAGTGCGCCGGGGACCGCAACGTGGAGTTGGTGTCCCTACAGATTACTGGGGGACTTTTTGTGTATGGGAACGCAGCGCCGACCCCCTCTGGACCGGGCGGCGCTGCTGTGACTTGTGGTGCGCCGGGGATCCGCCGTCCGCGCTTTTACGGCGGCGGCGGTTATAAATTTAGTCCCCGGCTTTTTGGGCCTAGGACGCCGGCAGCTCCGATTCGTTCCCGCCCCCACCCTGTCAATCAGGGTAGGGGAGAGACGCTGTTCGCTAGCAGCGACGAGGGCTGGAGCCTGATTTACACGCTCCAGCCCTCATACTAAGCACAGAGGGAAGCAGGCTTCCCGCTCTTGGCCAGGAACGCCCAGGGCCCGCCCCCCTTCCTCTCTCGGGATGCCGGCAGCCATTACATGCATGCCTGGCTGGAGGAAGGACGCAAGGCTCTGGGAGACCTGGACTAGGGGCTATCTGGCGACCACACACCCGCTTTTTTAAGCGGGCGGTAAGCGATTTTTCTGTGCTGGTCCCTCTAGTGCCTCACTGTGTATCGGTGTACTGTGTACAGATATATAGATATTGTATTTCTTGCACTGTGAGGTCGCTTCTGGCTGCATATCCCAGATCCCTCTGTGGAAGCAGCAACATGTCATCCTCAAAACGCAAGGCGGCCAAGGCAAAAAGGGCTGTGTATACTGCGTGTGCTGCATGTGGGGCTAATCTACCAGCAGGCTCCGATGACCCCCATTGTGTGCAATGCTCCGACCTGGTGCTGCTTCGCCAGCCGGAGTCCGGAGAGGTAGCGACCCAGGCTGAGACGCTTGTAGGTTCTGCCCCGGTGACAGGGACAGACTTTGCAGTGTTTGCAGATAATATGTCTGTGTCTATGGCAAAAATCCTTGAAACCTTGCAATCTATGCATGGGGCTCAGTCTTTGGGCACGGCGAGGCCTCTGTCCTCAGGTCCCCCTTACTTGGAATGTATCCAGCCCACAGGGGGGTCCCCGGCTTCACAGGCCGAGGTTTATGACTCAGATGATAGCCCCAGCCACCCTAAGCGAGCTCGCTGGGAAAGACCCTCGACGTCTTCACACTGCTCAGGGTCTCAGCGCAATCAGTCTCCCTGTGATGTGTCTGATGAGAGTGATCAGGAATCCACTCCTGGAACTCCTCTCAACCTGGATACCCCTGATGGGGATGCCATGGTAGACGACCTTATCTCAGCCATCAATAGGCTGTTGGATATTTCTCCCCCAGCCCCTTCAGCAGAAGAGGCGGCTGCGGAGCAGGAGAAGTTTCGTTTCCTTTATCCCAAGCGTAAATTGAGTGCTTTCTTGGATCACTCTGACTTCAGAGAATCAATCCAGAAGCACGACGCTCACCCAGAAAGGCGTTTCTCTAAACGATCTAAAGATACGCGTTTTCCTTTCCCCCCTGAGGTGGTCAAGCGCTGGACACAGTGTCCAAAGGTAGACCCCCCGATTTCCAAACTTGCAGCTAGATCCATAGTTGCAGTGGAGGATGGCGCTTCACTTAAAGATGCCAATGACAGACAGATGGACCTTTGGTTAAAATCTGTCTATGAAGCCATCGGCGCGTCGTTTGCTCCGGCATTCGCAGCCGTATGGGCACTCCAGGCTATTTCAGCTGGCTTAGCAAAAGTGGATGCTATCATGCATCCAGCAGTGCCGCAAGTGGCGCACCTTACCACGCAGATGTCGGCGTTTGCGTCTTACGCTATCAATGCGGTCCTAGAATCTACCAGTCGCACCTCAATGGCGTCCGCCAATTCGGTAGTTTTGCGCAGAGCCTTGTGGTTAAAGGACTGGAAAGCAGATGCTGGTTCCAAAAAATGTTTAACCAGTTTGCCTTTATCTAGAGATAGACTGTTTGGCGAGCCATTGGCTGACATCATTAAACAGTCCAAGGGTAAAGACTCCTCTTTACCACAACCCAGAACAACCAAACCTCAGCAGAAAAAGTGGCAGCAGAGGTTTCAGTCCTTTCGAGGTTCGGGCAAGACACCATTTACCTCGTCCAAAGGGACTCAGAGGACGCAAAGAAACTCAGATTCGTGGCGGACTCACACACGCCCCAAGAAAGCAAATGGAGGTACCGCTTCCAAAGCGGCTACCTCATGACTTCCAGCCCCCTCCCTCCGCATCGCCGGTCGGGGGCAGGCTCTCCCGCTTTTCCGGCATTTGGATGTCACAGGTCAAAGACCGGTGGGTGACGGACATTTTGTCTCGCGGGTACAGAATCGAGTTCAATTCTCGTCCTCCAGCTCGGTTCTTCAGAACCTCCCCACATCCAGACCGAGCAGATGCTCTGCTGCAGGCGGTGGCTTCCCTAAAAGCGGAAGGAGTGGTGATCCCAGTCCCTCCTCAGGAACAAGGGCAAGGGTTTTACTCCAACCTCTTTGTGGTTCCAAAAAAGGACGGCTCGTTCCGTCCTGTTCTGGACCTAAAACGGCTCAACAAACATGTGCACGCCAGGAGGTTCCGGATGGAAACCCTCCGCTCTGTCATTGCCTCAATGTCCAGAGGAGACTTCCTTGCCTCAATAGACATCAAAGATGCTTATCTCCACGTGCCAATTGCTACAGAACATCAACGTTTTCTACGTTTTGTGATAGGAGACGACCATTTTCAGTTCGTAGCTCTTCCATTTGGTCTGGCGACAGCCCCACGGGTCTTCACCAAGGTCATGGCGGCGGTGGTAGCAGTCTTGCACTCTCAGGGACACTCGGTGATCCCTTACCTAGACGATTTATTGGTCAAAGCTCCCTCTCAGGAGGCATGTCAGCACAGCCTGAATGCTACGCTGGAGACCCTACAGTCTTTCGGATGGATCATCAACTTTCCAAAGTCGATCCTATCACCGACTCAGTCACTAACGTATCTTGGCATGGAGTTTCATACTCTAGCAGCGATAGTGAAGCTGCCGCTGAACAAGCAGCGGTCTCTACAGACAGGGGTGCAATCTCTCCTGCAGGGCCAGTTGCATCCCTTGCGGCGCCTCATGCATTTCCTAGGGAAGATGGTGGCAGCCATGGAAGCAGTTCCCTTTGCGCAGTTTCATCTGCGCCCACTTCAATGGGACATTCTCCGCCAATGGGACGGGAAGTCAACGTCCCTGGACAGGAAAGTCTCGCTTTCCCAGACGGCCAAGGACTCTCTACAATGGTGGCTCCTTCCCACATCATTATCTCAGGGAAGATCCTTCCTGCCCCCATCCTGGGCAGTAGTCACGACAGATGCGAGTCTGTCAGGGTGGGGAGCAGTGTTTCGCCACCACAGGGCTCAGGGGACGTGGACTCCGCAGGAGTCCACCCTTCAGATCAATGTTCTGGAGATCAGAGCAGTGTATCTTGCCCTACTAGCCTTCCAGCAGTGGCTGGAAGGAAAGCAGATCCGAATCCAATCGGACAACTCCACAGCGGTGGCATACATCAACCACCAAGGAGGGACGCGCAGTCGGCAAGCCTTCCAAGAAGTCCGGCGCATTCTAATGTGGGTGGAGGACAGAGCATCCACCATATCCGCGGTTCACATCCCAGGCGTAGAAAACTGGGAAGCAGACTTCCTCAGTCGCCAGGGCATGGACGCAGGGGAATGGTCCCTTCACCCGGACGTGTTTCAGGAAATCTGTCGCCGCTGGGGAGTGCCGGACGTCGACCTAATGGCGTCCCGGCACAACAACAAGGTCCCGGCATTCATGGCGAGGTCGCGCGATCAAAGAGCTCTGGCGGCAGACGCCTTGGTTCAAGATTGGTCGCAGTTTCAGCTCCCTTACGTGTTTCCGCCTCTGGCGCTCTTGCCCAGAGTGCTACGCAAGATCAGATCCGAGTGCAGCCGCATCATACTCGTCGCTCCAGACTGGCCGAGGAGGTCGTGGTACCCGGATCTGTGGCACCTCACGATCGGTCGACCGTGGTCACTGCCAGACCGACCAGACTTACTGTCCCAAGGGCCGTTTTTCCATCAGAATTCTGCGGCCCTGAACCTGACTGTGTGGCCATTGAGTCCTGGATCCTAGCATCTGCAGGATTATCTCAAGGAGTCGTTGCCACAATGAGACAAGCTAGAAAGTCGAATTCTGCTAAGATCTACCACAGAACGTGGAAGATTTTCTTGTCCTGGTGCTCTGCTCAGGGAGTGTCTCCCTGGCCATTTGCATTACCCAAGTTTCTTTCCTTCCTGCAATCGGGGTTAGAAAAGGGCTTGTCGCTCAGCTCCCTTAAAGGGCAAGTGTCGGCACTATCCGTGTTTTTTCAGAAGCGTCTAGCACGTCTGTCTAAGGTGCGCACGTTCCTGCAGGGGGTCTGTCATATTGTGCCCCCGTACAAGCGACCGTTAGATCCATGGGATCTGAACAGGGTACTAGTTGCTCTCCAGAAGCCGCCCTTCGAGCCTCTGAAGGAAGTTTCCTTTTCTCGGCTGTCGCAGAAAGTGGCGTTTCTTGTTGCGATCACATCGCTTCGGCGAGTGTCTGAGCTGGCAGCTCTGTCATCCAAGGCTCCCTTCCTGGTGTTCCACCAGGACAAGGTTGTGCTGCGCCCCATTCCGGAGTTTCTCCCTAAGGTCGTATCCTCTTTTCATCTTAATCAGGATATTTCCTTGCCTTCTTTTTGTCCTCATCCGGTTCACCGGTATGAAAAGGACTTACGTTTGCTAGATCTGGTGAGAGCACTCAGAATCTACATTTCCCGCACGGCGCCCATACGCCGTGCCGATGCACTCTTTGTCCTTGTCGCTGGTCCGCGCAAGGGGTTGCAGGCTTCTAAAGCCACCCTGGCTCGATGGATCAAAGAACCAATTCTAGAGGCCTACCGTTCTGCGGGGCTTCCGGTTCCCTCAGGGCTAAAAGCCCACTCAACCAGAGCCGTGGGTGCGTCCTGGGCATTACGTCACCAGGCTTCGGCTCAACAGGTGTGCCAGGCAGCTACCTGGTCCAGTCTGCACACTTTCACCAAGCATTATCAGGTGCATACCTATGCTTCGGCGGATGCCAGCTTAGGTAGAAGAGTCCTGCAGGCGGCAGTGACACCCCCGTAGGGGAGGGCTGTTTTGCAGCTCTAACATGAGGTATTTCTTTACCCACCCAGGGACAGCTTTTGGACGTCCCAATCGTCTGGGTCTCCCAATAGAGCGCTGAAGAAGAAGGGAATTTTGTTACTTACCGTAAATTCCTTTTCTTCTAGCTCTTATTGGGAGACCCAGCACCCGCCCTGTTGTCCTTCGGGATGTTTTTTTGTTGTTTGCGGGTACACATGTTGTTCATGTTGAACGGTTTTTCAGTTCTCCGATGTTATTCGGAGTTAATTTGTTTAAACCAGTTATTGGCTTCCTCCTTCTTGCTTTGGCACTAAAACTGGAGAACCCGTGATACCACGGGGGGGTATAGCCAGAGGGGGAGGGGCCTTGCACTTTTAATGTAGTGCTTTGTGTGGCCTCCAGAGGGCAGTAGCTATACCCCAATCGTCTGGGTCTCCCAATAAGAGCTAGAAGAAAAGGAATTTACGGTAAGTAACAAAATTCCCTTCTTTTTTTTCATACACCTTACTTTTTGCAGTTGATCAGTTTCCAACTATTTGGAAATGGAATGTATTGTTAAATGTCCCTCTCCCCGTGTTATACGCATGCACATCCTGACTCATAAACTAATGAGCGGATGGGCAGCCGTAAATCCCGCTCTTTATCGGCCCCTCGCTTCTGTCAGTCGTAGCACAAAAAATAATTTGGAAGCAAAACAATGAGGGGCACTGCGCCGTCTGACATTTAGTTGCTGCACACGAGCGCTTTGTCTTTGTCGCTGAGTGCGAGGTTTGCTTCTTAATGGCACTTGTGACTTCTTCTCTTGCGCAGGAGACGCGGAGACCGCGGCAAAATTCGCCTCTTACCTTATTGACGTTGGCGCAGACGTGAGCCTACGGAGCCGCTGGACGAACATGAACGCTCTGCATTACGCCGCCTATTTCGATGTTCCCGAGTTGATCCATCTTATCCTGAAGGTCTCAAAGCCGAGAGGTAGGAAGTCTGAAAAATGCGTGCTGAAATTCAAGGAGCCCCCTACATGTTGGACGTTTCCCTGCAACCTCAGCAGCTTACACCATATGTACCACTAGGGTTAATGATGATACCTAGCCACGTCTGTGTGAATATCAGCGTGAGAATGGCTTCGTGTGGTCAGCCGAGGTGCAGCATTTCTGCCGCCCGCTCTGATTTAATGGGAGATATGTGACGTTTCCTCCAGTCCCGTGGCTCTCCACATCACGCCTTCCCATCCACTATGACCAGTGACTTTTCCTCCAGTCCCGTGGCTCTCCACTCCAATCCCTGCCGCCCGCTGTGACCAGTGACGTTTCCTCCAGCCCCGTGGCTCTCCACTCCATGCCCTGCCGCCCACTGTGACCAGTGACGTTTCCTCCAGCCCCGTGGCTCTCCACTTCATTCCCTGCCGCCCGCTGTGACCAGTGATGCTTCCTCCAGTCCCGTGGCTCTCCACTCCACGCCCTGCCTCCCGCTGTGACCAGTGACACTTCCTCCAGCCCCGTGTCTCTCCAATCCACGCCCTGCCACCCGCTGTGACCAGTGACGCTTCCTCCAGCCCCGTGGCTCTCCACTCCACGCCCTGCCGCCCGCTGTGACCAGTCATGCTTCCTCCAGCCCCGTGGCTCTCCACTCCACGCCCTGCCGCCCGCTGTGACCAGTCATGCTTCCTCCAGTCCCGTGGCTCTCCACTCCACGCCCTGCCTCCCGCTGTGACCAGTGACACTTCCTCCAGCCCCGTGGCTCTCCACTCCACGCCTTGCCGCCCGCTGTGACCAGTGACACTTCCTCCAGCCCCGTGGCTCCCCACTCCACGCCCTGCCTCCCGCTGTGACCAGTGACACTTCCTCCAGCCCCGTGGCTCTCCACTCCACGTCCTGCCGCCCGCTGTGACCAGTCATGCTTCCTCCAGTCCCGTGGCTCTCCACTCCACGCCCTGCCGCCCGCTGTGACCAGTGACACTTCCTCCAGCCCCGTGGCTCCCCACTCCACGCCCTGCCTCCCGCTGTGACCAGTGACACTTCCTCCAGCCCCGTGGCTACCCACTCCACACCTTGCCACCCGCTGTGACCGCTTTATTTTTTTCAGATGTCGATGCCACGTGCAGTGACTTTGATTTCGGGACCGCGCTGCACATCGCTGCTTCAAACCTGTGCTTAGGAGCTGTGAAAGCCCTGCTGGAGTACAGCGCCAATCCGGTCTTCCGGGTAAGAGAAGGGAGCACGGAGCGGGCCACGCCGGCACAATACACAGGTCTATCACGTCACTATGTACTGTATCCTCTGTGCGGAAGGGATCTGTCAATCATCAGCAGGGGGCGGGGTTTGCTGACAGCTCATGAATACTGAGGACTCTTCATTGGGAGGACTCCTATCTTCTCCGTGGTCTCCTGCACGCTTTACCCGTGGTTCTTCCAGGTCCTCCTGGTTTCCAGCAAGTCACTGCGCTCTGTCTCTCTACAGGATGACCGAGGCCGTGTCCCAGCAGACGTGGTTCCCGACCCCGTGGACATGCCCCTGGAGATGGCGGATGCCGCTGCCGTAGCAAAAGAGATCAAACAGATCCTGCTGGACGACATGCCCTTGTTGTGTGATCTCTCACAGATCTCCCTCCCCAACTACGACAACGTGCCGGGAAACGTGTCACTGCAGACGTCCGGTCTGAAGCTGGGAGACCGGGTGCTGATAGCCGGACAGAAGGTAACGGTGTGAGTGACGGCCACGACTGTCAGCAGGCATGTACGGTCACACTGCTGTCAGTCCCTGCTCGGAAACATTAACCCCTTCATAGCTGGAGTGATGGAGACTTTACAGCTTTACCCGTATACAGAGAAAAATCAATCTAGAATGAAAAGTGCAACTTTCTAGTTTGCATATCAGTTCCTTATCCTTTTTAGGAGTTTTCGCAAGAAAATCGGATGCTTGATTGGCTGCAGTAGTGATTTGGTAGTGTCACAGCTGCAGCCAATCACTGCATTTAACAGCATATGTGATCTACATCATTTACTGTGATCGCCTGCAGCGGTGATATGAGCTGTTGATGTGATGTCACAGTTGTAACCAATCACTGCGCTCCACGGTATGTGCCGTCTACATCATTTACAGTGATCGTCTGCAGCGGTGATATAAGCTGTTGATGTCACAGCTGCAGCCAATCACTGGGCTTCACGGTATGTACCGTCTACATCGTTTAGTGATCGTCTGCAGCGGTGATATGAGCTGTTGATTTCGTGTCAACTGCAGCCAATCACTGGGCTCCACGGTATTTGCCTTCTACATCGTTTGCAGCGATCGTCTGCAGTGGTGATATGAGCTGTTGATTTAATGTCACAGCTGCAACCAATCACTGCATTTAACAGCATATGCCTTCTACATCGCCTACAGTGATCGTCTGCAGTGGTGATATGAGCTATTGACGTAATGTCAGCACTGCAGCAAAAACACAGAGGGGATACTGCACTGGACCTGGGGAGGGGGTGAATACCTGCACTTTGTTACTTATATAAAGGCTTCTTTGGTCCAGTTTTCTTAAAGTGGAAAACTGTATACAGACCTCTGCTTACTGACAGTGAATGAGAACATTCATGTTTATCCCTAGAGACTGAAAACCTGCAAAAACCTCAATCTGCAAATGTATTCAGAATGCAATTGTCCCGACCCCTCAGCAGTGCGATGTATTAGAGATGGACGTACTTAAAGGTGTAAACAAGATGCCGCCATTCACTGATTGCAATCGGAGATCTTGAGTAGCTGCAGAAGTTTCTACAGTGATTGCAAGTTTATATATATATATGTATATATATATATATATATATATATATATATATATATATATATATATATATATATATATATATATATATATATATATTATACATGTGTATATATATATATATATTATACATGTATATATTATACATGTATGTGTGTGTGTTTATATAACGGTGAGGGACCTGACAGTGACGCAGATCTCTGTGGGAGAGCCCATCCACCATCAGCACTTGCCAGCTGTAGTTGTTCGGGGGTCTGATAAGTGCAATTTTTTGGGGGTGGCTGCTTTCCTTTCGGGGTGTCTTATCTCTTTTGGGCATGTCTGCTTTCTTTAATGAAGTAACCTGCTCCATTAATTAACTTTTTTGAATGCCTGATCCATATTGAACCACAACTAGGGCTTATTTTTGGAGTTGGGCTTTTATTTTAAACATGCTCCAAAAAGGCTTATTTTCAGGGTAGGTCTTATTTTTTGGGGGGGAAATTCGGCTCCCAGTTTTTTCCCCCTCCTGTAAGCGTCTCGCATACATGAGCCCATTTAATTTCATATAATAACTTAAACTGGGCGGCACGGTGGCTCAGTGGTTAGCACTGCAGTCTTGTGGCTCAGTGGTTAGCACTGCAGTCTTGTGGTGGCTCAGTGGTTAGGACTGCAGTCTTGTGGTGGCTCAGTGGTTAGCACTGCAGTCTTGTGGCTCAGTGGTTAGCACTGCAGTCTTGTGGTGGCTCAGTGGTTAGGACTGCAGTCTTGTGGTGGCTCAGTGGTTAGTACTTCAGTCTTGTGGTGGCTCAGTGGTTAGCACTGCAGTCTTGTGGCTCAGTGGTTAGCACTGCAGTCTTGTGGTGGCTCAGTGGTTAGCACTGCAGTCTTGTGGTGGCTCAGTGGTTAGTACTTCAGTCTTGTGGGGGCTCAGTGGTTAGCACTGCAGTCTTGTGGGGGCTCAGTGGTTAGCACTGCAGCTTTGCAGCGCTGAGGTCCTGGGGTTCAAATCCCACCAAGGACAACATCTGCAAGGACTTTGTATGTTCTCCCCGTGTTTGTGTGAGTTTCCTCCGGGTTCTCCGGTTTCCTCCCACACTCCAAAGACATACAGATAGGGACTCTAGATTGTGAGCCCCAATGGGGACAGTGTTCCTGATGTATGTAAAGGGCTGTGGAATTAATAGCGCTATATAAATGAATAAAATTATTATTATTATTAATTATTAAACTGATAAATATCTAATTATTCTCTGTCAAAGGAGATCACCATCTTCTCTCCTCATCCTCCTCCTCTGACACAACTGGCTGCAGCAGGAGCCTCTCCCCTCAGCCATGTCTCCAGCAAGGAACAGATCAGCAGGAGGGTTAACCCCTGGTGATCTCTGGGGACATTCTTTTGCACAGTTTGTGGCAGGATCATCCCGGCTATGCCTCCTGTCTCCGATACATGCGAGCGCTCGATTCAGACGAGCGTCCATGTGTTTTCAATTGGGAGAGAAGAATGCCGCTGCCCGATAACGAACGGATCGGGTGTTGAAATTCCAGCTGTCTCATCCCCCCCCCCCCCCTCCCTTCCCTCAGAATCTTTTGCGGGGACCCCTCAATCACATCTGTCTGATGGTCGTCAAATGCGTATTGGAGGCCGAACTCCTGATTCCATTAATTTCTAGGATTTGTGTTCTTCTTTAATCCCCTCCCTCCAGCCATTTTTTTTTTTATTTTTGTTTTTTGCTCCCCTTCTTCCAAGAGCCGTAACTTTTTTTATTTTTCCATCAATCTTGCCATATGAGGGCTTGGTTTTTTGCGGATCGAGCTGTACTTTTATATGAAACCATACGTTTTACTATATAGTGTACTGGAAAGCTGCAAAAAAAGTGTGATTTCATGATTTTGGGATATTTTATTCAGTGTTCACTATATGGTAAAACTGATGTGTGGCTGTGAATCCTCAGGTCGGTGCGAGTTCGCAGACACCAAACATGAATAAGTTTACTTTTATCTAAGGGGTTAAAAAAAATCAGTTTGTCCAAAAAAAAAAAAAGAAGAAAGAAAAAGTGGCACACTTTTTTTGCGCCATTTTCCACAACTCGTAGTGTTCTTCTTTTTCGGGATCTGGGGCTCAGTGATGGCTTAGTTTTTGCGTCTCGAGTTGACTTTTTTTTAATGGCACCATTTTTGCACAGATGCTGCGTTTTGATCGCCTGTTATTGCATTTTGCGCAAAATTTGCTACGACCAAAAAGTGTAATTTTGGCGTTTGGAATTTTTTTGTCGCTACGCCGTTTACCAATCAGATTAATTGATTTTATATTTTAATTTGGTATCGCCGCTTTCAGAAATGCCCAATGTGTGTGTATTTTTAATTTATTTTTTTTTTAACCCTTTAATTTTCAATAGGGCAATTGGGGAGTGATTTGAACTTTTTTTTTTAGTTTTTTTTTTTTTCTATCTTTTAAAACTTTTTTTTAAATTTTTTTCTTACTAGTTCCCAAGGATCAGCAGTCTGATTGGAAGAAATGAATTGAGCAATCAGAGCTGCACAGCTCTGATCAGCAGAAATGCTGCGTTCCTGTGAGAGACGCTGCTCTGCCGGCTGTAACCGGAACTATGTCATGATAGCCAGAGGAGCCGTCACATGACCTGTCGCTACCATGGCAACCATCGGCTCTGATGGTGGTGGATAAGTGCGTGTTACCCGCTGCAGGCATTTAAATCGCGCTGTCACATTTTGACAATGCAATTTAAGGGGTTAACAGGCGTGGGTGGATTGCAGATCCACCAGAGCCTGCAAAGCACACGTCTGCTGTTCAAATCAGCAAACATGTGTGGGGATCTCCGCCAGCTCACCGCAGCAGACGGCGGGGATTACCCCTTTATGATTTAGGACATACCAGTACGTTCTTGGTCGTTAAGGGGTTCCATAAGGAGGAGGGGAAGGAGGGTCATCCCTCTCTCATAAGGGGGGGGGAGGGGTCGCGCCTTTGTCCCATAAAAGATATCTTTAGGCAAGTTCAAAGTTGCCGTGTTGTGCAGATGTCGGCTCCACGTCTGGCATGTGCTCATATTAGGAGAATGCTTCCGGTGCTGTCGTTGCGGTGAGTGAAGGGGGCTGCCTCAGGTCATATTGCAATAACTCAGCCAGCCCCCTCCTCTTTTTATGCATTGGCCATAACTAAATGGGGGGCTGGCTTATCTACTGAATGGAGTCAGGCCCTTCCGTCCGGCTGTGATGAGGTATCTGGAGCCCCTGACAGGACCCCGGGATACAGCTGATATCAGGAGATCGAGGCACAGTCATGAATACACACATATATTAGTGAGTTGTTAGTATTTTAGAAACACGTGGTCAACCCCGTGAGGGAAGCCCCTGCTGATCGTTTCCACTTTTTGCTATGAAAAGACTTGAACGGGGCTTGGGCAAAGGAGCAGAGAGGGGAGAGGCTCCTGCTGCAGCCAGTTGTGAGGAGGAGGAGGAGGAGGACAAAGCTCCTTACGGCAGGTTTCTTTTTCAGATTTCCCTGTTGTAATTGTAATATGGAGCTAAACGGGATGAGATAAAGAAGGCATTGCTGGGTGTTATGACCTCATCTGCTGCGCTCTGCACCCTGACCTCCAGCGCGTTATGTCTTCTGCACCTCGCTGATTATCTCGGGTGGTGTAGATGCCGGAGCCCCCTCTCTGTGGTTTTTGCACCGTGGTGGGGGCCGGGGACGGCGTATTTATGGCCCTATATATTGCTGTTGCATCCGTGCCTCTTTACGACCCTCTTCTCGGTGAGTGATGTGTTTTCCCAATCTTGGAGCAATGAACATGTCAGACCGTGAGGCGCAGATCACAGCCGGGTATTACGGGGCTTTATGATATGTGGTTGCGCAGCATTCGTGGAGGCAATTACAGCGGATGATGATTGAAGCCGGATTAATTGCTCCAGCACGCGCAGCACGCAGACATTGTCTTGTGTTGCAGGGTGACAGCCGGCCACCAGGGGGCGCCCTCATCATGGTTATTTTTTGTTTTGCAGCAATTGTTTTTTTAGGTTTTATTTTTTGGCTCCCCTGACACGTCCGCTCTACTAAATACTGGCATTTCACATTAAATATACATTTTATTTATTTAATTTATTTTTTAGAATATTTCATTGTGCTGTTCCTCTGTTACTCCTGCTGGAAATAGAAATATGGTAAGAAAATGACCTCCGTGGGTCACAATTCCCCATTATCAAGGTGACCCTACCCACACTGATATTTTTTGTATCCACTTGATTCATATACTTCCAGGAGGAATAACAGGAGGGACAGCACAGTTCTCACACAGGGCTACAGAAGTCCAGTTTAAAGGGGTATCCCGTCTACGACGCCAAATAGAATAAATCCCAGCTGTGGGACCCCGACTACCTCACACGGAGTCTTTGTGCAGTGCCAGGCATGGAGACGTGGGGGGGAGGGGAGCGTGTCCTGTAGGGCAAAAATACCGGCCAATCGGGCAAGCATATGCAGCGCTCTCCTCCCGAATCCAGACAACCCTTTAAATTATTGTATAATGACAGCATCTGTGTCTGGTTTGTTACAATGTATCAGTCTATCGGGGGCCAAGAAGATTGGATACAATTGTAGCAAACCCTCAGCTGTGAGAGGTTTGGGGTCTATAGAAGCCTCTATATAATAATTAGATCATTGCATTCACTGTCAGCAAGCAGAGATATAAGAGAATAGTCTTTATTGTGCTGCATGACCTGGTCAGGTGCTGTGTACACAAAGTGAGGCCACATGTATGGAGCGCGATTGATAGTATTTCAGCTTTAATAACCCTGAACCCCATAATATGACCAGTTGGCCGCTCTGCTCCCTCCAGATGTATAATGGCGGCTCGGCCCGCTTTTTCCATATGTGCGATGGCGGCTCGGCCCGCTTTTTCCATATGTGCGATGGCGGCTCGGCCCGCTTTTTCCATATGTGCGATGGCGGCTCGGCCCGCTTTTTCCATATGTGCGATGGCGCCTCGGCCCGCTTTTTCCATATGTGCGATGGCGGCTCGGCCCGCTCTTTCCATATGTGCGATGGCGGCTCTGCCCGCTCTTTCCATATGTGCGATGGCGGCTCGGCCCGCTCTTTCCATATGTGCGATGGCGGCTCTGCCCGCTCTTTCCATATGTGCGATGGCGGCTCTGCCCGCTCTTTCCATATGTGCGATGGCGGCTCGGCCCGCTCTTTCCATATGTGCGATGGCGGCTCGGCCCGCTCTTTCCATATGTGCGTTGGCGGCTCGGCCCGCTCTTTCCATATGTGCGTTGGCGGCTCGGCCCGCTCTTTCCATATGTGCGATGGCGGTTCGGACCGCTCTTTCCATATGTGCGATGGCGGCTCGGCCCGCTCTTTCCATATGTGCGATGGCGGCTCGGCTCGCTCTTTCCATATGGCTCAGATTGCTCCTCCACCGCTCTGCTCCCTCCATATGTGCGATGCCGGCTCGGTCCGATATTTCCATATGGTTGATTGCTCCCTCCATATGTGTGATGGCAGATCGGCTCACTCTTTCCATATGTGCGATGGCGGCTCGGCCCGCTCTTTCCATATGTGCGATGGCGGCTTGGCCCGATCTTTCCATATGTGCGATGGCGGCTCTGCCCGCTCTTTCCATATGTGCGATGGCGGCTCGGCCCGCTCTTTCCATATGGCTCAGATTGCTCCTCCACCGCTTTGCTCCCTCCATATGTGCGATGCCGGCTCGGTCCGATATTTCCATATGGTTGATTGCTCCCTCCATATGTGTGATGGCAGATCGGCTCACTCTTTCCATATGTGCGATGGCGGCTCGGCCCGCTCTTTCCATATGTGCGATGGCGGCTTGGCCCGATCTTTCCATATGTGCGATGGCGGCTCGGCTCGCTCTTTCCATATGTGCGATGGTGGCTCGGCCCGCTCTTTCCATATGTGCGATGGCGGCTTGGCCCGCTCTTTCCATATGTGCGATGGCGGCTCTGCCCGCTCTTTCCATATGTGCGTTGGCGGCTCGGCCCGCTCTTTCCATATGTGCGATGGCGGTTCAGACCGCTCTTTCCATATGTGCGATGGCGGCTCGGCCCGCTCTTTCCATATGTGCGATGGCGGCTCGGCCCGCTCTTTCCATATGTGCGATGGCGGCTCGGCTCGCTCTTTCCATATGGCTCAGATTGCTCCTCCACCGCTCTGCTCCCTCCATATGTGCGATGCCGGCTCGGTCCGATATTTCCATATGGTTGATTGCTCCCTCCATATGTGTGATGGCAGATCGGCTCACTCTTTCCATATGTGCGATGGCGGCTCTGCCCGCTCTTTCCATATGTGCGATGGCGGCTCTGCCCGCTCTTTCCATATGTGCGATGGCGGCTCTGCCCGCTCTTTCCATATGTGCGATGGCGGCTCGGCCCGCTCTTTTCATATGTGCGATGGCGGCTCTGCCCGCTCTTTCCATATGTGCGATGGCGGCTCTGCCCGCTCTTTCCATATGTGCGATGGCGGCTCTGCCCGCTCTTTCCATATGTGCGATGGCGGCTCTGCCCGCTCTTTCCATATGTGCGATTGCGGCTCTGCCCGCTCTTTCCATATGTGCGATGGCGGCTCGGCCCGCTCTTTCCATATGTGCGATGGCGGCTCGGCCCGCTCTTTCCATATGTGCGATGGCGGCTCGGCCCGCTCTTTCCATATGTGCGATGGCGGCTCGGCCTGCTCTTTCCATATGTGCGATGGCGGCTCGGCCCGCTCTTTCCATATGTGCGATGGCGGCTCGGCTCGCTCTTTCCATATGTGCGATGGCGGCTCGGCCCGCTCTTTCCATATGTGCTATGGCGGTTCGGCCCGCTCTTTCCATATGTGCGATGGCGGCTCGGCCCGCTCTTTCCATATGTGCGATGGCGGCTCGGCCCGCTCTTTCCATATGTGCGATGGCGGCTCGGCCCGCTCTTTTCATATGTGCGATGGCGGCTCGGCCCGCTCTTTCCATATGTGCGATGGCGGCTCGGCCCGCTCTCTCCATATGTGCGATGGCGGCTCGGCCCGCTCTCTCCATATGTGCGATGGCGGCTCGGCTCGCTCTTTCCATATGTGCGATGGCGGCTCGGCCCGCTCTTTCCATATGTGCGATGGCGGCTCGGCCCGCTCCCTCCATATGTGTGATGGCGGCTCGGCCCGCTCTTTCCATATGTGCGATGGCAGATCGGTCCGATTCTTCCCTATGGCTGATCGCTCCTTCCTCCGCTCTGCTCCCTCTATACGTGCGATGGCGGCTTTGCCCGTTCTTCCCTATGGCTGATCGCTCCTTGCTCCGCTCTGCTCCCTCTGTGTCATGGCGGCTTTGCCCGTTCTTCCCTATGACTGATCGCTCCTTGCTCCGCTCTGCTCCCTCTATACGTGCGATGGCGGCTTTGCCCGTTCTTCCCTATGGCTGATCGCTCCTTGCTCCGCTCTGCTCCCTCTATGTGCGATGGCGGCTTTGCCCATTCTTCCCTATGGCTGGTTGCTCCTTGCTCCGCTCTGCTCCCGCTATACGTGCGATGGCGGCTTTGCCCGTTCTTCCCTATGGCTGGTTGCTCCTTGCTCCGCTCTGCTCCCTCTATACGTGCGATGGCGGCTTTGCCCGTTCTTCCCTATGGCTGATCGCTCCTTGCTCCGCTCTGCTCCCTCTATGCGTGCGATGGCGGCTTTGCCCATTCTTCCCTATGGCTGATCGCTCCTTCCTCCGCTCTGCTCCCTCTATGTGCGATGGCGGCTTTGCCCATTCTTCCCTATGGCTGATCGCTCCTTCCTCCGCTCTGCTCCCTCTATACGTGTGATGGCGGCTTTGCCCGTTCTTCCCTATGGCTGATCGCTCCTTGCTCCGCTCTGCTCCCTCTATGTGCGATGGCGGCTTTGCCCGTTCTTCCCTATGGCTGATCGCTCCTTGCTCCGCTCTGCTCCCTCTATATGTGCGATGGCGGCTTTGTCCGTTCTTCCCTATGGCTGATCGCTCCTTGCTCCGCTCTACTCCCTCTATACGTGCGATGGCGGCTTTGTCCGTTCTTCCCTATGGCTGATCGCTCCTTGCTCCGCTCTGCTCCCTCTATACGTGCGATGGCGGCTTTGCCCGTTCTTCCCTATGGCTGATCGCTCCTTGCTCCGCTCTGCTCCCTCTATATGTGCGATGGCGGCTTTGTCCGTTCTTCCCTATGGCTGATCGCTCCTTGCTCCGCTCTACTCCCTCTATACGTGCGATGGCGGCTTTGCCCGTTCTTCCCTATGGCTGATCGCTCCTTCCTCCGCTCTGCTCCCTCTATACGTGCGATGGTGGCTTTGTCCGTTCTTCCCTATGGCTGATCGCTCCTTCCTCCGCTCTGCTCCCTCTATACGTGCGATGGCGGCTTTGCCCGTTCTTCCCTATGGCTGATCGCTCCTTGCTCCGCTCTGCTCCCTCTATACGTGCGATGGCGGCTTTGTCCGTTCTTCCCTATGGCTGATCGCTCCTTGCTCCGCTCTGCTCCCTCTATACGTGCGATGGCGGCTTTGCCCGTTCTTCCCTATGGCTGATCGCTCCTTCCTCCGCTCTGCTCCCTCTATGTGCGATGGCGGCTTTGCCCGTTCTTCCCTATGGCTGATCGCTCCTTCCTCCGCTCTGCTCCCTCTATGTGCGATGGCGGCTTTGCTCGTTCTTCCCTATGGCTGATCGCTCCTTCCTCCGCTCTGCTCCCTCTATGTGCGATGGCGGCTTTGCCCGTTCTTCCCTATGGCTGATCGCTCCTTGCTCCGCTCTGCTCCCTCTATGTGCGATGGTGGCTTTGCCCGTTCTTCCCTATGGCTGATCGCTCCTTCCTCCGCTCTGCTCCCTCTATGTGCGATGGCGGCTTTGCTCGTTCTTCCCTATGGCTGATCGCTCCTTGCTCCGCTCTGCTCCCTCTATACGTGCGATGGCGGCTTTGCCCGTTCTTCCCTATGGCTGATCGCTCCTTCCTCCGCTCTGCTCCCTCTATACGTGCGATGGCGGCTTTGCCCGTTCTTCCCTATGGCTGATCGCTCCTTCCTCCGCTCTGCTCCCTCTATACGTGCGATGGCGGCTTTGCCCGTTCTTCCCTATGGCTGGTTGCTCCTTCCTCCGCTCTGCTCCCTCTATACGTGCGATGGCGGCTTTGCTCGTTCTTCCCTATGGCTGATCGCTCCTTCCTCCGCTCTGCTCCCTCTATACGTGCGATGGCGGCTTTGCCCGTTCTTCCCTATGGCTGGTTGCTCCTTCCTCCGCTCTGCTCCCTCTATACGTGCGATGGCGGCTTTGCCCGTTCTTCCCTATGGCTGTTCGCTCCTTCCTCCGCTCTGCTCCCTCTATGTGCGATGGCGGCTTTGCCCGTTCTTCCCTATGGCTGATCGCTCCTTCCTCCGCTCTGCTCCCTCTATACGTGCGATGGCGGCTTTGCCCGTTCTTCCCTATGGCTGATCGCTCCTTGCTCCGCTCTACTCCCTCTATATGTGCAATGGCGGCTTTGCCCGTTCTTCCCTATGGCTGATCGCTCCTTGCTCCGCTCTACTCCCTCTATATGTGCGATGGCGGCTTTGCCCGTTCTTCCCTATGGCTGGTTGCTCCTTGCTCCGCTCTGCTCCCTCTATACGTGCGATGGCGGCTTTGCCCGTTCTTCCCTATGGCTGATCGCTCCTTCCTCCGCTCTGCTCCCTCTATACGTGCGATGGTGGCTTTGTCCGTTCTTCCCTATGGCTGATCGCTCCTTCCTCCGCTCTGCTCCCTCTATACGTGCGATGGCGGCTTTGCCCGTTCTTCCCTATGGCTGATCGCTCCTTGCTCCGCTCTGCTCCCTCTATACGTGCGATGGCGGCTTTGCCCGTTCTTCCCTATGGCTGATCGCTCCTTGCTCCGCTCTGCTCCCTCTATATGTGCGATGGCGGCTTTGTCCGTTCTTCCCTATGGCTGATCGCTCCTTGCTCCGCTCTACTCCCTCTATACGTGCGATGGCGGCTTTGTCCGTTCTTCCCTATGGCTGATCGCTCCTTGCTCCTCTCTGCTCCCTCTATACGTGCGATGGCGGCTTTGCCCGTTCTTCCCTATGGCTGATCGCTCCTTGCTCCGCTCTGCTCCCTCTATATGTGCGATGGCGGCTTTGTCCGTTCTTCCCTATGGCTGATCGCTCCTTGCTCCGCTCTACTCCCTCTATACGTGCGATGGCGGCTTTGTCCGTTCTTCCCTATGGCAGATCGCTTTTTGCTCCGCTCTGCTCCCTCTATACGTGCGATGGCGGCTTTGCCCGTTCTTCCCTATGGCTGATCGCTCCTTGCTCCGCTCTACTCCCTCTATACGTGCGATGGCGGCTTTGCCCGTTCTTCCCTATGGCTGATCGCTCCTTGCTCCGCTCTGCTCCCTCTATACGTGCGATGGCGGCTTTGCCCGTTCTTCCCTATGGCTGATCGCTCCTTGCTCCGCTCTGCTCCCTCTATACGTGCGATGGCGGCTTTGCCCGTTCTTCCCTATGGCTGATCGCTCCTTCCTCCGCTCTGCTCCCTCTATGTGCGATGGCGGCTTTGCCCGTTCTTTCCTTTTGGCTGATCGCTCCTTGCTCCGCTCTGCTCCCTCTATGTGCGATGGCGGCTTTGCCCGTTCTTCCCTATGGCTGATCGCTCCTTCCTCCGCTCTGCTCCCTCTATGTGCGATGGCGGCTTTGCCCGTTCTTTCCTTTTGGCTGATCGCTCCTTGCTCCGCTCTGCTCCCTCTATACGTGCGATGGCGGCTTTGCCCGTTCTTTCCCTATGGCTGATCGCTCCTTGCTCCGCTCTGCTCCCTCTATACGTGCGATGGCGGCTTTGCCCGTTCTTCCCTATGGCTGATCGCTCCTTGCTCCGCTCTGCTCCCTCTATACGTGCGATGGCGGCTTTGCCCGTTCTTCCCTATGGCTGGTTGCTCCTTCCTCCGCTCTGCTCCCTCTATGTGCGATGGCGGCTTTGCCCGTTCTTCCCTATGGCTGGTTGCTCCTTGCTCCGCTCTGCTTCCTCTATGTGCGATGGCGGCTTTGCCTGTTCTTTCCCTATGGCTGGTTGCTCCTTGCTCCGCTCTGCTCCCTCTATACGTGCAATGGCGGCTTTGCTCGTTCTTCCCTATGGCTGATCGCTCCTTGCTCCGCTCTGCTCCCTCTATGTGCGATGGTGGCTTTGCCCGTTCTTCCCTATGGCTGATCGCTCCTTGCTCCGCTCTGCTCCCTCTATGTGCGATGGCGGCTTTGCCCGTTCTTCCCTATGGCTGGTTGCTCCTTGCTCCGCTCTGCTTCCTCTATGTGCGATGGCGGCTTTGCCTGTTCTTTCCCTATGGCTGGTTGCTCCTTCCTCCGCTCTGCTTCCTCTATGTGCGATGGCGGCTTTGCCTGTTCTTTCCCTATGGCTGGTTGCTCCTTGCTCCGCTCTGCTCCCTCTATACGTGCGATGGCGGCTTTGCTCGTTCTTCCCTTTGGCTGATCGCTCCTTGCTCCGCTCTGCTCCCTCTATGTGCGATGGCGGCTTTGCCCGTTCTTCCCTATGGCTGGTTGCTCCTTGCTCCGCTCTGCTCCCTCTATACGTGCGATGGCGGCTTTGCTCGTTCTTCCCTATGGCTGATCGCTCCTTGCTCCGCTCTGCTCCCTCTATGTGCGATGGCGGCTTTGCCCGTTCTTCCCTATGGCTGGTTGCTCCTTGCTCCGCTCTGCTCCCTCTATGTGCGATGGCGGCTTTGCCTGTTCTTTCCCTATGGCTGGTTGCTCCTTGCTCCGCTCTGCTCCCTCTATGCGTGCGATGGCGGCTTTGCCCGTTATTCCCTATGGCTGGTTGCTCCTTGCTCCGCTCTGCTCCCTCTATGCGTGCGATGGCGGCTTTGCCTGTTCTTTCCCTATGGCTGGTTGCTCCTTGCTCCGCTCTGCGGCGGGTGCAGCAGTCCTTGTTCTCTTGGACAATGGGTCCCAGTCGGGGGTAATTACCCTCCGGGGCGCTCCTTTCTTATAATGAGGCCATTTTTCCGTCGTTTTGCGCAGTGTTTTCTCTCTATTGGTTACTGGGGCTCGGCTCCTTTCCTTCTCGGTGGTTATATGAGCCGCATTTGTCCGTACAAAAAAGTGCAAAGATTAATGTTTTTTATTAACTGTGTTGTTTATGCCGTTCCCGCTGCAGAGAATTTTTTTTTTTCTTTTATTTTTTTTTTGTATTCTTTCTCCCCTGCTTCCAAAAGCCAGAGGTTTGTTCTTCTTCTCCCGCCTACGTAGCCGTATGAGTGCGGCACATTGCAGGGCGGGTTGTCGTTTGTACGACACTATTCATTTTTTGCAATGAAATGGAAAAGTCTGTGCTGGTCTCCAGATGTGGCAGTGACAGGCGCCGGCGGGGTCCGTCCTGAGTCTTCTCACCATTCACTTCCCTCTTTGTAGGTCGGGACATTGCGGTATTGTGGAGCCACTCAGTTCGCTACGGGCCAGTGGGCTGGAGTAGAGATGGAGGAAGCGGACGGGAAGAACGACGGCGCTGTGGGCGGGGTGCAGTATTTTAAGTGTTCCCCCAAACACGGTACAAATGTTACTTATGATATTATACGGATTTTCATGGGTTTTCACATTCCCTGATCAGAAAAAAACCAATAAAATTATAAATTGTATTCAGGTATTTTTGCACCACTGTCCAAGATAAGACGAGCGAGTGACACGATGAAGACCTTCATCAGGAGCTCCTCCAACAAGACGAGCGCGCCTATCAAATCCACCAAGATCGACCTGAGCCACGTCACATCAAAAATCAACACCGGTAAGAGCGGATATGTGTAAAAGTATCCGGGTCTGCAAGGAATAGATCACCAGCATTTACTGTCTACATAGAGAAATACTATACATAATTACTCCAGAGCTGCACTCACTATTCTGCTGGTGCAGTCACTGTGTACATACATTACTGATCCTGAGTAACCTCCTGTATTATACTCCAGAGCTGCACTCACTATTCTGCTGGTGCAGTCACTGTGTACATACATTACATTACTGATCCTGAGTTACCTCCTGTATTATACTCCAGAGCTGCACTCACTATTCTGCTGGTGCAGTCACTGTGTACATACATTACTGATCCTGAGTTACCTCCTGTATTATACTCCAGAGCTGCACTCACTATTCTGCTGGTGCAGTCACTGTGTACATACATTACTGATCCTGAGTTACCTCCTGTATTATACTCCGGAGCTGCACTCACTATTCTGCTGGTGCAGTCACTGTGTACATACATTACATTACTGATCCTGAGTTACCTCCTGTATTATACTCCGGAGCTGCACTCACTATTCTGCTGGTGCAGTCACTGTGTACATACATTACATTACTGATCCTGAGTTACCTCCTGTATTATACTCCAGAGCTGCACTCACTATTCTGTTGGTGCAGTCACTATGTACATTACATTACTGATCCTGAGTTACCTCCTGTATTATACTCCAGAGCTGCACTCACTATTCTGCAGCCTCAGAGGTGAAATCTCCCCAGCTTCTCTGCAGATTCAGTGTGTGCACAGCGCTTGTTTTGGTGACTTGCATGCTATGTGCTGTGTTTGCGCCAGGCTCTGTACAGGCTGCATGTTTGTGTCTCGGCTGAGGACTGTGTAATCACTGCTTGCTGACTGTTTCCAGCAGCTGTTGTAGTTTTGCATCTTCAGTGACTCTGTAGACTTTTAGTGCAGTAATTGACTGTTCGCAATCTTTCCAGTCTCTCCTGATGTTGCCGTCTTCTTCTTCTTTTCTCACAGGTCGGCCGGCTTTCAAGAAAAACGCAACATTTATCCAGACCAATGACGAGTCTTTGCTTTCTGCGTCCTCTAAGAAAGGTGAGAGGTAATGATGGCCGGCGCCCGGCAGGGAGGACGGGGCAGCTCCACCTCTGACATCGGTCACCTCCGTGCAGCACAGGACGGCCGGTGTCAGCTTCTCTGCTGCCCCAACCTGTGACCAGACGATTCCATCGCTACACACATGCCTCCCCCATCCGTGTTTTATCCTGTCTCCCATTCTAGTCCATGGTCCTGTAATTCGGGATTCATCGTGATGATATTTAGTTATGAATTATCAAACCATTTAAAAAAAAAAAAAAAAATTCTAAAAAACTTTAAGAAGACGCCCAAAATCTGATGTTAGAGGGGCACTCTAGAGTGAGCAAGTTATCACCTGCCAAAAGGAACGGCTGACAGCTTGCCTCCTTAGATGATACCTCCGTCCTCTCCTGTAGCGCCTGTGCTCGTAGGGACATGAGAAGGGGGCTGGCCCTGATCCCTGTATTACTGTACAGTCTCATTCCAGGGGATGTAAGAAGGGGGCTGGCCCTGATCCCTGTATTACTGTACATCCTCATTACAGGGGATGTAAGAAGGGGGCTGGCCCTGATCCCTGTATTACTGTACAGTCTCATTCCAGGGGATGTAAGAAGGGGGCTGGCCCTGATCCCTGTATTACTGTACATCCTCATTACAGGGGATGTAAGAAGGGGGCCGGCCCTGATCCCTGTATTACTGTACATCCTCATTACAGGGGATGTAAGAAGGGGGCTGGCCCTGATCCCTGTATTACTGTACATCCTCATTACAGGGGATGTAAGAAGGGGGCTGGCCCTGATCCCTGTATTACTGTACAGTCTCATTCCAGGGGATGTAAGAAGGGGGCTGGCCCTGATCCCTGTATTACTGTACATCCTCATTACAGGGGATGTAAGAAGGGGGCTGGCCCTGATCCCTGTATTACTGTACAGTCTTATTACAGGAGATGTAAGAAGGGGGCTGGCCCTGATCCCTGTATTACTGTACAGTCTCATTCCAGGGGATGTAAGAAGGGGGCTGGCCCTGATCCCTGTATTACTGTACAGTCTCATTCCAGGGGATGTAAGAAGGGGGCTGGCCCTGATCCCTATATTACTGTACAGTCGTATTACAGGAGATGTAAGAAGGGGGCTGGCCCTGATCCCTGTATTACTGTATAGTCTCATTACAGAGTATGTAAGAAGGGGGCTGGCCCTGATCCCTGTATTACTGTTCAGTTTCATTACAGAGGATGTAAGAAGGGGGCTGGCCCTGATCCCTGTATTACTGTATAGTCTCATTACAGGGGATGTAAGAAGGGGGCTGGCCCTGATCCCTGTATTACTGTACAGTCTCATTACAGGGGATGTAAGAAGGGTGCTGGCCCTGATCCCTGTATTACTGTACATCCTCATTACAGGGGATGTAAGAAGGGGGCTGGCCCTGATTCCTGTATTACTGTTCAGTTTCATTACAGAGGATGTAAGAAGGGGGCTGGCCCTGATCCCTGTATTACTGTACAGTCTTATTACAGGAGATGTAAGAAGGGGCCTGGCCCTGATCCCTGTATTACTGTACAGTCTCATTACAGGAGATGTAAGAAGGGGGCTGGCCCTGATCCCTGTATTACTGTACAGTCTCATTACAGGGGATGTAAGAAGGGGGCTGGCCCTGATTCCTGTGTTACTGTACAGTCTTATTACAGAGGATGTAAGAAGGGGGCTGGCCCTGATCCCTGTATTACTGTATAGTCTCATTACAGGGGATGTAAGAAGGGGGCTGGCCCTGATTCCTGTATTACTGTTCAGTTTCATTACAGAGGATGTAAGAAGGGGGCTGGCCCTGATCCCTGTATTACTGTACAGTCTTTTTACAGGAGATGTAAGAAGGGGCCTGGCCCTGATCCCTGTATTACTGTACAGTCTCATTACAGGGGATGTAAGAAGGGGGCTGGCCCTGATCCCTGTATTACTGTACAGTCTCATTACAGGGGATGTAAGAAGGGGGCTGGCCCTGATCCCTGTATTACTGTACAGTCTCATTACATGGGATGTAAGAAGGGGGCTGGCCCTGATCCCTGTATTACTGTACAGTCTCATTACATGGGATGTAAGAAGGGGGCTGGCCCTGATCCCTGTATTACTGTACAGTCTTATTACAGGGGATGTAAGAAGGGGGCTGGCCCTGATCCCTGTATTACTGTACAGTCTTATTACAGGAGATGTAAGAAGGGGGCTTTCTCTGATCCCTGTATTACTGTACATCCTCATTACAAGGGATGTAAGAAGGGGGCGTTCTCTGATCCCTGTATTACTGTACAGCCTCATTACAGTCAGGGATGTAAGAAGGGGGCTGGCCCTGATCCCTGTATTACTGTACAGTCTCATTACAGGGTATGTAAGAAGGGGGCTGGCCCTGATCCCTGTATTACTGTACAGTCTCATTACAGGGGATGTAAGAAGGGGGCTGGCCCTGATCCCTGTATTACTGTACATCCTCATTACAGGGGATGTAAGAAGGGGGCCGGCCCTGATCCCTGTATTACTGTACAGTCGTATTACAGGGGATGTAAGAAGGGGGCTGGCCCTGATCCCTGTATTACTGTACAGTCTCATTACAGGGGATGTAAGAAGGGGGCCGGCCCTGATCCCTGTATTACTGTACAGTCTCATTACAGGGGATGTAAGAAGGGGGCTGGCCCTGATCCCTGTATTACTGTACAGCCTCATTACAGTCAGGGATGTAAGAAGGGGGCTGGCCCTGATCCCTGTATTACTGTACATCCTCATTACAGGGGATGTAAGAAGGGGGCTGGCCCTGATCCCTGTATTACTGTACAGTCTCATTACAGGGGATGTAAGAAGGGGGCCGGCCCTGATCCCTGTATTACTGTACAGTCTCATTACAGGGGATGTAAGAAGGGGGCTGGCCCTGATCCCTGTATTACTGTACAGTCTCATTACAGGAGATGTAAGAAGGGGGCCGGCCCTGATCCCTGTATTACTCTACAGTCTCATTACAGGGGATGTAAGAAGGGGGCTGGCCCTGATACCTGTATTACTGTACAGTCTCATTACAGGGGATGTAAGAAGGGGGCTGGCCCTGATACCTGTATTACTGTACAGTCTCATTACAGGGTATGTAAGAAGGGGGCTGGCCCTGATCCCTGTATTACTGTACATCCTCATTACAGGGGATGTAAGAAGGGGGCTGGCCCTGATCCCTGTATTACTGTACAGTCTCATTACAGGATATGTAAGAAGGGGGCTGGCCCTGATCCCTGTATTACTGTACAGTCTCATTACAGGGGATGTAAGAAGGGGGCTGGCCCTGATCCCTGTATTACTGTACATCCTCATTACAGGGGATGTAAGAAGGGGGCTGGCCCTGATCCCTGTATTACTGTACATCCTCATTACAGGGGATGTAAGAAGGGGGCTGGCCCTGATCCCTGTATTACTGTACATCCTCATTACAGGGGATGTAAGAAGGGGGCTGGCCCTGATCCCTGTATTACTGTACAGTCTCATTACAGGAGATGTAAGAAGGGGGCTGGCCCTGATCCCTGTATTACTGTACAGTCTCATTACAGGGGATGTAAGAAGGGGGCTGGCCCTGATCCCTGTATTACTGTACAGTCTCATTACAGGGGATGTAAGAAGGGGGCTGGCCCTGATCCCTGTATTACTGTACATCCTCATTACAGGGGATGTAAGAAGGGGGCTGGCCCTGATCCCTGTATTACTGTACATCCTCATTACAGGGGATGTAAGAAGGGGGCTGGCCCTGATCCCTGTATTACTGTACAGTCTCATTACAGGGGATGTAAGAAGGGGGCTGGCCATGATCCCTGTATTACTGTACAGTCTCATTACAGGAGATGTAAGAAGGGGGCTGGCCCTGATCCCTGTATTACTGTACATCCTCATTACAGGGGATGTAAGAAGGGGGCTGGCCCTGATCCCTGTATTACTGTACAGTCTCATTACAGGAGATGTAAGAAGGGGGCTGGCCCTGATCCCTGTATTACTGTACATCCTCATTACAGGGGATGTAAGAAGGGGGCTGGCCCTGATCCCTGTATTACTGTACAGTCTCATTACAGGGGATGTAAGAAGGGGCCTGGTCCTGATCCCTGTATTACTGTACATCCTCATTACAGGGGATGTAAGAAGGGGGCTGGCCCTGATCCCTGTATTACTGTACAGTCTCATTACAGGGGATGTAAGAAGGGGCCTGGTCCTGATCCCTGTATTACTGTACATCCTCATTACAGGGGATGTAAGAAGGGGGCTGGCCCTGATCCCTGTATTACTGTACAGTCTCATTACAGGGGATGTAAGAAGGGGGCTGGCCCTGATCCCTGTATTACTGTACATCCTCATTACAGGGGATGTAAGAAGGGGGCCGGCCCTGATCCCTGTATTACTGTACAGTCTCATTACAGGGGATGTAAGAAGGGGGCTGGCCCTGATCCCTGTATTACTGTACAGTATCTTTAGTTTGGATATGAGAATGGGGCTGTCCATATCCTCTATACTGTCAGTGTTTCATCATTAGAGGGGGAGTAAGAAGGGGGCTGGCCCTATCACTTATATCACTAGTGTCTCATTAAAGCTTGTGTAAGAAGGGGGCTGGCCCTATCTTCTATACAGTCATACAGTGTCTCATCATTAGAGGGGATGTAAGAAGGGGGCTGGCCATAACCCCAAATCTATTATATTTTTTCGTAGTCCTCACCTGTTGCTGTCATCTATCCCCCAAATTTTTACAGGTGACATAAGGGGTTGACCCTATTCCGAATAGAACAGAACAGTGTCTGTCCTCACCTGTCACTATCTTTATTAGAGGATGTGAGAAGGGGGCTGGCCTTATCCCCCATAGTATTATCCACTGTCCTTTTATCAGCTCATATGAAGGAGAGTGACTAGCGAGGACTGAGACGGTGGATAATATTAGATATCGGGACAGCCCCCTTCTCGCCCCCATAGTATTATCCACTGTCTCCGTCCTCGCTTGTCCCTCTCGTTGTTAGTGGTGGTTGCGGGGGTCTGGCCCTTCTCACCCATCGCACTGTACATGGTCAGTTCTCACCTGTTGCTGTTTTTATTCCACATTTCAGCGTCCTGCGTCGGATTCAGCAACTTTTCTTCATCTTCATTATCTTCCTCATCGTCATCTTCCTTTGTTGTGTCCAAGCCGCCCCTCCCCGGCCATCACTGGCTACCTCCGAGCTGTGCAGCCGGGCTCCGGTCTTTGGCATGTAGGACTGGTAATGCTATGAGTCCAGTCTCTCACTGTGATCACGGCTCCTGCGCAGACCTCTTAATGCACCTTCCCCCCCGCCCCTGCCCCCCCTGCCCCCGAGCCGCACCGCCATGGGCTCTGCTTTAGATATTATTGTCCTGCAGAATTGCATTTTATGCAATTTTCAATTCACTCTATGCCCTTGCACTATAGTGAGAGAATCTAGCCATCACGGTGACATGTTCCAGGGTCCCGTCCTGCACTCCACTCTTTCTTCTCCTTTCTTCTCCTTTGCCTGCCCCCCCTTTTTTTTTTTTTTTTTTTTTTTTTTTAACATTGACTCTTTTGCAGGTCACCCGACCACTGTATCGTCCTCTGGGGGGAGCCCTACCTCCGATCAGTCAGAGTTCCAGCCTGGTGTCCGGGTCCTCGTGGTCGGGCAGAGACTCGGCACAGTCAGATTTTACGGCAAAACAAACTTTGCACCAGGTAAGTGTCGCGGATACAATCCTGCACCAACCATAGACCGTGTCCGCATTTTACAAATTGTCATTGTAGAGCAAGTGGCTGCAAAAGATTGTGCAGGAGCGTGTGCCACTGTCAGACCCGGTGGGCAGAGAGGGTTTATTACTGTCTCTGTCTTCCTAGTCACTGTATACTCAGCCCTGAATGAGTGCTCTGTATACAGGTTGTGATGGCTCTTCTTCCTCCCGACCCGGCGATCATTAAGTGTCAAGATGGAGCAGGAGCTGCCGGATCTTCAGAGACCAAGATGCCCTCTGCAGTTTGGCCTCAAGGCTGGATTTTCCCTGTAACTTAGGCTAATATGCCAACCTCAGTTACAGGGGAAATAAGCTGTAAATGTTGAAATGCTGCCTAAGGCTATGTGCGCACGTTGCGTACTAGCCCTGCAGATATTTCTGCAGCGATCTGAAGAGCACATGTGCGCTTTAGATCGCTGCAGAAATGTCCGTAGTGAGCGCCGATTCCATGCGCTCTGCCTGCAGCTCCTCCCATAGACAGAGCAGGAGCTGCCGGCAAAGCGCAGGAAAGAAGTGACATGTCACTTCTTTTTGCGCAGCGCTTCGGCAGTAGCCGAAGCGCTGCGCTCTTAAACGCCACGTGCGCACGGCCCCTGCACAGTCTCCATAGACTGTGCAGGGGACGCAGGACGCATGCAGTTACGCTGCGCTACAAAGCGCAGCGTAACTGCATGTTTTTACGCGACGTGCGCACATAGCCTAAAAGGTCTTTTATGGGGGGGAAAAAGCCACTGCCAGTCCAAATTGCCATTTCCACCCCTACCCCTGGCAAAAAAAAGAATAAAAAAATCTATGTATCCATTGTATAACTAATTGTTTTTGCTGCCCCCATAGCGCGGAGGTAAGTCGCCTTTATCGTTCTTTTGCCCCGCTTCGTGCCGCACAGTTGTTTTTAGGCCTCCAAAAATGATTTGAAAACACCTGGATGTGACGTAATCCCGCGGGGCACTCGACATTTTAATATTTGCTAAATATTAGGCAGGTGGTATCACAGCGTTTTATCCATCCTGAAGAAGGCGACCTCTTGTCACATGGTCACGATTCAGAGCCCCGTCTGTCTGCCGCATCGGAGACGCAGTGACCCGCTCAGCCCGACCTATTCTATTCCTGGCCGGCGTGTGACTCCGCTGCCCAAAGTGTGCGGAGGTGAGCTGGTCACCGAGGGGTTAACCGCCTGCGAGCAAAGACTCATTAAACGCTTTACCATCACAAAGAAAACTGCCGGTGTCAGTCATTTCACGGAGCCGGAGTAAGTGAATTAGATATTGATTTTCTCGCCCGCCCGGGTGACAGGCCGCATCGCCGCCGCCGAGGGGGATGATATCACACCTGACCGGTATCTGTCGCGTGCTGCGCACCCCCGGGGTAATGCTGCGTTATGTGCGGTCACGATAAATGTCCGTGTTTCCCATCATCCGTGTCACCGGTAGAATGAAGCACGGATGTGCAAAGCATACAATAACACGGCGCTCGTAGCGAGATGAATGTTTAGCGCCGTTACCCCACCCATCCCCGCGGTACTGACACTTCCGGAATAGTCGCAGCTCTCACGTCTTCAGCTATCGTGTCACTGGAGAGTATTGCCTCTCGCAGAAGCCATCGTTACGGGACGGCAGGAATAGAAACCTCATCTGCTGAAAAAGCGGAAAAATCCACGCGGAGAGGAGGCGAAAACCGTTCAGAATTTTCAGAGACCTATTCAGCGGCTTTGAAAGTTCACAGGAATTAATGCAAAGTGGAAGGAATAGATTGAAAAATAATTGTATATTTTTGTATTTTTCCATTAAAATATTGCGGTGACATCCTAACAGGCCACCACAGCGAGACAGTTACCTGCTATAGCAAACATTGGGAACACACGGTTGCAATATTGGGTGCCGATAGGGTTAAAAAGGAGCATCCTCCCGCTGTTAACCATTTAGATGATGCTGTCACTCTTGATAGCAGCATTTAAGGTGAACCAATCGATTGTGGTTGATGCAGCCCATTTGAAGCAGAGATTAAGACCGTGCACGTCTTCTATTCATAGTTTATGGGATCAGCAGAGACAGCCCCGCTGTTAACCATCTAGATGACACTCTTAACAGCAGCATCATTCTAAGGAGGGGCACCAATTGTGGCTCGTGTAGCCCAACTGAAGCAGAGATTGAAACTGTGTACCTCCTTTTTTCTTTCATAGTTTTTGGGATCGGTGGAAGCAGCCCTGCTGTTAACCATCTAGATGACGCTGTTGTTCTAGACAGCAGCATCTAAGGTGAACCAATCGATTCTGGCTGATATAGCCCATTTGAAGCAGAGATTGAAACCATGCACCTCTTCTCCATTTATAGTTTATGGGATCAGCAGAGGCAGCCCTGCTGTTAACCATTTAGACGACGCTGACGCTCTTGACAGCAGCATCTAAGGGGCATCGACCATAGCAGATGAAGCCCGTCTGAAGCAGAGATTGAGACTGTGCACTTCACTTCTTTTCCATTCATAGTTTGAGACCGGTGGAAGCAGTCCCGCTGTTAACCATCTAGATGACGCTGTCGTTCTTGACAGCAGCATCTAAGGGGCATCGATCGTGGCTGATGCAGCCCATGTGAAGCAGAGATTGAGACTGGACCTCTTCTCCATTCATAGTTTACGGGATCAGCAGAGGCAGCCCTGCTGTTAACCATCTAGATGACACTCCTGACAGCAGCATCTAAGGTGAACTAATCACGGCTGATGTAACCCATTTGTAGCAGAGATTGTGATCGTGCACCTCTTCTCCATTCATAGTTTATGGGACTGTCAGAGGCAGCCCTGCTGTTAACCATCTAGATGACACTCCTGACAGCAGCATCTAAGGAGACCTGGTGGAGGCAGCCCATTACATCTCCCCACTATTTCTGGCAGCCCCCTATCTCAGTGACCTTGTTGCTTCAGACGAAAACAGGCCTGAGTTTCATTATTGGGTCACGCTGCGCTAGGAGCCGCTGCGATCTTGTTGGTGAAAGCAGATGTGATGCTGTTTCTACAAGACTTAATGTTCTAAGCTTTGATTCAGTCAATAGTGATTTTTATTTATTTTTAATCCACTTTTCTGCCATCTCCACATGTCGTCCGGGACGGTTCTGCGAGGACGGACCCGCACTCCGCATTTCTGGGCTGCGTTCACATGGCGGAATCTTTACACAGTTTTGAACTTGAATTCCGCTCTGAAATCTTCTCATCCAATCAGATGTTGAGTAAAGGATCCATTTGGAGAATCATTAAAGCCGCCTCCTTTCGGGTTAACCCCTCGTCTTCTCTCTTTTTCAGGGTGCTGGTGCGGCATCGAGCTGGATAAACCTCATGGAAAGAATGACGGCTCCATCTCTGGGGTTCAGTATTTCACCTGCCCCCCAAAACACGGAGTGTTTGCGCCTCCATCCAGAGTTCAGAGGTGAGGAGCAGACGGGACGGGGTCACCTACCGCTGACGTAAGGAGATATATTATATTATATATATTTATAGTTTTGTTTTTTTTTGCAGGGTCTCTGGGTCTTTGGATTCGTTATCGGAGATTCCAGCAAGTAAACTGAACCATTCGTTCCCAGGTGCGCTCCCGTTCCAAAATCTGCGGTCTCATGAAGAATATTAATATTTCTTCCTCCTCTGTCAATGGTGCAGCCAATGGGCATCAGACGGAATTGCAACACTTAAATGCCCCGGTCAGAGATTGACAGCAGCGCTTAAACGGTGAATCGGCAGCAATCGGTTGTTGGTGCCGGTTATAGAGACCCCTTTCCGAACATTCGCCGGGAAGGGTCTTTTGATAACACACACTCGCTGCTGGGATCCCGAGGGATCCACTGAAATATTTGGAGAAATCTGGCAGTGTTTGTTTCTCTGCAGCTCCCCCAGAGGGCAAATGAAGTATTGCATTGTAGGAAGTTGATTCATATTAATGGACAGCCTGGGTTATGCAGGACTGGAGGGGGTCCTACAACGAGGTGACGAGATGGGGACACCCCTCTACTAACCCACAGTTTCCTAATGGGGGGCAATGATGGGGTTTCGATACCATCACGCTTTACATCCACCATTGTCGTCCATACTAAGCCTGACTCTTGGGGTCCACATCCACCTTCTCTCTGTTTTATATCCAGGGTTTAAAAGAAGCCTCAGCTCTACGTCCACGGCGGCCTCACAGAAAGGAGTCATCAGAAGACATTCATACTGCCGGTAAGACCCAACAGGAAACGGCGACGGCAGCGGGGGTAATCTGAGAGCTCAAAGCACAAATTAGACAGTTTTCGAGGGATTGAACAGAAAATCGAGCAGCAGAATGAAAGGAAAATACTTGTGCAGGGGAGGGAGACATAGAGAAGATGATGAAGCCGAATAGTAGTGTACCGTCCTCCTGTGCGAGTGCAGCTCCGGAGACTCTGCAGCAGGGTAAAGAAAAGCTTCAGCACCGCAGTGCAAAGCGTTCACCCCACAGAGCAATATTATAGAATTCCTGCTGCTGTAACGAGGAGGAACCGATAAACTGTCAGCTCCTTCTGAGGGGTAACTACAGATCAGCGAAGTGTCTACACAGTGACTGCACCAGCAGAATAGTGAGTGCAGCTCTGGAGTATAATACAGGAGGTAACTCAGGATCAGTAATGTAATGTATGTACACAGTGACTGCACCAGCAGAATAGTGAGTGCAGCTCTGGAGTATAATACAGGAGGTAACTCAGGATAAGTAATGTAATGTATGTACACAGTGACTGCACCAGCAGAATAGTGAGTGCAGCTCTGGAGTATAATGCAGGAGGTCACTCAGGATCAGTAATGTAATGTATGTACACAGTGACTGCACCAGCAGAATAGTGAGTGCAGCTCTGGGGTATAATACAGGAGGTAACTCAGGATCAGTAATGTATGTACACGGTGACTGCACCAGCAGAATAGTGAGTGCAGCTCTGGAGTATAATACAGGATGTAACTCAGGATCAGTAATGTAATGTATGTACACAGTGACTGCACCAGCAGAATAGTGAGTGCAGCTCTGGAGTATAATGCAGGAGGTCACTCAGGATCAGTAATGTAATGTATGTACACAGTGACTGCACCAGCAGAATAGTGAGTGCAGCTCTGGGGTATAATACAGGAGGTAACTCAGGATCAGTAATGTAATGTATGTACACAATGACTGCACCAGCAGAATAGTTAGTGCAGCTCTGGAGGATAATACAGGGGGTAACTCAGGATCAGTAATGTAATGTATGTACACAGTGACTGCAGCAGCAGAATAGTGAGTGCAGCTCTGGAGTATAATACAGGAGGTAACTCAGGATCAGTAATGTAATGTATGTACACAGTGACTGCACCAGCAGAATAGTGAGTGCAGCTCTGGAGTATAATGCAGGAGGTCACTCAGGATCAGTAATGTAATGTATGTACACAGTGACTGCAGCAGCAGAATAGTGAGTGCAGCTCTGGAGTATAATAGAGGAGGTAACTCAGGATCAGTAATGTAATGTATGTACACAGTGACTGCAGCAGCAGAATAGTGAGTGCAGCTCTGGAGTATAATACAGGAGGTAACTCAGGATCAGTAATGTATGTACACAGTGACTGCACCAGCAGAATAGTGAGTGCAGCTCTGGAGTATAATACAGGAGGTAACTCAGGATCAGTAATGTAATGTATGTACACAGTGACTGCACCAGCAGAATAGTGAGTGCAGCTCTGGAGGATAATACAGGATCAGTAATGTATGTACACAGTGACTGCACCAGCAGAATAGTGAGTGCAGCTCTGGGGTCTAATACAGGAGGTACCTCAGGATCCGTAATGTAATGTATGTACACAGTGACTGCACCAGTAGAATAGTGAGTGCAGCTCTGGAGTATAATACAGGAGGTAACTCAGGATCAGTAATGTAATGTATATACACAGTGACTGCACCAGCAGAATAGTGAGTGCAGCTCTGGGGTATAATACAGGAGGTACCTCAGGATCCGTAATGTAATGTATGTACACAGTGACTGCACCAGCAGAATAGTGAGTGCAGCTCTGTAGTATAATACAGGAGGTAACTCAGGATCAGTAATGTAATGTATGTACACAGTGACTGCACCAGCAGAATAGTGAGTGCAGCTCTGGAGTATAATACAGGAGGTAACTCAGGATCAGTAATGTAATGTATGTACACAGTGACTGCACCAGCAGAATAGGGAGTGCAGCTCTGGAGTATAATACAGGAGGTACCTCAGGATCAGTAATGTATGTACACAGTGACTGCACCAGCAGAATAGGGAGTGCAGCTCTGGAGTATAATACAGGAGGTACCTCAGGATCAGTAATGTAATGTATATACACAGTGACTGCACCAGCAGAATAATGAGTGCAGCTCCAATCACTAATGATCCCAGATGTACAGATACAGCTCAGTGGTGATGGTTTGGGGGCTCTTGGCCATCGCTGCTCGCATCGCCCTCTACAGTACATTTGCAGCTTTGCCTCACTCCCCGGTTACTTCCTATGGGGGGGCCGTGTTTTCCAGCGTACTACCCCTTTAAATGTTGCGCTGATTCACAGAACAGTGGATATATTGCGGTGGCGCCTTTGTTTCCGTTCTGATACATAATGGAGCGATTCCCGCCGCTGCTTTCTTCCACACAGCGGCCCCTGCTCGCTCCCGGTAATGGGGTCGCCTGGTTAAATGGATAACCGAGCCTGTCACAAGCCGCAACTTAAAAGCGGCTCTGCCTCGTCATCCCGGGGCGGCGCGGAGCAATAAACGCTCACAGCGGGAGCCACATTTAATGATTCCCGGCTCCAGCCTTTCACGGCTTTTAGCAGCTCACTAATGAATATGAAAACGTGACCGTTCCCGAAAACAAATACAGCGCGGACCCCGATACCAGCCCGAAATGTCAGAATGATCACGTCCTCGCTGCGGCTCCAAGGAGCAGAGCCTGTGTCCTTATAAAAGTTTCTACAAACAAGTAAAAATATAAGAAATATAAAGTCACCGCGATCCCCCGACTGTAACGATGGACGTCACCGGCAGATCTGCAAATGTGTGTCCATAGGAAGCTGGTGTCTGCCCCCCCCAGAAAGCGACATATCCACCGCCACTGCCCGGGAGGGATATAACCGCATAATCTCCCTATACTGCAAATGAACGGCTGTGATTATACATAGGAGCAGTATTATAGTAGTTATATTCTTGTATATAGGAGGCAGTATTATAGTAGTTATATTCTTGTACATAGGGGCAGTATTATAGTAGTTATATTCCTGTACATAGGGGCAGTATTATAGTAGTTATATTCTTGTACATAGGAGCAGTATTATAGTAGTTATATTCTTGTACATAGGAGCAGTATTATAGTAGTTATATTCTTGTATATAGGAGGCAGTATTATAGTAGTTATATTCTTGTACATAGGGGCAGTATTATAGTAGTTATATTTCTTCGGCGCTCCATTGGGAGACCCAGACGATTGGGTGTATAGCTACTGCCTCCGGAGGCCACACAAAGTATTACACTAAAAAGTGTAAGGCCCCTCCCCTTCTGCATATACACCCCCCGTGGGATCACGGGCTGCTTCAGTTTTATGCTTTGTGCGAAGGAGGTCAGACATCCACGCATAGCTCCACTGTTTAGTCAGCAGCAGCTGCTGACTATGTCGGATGGAAGAAAAGAGGGCCCATACTAGGGCCCCCAGCATGCTCCCTTCTCACCCCACTTTTGTCGGGTGTTTGTTAAGGTTGAGGTACCCATTGCGGGTACGGAGGCTGGAGCCCACATGCTGCTTTCCTTCCCCATCCCCCCGAGGGCTCTGGTGAAGTGGGATCTTACCGGCCTCCAGACTCTGAGGCCGGGCTCCATCCACAGACCCGGAGATCCTGCTGGAATGGAGCGGAGTATCGTCAAGGACAGGCCCTGCAACGTTAAGGTACTCTGTGTCCCCGTACAGTCTATGCACAGACACACTCCAGCGTTGCTGGGTGTGTTAGTGCGCCGGGGACAGTAGCGCTGCGCGCTTGGGCTTTACTCACTGCGGCTTAGCTGAGTGAGTTTATGTGTCGGGAACTACCGCGCCAGCCGCTGCTGGAGCTGCGGCGCGGCTGAGACTTGTGGTGCGCCGGGGACTTTCGTGCTGCCGCGCTTTTATGACGGCAGCGCTTATAAATCTAGTCCCCGGCTTTTGCGGCCTAGTTACGTTCGTTCCCGCCCCCAACCCTGCCAGTCAGGGAAGGGGCGAGACGCTGTACAATGATCAGCGCCGAGGGCTGGAGTCTTATTTACATACTCCAGCCCTCTCACTGGGCACAGGGGGACGCCAGTTTCCCGCTCTTGTCTGGGGCACGCCCACGGCCCGCCCCTCTTCACAGGACGCCGGCAGCCATTCCTGCAGGCAATCTAAGCTGGAGAACGGAGAGAGAGGGATTCTGGCGACCACTTACCCGCTTATGCGGGCGGTAAGCAGCACCTTCGTGCTGACCCCACTATTGCCACAGTGTTTTTTTGTGTACTTTATCCTTGTACTTATATATTGCAAGACCATACACAGACACACGCCAGCATTGCTGGGCTTGTTAGTGCGCCGAGGACAACAGCGCTGCGCGCTTGGACTATACTCACTGCAGCTTAGCTGAGTGAGTTTATCTGTGGGAAACTGCCGCGCTGGAGGCTGCGGCGCGGCTGAGACTTGTGGCTGTACGGTCGCTTCTTGGCGATATACCCCTAGATAGCTCTGAGGAGACAACAGCATGTCGTCAGCATAGAGCAAGGGGGCCAAGGCACAGGCTTTCTATGCTGTCTGTACCGCACGTGAGGCTGTTTTACCGGCAGGTTCCCTAACCCCTAATGGGTAGAGTCTCTGCTAGTGGTGGCCCAGAGAGGGCCACCTGTGAAACTGTCCAGAGGACAGAGTTGCAGTTTTTTTGCTGATAAAATGTCTTGGACTATGAGCAAAATTCTAGCAACTTTGCAGTCCAGGGCGGTGACTCAGACCATGGGCATTGTTGAATCAAGGCTCCCCGGTCTCCCTCAGTTGGAACTAATCCGTGCTCCAAAGGGGTCCCATACATCCCAGACTGAAGGCTCTGACACGGACGACAGTCCCAGACAGCCTAAGCGAGCTCGCTGGGAGAGACCCTCGACTTCACACACTGGTCAGGGTCTCAGCGAGAGGATTCTCTGTATGATGAGGTAGCTGATCAGGTTTCTGATCCTGAGACCGCTTTCATTCTGGATGCTCCTAATGGGACGCCATAGTGAATGATCTCATAGCACCCATCAATACACTGGTGGCTATTTCTCCCTCAGCCCCTCCAGTGGAGGAGGCAGCTTCAGCAGGAGAAATTCCATTTCAGGTATCCCAAGCGTAAATTCAGTACTTTTTGGGCCTCTCTGACTCAGAGGAGCAGTCCAGAAACACTACGCTTATCCAGACAAGCTTTTCTCCGCCGCGCCATCCTCCATAGTTGCAGTGGAAGATGGGACTTCACTTAAAGATGCCATTGACAGACAGATGGACCTCTGGTTGAAATCTGTCTGTGAAGCTATCGGCGTGTCGTTTGCTCCGGCATTCGCAGCCGTATGGGCACTCCAAGCTATTTCAGCTGGTCTTGCGCAGATAGACACTGTCACACGTACATCTGTGCCGCAGGTGGCGTCCTTAACCTCGCATGCATTGCGACTTACGCTATTCATGCTGTCCTGGACTCTACGAGCCGTACGCCGGTGGCGTACGCCAACTCCGTGGTTTTGCGCAGACCCTTGGGGTTAAGGGAATGGAAGGCAGCTCCTGCTTCCAAAAAGGGCTTAACCAGTTTGCCATTATCTGGTGACAGACTGTTGGCTGAGCGATTGGATGAAATCATTAAACAGGCCAAGAGTAAGGATTCTTCCTTACACCAGCCCAGATCAAACAAAGCCCAAGGAAGGACAGTCGACGTTTCGGTCCTTTCCAGGCTCAGGCTGGTCCCAATTTTCCTAGTCCAAAAGGACTCAAAAGGCTCAGAGGGGCTCAGACTCCTGGCGGGCTCAATCACGCCCAAAGAAGGCAGCCGGAGGAACCGCTACCAAGGCGGTTTCCTCATGACTTTCAGCCCTCTCTCTCCGCATCCGCGGTCGGTGGCAGACTCTCCCGCTTTGGCGGCATTTAGCTGCCACAGGTCAAAGACCGGTGGGTGAGAGACATTTTGTCTCACGTGTACAGGATAGAGTTTTGTTCTCGTCCTCCGGCTCGATTCTTCAGAACTTCCCCACCTCTCGACCGAGCCGATGCTCTTCCGCAGGCAGAAGGAGTGATAATCCCTGTTCCTCTTCAGGAACAAGGTCACGGTTTTTACTCCAATCTGGTTGTGGTGCCAAAAAAGATCGGATCTTCCGTTCCGTCCTAGACCTAAAACTGCTCAAAAAGCAGTGTAAACCAGGCGGTTCCGGATGGAATCCCTCCGCTCCGTCATTGCCTCACGGTCTCAAGGAGATTTCCTAGCATCAAGAGACATCAGGATGCTTATCTCCACGTGCCGATTGCTCCAGAGTACCAGCGTTTGCTGCGATTCGTTATAGAAGACGAGCATCTTCAGTTCGTAGACCTGCCCTTAGGTCTGGCGACAGCCCCACGGGTTTTCACCAAGGTCATGGCAGCAGTGGTAGCAGTCCTGCACTCTCAGGGTCACTCTGTGATCCCTTACTTGGACGATCTACTTGTCAACGCACCCTCTCAAGAGGCATGCCAACGCAGCCTGAACGTTGCGCTGGAGACTCTCCAGAGTTTCGGGTGGATCATCAACTTTTCAAAGTTAAATCTGACACCGACCCAATCACTGACATATCTTGGCATAGAGTTTTATACTCTCTCAGCGATAGTGAAGCTTCCGCTGGACAAACAGCGTTCACTACAGACGGGGGTGCAGTCTCTCCTTCAAGGCCAGGCACACCCCTTAAAGACGCCTCATGCACTTCCTAGCGAAGATGGTAGCAGCAATGGAGGCAGTCCCCTTCGCGCAGTTTCATCTGCGTCCACTTCAATGGGACATTCTCCGCCAAAGCGATGGGAAGTCGACGTCCCTAGGCAGGAACGTCTCCCTTTCTCAGACGGTCAAGGACTCTCTTCAGTGGTGACTTCTTCCCACCTCATTGTCAAAAGGAAGGTCCTTCCTACCCCCATCCTGGACGGTGGTCACGACAGACGTGAGTCTGTCAGGGTGGAGAATAGTCTTTCTCCACCACAGGGCTCAGGGTACGTGGACTCAGCAGGAGTCCACCCTTCAGATCAATGTTCTGGAAATCTAAGCAGTGTATCTTGCCCTGCAAGCCTTCCAGCAGTGGCTGGAATGCAAACAGATCCGAGTTCAGTCGGACAATTCCACAGCGGTAGCATACATCACAATACGCAGTCGGCAAGCCTCCCAAGAAGTCCGGCGGACTCTGATGTGGGTGGAAGACAGAGCATCCACCATATCCGCAGTTCACATCCCGGGCGTAGAAAACTGGGAAGCAGACTTCCTCAGTCGCCAGGGTATGGACGCAGGGGAATGGTCTCTGCACCCTGACGGGTTTCAGGAAATCTGGGGCCTTCGGGGGAGGCCGGACGTCGACCTAATGGCGTCTAGGCACAACACCAAGGTCACGAGTTTCATGGTGTGGTCTTACGATCAACGAGCTCTGGCGGCAGGCGCCTTAGTTCAGGATGGGTCGCAGTTCCAGCTACCCTATATGTTTCCCCCTCTGGCACTGTTGCCCAGAGTGCTACGCAAGATCAGCTCCGATTGCCGCCGCGCCATCCTCGTCGCCCCAGACTGGCAGAGGAGGTCGTGGTACCTGGATCTGTGGCATCTCACAGTCGGCCAGCCGTGGGCACTACCAGACCGGCCAAACTTACTGTCCCAAGGGCCGTTTTCCATCTGAATCCTACGGCCCTAAACCTGACTGGGTGGCCATTGAGTCCTGGATCCTAGCGTCTTCAGGATTATCTCATGACGTCATTGCCACCATGTGACGGGCTAGGAAGCCGACGTCTGCCAAGATCTACCACTGGACGTGGAAGATATTCTTACCTTAGGGCTCTGCTCAGGGAGTGTCTCCCTGGCCATTTGCATTGCCTACTTTTCTTTCCTTCCTGCAATCGGGTTGGGAAACAGGTTTGTTGCTCGGCTCCCTTAAAGGACAAGTTCCAGCGCTGTCTGTATTCCTTCAGAAGCGCCTAGCACGACTTCCTCAGGTACGCACGTTCCTGCAGGGGGTTTGTCACATTGTCCCTCCGTACTGAGGCCGTTAGACCCATGGGATCTGAACAGGGTACTAATTGCTCTCCAGAGCCGCCATTCGAGCCTCTGAGGGATGTTTCACTTTCTCGACTTTCACAGAAAGTGGCCTTTCTGGTAGCGGTCAGTCCCTTCGGAGAGTGTCCGAGCTAGCAGCGCGGTCATCCAAAGCTCCCTTCCTGGTGTTTCACCAAGACAAGGTAGTGCTGCACCCGATTCCGGAGTTTTCTCCCTAAGGTGGTATTCCCTTTTCATCACAATCAGGATATCTCCTTACCTTCCTTTTGTTCTTATCCATTTCATCGATATGAAATGGATTTGCATTGTTGGATCTGGTGAAGAGCACTCAGAATCTACATTTCCCGCACGGCGCCCCTGCGCCGATCGGATGCACTCTTTGTCCTTGTCACTGGTCAGCGCAAGGGGTCGCAGGCTGCCAAATCCACCCTGGCTCGATGGATCAAGGAACCAATCCTTAAAGCCTACCGTTCTGCTGGGCTTCCGGTTCCATCAGGGCTGAAGGCCCATTCTACCAGAGCCGTGGGTGCGTCCTGGGCATTACGGCACCAGGCTACGGCTCAGCAGGTGTGCCAGGCGGCTACCTGGGCGAGTCTGCACACCTTCACCAAGCGTTATCAGGTGCATGCCTACGCTTAGGCGGATGCCAGCCTAGGTAGAAGAGTCCTGCAGGCGGCGGTTGCCTCCATGTAGGGAAGGGCTGTTTTTACAGTCCAAACTTGAGGTATTAATTTACCCACCCAGGGACTGCTTTTGGACGTCCCAATCGTCTGGGTCTCCCAATGGAGCGCCGAAGAAGAAGGGAATTTTGTTACTTACCGTAAATTCCTTTTCTTCTAGCTCCAATTGGGAGACCCAGCACCCGCCCCTGTTCCTTCGGGATTTTTGGTTGTTCGGGTACACATGTTGTTCATGTTGAATGGTTTCAGTTCTCCGATGTTCCTTCGGATTGAATTTGTTTAACCAGTTATTGGCTTTCCTCCTTCTTGCTTTGGCACTAAAACTGAAGCAGCCCGTGATCCCACGGGAGGTGTATAGGCAGAAGGGGAGGGGCCTTACACTTTTTAGTGTAATACTTTGTGTGGCCTCCGGAGGCAGTAGCTATACACCCAATCGTCTGGGTCTCCCAATTGGAGCTAGAAGAAAAGGAATTTACGGTAAGTAACAAAATTCCCTTCTTTTGTACATAGGGGCAGTATTATTGTAGTTATATTCTTGTACATAGGGGGCAGTATTATTGTAGTTATATTCTTGTATATAGGAGGCAGTATTATAGTAGTTATATTCTTGTACATAGGAGGCAGTATTATAGTAGTTATATTCTTGTACATAGGGGCAGTATTATAGTAGTTATATTCTTGTACATAGGGGCAGTATTATAGTAGTTATATTCATGTACATAGGGGCAGTATTATAGTAGTTATATTCTTGTACATAGGGGCAGTATTATAGTAGTTATATTCTTGTACATAGGGGCAGTATTATAGTAGTTATATTCTTGTACATAGGGGGCAGTATTATAGTAGTTATATTCTTGTACATAGGAGGCAGTATTATAGTAGTTATATTCTTGTACATAGGGGGCAGTATTATAGTAGTTATATTCTTGTATATATGGGCAGTATTATAGTAGTTATATTCTTGTACATAGGGGGCAGTATTATAGTAGTTATATTCCTGTATATAGGGGCAGTATTATAGTAGTTATATTCTTGTACATAGGGGCAGTATTATAGTAGTTATATTCTTGTACATAGGGAGCAGTATTATAGTAGTTATATTCTTGTACATAGGGGCAGTATTATAGTAGTTATATTCTTGTACATAGGGGCAGTATTATAGTAGTTATATTCTTGTACATAGGGAGCAGTATTATAGTAGTTATATTCTTGTACATAGGGGCAGTATTATAGCAGTTCTATTCTTGTACATAGGGGCAGTATTATAGTAGTTATATTCTTGTACATAGGAGGCAGTATTATAGTAGTTATATTCTTGTACATAGGGGGCAGTATTATAGTAGTTATATTCTTGTATATATGGGCAGTATTATAGTAGTTATATTCTTGTACATAGGGGGCAGTATTATAGTAGTTATATTCCTGTATATAGGGGCAGTATTATAGTAGTTATATTCTTCTACATAGGGCAGTATTATAGTAGTTATATTCTTGTACATAGGGGCAGTATTATAGTAGTTATATTCTTGTACATAGGGAGCAGTATTATAGTAGTTATATTCTTGTACATAGGGGCAGTATTATAGTAGTTATATTCTTGTACATAGGGGCAGTATTATAGTAGTTATTTCTTCAGCGCTCTATTGGGAGACCCAGACGATTGGGTGTATAGCACTGCCTCCGGAGGCCACACAAAGCAATTACACTAAAAAGTGTAAGGCCCCTCCCCTTCTGGCTATACACCCCCAGTGGGATCACTGGCTCACCAGTTTTCTGCTTTGTGCGAAGGAGGTCAGACATCCACGCATAGCTCCACTGTTTGTAGTCAGCAGTAGCTGCTGGCTATATCGGATGGAAGAAAAGAGGGCCCATATGGGGCCCCCAGCATGCTCCCTTCTCACCCGCGGTGGTGCTTGTAAGGTTGAGGTACCTATTGCTGGTACAGAGGCTGGAGCCCACATGCTGTTTTCCTTCCACATCCCCTGGAGGGCTCTGTGGAAGTGGGATCTTGCCGGCCCCCAAGCCCTGAGGCCGGGCTCCATCCACAGACCCAGAGAACCTGCTGGATTTGGAGCGGGAGTGCCGTTCAGGGACAAGGCCCTGCAACTTTCAGGTACTCTGTGTCCCCGGCAGGCACGGACACTCTCAAGGCTTGCTGAGCGTTATAGTGCGCCGGGGACAGTAGCGCTGTGCGCTGGGGTTAGGTCACTGCAGCTTTGCTGAGTGACGTTACATGTTGGGAACTACTGCGCCGACCGCTACTGGAGCGGCGGCGCAGCTGCGACTTGTGGTGCGCCGGGGACTTTGCGCCGACCGCGCTTTTACGGCGGCGGCGCTTCTAACTTTAGCCCCCGGCTTCTGCGGCCTAGCGCCGCTTCGTTCCCGCCCCCACCCTGTCAATCAGGGTAGGGGAGAGACGCTGCTCAATGGGCAGCGCCGAGGGCTGGAGCTTTATTTACATGCTCCAGCCCTCTCACTAGGCACAGTGGGAAGCAGGCTTCCCGCTCTTCGTCTGTATACGCCCAGGGCCCGCCCCCCCTCTCCACAAGGACGCCGGCAGCCATTACACATGCGGTCTGGCTGGGGAAAGGCAGCAGGCTCTGGGAGACCCAGACTAAAGGGATTTCGGCGACCACACACCCGCTCCTAAGCGGGCGGTAAGCTGCACTTTAGTGCTGGCCCCACTAGTGCCTCAGTGTTATATTAGTGTACTTTTTTCTTGGTACCATATATATATATATAGTTGCACTGTAAGGTCGCTTCTTGGCTGGACACCCTGTACTGCTCTGAGGAGGCAGCAACATGTCATCCGCAAAACGCAAGGGTGCCAAGGCACAGGCTGTGTACACTGTTTGTACTGCATGTGGGGCTGATCTACCGGCAGGCTCCAATGACTCTCATTGTGTGCAATGTTCAGTCCCAGTGGCACTTCGTCAGCCAGAGCCTATGGTGGTAGTGGCCCAGGCAGAGACGCCTGTGAACCCTGCCCCGGTGACGGGGACAGACTTTGCAGTTTTTGCTGATAAAATGTCTGTGACTATGACTAAAATCCTGGAGACCTTGCAGTCCAGGCCAGTTACTCAGACCATGGACACTGCTGTGTCTATGCTCTCCGGTCCCCCTCAGTTGGAACTAATCCGTACTTCAAGGGGGTCTCAAGCATCACAGGCTGAAGACTCTGACTCAGATGACAGTCCCAGGCAGCCTAAGCGAGCTCGCTGGGAAAGACCCTCCACGTCATCACACTGCTCAGGGTCTCAGCGAGAAGAGTCTCTCTGTGATGAGACTGAGGACGGTGATCAGGATTCTAATCCTGGGGCCCCTCTCAATCTGGATGCCCCTGATGGTTACGCCATGGTTAATGACCTTATATCGGCAATTAATAGACTGTTGGATATTTCTCCCCCAGCCCCTTCAGCAGAGGAGGCAGCTGCACAGCAGGAGAAGTTCCATTTCCTGTATCCCAAGCGTAAATTAAGTGCTTTTTTGGACCACTCTGACTTCAGAGAATCGATCCAGAAACACGACGCTCATCCAGACAAGCGTTTCTCTAAACGTTCTAAGGATACCCGTTATCCTTTTCCCTCTGAGGTGGCCAAACGCTGGACCCAGTGTCCAAAGGTGGATCCCCCCAATTTCCAAGCTGGCGGCTAGATCCATAGTCGCAGTAGAGGATGGCGCTTCTCTTAAAGATGCCAACGACAGACAGATGGACCTTTGGTTGAAATCTGTCTATGAAGCTATCGGCGCGTCGTTTGCTCCAGCATTCGCGGCCGTGTGGGCACTCCAAGCTATTTCAGCTGGTTTAGCACAGGTGGATGCTATCATGCATCCAGCAGTGCCGCAAGTGGCGTCCCTAACTTCGCAAATGTCTGCGTTTGCGACCTATGCTATCAATGCTGTCCTAGAATCTACGAGCCGTACCGCTATGGCGTCCGCCAATTCTGTGGTTTTGCGCAGAGCCTTGTGGTTAAAGGACTGGAAAGCAGATGCTGGTTCCAAAAAATGCTTAACCAGCTTGCCATTATCTAGAGACAGACTGTTTGGTGAGCCATTGGCTGAAATCATAAAACAGTCCAAGGGTAAGGACTCTTCCTTACCACAGCCCAGAGCAAGTAAACCTCAACAGAAAAAGTGGCAGTCGAGGTTTCGGTCCTTTCGAGGCTCGGGCAAGGCCCAATTCTCCTCGTCCAAAAGGACTCAGAAAGAACAAGGGAGCTCAGATTCCTGGCGGGCTCACTCACGCCCCAGGAAAGCAAATGGAGGAACCGCTTCCAAAGCGGCTACCTCATGACTTTCGGCCTCCTCCCTCCGCATCCTCGGTCGGTGGCAGGCTCTCCCGCTTTTGCGACATTTGGCTGTCACAGGTCAAAGACCGGTGGGTAACAGACATTTTGTCTCGCGGGTACAGAATCGAGTTCAGTTCTCGGCCTCCACTTCGGTTCTTCAGAACCTCCCCACACCCCAACCGAGCAGATGCCCTGCTGCAGGCGGTGGACTCTCTAAGAGCAGAAGGAGTCGTGATCCCTGTCCCCCCTCAGGAACGGGGGCGAGGATTTTACTCCAATCTCTTTGTGGTTCCAAAAAAGGACGGCTCCTTCCGTCCTGTTCTGGACCTAAAACTGCTCAACAAGCATGTGAACGCCAGGCGGTTCCGGATGGAATCCCTCCGCTCAGTCATTGCCTCAATGTCTCAAGGAGATTTCCTAGCATCAATAGACATCGAAGATGCTTATCTCCACGTGCCGATTGCTACAGAGCACCAACGCTTTCTACGCTTCGTGATAGGAGACGACCATCTTCAGTTCGTAGCTCTGCCATTTGGTCTGGCGACAGCCCCACGGGTGTTCACCAAGATCATGGCGGCAGTGGTAGCAGTCTTGCACTCTCACGGACACTCTGTGATCCCTTACTTGGACGATCTACTGGTCAAGGCACCCTCTCAAGAGGCATGCCAACTCAGCCTGAATGTTGCACTGGAGACTCTCCAGGCGTTCGGGTGGATCATCAACTTCCCAAAGTCAAATCTGTCACCGACCCAATCACTAACGTATCTTGGCATGGAGTTTCATACTCTCTCAGCGATAGTGAAGCTTCCGCTGGACAAGCAGCGGTCTCTACAGACTGGAGTGCAGGCTCTCCTTCAAAGTCAGTCGCACTCCTTAAGACGCCTCATGCACTTCCTCGGGAAGATGGTGGCGGCAATAGAAGCGGTTCCGTTTGCGCAGTTTCATCTGCGTCCACTTCAATGGGACATTCTCCGCCAATGGGACGGGAAGTCAACATCCCTGGACAGGAAAGTCTCCCTTTCTCAGACGGCCAAAGACTCTCTGCAGTGGTGGCTTCTTCCCACCTCATTATCACAGGGAAGATCCTTCCTACCCCCATCCTGGGCAGTAGTCACGACGGACGCGAGCCTCTCAGGGTGGGGAGCAGTTTTTCTCCACCACAGGGCTCAGGGTACGTGGACTCAGCAGGAGTCCACCCTTCCGATCAATGTTCTGGAAATCAGAGCAGTGTATCTTGCCCTACTAGCCTTCCAGCAGTGGCTGGAAGGAAGGCAGATCCGAATTCAGTCGGACAACTCCACAGCGGTGGCATACATCAACCACCAAGGGGGGACACGCAGTCGGCAAGCCTTCCAGGAAGTCCGGCGAATTCTGATGTGGGTGGAAGCCACAGCCTCCACCATATCCGCAGTTCACATCCCCGGCGTAGAAAACTGGGAAGCAGACTTCCTCAGTCGCCAGGGCATGGACGCAGGGGAATGGTCCCTTCACCCAGACGTGTTTCAGGAAATCTGTCGCCGCTGGGGGGTGCCGGACGTCGACCTAATGGCGTCCCGGCACAACAACAAGGTACCGATGTTCATGGCACGGTCTCGCGATCAAAGAGCGCTGGCGGCAGACGCCCTAGTGCAAGATTGGTCGCAGTTCCGGCTCCCTTATGTGTTTCCACCTCTGGCACTCTTGCCCAGAGTGCTACGCAAGATCAGATCCGATTGCAGCCGCGTCATACTTGTCGCCCCAGACTGGCCGAGGAGGGCGTGGTATCCGGATCTGTGGCAGCTCACGGTTGGCCAACCGTGGGCACTCCCAGACCGACCAGACTTACTGTCCCAAGGGCCGTTTTTCCATCGGAATTCTGCGGCCCTGAACCTGACTGTGTGGCCATTGAGTCCTGGATCCTAGCGTCTTCAGGATTGTCCCAAGGGGTCGTTGCCACCATGAGACAGGCTAGGAAGCCCACGTCCGCTAAGATCTACCACAGAACGTGGAGGATATTCTTATCCTGGTCCTCTGCTCAGGGAGTGTCTCCCTGGCCATTTGCATTGCCTACCTTTCTTTCTTTCCTGCAATCTGGGTTAGAAAAAGGTTTGTCGCTCGGCTCCCTTAAAGGTCAGGTCTCGGCGCTATCCGTCTTTTTTCAGAGGCGTTTGGCACGCCTTCCTAAGGTGCGCACGTTCCTACAGGGGGTTTGCCATATCGTACCCCCGTACAAGCGGCCGTTAGATCCATGGGATCTGAACAGGGTACTAGTTGCCCTCCAGAAGCCGCCCTTCGAGCCTCTGAGGGAGGTTTCACTTTCTAGACTATCACAGAAAGTGGCTTTTCTGGTAGCGATCACATCTCTTCGGAGAGTGTCTGAGCTAGCAGCGCTGTCATCCAAGGCTCCCTTCCTGGTCTTCCACCAGGACAAGGTTGTGCTGCGCCCCATTCAGGAGTTTCTCCCGAAGGTGGTATCCTCTTTTCATCTTAATCAGGATATCTCTTTGCCTTCGTTTTGTCCTCATGCAGTTCATCGGTATGAAAAGGATTTACATTTGTTAGATCTGGTGAGAGCACTCAGAATCTACATTTCCCGCACGGCGCCCTTGCGCCGTTCGGATGCACTCTTTGTCCTTGTCGCTGGTAAGCGCAAAGGGTCGCAGGCTTCTAAGGCCACCCTGGCTCGATGGATCAAAGAACCAATTCTTGAAGCCTACCGTTCTGCTGGGCTTCCGGTTCCATCAGGGCTGAAGGCCCATTCTGCCAGAGCCGTGGGTGCGTCCTGGGCATTACGACACCAGGCTACGGCTCAACAGGTGTGCCAGGCAGCTACCTGGTCGAGTCTGCACACTTTCACCAAACATTATCAGGTGCATACCTATGCTTCGGCGGACGCCAGCCTAGGTAGAAGAGTCCTGCAGGCGGCAGTTGCCTCCCCGTAGGGGAGGGCTGTCTTTGCAGCTCTAACATGAGGTATTTCTTTACCCACCCAGGGACAGCTTTTGGACGTCCCAATCGTCTGGGTCTCCCAATAGAGCGCTGAAGAAGAAGGGAATTTTGTTACTTACCGTAAATTCCTTTTCTTCTAGCTCTTATTGGGAGACCCAGCACCCGCCCTGTTGTCCTTCGGGATTTTTGGTTTGTTTGCGGGTACACATGTTGTTCATGTTGAACGGTTTTCAGTTCTCCGATGTTACTCGGAGAGAATTTGTTTAAACCAGTTATTGGCTTTCCTCCTTCTTGCTTTTGCACTAAAACTGGTGAGCCAGTGATCCCACTGGGGGTGTATAGCCAGAAGGGGAGGGGCCTTACACTTTTTAGTGTAATTGCTTTGTGTGGCCTCCGGAGGCAGTGCTATACACCCAATCGTCTGGGTCTCCCAATAAGAGCTAGAAGAAAAAGAATTTACGGTAAGTAACAAAATTCCCTTCATTCTTGTACATAGGGAGCAGTATTATAGTAGTTATATTCTTGTACATAGGGGCAGTATTATAGCAGTTCTATTCTTGTACATAGGGGCAGTATTATAGTAGTTATATTCTTGTACATAGAGAGCAGTATTATAGTAATATTCTTGTATATAGAGGGCAGTATTATAGTAGTTATCTAGCAGGCGGCGGTGTATGATTTTGGTATAGGGGTATGTTATCTGTGCTTCTCCTGTTTTGTAATGGTTTTCTTCCTTGTGGACAGGCCCCGGAAGCCGACCCTCCGCCGCAGTTGGAGCAGCGCCAGTTCCACCAGTGCCAGTGACGGAGGTGTAAAGTTACACAAGGGGTCCCAGGTTTTGCTGACCAGCTCCAATGAAATCGCGGTCGTCCGGTACATCGGAGCCACAGACTTCGCTCCCGGGGTGTGGCTGGGGCTGGAGCTCCGCTCCCCCAAGGGAAAGAACGACGGATCTGTCGGGGAGAAGCGATACTTTCACTGCAAAGCAAACCACGGCATCATCGTCCGTCCCGGCAGAGTCACCTACAGGGGGATCAACGGCTCCAAACTGGTGGATGAGCTCTGCTGACGCCCGATCCGGACTTTATATGTGAGGAACCTGGAGCCGAATCTGAATGTTTTTGTAACATCATTTTCTGGTTTTATCATTTTTTTTCCCTTTTTTAGTTGATAACTGGAATGTATCTGTAAGTAACGTGTGCGACCTTCCCGAATTCAGGGTCCTCCAAAGCAGAGGCGAGTGCAACGAGCTCTTCTCTCTGGATGACTCGCCCTCTATCACGCACTCCCCATTGGTGTAAATGGAAGCGTTGTAATACTTCACTTCCCCTGCGGGGGGCGCTGCAGGGAGATTGAGCACACATTACCATGTTTACTTACAGATCACATGTGATCGCGGAGGATCTGAACACGTGACACGTAAACGAGGACGGATTCCTTCTCCGATTGGAAAGTTCTGGGACAATATGGTTGTCTTTAACGCATTTTATGCCCGGTGTGTTTTTGTTTTTGTGGTTTGGTTGCAGCAATAGTTTTGCACTTTTCTGCCGTATCGCAAAAATGATTGTCTGGATCCCATCAGAGCTCCAAATCCCCTCCATATTCACAGTGATCGATTATTAAGCTCAGGGTTTTTTTGCAGCCACCACTAGAGGGAGCCCTTTCTACATTGACGTCAGTGTACAGTACGCAATCAGCTCCTGAGCTCCCCCTGGTGGTGGCTGCGGGCAGAGAACATTTTATCGTTTAGCCTCGGACTCTTCTTGGGATTTGGAGACCTTTCCACTGCACAAATATCAGGAGGTGCCGGATCTAAAAACGAGATGAAGTGTAAAGTCTCACTTTACGGCATGTTGCACTTCTTTACCAGAACATGAACTATCCTTTACAAGGAAAATATTTCTCTTTTTACTGCTTCTTTAACTATAGAGGCAGAAATCTCATGTGTTTATATGTATTTGTGGTGTGGTTGTGGGCAGCGGCGGTATGCGGAAGCGGGCAGTACGCAGAAGCGGAAGCGGGCAGTACGCGGAAGCGGGCACCTGGGCAGATGCGGGCACTTAGCTGAACAGAAGCACTTTTAAAGCGATTGCACTTTTCCTTATTAATGAATGATTTTTTTTTACTGTATATTCAGGGGCTTTTCTCCTTTTGCAGCAGCTTTTGGGGTGCATTGTGTAGAGTCAGGTCCTCGGTTTTGGACTCATATTGCAGATACTTTTATTATATTCTGTTTATTGGTAATTTTTTCTCTTTTGTAATATTTTTCAGTATTAAAATCTGAATCCGATGTTTGGAAATTGTGCAGTTTTCTTTAGCAACATCCTTTCCTAGGGCCGGCTCCAGGTTTTTGTTGGCCTCGGGCAAGCGTCTCAGTGGGCCCCATCCACACATAGACATGCACAGATACATATTTGAAGACAAATTCACAAAAACACATATATATAGACCAATCTTTACACAGTCATATACACTGATATACATCATACATACACACAGATGCATTAGAAATGTGTTTTAATATGAGGAAGCCGGCAACTGCTGTACATACATCACAGGGGAGGCTGGGGACATACACATTACTGGGTAGAGGGTCATACAGCTCTAGAGGGGGACATTCAGCCCTGAGGTCAGGGAACATACATATCTGGGGGACATACAGCACTGCGGTGGGTGACATACAGCTCTGGGGGGTATACAGCACTGCGGTGGGTGACATACAGCTCTGGGGGGTATACAGCACTGCGGTGGGGGACATACAGCTCTGGGGGGTATACAGCACTGCGGTGGGTGACATACAGCTCTGGGGGGTATACAGCACTGCGGTGGGGGACATACAGCTCTGGGGGGTATACAGCACTGGGGTGGGTGACCTACAGCTCTGGGGGGTATACAGCACTGCGGTGGGGGACATACAGCTCTGGGGGGGTATACAGCACTGCGGTGGGTGACATACAGCTCTGGGGGGTATACAGCACTGGGGTGGGGGACATACAGCTCTGGGGGGTATACAGCACTGTGGTGGGGGACATACAGCTCTGGGGGGTATACAGCACTGGGGTGGGGGACATACAGCTCTGGGGGGTATACAGCACTGGGGTGGGGGACATACAGCTCTGGGGTGGTATACAGCACTGGGGTGGGGGACATGTAGCTCTGGGGGGTATACAGCACTGGGGTGGGGGACATACAGCTCTGGGGGGTATACAGCACTGGGGTGGGGGACATACAGCTCTGGGGTGGTATACAGCACTCTGGGTGACACAGCTCTGGGGGGTATACAGCACTGTGATGGGGGACATACAGCTCTGGGGTGGTATACAGCACTGGGGTGGGGGACATATAGCTCTGGGGGTATACAGCACTCTGGGTGACACAGCTCTGGGGGGTATACAGCAATACAGCACTGTGGTGGGGGACATACAGCTCTGGGGGGGTATACAGCACCGGGGTGAAGGACATACAGCTCTGGGTGGTATACAGCACTGTGATGGGGGACATACAGCTCTGGGGGGTATACAGCACTGTGGTGGGGGACATACAGCTCTGGGGGGTATACAGCACTGTGGTGGGGGACATACAGCTCTGGGGGGTATACAGCACTGTGGTGGGGGACATACAGCTCTGGGGGTATACAGATGGGACGCTGGTACCGCTGCGGCTCTTCATCTGGGGGACGGGAGCGCAGCACACGGTGCACTGACTCCGCCCACAGATGAATTTTAATGCCCCTGCATGCAGCAACCAGCAGTGAACGCTGCGTACGAGTGCAGGTTTAAAGGGCCGGTAGCCAGCAAAGTACGGCTGCCAACCCAAGCACTGTGGTCCCTGGAAATTGGGCCGGGGGGTGCAGGATACATCATCGCCTCTGCCTCGCTGCTGACATCGGCCCCGTCCTGTCCTATAAACCGTTCATAGCCAAAACTTCATTCTCACTTTTTAGTTCCTCATCTCCAGCAAATGCACATGGAACCGGCAGCAATGACGCGACCGCTGCGACCGGTCACCGCTCCCATACTGCAATCTATAGGAAACCTGAGCTGGGGTGCAGCTTTGGATGTGACTGGAGTATAATGTGTGGTTACAATCTGCTCCCGTGTGTCCAGTCTTCCTTTGCATTAGATCCTGAGTGCGGCTCTTCACTCGAGGAGACTCCGGCGTTCCGCTCAGCAAGTGATCCCCTCTTCTGCTCTGATTGTGAGACGCCGTTTCTTAAAGGGCCGGTGATTGCGGAAGCCGAGATCTCCTCCAATCCTCCACGAGGAGCCAATAATCAATCCCACATTTGTAATAACCAATATGGCTGCCATTATCCTAATTTATGTTGGTGTCTTGAAAAAGTATTCATACCCCGGCAACTCTTCCACATTTCTTCGGCGCTCCATTGGGAGACCCAGACGATTGACGATTGGGTGTATAGCTACTGCCTCCGGAGGCCACACAAAGCATTACACTAAAAAGTGTAAGGCCCCTCCCCTTCTGGCTATACACCCCCCGTGGGATCACGGCTGCTCAGTTTTCAAGCTTTGTGCGAAGGAGGTCAGACATCCACGCATAGCTCCACTGTTTAGTCAGCAGCAGCTGCTGACTATATCGGATGGAAGAAAAGAGGGCCCATACTGAAAGGGCCCCCAGCATGCTCCCTTCTCACCCCACTCTTATTGGCGGTGTTTGTTAAGGTTGAGGTACCCATTGCGGGTACGGAGGCTGGAGCCCACATGCTGTTTTCCTTCTCCATCCCCCTGAGGGCTCTGGTGAAGTGGGATCTTACCGGCCTCCAGACTCTGAGGCCGGGCTCCATCCACAGACCCGGAGATCCTGCTGGATACGGAGCTGGGTACCATCAGGGACAAGGCCCTGCAACATTCAGGTACTCTGTGTCCCCGTGCAGACAGGCACAGACACACTCCAGCGTTGCTGGGTGTTCTAGTGCGCCGGGGACAGTAGCGCTGCGCGCCTGGGGTTTTACTCACTGCAGCTTAGCTGAGTGAGTTTATGTGGGGAACTACCGCGCCGGCCGCCATGGAGGCAGCGGCGCGGCTGAGACTTGTGGTGCGCCGGGGACTTCGCGCCGACCGTGCTTTTACGACGGCAGCGCTGATAAATCTAGTCCCCGGCTTCTGCGGCCTAGTTACGATTCGTTCCCGCCCCCAGCCCTGTCAGTCAGGGCAGGGGAGAGACGCTGTACAATAGTCAGCGCCGAGGGCTGGAGTCTTATTTACATACTCCAGCCCTCTCACTGGGCACAGTGGGACGCCAGTTTCCCGCTCTTTGTCTGCAGCACGCCCACGGCCCGCCCCTCTTCACAGGACGCCGGCAGCCATTCCTGCACGCAGTCTGAGCTGGAGAACGGACATAGCCCTGGGAGACCCAGACAGGGGATTCTGGCGACCACACACCCGCTATTAAGCGGGCGGTAAGCAGCACCTAAGTGCTGACCCCACTAGTGCCACAGTGTTGTTTTGTGTACTTTTGTTTGTACATATATATATATATATATATATATATATTGCACTGTACGGTCGCTTCTTGGCTTATACCCCTATTGCTCTGAGGAGACAACAGCATGTCATCCGCAAAAAGCAAGGGTGCCAAGGCACGGGCTTCATATGCTGCCTGTACCGCATGTGGGGCTGATCTACCGGCAGGTTCCACTGACCCCCATTGTGTGCAATGTTCGGTCCCTGTGCCACTTCGTCAGCCGGAGTCTATGCTAGTAGTGGCCCAGGCAGAGACGCCTGTGAACCCTGCCCCGGTGACGGGGACAGAGTTTGCAGTTTTTGCTGATAAGATGTCTGTGACTATGACAAAAATTCTAGAAACCTTGCAGTCCAGGCCGGTCACTCAGACCATGGGCACTGCTGATTCAATGTTTCCCGGTCCCCCTCAGTTGGACCTAATCCGTGCTCCAAGGGGGTCCCAGGCATCACAGGCTGAAGGCTCTGACTCGGACGACAGTCCCAGGCAGCCTAAGCGAGCTCGCTGGGAGAGACCCTCGGCGTCATCACGCTGGTCAGGGTCTCAGCGAGAGGATTCTCTGTATGATGAGACAGAACTAGGTGATCAGGAGTCTAATCCTGAGACGGCTCTCAACCTGGATACCCCTGATGGTAACGCCATGGTGAATGATCTTATAGCGGCCATCAATAGACTGCTGGATATTTCGCCTCCAGCGGAGGAGGCAGCAGCACAGCAGGAGAAATTCCATTTTAGGTATCCCAAACGTAAATTGAGCTCTTTTCTGGACCACGCGGACTTCAGAGAAGCAGTCCAGAAACACCATGCTTCTCCAGATAAGCGTTTCTCCAAACGTCTTAAGGATACACGTTATCCCTTTCCCCCTGACGTGGTCAAACGCTGGACCCAGTGTCCAAAGGTGGACCCCCCAATCTCCAGGCTTGCGGCTAGATCCATAGTTGCAGTGGAAGATGGGGCTTCACTTAAAGATGCCAATGACAGACAAATGGACCTTTGGTTGAAATCTGTCTATGAAGCTATCGGTGCGTCGTTTGCTCCAGCATTCGCAGCCGTGTGGGCACTCCAAGCTATTTCAGCTGGTCTGGCGCAGGTGGACTCGATCATACGTCCATCAGTGCCGCAAGTAGCGTCCTTGACCTCGCAAATGTCTGCGTTTGCGACTTACGCTATCAATGCGGTCTTGGACTCTACCAGCCGTACGTCAATGGCGTCCGCCAACTCGGTGGTTTTACGCAGAGCCTTATGGTTAAAGGAATGGAAAGCAGATTCTGCTTCCAAGAAATGCTTAACCAGTTTGCCATTATCTCAAGACAGGCTGTTTGGTGAGCAATTGGCGGAAATCATTAAACAGTCCAAGGGTAAGGACTCTTCCTTACCCCAGCCCAGATCAAGCAAACCTCAGCAGTGGAAGGGACAGTCGAGGTTTCGGTCCTTTCGAGGTTCGGGCAGAACCCAATTCTCCTCGTCCAAAAGGACTCAGAAGGAGCAGAGGAGCTCAGATTCCTGGCGGACTCACTCTCGTCCAAAGAAAGCAGCCGGAGGAACCGCTTCCAAGCCGGCTGCCTCATGACTTTCGGCCTCCTCTCTCCGCATCCTCGGTCGGTGGCAGGCTCTCCCGCTTTTGCGGCATTTGGCTGCCACAGGTCAAAGACCGGTGGGTAACAGACATTTTGTCTCACGGGTACCGGATAGAGTTCAGTTCTCGTCCTCCGCCTCGGTTCTTCAGAACTTCCCCACATCCCGACCGAGCCGATGCTCTTCTGCAAGCGGTGTGCTCTCTAAGGGCAGAGGGAGTAGTGATCCCTGTTCCTCTTCAGGAAAGAGGTCAGGGTTTTTACTCCAATCTATTTGTGGTGCCAAAAAAGGACGAGTCTTTCCGTCCTGTTCTGGACCTAAAACTGCTCAACAAGCACGTGAAAACCAGGCGGTTCCGGATGGAATCCCTCCGCTCCGTCATTGCCTCGATGTCTCAAGGAGATTTCCTAGCATCAATAGACATCAAAGATGCTTATCTCCACGTGCCGATTGCTCCAGAGCACCAGCGTTTTCTACGCTTCGTTATAGGAGACGAACACTTTCAGTTCGTAGCCCTGCCGTTTGGTCTGGCGACAGCCCCACGGGTTTTCACCAAGGTCATGGCAGCAGTGGTAGCAGTCTTGCACTCTCAGGGACACTCGGTGATCCCTTACTTGGACGATCTACTTGTCAAGGCACCCTCTCAAGAGGCATGCCAACACAGCCTGAACGTTGCGCTGGAGACTCTCCAGACTTTCGGGTGGATCATCAACTTTTCAAAGTCAAATCTGTCACCGACCCAATCACTAACATATCTTGGCATGGAGTTTCATACTCTCTCAGCGACAGTGAAGCTTCCGATGGACAAGCAGCGTTCGCTACAGACAGGGGTGCACTCTCTCCTTCAAGGCCAGTCGCACCCCTTAAGACGCCTCATGCACTTCCTGGGGAAGATGGTGGCAGCAATGGAGGCAGTCCCGTTTGCGCAGTTTCATCTGCGCCCACTTCAATGGGACATTCTCCGCCAATGGGACGGGAAGTCGACGTCCTTGGACAGGAAAGTCTCCCTTTCCCAGACGGCCAAGGACTCTCTTCAATGGTGGCTTCTTCCCACCTCATTATCACAAGGAAGGTCCTTCCTACCCCCATCCTGGGCGGTGGTCACGACAGACGCGAGTCTGTCAGGGTGGGGAGCAGTTTTTCTCCACCACAGGGCTCAGGGTACGTGGACTCAGCAGGAGTCCACCCTTCAGATCAATGTTCTGGAAATCAGGGCAGTGTATCTTGCCCTACAAGCCTTTCAGCAGTGGCTGGAAGGAAAGCAGATCCGAATTCAGTCGGACAACTCCACAGCGGTGGCATACAGCAACCACCAAGGCGGGACACGCAGTCGGCAAGCCTTCCAGGAAGTCCGGCGGATTCTGATGTGGGTGGAAGCCACGGCCTCCACCATATCCGCAGTTCACATCCCCGGCGTAGAAAACTGGGAAGCAGACTTCCTCAGTCGCCAGGGTATGGACGCAGGGGAATGGTCCCTTCACCCGGACGTGTTTCAGGAAATCTGTCGCCGCTGGGGAAGGCCGGACGTCGATCTAATGGCGTCCCGGCACAACAACAAGGTCCCAACTTTCATGGCACGGTCTCGTGATCACAAAGCTCTGGCGGCAGACGCCTTAGTGCAAGATTGGTCGCAGTTCCAACTGCCCTATGTGTTTCCCCCTCTGGCACTCTTGCCCAGAGTGCTACGCAAGATCAGGTCCGATTGCCGCCGCGCCCTGCTCGTCGCCCCAGACTGGCCGAGAAGGTCGTGGTATCCGGATCTGTGGCATCTCACGGTCGGCCAACCGTGGGCGCTACCAGACCGGCCAGACTTACTGTCACAAGGGCCGTTTTTCCATCTGAATTCTGCGGCCCTGAACCTGACTGTGTGGCCATTGAGTCCTGGATACTAGCATCTTCAGGATTATCTCAAGGGGTCGTGGCCACCATGAGACAGGCTAGGAAGCCCACGTCTGCTAAGATCTACCACAGAACGTGGAAGATTTTCTTATCATGGTGCTCGGCACAGGGAGTGTCCCCCTGGCCATTTGCATTGCCTACTTTTCTTTCCTTCCTGCAATCTGGTTTGGAGAAAGGCTTATCGCTCGGCTCCCTTAAAGGGCAAGTCTCAGCGCTATCGGTATTTTTTCAAAAGCGTCTAGCACGACTTCCTCAGGTACGCACGTTCCTGCAGGGGGTTTGTCACATCGTCCCTCCGTACAAACGGCCGTTAGATCCATGGGATCTGAACAGGGTACTAGTTACTCTCCAGAAGCCGCCCTTCGAGCCTCTGAAAGATGTTTCACTTTCTCGGCTCTCACAGAAAGTGGCCTTTCTGGTAGCGGTCACGTCTCTTCGGAGGGTATCCGAGCTGGCAGCACTGTCATCCAAAGCTCCCTTCCTGGTTTTTCACCAGGACAAGGTAGTGCTGCGCCCGATTCAGGAGTTTCTCCCTAAGGTGGTATCCTCTTTTCATCTCAATCAGGATATCTCCTTGCCTTCCTTTTGTCCTCATCCAGTTCATAGGTATGAAAAGGATTTGCATTTGTTGGATCTCGTGAGAGCACTCAGAATCTACATTTCCCGCACGGCGCCTCCTGCGCCGCTCGGATGCACTCTTTGTCCTTGTCGCTGGTAAGCGCAAAGGATCGCAGGCTTCCAAATCCACCCTGGCTCGATGGATCAAGGAACCAATTCTTGAAGCCTACCGTTCTGCTGGGCTTCCGGTTCCATCAGGGCTGAAGGCCCATTCTACCAGAGCCGTGGGTGCGTCCTGGGCATTACGACACCAGGCTACGGCTCAGCAGGTGTGCCAGGCAGCCACCTGGTCGAGTCTGCACACTTTCACCAAACATTATCAGGTGCATACCTACGCTTCGGCGGACGCCAGCCTAGGTAGAAGAGTCCTGCAGGCGGCGGTTGCCTCCTCGTAGGAGAGGGCTGTTTTGCAGCTCTAACTTGAGGTATTACTTTACCCACCCAGGGACTGCTTTTGGACGTCCCAATCGTCTGGGTCTCCCAATGGAGCGCCGAAGAAGAAGGGAATTTTGTTACTTACCGTAAATTCCTTTTCTTCTAGCTCCAATTGGGAGACCCAGCACCCGCCCTGTTTCCTTCGGGATTTTTGGTTTTTTCGGGTACACATGTTGTTCATGTTGAACGGTTTCAGTTCTCCGATGTTACTTCGGATTGAATTTGTTTAAACCAGTTATTGGCTTTCCTCCTTCTTGCTTTAGCACTAAAACTGAGCAGCCCGTGATCCCACGGGGGGTGTATAGCCAGAAGGGGAGGGGCCTTACACTTTTTAGTGTAATGCTTTGTGTGGCCTCCGGAGGCAGTAGCTATACACCCAATCGTCAATCGTCTGGGTCTCCCAATTGGAGCTAGAAGAAAAGGAATTTACGGTAAGTAACAAAATTCCCTTCTTCTTTCACATCATATCCACAAACATAAATGTATTTTATGTGATATCAACACGAAGTACAAATGATTCTGAAGTGTAAGATACATTGTGTTCTAAATGGGTTCAGAATCTGAGAATTGTGATGTGCATTTGTATTCAGCCCCCAGAGTCAGCACTTTGTAGGACCACCTTTCTCTGTCTTGCATTAGTATTCAGCCCCAGGAGTCAGTAATTTTATAGGACCACATTTCTCTGTCTTGCATTAGTATTCAGTCCCTGGAGTCAGTACTTTGTAGGACCACCTTTCTCTGTCTTGCATTAGTATTCAGTCCCTGGAGTCAGTACTTTGTAGGACCACATTTCTCTGTATTGCATTTGTATTCAGCCCTGGAGTCAGTACTTTGTAGGACTACCTTTCTCTGTCTTGCATTAGTATTCAGCCCTCGGAGTCAGTACTTTGTAGGACCACCTTTCTCTGTCTTGCATTAGTATTCAGTCCCTGGAGTCAGTACTTTGTAGGACCACCTTTCTCTGTCTTGCATTAGTAGTCAGCCCCGGAGTCAGTACTTTGTAGGACCACCTTTCTCTGTCTTGCATTTGTATTCAGCCCTGGAGTCAGTACTTTGTAGGACTACCTTTCTCTGTCTTGCATTAGTATTCAGCCCTCGGAGTCAGTACTTTGTAGGACCACCTTTCTCTGTATTGCATTTGTATTCATCCCTGGAGTCAGTAATTTTATAGGACCACATTTCTCTGCCTTGCATTTGTATTCAGCCCCTGAAGTCACTACAAAATAGGACCACCTTTCTGTCTTGCATTAGTATTCAGCCTTTGGAGTCAGTAATTTTGTAGGACCACATTTCTTTGTCGCTCCTAATTGGGAGACCCAGACAATTGGGTGTATAGCTACTGCCTCCGGAGGCCGCACAAAGTACTACACTTAAAAGTGTAAGGCCCCTCCCCTTCTGGCTATACACCCCCCCGTGGGATCACGGGTTCCTCAGTTTTTGCTTTGTGCGAAGGAGGTCAGACACGCACGCATAGCTCCACTGTTTAGTCAGCAGCAGCTGCTGACTATGTCGGATGGAAGAAAAGAGGGCCCATACTAGGGCCCCCAGCATGCTCCCTTCTCACCCCACTTTCTGTCGGCGGTGTTTGTTAAGGTTGAGGTACCCATTGCGGGTACGGAGGCTGGAGCCCACATGCTGCATCCTTCCCCATCCCCATTAGGGTTCCGGGTGAAGTGGGACTTTACCGGTCTCCAGGCACTGAGACCGTGCTCCATCCGCAGCCCCTGGAGAAGCCGCTGGATATGGAGCTGAGTATCGTCAGGGACAGACCCTGCTCCGTCAAGGTACTCTGTGTCCCCGTGCATACCGCGCGCACACCGCAGCATGGCTGGGTGTGTTAGTGCGCCGGGGACATCAGCGCTGCTGTGCTTGTGCCATTTCCTCACTACAGCTTGGCTGAGTGGGTAGACTTAGGGCGAACGGTCGCGCCGGCCGCTGGGGTCAGTCACACTGCGACGCGGCTGGGACTTGTGGTGCGCCGGGGACTTCCGCGCTGGCCGTGCATATATCACGGCCGCGCTTATTACTACAGTCCCCGGCTTTTGCGGCCTAGTTCGTCTCGTTCCCGCCTCCGCACCTGCCAGTCAGGAGGAGGGCAGGACGCCGTACAGAGCATCAGCGCTGAGGGCTGGAGTCTGTTTTACATACTCCAGCCCTCACACCAGGCACAGTAGGACGCAGTTTCCCGCACTTTGTTTGTGGCACGCCCACGGTCCGCCCCTCTTCACAGGACGCCAGCAGCCATTCCTGCCTGCACGCTGAGCTGGAGAGGGGAGCCTGGGAGACCCAGACACGGGATTCTACGACCTCATACCCGCTTTTCAGCGGGCGGTAAGCAGCCCTCAAGGGCTCACCCCCACTTGTGCCGTTGTGTACTTGGTATTTTGTGTTTGCAAATACTTTTCACTGTACGGTCGCTGGTGATTCTCGGCTATATACCCTCCTAGATTGCAAGGAGGCAACAGCATGTCCGTTAAACGCAAGGGTGCCAAGGCACAGACTTTATATGCTGCCTGTACCGCATGTGGGGCTACTCTACCGGCAGGTTCCACTGACCCCCATTGTGTGCAGTGCTCGGCCCCTGCAGCACTTGCTCAGCCGGGGCCTCTGCTAGACGTGACCCAGGGTGTACCACCTGTGAATGCTGTCCAGGTGACAGGAACGGAGTTTGCAGCTTTTGCTGATAGATGGTCTATGACAATGTCTAAGATTCTTGAAACATTGCAGTCTAGACCAGTAACTCAGACCACGGACACTGTGGCATCATTGCTCCCTGGTCCCCCTCAGCTGGAACACTTCCAAGCTCCGGGGGTGTCACACGCACCCCAGGGTGACGATTCTGACTCGGACGACAGTCCCAGACAACCTAAGCGGGCTCGTTATGAGGGGCCCTCAACTTCGTCTCACTGGTCAGGATCCCAGCGGGATGAATCTATGGGTGATGAGGCGGATGTAACTGATCAGGATTCTGATCCTGGGACCGCTCTCAATCTGGATACTCCTGATGGTGACGCCATAGTGAATGATCTTATAGCGTCCATCAATAAGATGTTAGATATTTCTCCGCCAGCTCCTCCTGAGGAGGAGTCAGCTTCACAGCATGAGAAATTCCATTTCAGATATCCCAAGCGTAAATTAAGCACTTTTCTGGACCACTCTGACTTTAGAGACGCAATCCAGAAACACCACGCTTATCCCGATAAGCGGTTTTCCAAACGGCTTAAAGATACACGCTATCCTTTTCCCCCTGACGTGGTCAAGGGTTGGACCCAGTGTCCCTAGGTGGACCCTCCAATCTCCAGGCTTGCAGCTAGATCCTTAGTTGCAGTGGAAGATGGAGCGGCACTTAAAGATGCCACTGACAGACAGATGGAGCTCTGGTTGAAATCCATCTATGAAGCTATTGGAGCGTCGTTGGCGCCAGCATTCGCAGCCGTATGGGCACTCCAAGCTATTTCAGCTGGGCTTACACAAGTCGACACTGTCACACGTACATCTGCTCCGCAGGTGGCACCATTGACCTCTCAGATGTCTGCATTCGCGTCTTACGCGATTAATGCTGTCCTAGACTCTACGAGCCGTACGGCGGTGGCGTCAGCCAACTCCGTAGTTTTACGCAGAGCCTTGTGGTTGAGGGAATGGAAGGCAGATTCTGCTTCCAAGAAGTGCTTAACCAGTTTGCCTTTTTCTCGTGACCGATTGTTTGGTGAGCGTTTGGATGAAATCATTAAACACTCCAAGGGTAAGGATTCATCCTTACCTCAACACAGACAAAACAAACCCCAACAAAGGAGGGGTCAGTCTGGTTTTCGGTCCTTTCGAGGCTCAGGCAGGTCCCAATTCTCCTCGTCTAAGAGGACTCAAAAGGATCAGAGAGGCTCAGATTCTTGGCGGACTCAATCACGCCCAAAAAAGACAGCAGGAAGAACCGTCACCAAGACGGCTTCCTCATGACTCTGTCTCCTCTTTCCGCATCCTCGGTCGGTGGCAGGCTCTCCCGCTTTGGCGACATTTGGCTGTCACAGGTCAAAGACCGTTGGGTGAGAGACATTCTGTCTCACGGGTACAGGATAGAGTTCAGCTCTCGTCCTCCAACTCGTTTCTTCAGAACTTCTCCACCGCCCGACCGGGCCGATGCTCTGCTGCAGGCGGTGGCCGCTCTAAAGGCGGAAGGAGTGGTGACTTCCGTTCCTCTTCAGGAACAAGGTCACGGTTTTTACTCCAATTTGTTTGTGGTGCCAAAGAAGGACGGGTCGTTTCGTCCCGTCCTGGATCTAAAGTTGCTCAACAAACACGTAAAAACCAGGAGGTTCCGGATGGAATCTCTCTGCTCCGTCATCGCCTCAATGTCTCAAGGAGATTTCCTAGCATCAATAGACATCAAGGATGCTTATCTCCACGTGCCGATTGCGCCAGAGCATCAGCGTTTTCTACGCTTCGTTATAGGAAGCGAACACCTGCAGTTCGTAGCGCTACCTTTCGGGCTGGCGACAGCCCCTCGGGTCTTCACCAAGGTCATGGCAGCAGTAGTAGCAGTCCTGCACTCGCAGGGTCACTCTGTGATTCCGTATTTGGACGATCTACTTATCAAGGCACCCTCTCAAGAGGCATGCCAACACAGTTTGAACGTGGCACTGAAGACTCTCCAGAGTTTCGGGTGGATTGTCAACTTTTCAAAGTCAAATCTAACCCCGACCCAATCACTAACATATCTTGGCATGGAGTTTCATACTCTCTCAGCGATAGTGAAACTTCCACTGGACAAGCAGTGCTCGCTGCAGACAGGGGTGCAATCTCTCCTTCAGGGCCAGTCGCACACCTTGAGGCGCCTCATGCATTTCCTAGGGAAAATGGTGGCAGCAATGGAAGCAGTCCCTTTCGCGCAGTTTCATCTGCGCCCTCTACAATGGGACATTCTCCGCCAATGGGACGGGAAGTCGACGTCCCTCGACAGGGATGTTTCCCTCTCTCAGACAGCCAAGGATTCTCTCCGGTGGTGGCTTCTTCCCACCTCTTTGTCAAAAGGAAGGTCGTTCCTACCCCCATCCTGGGCGGTAGTCACGACAGATGCGAGCCTATCAGGGTGGGGAGCAGTATTTCTTCACCACAGGGCTCAGGGTACGTGGACTCGGAAAGAGTCCACCCTTCAGATCAATGTTCTGGAAATCAGAGCAGTCTATCTTGCCCTGCAAGCCTTCCAACAGTGGCTGGAAGGCAAGCAGATCCGAATTCAGTCGGACAATTCCACGGCGGTGGCGTACATCAACCACCAAGGGGGAACACGCAGTCGGCAAGCCTTCCAGGAAGTAAGGCGGATTCTGTCGTGGGTGGAAGACACAGCATCCACCATATCCGCAGTTCACATCCCAGGCGTGGAAAACTGGGAAGCAGATTTTCTCAGTCGCCAGGGTATGGACGCAGGGGAATGGTCCCTTCACCCGGACGTGTTTCAGGAGATCTGTCGCCGCTGGGGGATGCCGGACGTCGACCTGATGGCGTCACGACACAACAACAAGGTCCCGGTTTTCATGGCACGATCTCACGATCACCGAGCTTGGGCGGCAGACGCCTTAGTTCAAGATTGGTCACAGTTCCGGCTACCTTATGTGTTCCCACCTCTGGCACTGTTGCCCAGAGTGCTCCGAAAGATCAGGTCCGACTGCCGCCGCGCCATTCTCGTCGCTCCAGACTGGCCAAGGAGGTCGTGGTACCCGGATCTGTGGCACCTCACGGTAGGCCAACCGTGGGCGCTACCAGACCGTCCAGACTTGCTGTCTCAAGGGCCGTTTTTCCATCTGAATTCTGCGGCCCTGAACCTGACTGTGTGGCCATTGAGTCCTGGATCCTAGGGGCCTCAGGTTTATCTCATGAGGTGGTTGCCACCATGAGACAGGCTAGGAAACCATCCTCCGCCAAGATCTACCACAGGACGTGGAAGATATTCCTATCTTGGTGCTCTGCCCAGGGAGTTTCTCCCTGGCCATTTGCATTGCCTATTTTTCTTTCCTTCCTGCAGTCTGGGTTGGAAAAAGGTTTGTCGCTTAGCTCCCTTAAAGGTCAAGTCTCCGCGCTATCCGTATTTTTTCAGAAACGCCTAGCGCGACTTCCTAAGGTACGCACGTTCCTGCAAGGGGTTTGTCATATCGTTCCCCCTTACAAGCGGCCGTTGGAGCCCTGGGATCTGAACAAGGTTCTAATTGCTCTCCAGAAGCCGCCTTTCGAGCCTATGAAGGAGATTTCCTTTTCTCGGCTTTCACAGAAAGTGGCTTTTCTAGTGGCGGTCACGTCTCTTCGGAGAGTGTCCGAGCTGGCGGCGTTATCTTGCAAATCTCCCTTCCTGGTGTTTCACCAGGACAAGGTAGTTCTGCGTCCAATTCCAGAGTTTCTTCCCAAGGTGGTATCTTCCTTTCATCTCAATCAGGATATCACTTTACCGTCTTTGTGTCCGCATCCAGTTCACCAATTCGAAAAGGGTTTGCATTTGTTGGACCTGGTGAGAGCACTCAGGATCTACATTTCCCGCACGGCGTCTCTGCGCCGCTCGGATGCACTCTTTATCCTGGTCGCTGGTCAGCGTAAAGGGTCGCAAGCTTCCAAATCCACCCTTGCGCGGTGGATCAAGGAACCAATTCTTCACACCTACCGTTCTGCTGGGCTTCCGATTCCATCTGGACTGAAGGCCCATTCTACCAGAGCCGTGGGTGCGTCCTGGGCATTACGGCATCAGGCTACGGCTCAGCAGGTGTGCCAGGCGGCTACCTGGTCGAGTCTGCACACTTTTACCAAACATTATCAGGTGCATACCTTCGCTTCGGCGGATGCCGGCCTAGGTAGACAAGTCCTTCAGGCGGCGGTGGCCCACCTGTAGGAAAGGTCTGCTTGACGGCCCTATCACGAGGTATTCTTTTACCCACCCAGGGACTGCTTTTGGACGTCCCAATTGTCTGGGTCTCCCAATTAGGAGCGACAAAGAAGAAGGGAATTTTGTTTACTTACCGTAAATTCCTTTTCTTCTAGCTCCAATTGGGAGACCCAGCACCCGCCCTGTTTTTTCTTAGGGATTTTGTTTTTCGGGTGCACATGTTGTTCATGTTAATAAGTTCAGTTCTCCGATATTGTTTATCGGATTGAATTTGTTTTTGAAACAGTTATTGGCTTTCCTCCTTCTTGCTTTTGCACTAAAACTGAGGAACCCGTGATCCCACGGGAGGGTGTATAGCCAGAAGGGGAGGGGCCTTACACTTTTAAGTGTAGTACTTTGTGCGGCCTCCGGAGGCAGTAGCTATACACCCAATTGTCTGGGTCTCCCAATTGGAGCTAGAAGAAAAGGAATTTACGGTAAGTAAACAAAATTCCCTTCTTCTCTGCCTTGCATTTGTATTCAGTCCCTGGAGTCAGCACTTTGTAGGACCACCTTTCTCTGTATTGCATTTGTATTCAGCCCCCACAGTCAGTAATTTTGTAGGACCACCTTTCTCTGTCTTGCATTACTATTCAGCCCCCAGAGTCAGTACGTTGTAGGACCCCTTTCTCTGTCTTGCATTAGTATTCAGCCCTTGGAGTCAGTACTTTGTAGGACCCCTTTCTCTGTCTTGCATTAGTATTCAGCCTTTGGAGTCAGTAATTTTGTAGGACCACATTTCTCTGCCTTGCATTTGTATTCAGCCCCCAGAGTCAGTACTTTGTAGGACCACCTTTCTCTGCCTTGCATTTTTATTCAGCCCCCGGAGTCAGCACTTTGTAGGACCCCTTTCTCTGTCTTGCATTAGTATTCAGCCCTTGGAGTCAGTACTTTGTAGGACCACCTTTCTCTGTATTGCATTTGTATTCAGCCCCCAGAGTCAGTACTTTGTAGGACCATCTTTGTCTGTCTTGCATTAGTATTCAGCCCCTAGAGTCAAGACCACCTTCCTCTGTCTTTTGGGGTCTGTCTCCAGCTTTGCTCATCTTTAGATGCTATTTTTCTCCTCTTCTTTGCACACTCGCTCTCGCTCAGTGAGATTGGATGGAGACGTCTGTGATCTGCAGATTCTCGGTGGATTTGGGTCTGGACTGTGACTCGGCCGCTCACACTCAGGAATATGCTCTGATCTGAACCCTCCTTTGTAGCTCTGCTGGAAGGTGAATAACTGCCCCAGTCTTAAGACTTCTGCAGCCTCTAACAGGTTTTCCCTGTACTTAGCTCCATCCATCTTCCCATCGCCTCTGATCAGCTTCCCTGCCTCTGCTGAAGGAAAGCCTCCCCACAGCAGGATGCTGCCTCCACCATGTGTGACTGTGGGGATGGTGTTTCCAGGGTGTTGTGCAGTTTTACTTTTCCACATGTCATTTAGCACTTAGTCCAAAAAGTTCTTTGGTCTCATCTGACCAGAGCCCCTTTTTCCACTTCTCGCTGTGTCCCCTACATGGAATTCTTATGTCTTATTAATTTCAAAAATGTCTCATCTTCTTGCCACTGAAGTATAAAGACCAGATTTGTGGAATATTCGACTAATAGTCGTCCTGTGGACAGATTCTCCCCCCTGAGCTGTGATCTCTGGCTTCTCCAGTGATCATGTGCCTCTTGGCTGCTCATTTAAATAGTGCTCTCCTTCTCGGATGTCAGTTTTAGTAGATAGCCATATTTTGGTCTTGGTAGGTTTGCAGTTGTGCTGTACTCCTATCTTTTGATGTTCGTCGATTGTTCAGGGCTTCATGAGGTGTTCACAGCTTTGGCTACTTTTTTTTTTTTTTATAACCTAACCCTGCTTTACTTTTCTCTTTATCCCTGACCTGTCTGGTGGGTTCCTTGGTTTTTCCATGATGTCCTTTGATGCCTGCTATTCTCACAGAAACAAGACAAAAGAAATTACACCCAGGTGGACTCTATTAATTATGACTGCTGGAGGCGATTGGTTTGTCAGGATGTTATTTAGAAGTATAAGACTACAGGGGGCTGAATACAAATGCACCTCAATTTTCAGATTTTTTATTTTTAGAATCTTTAGAAAACAAAGGTATCATTTCCTTTATACTTCACAAATACTTGTACTTGGTGTTGGTATCACATACAATCCTAATAAAATACATTTAAGTTTGGAGTGTAATGTGGAAAAGGTCTCTGGGTATGAATACTTTTTAAAGCACTGTAGATATACACTACTCACAAAAGGTTCGGGATATTTGTCTTTCAGGTGAAATTTCAGGATGACCCTACAATGCTCTCTGACCTTTTCCGGTGACCGTAATGTGACCTCCTCTGACCTTTTTCAGTGACCTTAATGTGACCTTCTCTGACCTTTAGGTTGCCCTTTTCCAACTGTTCCATGTTTCAGGACTTTTTGCAGAACTTGCTGTTCTCTAACAAGGAGCTTAATGACAAAATTCACACCAGGTGCTTGATCCATGAATTGGCCAATAAATTTTGGGGGTCAATCAGCATTGGTATTAAACAGTCCTCCTCATCATCATGCTGCTCACATTTTGATATCACGAGGCCAAGACGACACCTAAGAATTGATCTGCAGCACCGCGCCGTTGCAAGGCTTCAAGCAGAATGTTCTCAGACGGAAGTGTCCACTGAGCTTAGAGTGTCACCAGCAGGTTGTACAGAGACACAGAGAGACTGGAAAAGTCACAGAAAGGCAGAAAAGTGACCACTGAGCATAGTGTCACCAGCAGGTTGTACAGAGATACAGAGAGACTGGAAACTTGCAAATGCATGACAAGCAAAACCTAGCAGAACAGTCTGTGCAGCTTTAGCTGTGACTGGAGCCAAAGCTGAACAGACAGTTCTGCTGGGTTCTGTCTGACCTGTGTTTCCAGTCTCTGTATCTCTGCGCTGGTGCGTAGCAGACATTCCCCATATAAACCAGCCTAATATATTCCCGTCCTCACTCTCGTCATCCTCTGCTGTCTCTCCGCAGTGTGAAGCGGCCGAGAAGTGAGAAGGTCAAACCACGCGTCTGGATTTTAATATCGCAGCCGCGTGTTTACTAATGCAGCACATTTATTTACGTGAATTTTGAAATCCTGTCCTTTTTTTTTTTTTTAAATTTTTGTTTCTACTTTTTTGTTTTGTCTTTACATTTTCATCCAGTGTACAAAATTGCCATGAACAGTGGCTGACGTAAAGGGTATGAATTCTTTTGCAAGCAAATTATCTATTTCTCCAATGCATCTAAAATGAATCACATGCACTAAAAGCCACTCCATCAGCACAAAATGACTGTTCAAACCAAGCACAAGCGCTTGGTGCACCTTGGACACGGCCACTCCCTGCACCTTCCCACGTACTGGTTTTTCATATACCTCCGCCCTCCTCTTCTTTGATTGACAGCTTAAGCTTTACAGGCTACTGTGCACTGAACAATTTGACCATGCCAAGAGTGCACAAGAGCGCTGGTGCTTGGTTTGAACAGTCATCCTAATTAATTATCTACAGCCAATGGGGTAATTGGAGTCCAATGGACACCTGTGAAATCTGGACCTGGGCTCCTCCGCCTGCATGTTGGCCAGATGTATGGGCCGTGTAGCATTCTATATCTTATAAAGACATATGTGTTCGCCCTCATGTAGTTATGTCCACCTTCCTGGTACAGTGTCCTGGGCGCCTTTTGGATACAATGTCCCCAGTCCTGTGCATCTTCTTGGTACATTGTCCCCCTGTCCTTGGTCCCTTCCGGCTACAGTGTCCCCCCGTTTTGGGCCCCTTCCGGGCACAGTGTCCCCATCCCGGGTCCCTTACGGGCACAGTGTCCCCCGTCTTGTGCACCTTCTTGGTACAGTGTCTCCCTGTCCTGGGTCCCTTCCGGCTACAGTGTCCCCCCTTCCCCCGGTCCTGGGCGCCTTCCTGGCACAGTGTGTCCCACCCCCCCCCCCCCCCCCGCGGTTCTGGGCGCCTTCCTGGCACAGTGTCCCCCCGTCCTAGGCGCCTTCCTGGCACCGTTTCCCCCCGTCCTGGGCGCCTTCCTGGCACCGTTTCCCCCCGTCCTGGGCGCCTTCCTGGCACAGTGTCTCCCCCGTCCTGGGCGCCTTCCTGGCACAGTTTTCCCCCGTCCTGGGCGCCTTCCTGGCACAGTGTCCCCCCCCATCCTGGGCGCCTTCCTAGCACCGTTTTCCCCCGTCCTGGGCGCCTTCCTGGCACCGTTTTCCCCCGTCCTGGGCGCCTTCCTGGCACCGTTTTCCCCCGTCCTGGGCGCCTTCCTAGCACCGTTTTCCCCCATCCTGGGCGCCTTCCAGGTACAGTGTCCCCCGTCCTGGGCGCCTTCTTGGCACAGTGTCCCCCGTCCTGGTTTCCTTCCTGGCACAGTGTCCTCCGTCCTGAGCCCCTTTCTGTCACAGTGTCCCCCGTCCTGAGCCCCTTTGTGGCACAGTGTCCCCCGTCCTGAGCCCCTTTGTGTCACAGTGTCCCCCGTCCTGAGCCCCTTTGTGGCACAGTGTCCCCTGTCCTGAGCCCCTTTCTGGCACAGTGTCCCCCCGTCTTGGGCGCCTTCCTGGCACAGTTTTCCCCCGTCCTGGGCGCCTTCCTAGCACCGTCTTCCCCCGTCCTGGGCGCCTTCCAGGTACAGTGTCCCCCGTCCTGGGCGCCTTCCTGGCACAGTGTCCCCCGTCCTGGTTTCCTTTCTGGCACAGTGTCCCCCGTCCTGGGCCCCTTCCTGGCACAGTGTCCCCCGTCCTGGTTTCTTTTCTGGCACAGTGTCCCCCGTCCTGAGCTCCTTTCTGGCACAGTGTCCCCCGTCCTGAGCCCCTTTCTGGCACAGTGTCCCTTGTCCTGAGCCCCTTTCTGGCACAGTGTCCCTTGTCCTGAGCCCCTTTCTGGCACAGTGTCCCCCGTCCTGAGCCCCTTTCTGGCACAGTGTCCCCCGTCCTGAGCCCCTTTCTGGCACAGTGACCCCCGTCCTGAGCCCCTTTCTGGCACAGTGTCCCCCGTCCTGAGCCCCTTTCTGGCACAGTGTCCCCCGTCCTGAGCCCCTTTCTGGCACAGTGTCCCCCGTCCTGAGCCCCTTTCTGGCACAGTGTCCCCCGTCCTGAGCCCCTTTCTGGCACAGTGTCCCCCGTCCTGAGCCCCTTTCTGGCACAGTGTCCCCCGTCCTGAGCCCCTTTCTGGCACAGTGTCCCCCGTCCTGAGCCCCTTTCTGGCACAGTGTCCCCCGTCCTGAGCCCCTTTCTGGCACAGTGTCCCCCGTCCTGAGCCCCTTTCTGGCACAGTGTCCCCCGTCCTGAGCCCCTTTCTGGCACAGTGTCCCCCGTCCTGAGCCCCTTTCTGGCACAGTGTCTCCCGTCCTGAGCCCCTTTCTGGCACAGTGTCTCCCGTCCTGAGCCCCTTTCTGGCACAGTGTCCCCCGTCCTGAGCCCCTTTCTGGCACAGTGTCCCCCGTCCTGAGCCCCTTTCTGGCACAGTGTCCCTTGTCCTGAGCCCCTTTCTGGCACAGCGTCACCCGTCCTGAGCCCCTTTCTGGCACAGTGTCCCCCGTCCTGAGCCCTTTTCTGGCACAGTGTCCCCCGTCCTGAGCCCCTTTCTGGCACAGTGTCCCCCGTCCTGGGCACCTTCCTCGCAGTGTTAGATTTCTCTGTAATTTCGATTTAGGTGGCGCTGTAGAGTAAGTACAATGTGGGTTTTGACACTTGATTAGCTGAAATGGATCACATGATCGTTGCCTCCAGTCTCTTCTGCTGTAGGCGCTGCACTTCGTGACACCCGCGGGTGCTGCAAATATGCAATGTAAGACAATGACAAAGCGCAAGGTGTGAACGGTGTAGAGCTTTTATTAATCTCCATGCGCAGACATGTAACACGCACATACAATACAAATACAGGAATGGATACAAAATACCTATAGAATGCGACAGTCCTATATATAATATTGTACATATATTCCAGGTCGTTATATATTATCCCTGATCGGGGCGGCCCCATAGAAATCATGTTGCATAAACTGCTTTATATTAAGCAGATGTCCTCAAAGCGTCTGTACACGATGAGATGACGAGCGGAGATTCAGTGTTATAGTAGTCACAAAGCCAAAGGGGCGAGAGGTGATATATGCAAAAAGCTGAAGGTAAGAAAGATACTGAAAGGGTTTGTCCACCTGCGAAGAACGTTTATTTATAGAATGAATCTACAGAAATTGTCACCTTGTAACCTTATTACATTACATCCTGTATTATACTCCAGAGCTGCACTCACTATTCTGCTGCTGCAGTCACTGTGTACATAATTACTGATCCTGAGTTACCTCCTGTATTATACTCCAGAGCAGCACTCACTATTCTGCTGGTGCAGTCACTGTGTACATAATTACTGATCCTGAGTTACCTCCTGTATTATACTCCAGAGCAGCACTCACTATTCTGCTGGTGGAATAGCTGTGTACGTACATTACATTCTTTAATAAGTGAAGCTCTGGAGTATAATACAGGAGGTAACTCAGGATCAGTAATGTAATGTATTTACACAGTGACCACTAGCAGAATAGTGAGTACAGCTCTGGAGTATAATGCTGGATGTAACTCGGGATCAGTAATGTAATGTATATACAGAGTGACTGCACCAGAAGAATAGTGAGTGCAGCTCTGGAGTATAATACAGGAGGTAATTCAGGATCAGTAATGTAATGTATGTACACAGTGACTGCACCAGCAGAATAGAGAGTGCAGCTCTGGAGGATAATACAAGAGGTAATTCAGGATCAGTAATGTAATGTATGTACACAGTGACTGCACCAGCAGAACAGTGAGTGCAGCTCTGGAGTATAATACGGGAGGTAACTCAGGGTCAGTAATGTAATGTATGTACACAGTGACTGCAGCAGCAGAATAGTGAGTGCAGCTCTGGAGTATAATACAGGAGGTAACTCAGGATCAGTAATGTAATGTATGTACACAGTGACTGCACCAGCAGAATAGTGAGTGCAGCTCTGGAGTATAATACAGTAGGTAACTCAGGATCAGTAATGTATGTACACAGTGACTGCACCAGCAGAACAGTGAGTGCAGCTCTGGAGTATAATACGGGAGGTAACTCAGGGTCAGTAATGTAATGTATGTACACAGCGACTACACCAGCAGAATAGTGAGTGCAGCTCTGGAGTATAATACTGGATGTATGTACACAGTGACTCATCTTAGATACATTCTATATGTAAACTGGTTACATTCCTGAATTTTTCATTTGTTACAATTAACAGAATTTTACCCTTAATAGAAATCCAAGTGTTCCCTGTGACTCTTCTGCTGCAGGGGCTTCTGTGGAATAACAGAATATTTCCGGGCATAGCTGATATAATGGGGGGCTGGAGGGGCGCACATTTGGTTACCTCTCTATTCCCTCGCTCTCCGCCCCTGTACAGTGACATCGGCTGCACCTTCAATGGGGTTTTGTAAAGAATTCTGTGGACTCTATTGGCTTCATCCCTGATTGCTTTATACTCTGGAGTTACTTTGTCATTCACTCCACTCACATCCAGAGCTGCACTGACATTTTTGCTGGTTACTTGGAATCTGTCATAAAGATCCAATAACACTTGAAATGTGGATCTGGATCTTTCTTTGACTGTTAACAAATCCTTTAAGTAAATCAGCAGCGTGAGGAGCGTCCGAGGGATGTGCGGTCCTGAGAGCGAACTGGAAAGCAGAAGTCTGAACGCAGCTCTCAGAGTGACTAGAGACTTCACAGGTGATGTAACTCTCGAGCGGCACATAACTACGGAAAGCGGCTCATGACCTAACTACAGACAGCGGCCTGTATTGTCACTGTTACATTGTATCATTTGCACTAAACTCCGTCCGTTTTAGCCTTCGTCACAATCCGCCAAATACTGACTGCAGCTCCGGATGTGACTGGAGTATGTGCACAGTGGGAATGACAATGAATGCATGAAAATGGGTAACAGATATTATTTTACCGGCTGTTCGGCATCAATGTCATAGAAATTGGTGATTATGGTGCATGAAACAATGTGTCCAATTTTCTCTTTTGTGGTCACGACCCGTATTTCCAGGCTGCGCCCCTTACAGACTGACCCCTTAATGTGCATTTGGATGTTCAAGACCCTTCTTATGGTCGCTCATCCCTTGAAGTGCTGCCCTCTATGGCACGGGGTGGGTAGTGCCTAGGTTTGCCAATTCTCCACTTTTCCCTGTAGTCCCCTGAAATCACGATTTTAGTTGATGCTCCAGATGTCGATGAAATGGTAAGTTCGGGATAAAGAAAAATGATTGGCATTTTTTCATCTCCAAACAGCGCCCCCCTGATATTTAAGCCGTGTACGGTATTACAGCCCAACCACGTTGGCGTCAATAAAAAGCATCTGTAATACTAGACACAGCTCAATGCTAGTTTTTTGGGGGAAGCAGAACCTTTAATTAGGAAAATTATATTTATATTACATACAGTCAGGGCCAGAAATATTTGGACAGTGACACAAGTTTTGTTATTTTAGCTGTTTACAAAAACATGTTCAGAAATACAATTCTATATATAATATGGGCTGAAAGTGCACACTCCCAGCTGCAATATGAGAGTTTTCACATCCAAATCGGAGAAAGGGTTTAGGAATCATAGCTCTGTGATGCATAGCCTCCTCTTTTTCAAGGGACCAAAAGTAATTGGACAAGGGACTCTAAGGGCTGCAATTAACTCTGAAGGCATCTCCCTCGTTAACCTGTAATCAATTAAGTAGTTAAGAGGTCTGGGGTTGATTACAGGTGTGTGGTTTTGCATTTGGAAGCTGTTGCTGTGACCAGACACCATGCGGTCTAAGGAACTCTCAATTGAGGTGAAGCAGAACATCCTGAGGCTGAAAAAAAAGAAAAAATCCATCAGAGAGATAGCAGACATGCTTGGAGTAGCAAAATCAACAGTCGGGCACATTCTGAGAAAAAAGGAATTGACTGGTGAGCTTGGGAACTCAAAAAGGCCTGGGCGTCCACGGATGACAACAGTGGTGGATGATCGCCGCATACTTTCTTTGGTGAAGAAGAACCCGTTCACAACATCAACTGAAGTCCAGAACACTCTCAGTGAAGTAGGTGCATCTGTCTCTAAGTCACCAGTAAAGAGAAGACTCCATGAAAGTAAATACAAAGGGTTCACATCTAGATGCAAACCATTCATCAATTCCAAAAATAGACAGGCCAGAGTTACATTTGCTGAAAAACACCTCATGAAGCCAGCTCAGTTCTGGAAAAGTATTCTATGGACAGATGAGACAAAGATCAACCTGTACCAGAATGATGGGAAGAAAAAAGTTTGGAGAAGAAAGGGAACGGCACATGATCCAAGGCACACCACATCCTCTGTAAAACATGGTGGAGGCAACGTGATGGCATGGGCATGCATGGCTTTCAATGGCACTGGGTCACTTGTGTTTATTGATGACATAACAGCAGACAAGAGTAGCCGGATGAATTCTGAAGTGTACCGGGATATACTTTCAGCCCAGATTCAACCAAATGCCGCAAAGTTGATCGGACGGCGCTTCATAGTACAGATGGACAATGACCCCAAGCATACAGCCAAAGCTACCCAGGAGTTCATGAGTGCAAAAAAGTGGAACATTCTGCAATGGCCAAGTCAATCACCAGATCTTAACCCAAGTGAGCATGCATTTCACTTGCTCAAATCCAGACTTAAGACGGAAAGACCCACAAACAAGCAAGACCTGAAGGCTGCGGCTGTAAAGGCCTGGCAAAGCATTAAGAAGGAGGAAACCCAGCGTTTGGTGATGTCCATGGGTTCCAGACTTAAGGCAGTGATTGCCTCCAAAGGATTCGCAACAAAATATTGAAAATAAAAATATTTTTTTTTGGGTTTGGTTTATTTGTCCAATTACTTTTGACCTCATAAAATGTGGAATGTTTGTAAAGAAATGTGACAATTCCTACAATTTCTATCAGATATTTTTGTTCAAACGTTCAAATTAAACGTTACAATCTGCACTTGAATTCTGTTGTAGAGGTTTCATTTCAAATCCAATGTGGTGGCATGCAGAGCCCAACTCGCCAAAATTGTGTCACTGGCCAAAGATTTCTGGACCTAACTGTAGACCTCTCCTCCACGTTGTTTCTGACATTTCACACCTCGGCCCTTTCTGGCTTGTTCCAATATTGTCTACTACACTTGGTTACATTTATTAATATTGTCTCCGTAGACCTCCAAATCTGCCTTATGGCTTGTAGTATTGTCTGCCTAGACCCGTGCTGGCTCGTGGATTGAGGAATCTCCTTCCGTGCTGGCTCTTGCTGTACAATATTGTCTCTATAGACCTCCCTCGATACTTATTATTATACTGAATACATAAGTGAATATATACAATTCTAATACAATATCTGGCGGTTCATATGTTCAGTCTTCTGGCGGCTTACACTACTTAAAAAGTAATAAAAAAATGTAGCCGGTGAAAACAACGCCAAAAACACCGACCAAAAGAAGATGCTCCTAGTGAAACAATGCGGCCGTGTCCTGAGGCGTCTTCCCCTTTATAAAACTTAGTGTGTATGTTGATGGCTTAAAGACATCCTGTGCCTACAGCTGAGTAGTCGGCGCGCTTCTCCATCGAGGAGCCGGCGCGTTTCTCCAGGGAGGAGCCGGCGCCCTTCTCCAGGGAGGAGCCGGCGCGTTTCTCCAGGGAGGAGCCGGCGCCCTTCTCCAGGGAGGAGCCGGCGCCCTTCTCCAGGGAGGAGCCGGCGCCCTTCTCCAGGGAAGAGCCGGCGCCCTTCTCCAGGGAAGAGCCGGCGCCCTTCTCCAGGGAAGAGCCGGCGCCCTTCTCCAGGGAAGAGTCGGCGCCCTTCTCCAGCGAGGAGCCGGCGCGCTTCTCCAGGGAGGAGCGGGCGCCCTTCCCCAGCGAGGAGCGGGCGCCCTTCCCCAGCGAGGAGTCGGCGCCCCTCCCCAGCGAGGAGTCAGTGCACTTGTCATATGAGTAGTTGGATTACCATCATCAGAAATTAAGATGGCCCGTGAGAAGAGATTCTCCAGTCAATTTTAGAGGAAGAAGTGGCCGAGTGAGGAGAAAACTGGGATCCTACTTTATGAAGAGCACCTTTTTGATATTCGGAAGGAATGGACATTCCCCTCTTCACTTGCTGATATTGACCTGCACAGAGGACCATTATTAATAAAGTGATACTTGCCATACCAACCCCCTCCCCCACCAACTCTCCAACTGAACTCAACCATTCAGTGGAGGGTCACTGATTCCTGGAAGGAATTGGCAGAAAGACTGGACAGAACTGTGGTTAACATTGGGGAAAAAAGTGGAAAAGTGAGTGTATATTTGGACCAACAAGGGTCAACAAGTCAACGAGTCCATGAACGGTCAACGAGTCCATGAAGTCTGATCTGGTACCTACAAAGGCAACTTCTCTGTAGAAGATTGGTAGAGGCCAGAAAATAGTAGAAGACAGAAGAAAACTCTCCGACAAGAATCGAGGATTACATGTTGGAAACCCAAGTTCTTGGGACAGAACCCAAAAATCTGGGCAAGAAGATGTAACACAGAGAAAGAGGCACCTGAGAAACCGAGCAGTGCTCTGGGGTCTCGAATAAGCAGAATTAAGTAGTTGGTATGATGGTCATGTGTGGTCAGCTCAGAGGAGCAAAGAGCGAACCAGAGGCTGCAGAAATTCTGGAATCCAAGAAGTGATAGTAATAAAGAGGACCCCTGACCAGAATGGATTCAACGCAAGTTCCCAAGCCAGTAAAGCCAAGAAATTGGTTGAGAAATCGGGCAACATGTCCAGGGCACCCGGTGTGCCAACAACACCAATGAGGTGTCGGAAGGGATAATCGCACTAAAATATCAGCTCGCTTTGCTCAAGCCCTCACGTTCTAGCTCATTAGTAACACAATTGGATGGTGACCAGGATGTCGCGGTCATTGGCTCTCGGAGGATTGTGCGGTAACTTTGTACTTTTCTGTTGAAGTTTTTGCTGAATTTGTCTACAGTGAACTTTAATTTTGCAGCAAAGCTTTACTATTAATTCCACTTCAGGCTCATCACTTAGAAGTTAGGTGTCCCCGAGGAAGTTTAAGGGATTGAAGAGCAGAAAACGCAGCCCGAGGCGAGAAATGTTAATAACAGACTCAAAAGGTGTCACTGGAGGCAAAATATGATTCAGCGAATTCCTCGCCTTTCTCCTCGATGCCACTGGGACTGGGAAAGTAAGCGAGATCTTTGAGAAGAGCATGTTTATCGTATACGAGGTTACCTTCTGTCGGAATATTTCATTGCCTCGTTCACGCCACCTCATTAAGACCATGATCTGCTCGGCGTGACTGACCCCGTACTATAAAGACACAGTATGGCGGTAGGAATTATTGGTGTCTGGAGTTTTTTTTTTTTACTTTTAATTGCCATTTTTGGTCTAGAAAATGCAATCACAACCGTCCAACGAGAAAACTCTTCTATTCTATTAAATTTAAGGAATTTAAAATAAAGAAATAAGTGTCACTTACCACTCAAACCCCCCATGTCTCCATCTGGACCAGACGCGATGATGTCCCAACCATTCAGCTGAGGACACTGGAAAGGAGCAGTGGCGGTGGGCTAGATAACACTTATTTCTTTATTATGGCCGCTTGAAAACTCCTTTGAAGAAAACCTCATGACCTTCTTGTATATAATCAATCATGATCAAAAGATATAAAACATCGCTTTTTGTTTTTTTCCTGAATCTTTCCTATCCAATGTGGCAAAGAGTTTGGATAGATATATGATATGGTGGCTATAAAGGAATCTTGAGGGAAGCTCGGATGACGGAGACACCGCAGGCCGCTATATCCATCAGACAAAAATGATCGGTCGTATTCGCATTTGGTCTTTCTGCTCATTTTTGTAGTATTTGTATTTCCAATACTGTGATTACCGTATTTGTCATTCTATAAAACGCACTCGATTATAAGATGCACCCCAAATTTAGAGAAGGAAAATAGGAAAAAATAATTATTAATCTTAAAATGAGGGTCTGTCTTATAATTCTAGTGCATCTTATAATATCTCACCAGGGGGGAGCGGCGGTGGTGGAGCGACTCAGGAAGGTCACAGAAGGGAGGGTCGGTGATGCTTTGGGCTTGGAGGAGTGGGTGTAGTGGCTCAGGAGAGTCAGCAGACAGAGGGTTGGTGATACATGGCCTCGGGGGTTTCGCGGCTCTGGAAGGTCAGGGAACGGAGTGTTAGCACTACTGCCGACTCGGTGGAGGGAGTGTCGTGGCTCAGGAGGGTCAGCGATACTGCTCGAAGGAGGGGGTGTTGCTACTCAGGAGGGTCAGGGGACAGAGTGTCAGCGATACTGCTGGCTCGGAGCAGGAAGTGTCGCGGCTCAAGAGGTCGGCGATACTGTGGGATCGGAAGAGGGGGTGTCGCTGCTCAGGAGGGTCAGGTGACGGAGTGTCAGCGATACTGCTAGCTTGGAGGAGGGAGTGTCGCGGATCAGGAGGGTTGGCGAGACTGCGGGCTCAGAGGAGGGGCTGTCGCGGCTCAGGAGTGTCAGATGACAGAGAGTCGGTGATACTGCCGGATCAGAGGAGAGGGTGGAGTGTCGGTGATACTGCCGGCTCAGAGGAGAGGGTGGAGTGTCGGTGATACTGCCGACTCAGAGGAGAGGGTGGAGTGTCGGTGATACTGCCGGCTCAGAGGAGAGGGTGGAGTGTCGGTGATACTGCCGGCTCAGAGGAGAGGGTGGAGTGTCGGTGATACTGCCAGCTCAGAGGAGAGGGTGGAGTGTCGGTGATACTGCCGGCTCAGAGGAGAGGGTGGAGTGTCGGTGATACTGCCGGCTCAGAGGAGAGGGTGGAGTGTCGGTGATACTGCCGGCTCAGAGGAGAGGGTGGAGTGTCGGTGATACTACCAGCTCAGAGGAGAGGGTGGAGTGTCGGTGATACTGCCAGCTCAGAGGAGAGGGTGGAGTGTCGGTGATACTGCCGGCTCAGAGGAGAGGGTGTTGAAGCTCAGGAGGGTCGGTGATACTGCAGGCTCGGGGGTGTCGTGGCGGTGGGCGCTCTTGATCTGCCAGTGGGGGTCTGGAGCCTTTGAATTGCCGACAATTAACGTGATGGACTTCAAGAATATAGCTGCGGAGGCGACGTGTGCGCAGATGGGCCTCCACGGCTATTTTATCTATTTTACTGGGGGGGGACCAATTCCTGACATTGCATTGCCCTCGTAATGCCCGGAGTCCCCCAGGATATTGGATCAGAGGCGAGTAAAGACAAGCTTGAGGTAGCAGTATGGCTTTGCATGGCAGCGAGGACATAACAATTTTGTTTAGTCCCAACTGGTGAAAAATGAAGAATGATTGAAAGAAAGAAGAAAAATAACACGTGCGATAGCGGTTGAGGTCGGCGTCCGGCCATCAGTAAGTGCTACAGTTACAGGCTTTTTCCTAATGTCGTCATTCTTACAACTTCACAGAAGAAAAGTTGTCGGCCTCAAAAGAACCCGTAAAACTCGTGACAAACCATATATGACTTTTGCCTTAATTTTACAGCCCAGGTTGAGGTTCAGACCCCCTTCCCCCTCCAGATGTCTTAGATCAGGCCCACCAACCAACGGTTTTGAATTCTACGCCATGTTTTAATCAATTCCCAAAATATTGAACTTAACTAAAAGTTGGGTAAATTTCCCCCGTTTCTTTTGTAAACCTTGAGGCTCACACCACATCGGCAAGAACAGAGACTATCTACATGGGACCTCAGTGGATATTCGGGACCCATCAGGGCTCAATTCATGACTTTGGTTTGGAGAAGGCTTCTTTGAGGAACGGTGGTGACTGGTTCCGATTGTGCTCAGTACTATAGGTATTGTAATCCAATATGGTTTGGGTGGTAGTATCTGGTCTTGATGGAAAGCGTTGTCTTGTGTTGACATCTGGAAGGCAACCATCATATCCATGATTGGAGGTGGCGTGTAGTCATCTGGAATGACGATGAAATGTTTGGCACATATTAGAAAACTCTATTATTGGCATTTCTTCTGATAAATGTGGCCATGACCCAAGTTGTCCCCATTAAGTGATGGCAGGAGGAGGTATTAGACGTTCTCCTGACTTGGATTACTCTTGCTCCTGGGGATGAAGTCTTTGTGTTTGGTGGGACACGGGGGCACTGGGGTTTCTACAGGAAGGCCCTGCTGCTGGTAGCCATAATTCACTTTGCCACATGGAAACTGACGCAGCCGAAACAGAGGCACTTCCTGAACATTAGAAGTCAGCGTAGATGGCTCCAGAAGGACGGAGGAGCCGGGGAGTCTACCAGCACTAATCCTGGGGGCAGATGGACAACCTCCCTCAGTAGCATTATTCTCTCTGTCGGGAACTGGCTTTTCTGGAGGAGCAATGTTTTTATCCACCGTTTTTCCAGTAAACCATGAGCCATAGGTAGGATTCCAGAGATTGGTAGGTTTGTTCCTGGATCCCCTCGTGCTCTGTAGTTCTGCGGTTGGGTTGGCTTGGGTGAAGGCCATTTTCTCATGCCCTCCGTCTGGAGGCTGTCTGGGGTCTGGACGACCCTGGGCTTCAGCATGGACTTTATTAGGGACCTTCCGAACTGTCGGCACAGGCGGCGGAGACTGTACACTGCGTCTGTCTTCCCGTCCGGTCTTCTCAGGTGTCACCAGAAGTGGTGGGATCACATCTGGATCTTCTGGGCGAGTAGGGACCTTCTCCTCCTCCTCGATGAGCGGCCCGTATTCTACAGGCAGTGATGTGTTAATGACGTCTGGATCCTGCAATAAAAGAAAAAAAGACCATGTTACAATCTGACGCTTCATCTCACCGTCTGCAGATCTGGGGATCGGAGGAATCGTGGGGAGAAGAGGCCGGAGATGGCGGACGGTGCGACCACAAGACGAAACGCTCAGAACCAGGACGGGAGGGAAGAAAGCTGAATGGTACATTAGGAGCTGCGCTCTGCGGTACAATAGGAGCCGCGCCTGGCGGTACAATAGGAGCTGCGCCTGGCGGTACAATAGGAGCTGCGCTCTGCAGTACAATAGGAGCCGCGCCTGGCGGTACAATAGGAGCCGCGCCTGGCGGTACAATAGGAGCCGCGCCCTGCGATACAATAGAAGCTGCGCCCGGCGGTACAATAGGAGCTGCGCCTGGCGGTACAATAGGAGCCGCGCCCTGCGGTACAATAGGAGCCGCGCCCTGCGGTACAATAGGAGCCGCGCCCGGCGGTACAATAGGAGCCGCGCCCGGCGGTACAATAGGAGCCGTGTCTGGCGGTACAATAGGAGCTGCGCCTGGCGGTACAATAGGAGCCGCGCCCTGCGGTACAATAGGAGCCGCGCCCTGCGGTACAATAGGAGCCGGGCTCTGCGGTACAATAGAAGCTGCGCCTGGCGGTACAATAGGAGCTGTGCCTGGCGGTACAATAGGAGCTGCGCCTGGCGGTACAATAGGAGCCGCGCCCTGCGGTACAATAGAAGCTGCGCTCTGCAGTATAATAGGAGCTGCACCCTGCGGTACAATCGAAGCTGCGCCTGGCGGTACAATAGGAGCCGCGCCCTGCGGTACAATAGGAGCTGCGCCTGGCGGTACAATAGGAGCTGCACCCTGTGGTACAATCGAAGCTGCGCCTGGCGGTACAATCGAAGCTGCGCCCTGCCGTACAATAGGAGCTGCACCCTGCGGTACAATCGAAGCTGCGCCTGGCGGTACAATAGGAGCTGCGCTCTGTGGTACAATAGGAGCTGCGCCCTGCAGTACAACAGGAGCTACGCCTGGCGGTACAATAGGAGCTGCACTCTGCGGTACAATAGGAGCTATGCCTGGTGGTACAATAGGAGCTGCACTCTGCGGTACAATAGGAGCTGCGCTCTGCGGTACAATAGGAGCCGTGTCTGGCGGTACAATAGGAGCCGTGTCTGGCGGTACAATAGGAGCTGCGCCCTGCCGTACAATAGGAGCTGCGCCCTGCCGTACAATAGGAGCTGCGCCCTGCAGTACAATAGGAGCTACGCCTGGCGGTACAATAGGAGCTGCACTCTGCGGTACAATAGGAGCTATGCCTGGTGGTACAATAGGAGCTGCACTCTGCGGTACAATAGGAGCTGCGCTCTGCGGTACAATAGGAGCCGTGTCTGGCGGTACAATAGGAGCCGTGTCTGGCGGTACAATAGGAGCCGTACTCTGCGGTACAATATGAGCCGTGTTCGGCGGTACAATAGGAACTTTGTCTGGCGGTACAATAGGAGCCGTGTCCGGTGGTATAATAGGAGCCGTGTCTGGCGGTACAATAGGAGCTGTACTCTGCGGTACAATAGGAACCGTGTCCGGCGGTACAATAGGAGCCTTGTCCGGTGGTACAATAGGAGCCGTGTCTGGCGGTAAAATAGGAGCCTTGTCCGGCGGTACAATAGGAGCCTTGTCTGGTGGTACAATAGGAGCCGTGTCCGGCGGTACAATAGGAGCTGTACTCTGCGGTACAATAGGAGCCGTGTCCGGCGGTACAATAGGAGCCGTGTCTGGCGGTACAATAGGAGCCTTGTCTGGTGGTACAATAGGAGCCTTGTCCGGCGGTACAATAGGAGCCTAGTCCGGCGGTACAATAGGAGCCGCACCCTGCGGTACAATAGGATCCGTGTCCGGCGGTACAATAGGAGCCGTGTCCGGCGGTACAATAGGAGCCGTGTCTGGCGGTACAATAGGAGCCGTGTCTGGCGGTACATTAGGAGCCGTGTCCGGCGGTACAATAGGAGCCGTGTCCGGCGGTACAATAGCGGCTGCGCTCCGTGGCACATTGCCTCTGTTTACCTTCACCACTAGAGATAGATACCGCTTGCTCCTTAGACTGATGGTCGCGGCGGCTCCGGCTCATCCATCACATCCTCCGTGCATTGCAAATCGTGGCATTATTGCACCTGACACATGGCTTCCAGTAATTAGACTCTGCCGTTATTCTGCTGCTTCATTTTCTGATAAGCGCATTCAATTTTAAGGTGGACGACGTTGCTTTATATCAGTGACCGGCCGGTGACTGCGCAGAATGGGAACACAAGTGCGGTAATAATCACTGCGCGGCGGCTCCCAGCGCCCACACATCGGATTACATTAGAAAAACTAATTCCAGATTCAGCTTTGTTATATTTGCACGGAAACGATGCAGAGAAAGCGACTATTTAATTTACAACTGTGTGATGATTAGTGTCGTTAATGGGGTCATAGCCTATGGCCGCGGTGATAATCCTAACACCTGCAAAATATTAAGGAAAATACTGAAAACATGATGGGTTGGTGGCTTTTGAGGACTGGAGTGGGGAAATCTGCTCAATGGTAATGTGACGGGAAATTGTGATACAATTCTGCCTGCAGCCACCACTAGAGGGAGCTCATGAGCTCATGGCATACACTGCTCTCACGCTCCCTCTAGTGGTGGCTGCAGGATGTCTGCTGTAAAGAAACACCCACATACTGGCATCTGTGTGATTCAGTACAGAGCGGAATCATATTTGCACCAAAGTGCAACCCAATCTCTATGTGACACCCTGACCTGAGGCGAGGTCCGTTCATGGAAGCAAGTATCTCCTTGCTATTGGCCCCGGGGCTGTATTGCACCCCGGCATTACAGGTTTGCAGACCTGTGTGTGGACATATTATCCCATGAACGGGATCCCTGTGTCCCTGCTGGAAACTGGAGAGTCCATTGTCTACAGCGATGATGTCATCAATAAACCGAGGGAAAAAAGTCTATTTTCAAGATCGATCAGGATAGAGTTAAATCGACAGTATAGGTGATAGGGTGAATCATTTTTGAGGTTCATGACGTCATAGCTACCAACTAGAGAGAAATGGCTGGGATTGATGATGTCATAGCTACCAACTAGAGAGAAATGGCTGGGATTGATGATGTCATAGCTACCAACTAGAGGGAGATCATTGGGACTGATGATGTCATAGCTACCAAATAAAGGGAGATTGTTGGGATTGATGATATCATAGCTACCAACTAAGGGTAGATTGTTACGACTAATTATGTCATATCTACCAACTAGAGGGACAACGTTGGGATGGATGATATAGCTACCAAATAAAGGGGGATTGTTGGGATTGATGATGTCATAGCTACCAAATAAAGGAAAATTGTTGTGATTGATGATGTCATAGCTACCAAGTAAGGGTAGATTTTTGGAAATCAATGATGTCATAGCTACCAACTAGAGGGAGATTGTTGGGATTGATGATGTCATAGCTACCAACTAGAGGGAGATTTTTGGGATTGATGATGTCATAGCTACCAACTAGAGGGAGATTTTTGGGATTGATGATGTCATAGCTACCAACTCAAGGGAGATTGTTGGGATCGGTGATGTCATAGCTACCAACTCAAGGGAGATTGTTGGGATCGATGATGTCATAGCTACCAACTAAGGGTAGATTGTTGGGATCGATGATGTCATAGCTACCAACTAGAGGGAGATCATTGGGATTGATGATGTCATAGCTACCAAATAAAGGGAGATTGTTGGGATTGATGATGTCATAGCTACCAACTAGAGGGAGATCATTGGGATCGATGATGTCATAGCTACCAAATAAAGGAAAATTGTTGGGATTGATGATTTCATAGCTACCAACTAGAGGGAGATTGTTGGGATCGATGATGTCATAGCTACCATCTAGAGGGAGATTGTTGGGATCGATGATGTCATAGCTACCAACTAGAAGGAGATTGTTGGGATCGATGATGTCATAGCTACCATCTAGAGGGAGATTGTTGGGATCGATGATGTCATAGCTACCAAATAAAGGGAGATTGTTGGGATTGATGATGTCATAGCTACCAACTAGAGGGAGATTTTTGGGATTGATGATGTCATAGCTACCAACTAAGGGTAGATTGTTGGGATAGATGATGTCATAGCTACCAACTAGAGGGAGATCGTTGGGATTGATGATGTCATAGCTACCAAATAAAGAGAGATTGTTGGGATTGATGATGTCATAGCTACCAACTAAAGGGAGATTGTTGGGATCGATGATGTCATAGCTACCAAGTAAGGGTAGATTTTTGGAAATCAATGATGTCATAGCTACCAACTAGAGGGAGATTGTTGGGATTGATGATGTCATAGCTACCAACTAGAGGGAGATTTTTGGGATTGATGATGTCATAGCTACCAACTAGAGGGAGATTTTTGGGATTGATGATGTCATAGCTACCAACTCAAGGGAGATTGTTGGGATCGGTGATGTCATAGCTACCAACTCAAGGGAGATTGTTGGGATCGATGATGTCATAGCTACCAACTAAGGGTAGATTGTTGGGATCAATGATGTCATAGCTACCAACTAGAGGGAGATCATTGGGATTGATGATGTCATAGCTACCAAATAAAGGGAGATTGTTGGGATTGATGATGTCATAGCTACCAAATAAAGGAAAATTGTTGGGATTGATGATTTCATAGCTACCAACTAGAGGGAGATTGTTGGGATCGATGATGTCATAGCTACCATCTAGAGGGAGATTGTTGGGATCGATGATGTCATAGCTACCAACTAGAAGGAGATTGTTGGGATCGATGATGTCATAGCTACCATCTAGAGGGAGATTGTTGGGATCGATGATGTCATAGCTACCAAATAAAGGGAGATTGTTGGGATCGATGATGTCATAGCTACCAACTAGAGGGAGATTTTTGGGATTGATGATGTCATAGCTACCAACTAAGGGTAGATTGTTGGGATCGATGATGTCATAGCTACCAACTAGAGGAAGATTGTTGGGATTGATGATGTCATAGCTACCAAATAAAGAGAGATTGTTGGGATTGATGATGTCATAGCTACCAACTAAAGGGAGATTGTTGGCGTCGATGATGTCATAGCTACCAACTAAGGGTAGATTGTTACGACTAATTATGTCATATCTACCAACTAGAGGGACAACGGTGGGATGGATGATATAGCTACCAACTAAAGGGAGATTATTGGGATTGATGATGTCATAGCTACCAAATAAAGGGGGATTGTTGGGATCGGTGATGTCATAGCTCTCAAATAAAGGGGGATTGTTGGGATTGATGATGTCATAGCTACCAACTAAAGGGAGATTGTTGGGATTGATGATGTCATAGCTACCAACTAAAGGGAGATTGTTGGGATTGATGATGTCATAGCTACCAAATAAAGGAAAATTGTTGGGATTGATGATGTCATAGCTACCAAGTAAGGGTAGATTTTTGGAAATCAATGATGTCATAGCTACCAACTAGAGGGAGATTTTTGGGATTGATGATGTCATAGCTACCAACTCAAGGGAGATTGTTGGGATCGGTGATGTCATAGCTACCAACTAAGGGTAGATTGTTGGGATCGATGATGTCATAGCTACCAACTAAGGGTAGATTGTTGGGATCGATGATGTCATAGCTACCAACTAGAGGGAGATCGTTGGGATTGATGATGTCATAGCTACCAAATAAAGGGAGATTGTTGGGATTGATGATGTCATAGCTACCAAATAAAGGAAAATTGTTGGGATTGATGATTTCATAGCTACCAAGTAAGGGTAGATTGTTGGAAATCAATGATGTCATAGCTACCATCTAGAGGGAGATTGTTGGGATCGATGATGTCATAGCTACCAAATAAAGGGAGATTGTTGGGATTGATGATGTCATAGCTACCAACTAGAGGGAGATTTTTGGGATCGATGATGTCATAGCTACCAACTAGAGGGAGATTTTTGGGATTGATGATGTCATAGCTACCAACTAAGGGTAGATTGTTGGGATTGATGATGTCATAGCTACCAACTAGAGGGAGATCGTTGGGATTGATGATGTCATAGCTACCAAATAAAGAGAGATTGTTGGGATTGATGATGTCATAGCTACCAACTAAAGGGAGATTGTTGGCGTCGATGATGTCATAGCTACCAACTAAGGGTAGATTGTTACGACTAATTATGTCATATCTACCAACTAGAGGGACAACGTTGGGATGGATGATATAGCTACCAACTAAAGGGAGATTATTGGGATTGATGATGTCATAGCTACCAAATAAAGGGGGATTGTTGGGATCGGTGATGTCATAGCTCTCAAATAAAGGGGGATTGTTGGGATTGATGATGTCATAGCTACCAACTAAAGGGAGATTGTTGGGATTGATGATGTCATAGCTACCAAATAAAGGAAAATTGTTGGGATTGATGATGTCATAGCTACCAAGTAAGGGTAGATTTTTGGAAATCAATGATGTCATAGCTACCAACTAGAGGGAGATTTTTGGGATTGATGATGTCATAGCTACCAACTCAAGGGAGATTGTTGGGATCGGTGATGTCATAGCTACCAACTAAGGGTAGATTGTTGGGATCGATGATGTCATAGCTACCAACTAAGGGTAGATTGTTGGGATCGATGATGTCATAGCTACCAACTAGAGGGAGATCGTTGGGATTGATGATGTCATAGCTACCAAATAAAGGGAGATTGTTGGGATTGATGATGTCATAGCTACCAAATAAAGGAAAATTGTTGGGATTGATGATTTCATAGCTACCAAGTAAGGGTAGATTGTTGGAAATCAATGATGTCATAGCTACCATCTAGAGGGAGATTGTTGGGATCGATGATGTCATAGCTACCAAATAAAGGGAGATTGTTGGGATTGATGATGTCATAGCTAGCAACTAGAGGGAGATTGTTGGGACCGATGATGTCATAGCTACCATCTAGAGGGAGATTGTTGGGATCGATGATGTCATAGCTACCAAATAAAGGGAGATTGTTGGGATTGATGATGTCATAGCTACCAACTAGAAGGAGATTGTTGGGATCGATGATGTCATAGCTACCAAATAAAGGGAGATTGTTGGGATTGATGATGTCATAGCTAGCAACTAGAGGGAGATTGTTGGGATCGATGATGTCATAGCTACCAACTAAGGGTAGATTGTTGGGATCGATGTCATAGCTACCAATTAGAGGGAGATCGTTGGGATTGATGATGTCATAGCTACTAAATAAAGGGAGATTGTTGGGATTGATGATGTCATAGCTACTAAATAAAGGGAGATTGTTGGGATTGATGATGTCATAGCTACCAACTAGAGGGAGATTGTTGGGATCGATGATGTCCTAGCTACCAACTAGAGGGAGATTGTTGGGATCGATGATGTCATAGCTACCAAATAAAGGGACATTGTTGGGATCGATGATGTCATAGCTACCAACTAAGGGTAGATTGTTGAGATTGATGATGTCATAGCTACTAACTAAAGGGAAATTGTTGGGATTGATGATGTCATAGCTACCAAATAAAGGGAGATTGTTGGGATTGATGATGTCATAGCTACCAACTAGAGGGAGATTGTTGGGATCGATGATGTCATAGCTCTCAAATAAAGGGGGATTGTTGGGATTGATGATGTCATAGCTACCAAATAAAGGAAAATTGTTGGGATTGATGATGTCATAGCTACCAAGTAAGGGTAGATTTTTGGAAATCAATGATGTCATAGCTACCAACTAGAGGGAGATTTTTGGGATTGATGATGTCATAGCTACCAACTAGAGGGAGATTTTTGGGATTGATGATGTCATAGCTACCAACTCAAGGGAGATTGTTGGGATCGGTGATGTCATAGCTACCAACTCAAGGGAGATTGTTGGGATCGATGATGTCATAGCTACCAACTAAGGGTAGATTGTTGGGATCGATGATGTCATAGCTACCAACTAGAGGGAGATCGTTGGGATTGATGATGTCATAGCTACCAAATAAAGAGAGATTGTTGGGATTGATGATGTCATAGCTACCAAATAAAGGAAAATTGTTGGGATTGATGATTTCATAGCTACCAAGTAAGGGTAGATTGTTGGGATCGATGATGTCATAGCTGCCAACTAGGAGATTGTTGGGATTGATGATGTCATAGCTACCAAATAAAGGGAGATTGTTGGGATTGATGATGTCAAAGCTACCAACTAGAGGGAGATTGTTGGGATCGATGATGTCATAGCTACCAAATAAAGGGAGATTGTTGGGATCGATGATGTCATAGCTACCAACTAAGGGTAGATTGTTGGGATTGATGATGTCATAGCTACTAACTAAAGGGAGATTGTTGGGATTGATGATGTCATAGCTACCAACTAAGGGTAGATTGTTGAGATTGATGATGTCATTGCTACCAACTAAGGGTAGATTGTTGGGATTGATGATGTCATAGCTACTAAAGGGAGATTGTTGGGATCGATGATGTCATAGCTACCAACTATAGAGGAATCGTTGGGATTGATGATGTCATAGCTACCAACTTAAGAGAGATCGTTGGGATTGATGATGTCATAGCTACCAACTTAAGGGAGATCGTTGGGATTGATGATGTCATAGCTACCAACTTAAGGGAGATTGTTGGGATTGATGATGTCATAGCTACCAACTAAAGGGAGATTGTTGGGATCGATGATGTCATAGCTACCAACTAGAGGGACATTGTTGGGATTGATGATGTCATAGCTAACATCTAGAGGGAGATTGTTGGGATCGATGATGTCATAGCTACCAACTAAAGGGAGATTGTTGGGATCGATGATGTCATAGCTAACATCTAGAGGGAGATTGTTGGGATCGATGATGTCATAGCTACCAACTAGAGATAGATGTATTGTTCAGATCAATGATGTCATAACATTCAACTATCGAGTCATCCATGGCTAGAATCGATAATGTCATTGCAACTTGCTAAAGGGGAGGGTGTCACTTATTGGAACCAATTATATCAGCCCATGGAGGCAGGGTCGCTGTGTAGCTGTCGAGCACGAGTGAAGCATGACCTCACAGCTGAGGCTTCGTTACAGTGTCTCTTCTCCGGGGTCCGTCCTGCGGAGGCCATGACTTAGCGGCTGCTCCTGCCCTGGGCTTGCAGCTCATGCGCACACTGCGGCCCCGCGCTCGGGCTCGGCTCCATCTCTTGCTCGTCAGGACTCTCCCTTTCTTCTCATCTCGCGGCATCGTCCATCCGCAGAACAGCGGTTAATTAAACAACACATTATGCCGCCAGAGGTTAATGAAAAGCCGCCATTAATTGATTTATAATCGTCTATTTCATGACACGAGTCGCCTGGCTCCGCTCCCGGGGTGGAATTTTTTTCTTTTTAGAGTTTCGCCAAAAAAAAAGGATCCAATAATGCGACAATGTACGACTGCAGAATAAGGAGAAGAATCAGAGGAGCCGAACACTGAGCGACGAGGAGCACAAAAGAGGGTTTCTACAAATCCAGGAGGAAAATCAATATGATGGAAAGAGTGATGAGGCCGAGCGTCTCCAGCCGCATCCGTACAAGAATGTCAACTATGGAGCACTGTATAGCAGTGTATATGACAGTGTACACATATATTACATTACTTATCCTGTATTATACTCCAGAGCTGCACTCACTATTCTGCTGGTGCAGTCACTGTGTACATACATTACTGATCCGGAGTTACCTCCTGTATTATACTCCAGAGCTGCACTCACTATTCTGCTGGTGCAGTCACTGTGTACATACATTACTGATCCTGAGTTACCTCCTGTATTATACTCCAGAGCTGCACTCACTATTCTGCTGGTGCAGTCACTGTGTACATACATTACATTACTGATCCGGAGTTACATCCTATATTATACTCCAGAGCTGCACTCACTATTCTGCTTTTTCAGAAGAGGAGACCATTCTCTTGGGTGCTCTGCACGCTATAGTCATCCTTACCTCTCTTCATTCTTAGGTCTGGTTTCGGGTTTGTATATTTTAGAGAGTATTGGGGTGCTCTGAGTGCGGACATTTAGGGGTCTGTATTTACTTAGGTGGTCTAGCATCTTTATAAATGTAGAGGGGTTGGTCTGTTTAATTATTACTAGGGCGTTTGGTCTGGGGTCTGTATTTATTTAGGGGGGCTGGTCTGGAGTCAGTAAGTAAATACAGACCTCTGACCAGAACTGCAAATAGAGGGTCTGGACTCATATTTGGATTTATTATTGGGTCTTGGGGTCTGCTCTTGGGTCTGTATTTGGGGGGTCACCATTTTTTAAGCATTCTCGTTAAGGCTCTTGGTCATATTTCAGTTTGTTTTCACAGAATAATATCTGTTCCCAAAAGGAAACCATCAACAAGTTGCTGTTGATGGATCTTGGTTATGCAATTATTTTCAGCGTGCGCCAACAGTTGTGCCCATGACCCTCTGAGCGTGCCTGGATTGCAGAGGCCTGGTGATTAGAGATTCCCGCTGGCACACGCCGGGTCCTGGTTTTTGGGGGCCTCTGCCTTATTATTCCGCTGTTTTAGGGCAAATGACACTGGAACAATCAACAGGATGTGGCTGCTACCTGCGTGCAGTAATCGATCCGCTCCAGTATCATGGAAAAGTGCGGCCGGTCCTCGGGCTGATGCTGCCAACACTGCGTCATTATTCTGTACCTATAAAGCAAAGGCAGAAAAATTATCCAGGTATAATATATACATCACTTTACTCTCCGCACCCCTGTATAATATACATCACTTTACTCTCCGCACCCCTGTATAATATACATCACTTTACTCTCCGCACCCCTGTATAATATACATCACTTTACTCCCCGCATCCCTGTATAATATACATCACTTTACTCCCCGCATCCCTGTATAATATACATCACTTTACTCTCCGCACCCCTGTATAATATACATCACTTTACTCCCCGCATCCCTGTATAATATACATCACTTTACTCTCCGCACCCCTGTATAATATACATCACTTTACTCTCCGCACCCCTGTATAATATACATCACTTTACTCTCCGCACCCCTGTATAATATACATCACTTTACTCTCCGCACTCCTGTATAATATACATCACTTTACTCTCCGCACTTCTGTATAATATACATCACTTTACTCTCCGCACCCCTGTATAGTATACATCACTTTACTCTCCGCACCCCTGTATAATATACATCACTTTACTCTCCGCACCTCTGTATAATATACATCACTTTACTCTCCGCACCTCTGTATAATATACATCACTTTACTCTCCACACCCCTGTATAATATACATCACTTTACTCTCCGCACCCCTGTATAATATACATCACTTTACTCTCCGCACCCCTGTATAATATACATCACTTTACTCTCCGCACCCCTGTATAATATACATCACTTTACTCTCCACACCCCTGTATAATATACATCACTTTACTCTCCGCACCCCTGTATAATATACATCACTTTACTCTCCGCACCCCTGTATAATATACATCACTTTACTCTCCGCACCCCTGTATAATATACATCACTTTACTCTCCGCACCCCTGTATAATATACATCACTTTACTCTCCGCACCCCTGTATAATATACATCACTTTACTCTCCACACCCCTGTATAATATACATCACTTTACTCTCCGCACCCCTGTATAATATACATCACTTTACTCTCCGCACCCCTGTATAATATACATCACTTTACTCTCCGCACCCCTGTATAATATACATCACTTTACTCTCCGCACCCCTGTATAATATACATCACTTTACTCTCCGCACCCCTGTATAATATACATCACTTTACTCTCCGCACCCCTGTATAATATACATCACTTTACTCTCCGCACTCCTGTATAATATACATCACTTTACTCTCCGCACTTCTGTATAATATACATCACTTTACTCTCCGCACCCCTGTATAGTATACATCACTTTACTCTCCGCACCCCTGTATAATATACATCACTTTACTCTCCGCACCTCTGTATAATATACATCACTTTACTCTCCGCACCTCTGTATAATATACATCACTTTACTCTCCGCACCCCTGTATAATATACATCACTTTACTCTCCGCACCCCTGTATAATATACATCACTTTACTCTCCGCACCCCTGTATAATATACATCACTTTACTCCCCGCATCCCTGTATAATATACATCACTTTACTCTCCGCACCCCTGTATAATATACATCACTTTACTCTCCGCACCCCTGTATAATATACATCACTTTACTCTCCGCACCCCTGTATAATATACATCACTTTACTCTCCGCACCCCTGTATAATATACATCACTTTACTCTCCGCACCCCTGTATAATATACATCACTTTACTCTCCGCACCCCTGTATAATATACATCACTTTACTCTCCGCACTTCTGTATAATATACATCACTTTACTCTCCGCACCCCTGTATAATATACATCACTTTACTCTCTGCACCTCTTTATAATATACATCACTTTACTCTCAGCAACTCTGTATAATATACATCACTTTACTCTCAGCAACTCTGTATAATATACATCACTTTACTCTCCGCACCCCTGTATAATATACATCACTTTACTCTCCGCACCTCTGTATAATATACATCACTTTACTCTCCGCATCCCTGTATAATATACATCACTTTACTCCCCGCATCTCTGTATAATATACATCACTTTACTCTCCGCACCCCTGTATAATATACATCACTTTACTCTCCGCACCCCTGTATAATATACATCACTTTACTCTCCGCACCCCTGTATAATATACATCACTTTACTCTCCGCACCCCTGTATAATATACATCACTTTACTCTCCGCACCCCTGTATAATATACATCACTTTACTCTCCGCACCCCTGTATAATATACATCACTTTACTCTCCGCACCCCTGTATAATATACATCACTTTACTCTCCGCACCCCTGTATAATATACATCACTTTACTCTCCGCACCCCTGTATAATATACATCACTTTACTCTCCGCACCCCTGTATAATATACATCACTTTACTCTCCGCACCCCTGTATAATATACATCACTTTACTCTCCGCATCCCTGTATAATATACATCACTTTACTCTCCGCACCCCTGTATAATATACATCACTTTACTCTCCGCACCCCTGTATAATATAAATCACTTTACTCTCCGCACCCCTGTATAATATATCACTTTACTCTCCGCACCCCTGCATAATATACATCACTTTACTCTCCGCACCCCTGTATAATATATCACTTTACTCTCCGCACCCCTGCATAATATACATCACTTTACTCTCCGCACCCCTGTATAATATACATCACTTTACTCTCCGCACCCCTGTATAATATACATCACTTTACTCTCCGCACCATTGTATAATATACATCACTTTACTCTCCGCACGCCTGTATAATATACATCACTTTACTCTCCGCACCCCTGTATAATATACATCACTTTACTCTCCGCACCCCTGTATAATATACATCACTTTACTCTCCGCACCCCTGTATAATATACATCACTTTACTCTCCACACCCCTGTATAATATACATCACTTTACTCTCCGCACCCCTGTATAATATACATCACTTTACTCTCTGCACCTCTTTATAATATACATCACTTTACTCTCAGCAACTCTGTATAATATACATCACTTTACTCTCCGCACCCCTGTATAATATACATCACTTTACTCTCCGCACCCCTGTATAATATATATCACTTTACTCTCCGCACCCCTGTATAATATACATCACTTTACTCTCCGCACCCCTGTATAATATACATCACTTTACTCTCCGCACCCCTGTATAATATACATCACTTTACTCTCCGCACCCCTGTATAATATACATCACTTTACTCTCCGCACCCCTGTATAATATACATCACTTTACTCTCCGCACCTCTGTATAATATACATCACTTTACTCTCCGCACCCCTGTATAATATACATCACTTTACTCTCCGCACCCCTGTATAATATACATCACTTTACTCTCCACACCCCTGTATAATATACATCACTTTACTCTCCGCACCCCTGTATAATATACATCACTTTACTCTCCGCACCCCTGTATAATATACATCACTTTACTCTCCGCACCCCTGTATAATATACATCACTTTACTCTCCGCACCCCTGTATAATATACATCACTTTACTCTCTGCACCCCTGTATAATATACATCACTTTACTCTCCGCACCTCTGTATAATATACATCACTTTACTCTCCACACCCCTGTATAATATACATCACTTTACTCTCCACACCCCTGTATAATATACATCACTTTACTCTCCACACCCCTGTATAATATACATCACTTTACTCTCCGCACCCCTGTATAATATACATCACTTTACTCTCCGCACCCCTGTATAATATACATCACTTTACTCCCCGCATCCCTGTATAATATACATCACTTTACTCTCCGCATCCCTGTATAATATACATCACTTTACTCTCCGCACCCCTGTATAATATACATCACTTTACTCTCCGCACCCCTGTATAATATAAATCACTTTACTCTCCGCACCCCTGTATAATATATCACTTTACTCTCTGCACCCCTGTATAATATACATCACTTTACTCTCCGCACCCCTGTATAATATACATCACTTTACTCTCCGCACCTCTGTATAATATACATCACTTTACTCTCCGCACCCCTGTATAATATACATCACTTTACTCTCCGCACCCCTGTATAATATACATCACTTTACTCTCCGCACCCCTGTATAATATAAATCACTTTACTCTCCGCACCCCTGTATAATATACATCACTTTACTCTCCGCACCCCTGTATAATATACATCACTTTACTCTCCGCACCCCTGTATAATATACATCACTTTACTCTCCGCACCCCTGTATAATATACATCACTTTACTCTCCGCACCCCTGTATAATATACATCACTTTACTCTCCGCACCCCTGTATAATATACATCACTTTACTCTCCACACCCCTGTATAATATACATCACTTTACTCTCCGCACCCCTGTATAATATACATCACTTTACTCTCTGCACCCCTGTATAATATACATCACTTTACTCTCCGCACCCCTGTATAATATACATCACTTTACTCTCCGCACCTCTGTATAATATACATCACTTTACTCTCCGCATCCCTGTATAATATACATCACTTTACTCTCCGCATCCCTGTATAATATACATCACTTTACTCTCCGCACCTCTGTATAATATACATCAGAACAATTCCAGCTCTGGTATATACATACTGAAGACACAGCACGCAGGCACAGAACATGACTGCACGCTGTGAGCTTCAGGCAGTGACTGAGCCAAAGCAATGACGTCACTTACTCTATTTGCGGTCACAGCTGGAGGTTCCCACGGTACCCTAGCTTTGATCGCAAGTAAACTGACTTCAGTTGACCTCATTAAACTCAGTGACCTCACCTCAGGTGAGATCACTGAACTCCGAGATCTGCCAGAAATGGATTTGCACCATTTTATGCAAAACAGAACAGTTGCAGAGTTTCTATCTGCATCTACATACACGGGTCCTGGGCAGTTTTTGGGGGGATCCATCCTTCCTCCGCTGGTGACAAACTCCAGAACTTCCTGATTACTTTTACTGGGGTACGGCATGTAACCCAAAGAGAAGATCTCCCACAGCAAGACCCCAAAAGACCTGAAAATAGAAAACTGCAGTGAAACAGTCTGCAAAACACAAGATCACTATGTCAAGATAATATGGCGCTGTACAACACAATACCAAAACATACATCTCCATATAGCAAGGATCTGAAAAGTTTTTTTAAAAAAATTTGCAACACTTTGTTAACTCTCTTTACTGTAGAGACTTACCATGTGTCTGTCTTAGATGTAAATATCCCTTCCATGAAGGCCTCGGGTGGCATCCATTTTACCGGCAGCATGGCGCAGCCTCCTTTTCTGTAATAACTGGCCCTGAGGAGTAAGCATTATTCTACTGGTTACTAAAAGCCACTTTATAGCGTTACCCTCCCAACATAGGGTTAAATAATAGTAAGCATATTAAACATCGTAAGTTATAGATCTCAAAAATAATGTGTATCCAATCGTTGGGGGACAAAACATCCCTATGTTATTGCATTTCAAAGATCAGAACTTTATACATCAGAAATGGGGGCGCTGTTGCATTGCAATCTATGGAAAAAAAGGTCTGTTGATGGTAGTGGTAGGAAAGGGTACTGCATGTAAATAAAATAATTGCCAAATAGCAAATGCAATAACTAAAGATAAAAGCATCGCATGGACTTGGAAGAATCCTCGATTTAATCACAAAGACTTATTCTAAGGAGCAAAGTCATGAATTATAACCATTAAGTATTCCCTTGAAGCAATGTACCCATTGTTGGCTTCTTATACTTGCATTGATGTAAAACCATGAATGTGTAAGTGGCCATTGTGGGATTCCTTTTATATCAGTTATAATAACCGTCCCTTAAAAAAAGGAAAATATTACACTGGTAAAAGTCTAAAAGATGTTCCTGTGCAGCCTCCGCTTAGAAGAATTGCAGCGACTAAATGTGCTATAATTTCTGGTAATTATTTCAAGGAAAACAACGCTCTTCGGCTCTTACGTGTAATTATAAGCGGCATCCAGAGCTTTTATGATCTGCAAAATATCGGATGTGACCTTTCAGGGATGTAATTGTCGTTCCGGTCAAACTACACTGTGTATTAAATATTAGTTGTGTTTGTTCTGCATTGAACCCGCCGGTTCCCGGGGTCCTGGAGCCACAATTTGCCGGAAAGTCAATATTTCATTGCTACCTCGACCCTCTTTATGCATTCTGTTGTAGCGCTGATCCTTTGCAGGATGTTCTGATCGCACGCTGCTTTTTTTTATTTTCCATAACCTTGGGGCTAACAATAAAGCGGCTATTTCTGCCAGTAGAAAAAAATGATTGCCAACTTGTTCCTAATTAGTCAATGTCTTTTCTTTACCACTAGGGGGCGATCTGGCCTCAATGCAGGAGGCATTGTGCATTATGATGAGCTATGGGACGGCAAAGGGCCCTTATATTGTTCTTGAACAGGTACAATTGTGTCAAAGAAAACAATAAGTAATGTACCCCCACCCTCAATGGCCTATATGCACGCTCCTGTATGCACGCTGCTGTATGCACGCTCCTATATGCACACTCCTATATGCACACTCCTATATGCACACTCATGTATGCACGCTCCTGTATACACATTGCTGTATGCACGCCGCTGTATGCACGCTCCTGTATACAGATTGCTGTATGCACGCTCCTGTATGTACGCCGCTGTATGCACGCTCCTGTATACAGATTGCTGTATGCACGCTCCTGTATGTACGCTCCTGTATGCACGCCCCTGTATGCACGCTCCTGTATGCACACTCCTGTATGCACATTGCTGTATGCACGCTCCTGTATGAACGCTCCTATATGCACGCTCCTATATGCACGCTCCTGTATGCACGCTCCTGTATGCACGCTCCTGTATGCACGCTCCTGTATGCACGCCGCTGTATGCACGCCCCAGTATGCACGCTCCTGTATGCACGCTCCTGTATGCACGCTCCTGTATGCACGCTCCTGTATGCACGCTCCTGTATGCACGCCGCTGTATGCACGCCCCAGTATGCACGCTCCTGTATGCACGCTCCTATATGCACGCTCCTGTATGCACGCTCCTGTATGCACGCTCCTGCATGCACACTCCTATGTGCACACTCCTATATTATATACACGCTCCTATATGCACGCTCCTATATGCACGCTCCTATATGCACGCTCCTGTATGCACGCTCCTGTATGCACGCTCCTGTATGCACGCTCCTGTATGCACGCTCCTGTATGCACGCCCCTGTATGCACGCTCCTGTATGCACGCTCCTGTATGCACGCCCCTGTATGCACGCTAACCACTCAAGATTCCACTGTTGAACAAAAAGCAGGTTCAAGAGCATTTAAACTTCTGTCTGTGTCCATTCCAGGGAGAGATAAAACACTTACTAGAAAGCAATAGCATGGAGGACAATATACTGAAATACTGAGATAAAACTCAATGGATAGAGACAAAAGCTCCTCCTAAGTGAAGGTGATATCTATGCTGTATCCATTGAAGACCACAGTTTATCTGTTCTGTCACCTGTCTGTTGCCCTTTGATGAGTTTTACAGCCTTAATACAATGTTACTCTGCATTAGAGAAAAAGCCCCCAATGCTGGTGTATCTCATCACTACCTATAGGACGACATTGTCTGTGGAGTGTAAAGTATTGCAAGGAAACTAGAGTATGATCTCCAGCACTTCAAAGAAGGTTAAAAATATTTATTGAGGTTCTATTAAAAAAGATCCATCGATCATGGAAACAGTGAGGGGGGACACATTAAGAGAAATCCAACATGTTTCAGCTAGTAGAGCCTTATTCAAGGATTGCACTTACATGTCTAATGTGCACACAGATATACTGAAAAGTCTCACTTGGAATGGAAAGGAACCTGGTTCCATTCCAAGTGAGACTTTTCAGTATATCTGTGTGCACATTAGACATGTAAGTGCAATCCTTGAATAAGGCTCTACTAGCTGAAACATGTTGGATTTCTCTTAATGTGTCCCCCCTCACTGTTTCCATGATCGATGGATCTTTTTTAATAGAACCTCAATAAATATTTTTAACCTTCTTTGAAGTGCTGGAGATCATACTCTAGTTTCCTTGTCTGTGTTCTGCCTGAGGCCAGGGCAGCTCCGTGCACCAACACCGATCCTGACCTGGACTTTAGGAAGGGTGAGCTGAACTACTTTTTGTATTTTCTGTCATTGTAAAGTATTGCAGACCATACCCTTTAGTCCTCTTTCCTGTCCCATGCCCTCTATTCCTCTTCCCTGTCCCTTGCCCTCTATTCCTCTTCCCTGTCCCTTGCCCTCTATTCCTCTTCCCTGTCCCATGCCCTCTATTCCTCTTCCCTGTCCCTTGCCCTCTATTCCTCTTCCCTGTCCCATGCCCTCTATTCCTCTTCCCTGTCCCTTGCCCTCTATTCCTCTTTCCTGTCCCTTGCCCTCTATTCCTCTTCCCTGTCCCTTGCCCTCTATTCCTCTTCCCTGTCCCTTGCCCTCTATTCCTCTTCCCTGTCCCTTGCCCTCTATTCCTCTTCCCTGTCCCTTGCCCTCTATTCCTCTTCCCTGTCCCTTGCCCTCTATTCTTCTTCCCTGTCCCTTGCCCACCTCTTTCATGTCCTCTGACAATGCATTAGAACACTGAACCGTCGTAAAAATGGAGCGTCCTGGCATTACGGTATGCACAAGAAGCTCCCTGGCAGTCCTGCTCTCTTGCACCCCTGAGATTCCCCAACTTTTCTGGGCATCCAGTAGGTCTCCACTTTTACAGCAGACTCTTATATACTATAATAGAGTTTGCAAAAAGACACTAAGTATTGAAGACATTTCACCCATTTTCTAACTAAATATATTTCTAAAGGAACTATTGACATGAATTTCTCACCAGATGTCAGTAACAACCCATCCAATCCACACAGGAAAAGAAATGAAACCATCGCCAGCCTCTCCTCTCTGCCAATCCCTTCACTGGCTTCCCATCGCCCAACGACTCCAGTTCAAAACATTAACCATGACCTACAAAGCCATGCACAACCTGTCTCCTCCTTACATCTGTGACCTAGTCTCCCGGTACCTACCTGCACGCAACCTCAGATCCTCACAAGATCTCCTTCTCTGCTCCTGTCTCATGTCCTCTTCCCACAATCGCGTACAAGATTTCTCCCGTGCATCCCCCATACTCTGGAACGCTCTACCTCAGCACATCAGACTCTCACCTACCGTGGAAAGCTTCAAGAGGAACCTCAAGACCCACCTCTTCCAACAAGCCTATGTGACGCCCTGGACTAGCCAGGTAGTCACAAACATACCAACATACACACCCCCACCCTAGGCAGTTACACCAGCTAAACACAAAACCCTTGTTGCCTCCCTCCAGGGTCTGATGTCCACACCAGTTGGGGAGGAGCCAGGCGGTTGGCCACACCCACCAAGGAGTTCACAGGCCTGGAGGCGGGAAAGGTGTCAGATTAGTCTTGGAGGTGAAAGTGAGAGGAGTGAACACTTGGGTGTCTGGGTAGGAGCCCAGGCACTAACAGCAAGGTTGGCAGACGGTGGTGGCCGTCTGCAGGAGTTAGTGGAACTCCGCAGAGCCGTAAGGACCGGGGTCGGGCGTCAGCCCGCCGGTACCGGACCAGGGAACGGAGTGAAGCTAAGCACACAGGCAGGGCCATCGGACCCCGACCAAGCTTGGAGCCGCCGTCAATAGTCAAATCCGAATGTGACAGGAACCCCAGGGGTTTCCTAACAACCAAGTCCCGATTGAAGGCAACCGTCCACCCAGAGAGGATATACAGCCACCGCCACAGGCTAGAGATCCAAGGGCCAGCGCCTGCGGGCAAAACGGGCTCCTACGGCACCTATACGCCGGGGAGTGGACTACTGGTGGGCAACCACAGGAGTCAAGAACATTCTAAAAGGTGCAGGGAAAGACAGCCGCCATCAGCCGTCCGGGGAGAGCACAACATCAACACTGCAGCCGGCTGCGGGACCCGTCCATCCGGCCGTTTTGGTTTACCTACGACTCTGTCAGTGATTGTCTGAGTGAGTACACCAGTGCCATCCGGCACCGCGCCGTGCTGTCCCTGCAACTCTGCACCCCCAGCCATCCAGCCTCCCAGTTACACCATCGGGCCCCGGGATCACCAACCCCTACCCATGGAGGGGACAACACCCCTACCCACGGAGGGGACAACATCTCAGCTGCACCCTACCATCTCTCCCGGGATCCCCGTTACCAGCAGCGGTGGTGCCATCATCACCACGTCCCGTGGGTGGCGTCATGAACAATCTCCCTAATCAAACCACCCCCTTTTCACTCACGGGTGAGGAGCGCTGCTCGAGTCCCCGGGCCCGGTCCACCGCTCGAGCCACCGAGCAGCAGCAGCAGAAGCCCCGGACCCGAGCGTTGCGAGCGCGTCCCCTCCGCCCGCAACAACTACAACCTAAAATAACCCTCTGTCCTCACCTATTGTACCATCACCCATCCCCTGTAGACTGTGAGCCCTCGCGGGCAGGGTCCTCTCTCCTCCTATACCAGTCTGTCTTGTACTGTTAATGTTTGTTGTACGTATACCCTCTCTCACTTGTAAAGCGCCATGGAATAAATGGCGCTATAATAATAATAAATAATAATAATAATAATAGATGTCCATAAATTTAGTGATGTGTAATAATAAGAAATGAAACAGGGAAAAAGTATTGAACATGTTACCGAAATGTAATTAATACTAAGTACAAATTGGTGATGAAGCTCCAGACCCCTCCTGTATGGAGACACTAGTACCTGCATTGCTCAGGTGGAGTTTGGCCCATTCTTCCGCACACACTCCTCACATCCTGCAGGTCCCGGCTCCTTCTATGATCTCTGAGCTTTAGTTCTTTCCAGACATTTTCTATTGGATTCAGCTCTGGTGATCGGCTCGGCCATTCTAGCAGATTTATTTTCTCTCTCCTTGGCCGTGTGTTTGGGATCATTGTGTTGTGAAATGTCCTCCCTCGTTTCATCTTCATCTTCCTGGTAGATGCAGCAGATTTTTATCAAGAATGTCTCTGTCCATGTGTCCTTCCTTGATATGAAGTTTGTCAGTGCTGTCTGCTGAAAAAACAGCCGCACACCATGATGTTCCCACCTTCACACTTCACGGTTATTGGTGTTTTTGGGGTGATTTGTCTTTTGGCCACCAAACATGGTGTGTATTATGGCCTCCAAAGTGTTCAGTTTTGGTCTCATCTGATCAATCTATATTCTCCAGTATTTCACAGACTTGTCTAAATGTTGTTGAGGAAACTTTAAATGCAATTGAACCTGCCTTTTGTTCAGCCATGGAATTTTGTGTGGTGAGCGTGCATACAGGAGCGTGCGTACGAGAGCGTGCGTACAGGAGCGTGCATACAGGGGCGTGCATACAGGAGTGTCCATACAGGGGCGTGCATACAGGAGCGTCCATACAGGGGCGTGCATACAGGAGCGTGCGTACAGGGGCGTGCATACAGGGGCGTGCATACAGGAGCGTGCATACAGGGGCGTGCATACAGGAGCGTGCGTACAGGAGCGTGCGTACAGGAGCGTCCATACAGGGGCGTGCATACAGGAGCGTGCGTACAGGGGCGTGCATACAGGGGCGTGCATACAGGAGCGTGCGTACAGGAGCGTGCGTACAGGAGCGTGCGTACAGGGGCGTGCATACAGGGGCGTGCGTACAGGAGCGTGCGTACAGGAGCGTACGTACAGGGGCGTGCGTACAGGGGCGTACGTACAGGGGCGTGCGTACAGGGGCGTGCGTACAGGGGCGTGCGTACAGGAGCGTCCATACAGGGGCGTGCATACAGGAGCGTGCGTACAGGGGCGTGCATACAGGGGCGTGCATACAGGAGCGTGCATACAGGGGCGTGCATACAGGGGCGTGCATACAGGAGCGTGCATACAGGAGCGTGCGTACAGGAGCGTGCGTACAGGAGCGTCCATACAGGGGCGTGCATACAGGAGCGTGCGTACAGGGGCGTGCATACAGGGGCGTGCGTACAGGAGCGTGCGTACAGGAGCGTGCGTACAGGGGCGTGCATACAGGGGCGTGCGTACAGGAGCGTGCGTACAGGAGCGTACGTACAGGGGCGTGCGTACAGGGGCGTACGTACAGGGGCGTGCGTACAGGGGCGTGCGTACAGGGGCGTGCGTACAGGGGCGTGCATACAGGAGCATGCATACAGGGGCGTGCATACAGGCCATGGAGGGGGAGTGCATCACTTACTATTTTCTGTGAAACAATTGTCTCTGCTGATTCCAGGTCTTTCTGTAGCCTGCACAGGTGTTCTTTGCTTTGGATAACTCTTCTGATAATTCTTTTCATACCTCTCTGTGAAATCTTGCGGTGAGCACCTGGTTGTGGCCGGTTTATGGTGAAATAATGTTGTTTTCACTTCTGGATTATGGCCCCAACAATGCTCACTGTTCAGTAGTTTAGTTTAATTCTTTGGTAACCAATGCCATCACTATGATTTTTAACAATAAGTTGGTGAAGGTCCTGAGGCAGCTCGCTGGTTTTACCCATCATGAGATGTTTCTTGTGTGGCACCTTGTTATTGAGTCACATTTTTATAGACCATCAGATGAAGCAGTCGATATTATTTTTCACTAAGTGGCAGGATTGCTTTCTAACAGATATTTCATCTGGTGTCAGGACGTACCAGGGCTTTTTGCTTCTCTCTTTCTTCGTGTATTCAATACTTTTTTCCTTGTGTCATTTCTCATTATTACACATCACTAAATTTATGGACATCTATGGTTTGATTTCTTGGCCTGTGTGGATTGGATGGGTTGTTACTGACATCTGGTGATAATTTCATGTCAATAGACCATTAGAAATATGTGACGTCTTCAATACTTATTTCACCTGCTTTGTCTCTTCTGTTTTCAGTAGACAGCATTTCTAGTAACTACATGTTCTCACTCAAGTATCAGATAAGCAGGACGCTGGACAGACGCTGGACAGACGCTGGACAGACGCTGGACAGACGCTGGACAGACGCTGGACAGACGCTGGACAGACGCTGATGAAGGTGTAGGGCCCAGGAGAGGTGACTGTGCTCTGCGCAGCTGCGCGCAGCATGTCGCATGCAATACGTAAACTGCAGCCCAGTGCAAGCAGGATTGAGTACAACAAGCACAGGTCATGCAGGGTTGTGGATAGTATAATCTGCCTGCCTTTGTAAAATTCAGCAGCGGCATCAGACATCTTAACCCCCGGTTATCGGATCCTCAGGGGCAGAGAAGGATGATTTGTATGGTCTTTATTAATCCCTTGTGCTCTATTACCTGTATATATCGCGAGCCATCCCGAAATCCCCAATCTTTGCGACTCTGCCGGGGCCCTGACAGGTGAGCAGGCAGTTCCTCGCGGCGATGTCTCTGGAAAGACATGATCAATTATTGTAATAAAGGTCAGTCAATAAAGCGCGGTGACGAGGAGCACCTCGGGACGGGACGCCGCTCTCCCGGGAGTCCAAAACTTTTCTGCCGAGTTTCCTTGAAGTTTATACCTTCAGTGACTTATCACCCATCAGGGATAGCTTTACCCATCTTGTTACCCCAGCGGAAAAGTGAAATAGCGCCCCCCATTGTCTCATTTTCAGAGGCTGCTTGCTGACATGTGTGACATTTGATAGGCCGGCAGATTTTTAATGTCACTACTATGCGCCATGTACTGACGTCAGACCGCGGCCTCCGATGGGTCAGTGGTCATTTTATTAACTGAGCCGGATAAGAAGCGGCGAGAGGACGCGGGGGGAGCGAAGGGAGGTGAGAAGAATCCCCCCTCTGTGAATGGGCAGGAAGTGGACATAATGGCTCAGGACGCAGGACATAGGGACCTAGGATGGAGCAACCTAAGGGTCCAGGACCGAGGGACAAATGGGACCGGGAAAGAGGCACATAGGGGCCTAGGAAAAAGGAACATAGGGGCCCGGGAGAGAAGAACACAGGGGCCCGGGAGAGAGAAACACAGGGGCCCGGGACAGAGAAACATAGGGGCCCGGGAGAGAAGAACACAGGGGCCCGGGAGAGAAGAACACAGGGGCCCGGGAGAGAAGAACACAGAGGCCCGGGAGAGAAGAACACAGGGGCCCGGGAGACAAGAACACAGGGGCCCGGGAGAGAAGAACACAGGGGCCCGGGAGAGAAGAACACAGGGGCCCGGGAGAGAGAAACACAGGGGCCCGGGAGAGAAGAACACAGAGGCCCGGGAGAGAAGAACACAGGGGCCCGGGAGAGAAGAACACAGGGGCCCTGGAGAGAAGAACACAGGGGCCCGGGAGAGAAGAACACAGGGGCCCGGGAGAGAAGAACACAGGGGCCTGGGAGAGAAAAACACAGGGGCCCGGGAGAGAAGAACACAGGGGCCCGGGAGAGAAGAACACAGGGGCCCGGGAGACAAGAACACAGGGGCCCGGGAGACAAGAACACAGGGGCCCGGGAGAGAAGAACACAGGGGCCCGGGAGAGAAGAACACAGGGGCCCGGGAGACAAGAACACAGGGGCCCGGGAGAGAAGAACACAGGGGCCCGGGAGAGAGAAACACAGGGGCCCGGGAGAGAAGAACATAGGGGCCCGGGAGAGAAGAACACAGAGGCCCGGGAGAGAGAAACATAGGGGCCCGGGAGAGAAGAACACAGGGGCCCGGGAGAGAAGAACACAGAGGCCCGGGAGAGAAGAACACAGGGGCCCGGGAGAGAAGAACACAGAGGCCCGGGAGAGAAGAACACAGAGGCCCGGGAGAGAAGAACACAGGGGCCCGGGAGAGAAGAACACAGGGGCCCGGGAGAGAAGAACACAGAGGCCCGGGAGAGAAGAACACAGGGGCCCGGGAGAGAGAAACACAGGGGCCCGGGAGAGAAGAACACAGGGGCCCGGGAGAGAAGAACACAGGGGCCCGGGAGAGAAGAACACAGGGGCCCGGGAGAGAGAAACACAGGGGCCCGGGAGAGAAGAATACAGGGGCCCGGGAGAGAAGAACACAGGGGCCCGGGAGAGAAGAAAACAGAGGCCCGGGAGAGAAGAACACAGGGGCCCGGGAGAGAAGAACACAGGGGCCCGGGAGAGAAGAACACAGGGGCCCGGGAGAGAAGAACACAGGGGCCCGGGAGAGAGAAACACAGGGGCCCGGGAGAGAAGAATACAGGGGCCCGGGAGAGAAGAACACAGGGGCCCGGGAGAGAAGAACACAGGGGCCCGGGAGAGAAGAACACAGGGGCCCGGGAGAGAAGAACACAGGGGCCCGGGAGAGAAGAACACAGGGGCCCGGGAGAGAAGAACACAGGGGCCCGGGAGAGAAGAACACAGAGGCCCGGGAGAGAAGAACACAGGGGCCCGGGAGAGAAGAACACAGGGGCCCGGGAGAGAAGAACACAGGGGCCCGGGAGAGAGAAACATAGGGGCCCGGGACAGAGAAACATAGGGGCCCGGGAGAGAAGAACACAGGGGCCCGGGAGAGAAGAACACAGGGGCCCGGGACAGAGAAACACAGGGGCCCGGGACAGAGAAACATAGGGGCCCGGGAGAGAAGAACACAGAGGCCCGGGAGAGAGAAACATAGGGGCCCGGGAGAGAAGAACACAGGGGCCCGGGAGAGAAGAACACAGGGGCCCGGGAGAGAAGAACACAGAGGCCCGGGACAGAGAAACACAGGGGCCCGGGAGAGAAGAACACAGAGGCCCGGGAGAGAAGAACACAGGGGCCCAGGAGAGAAGAACACAGAGGCCCGGGAGAGAAGAACACAGGGGCCCGGGAGAGAAGAACACAGGGGCCCGGGAGAGAAGAACACAGGGGCCCAGGAGAGAAGAACACAGAGGCCCGGGAGAGAAGAACACAGGGGCCCGGGAGAGAAGAACACAGGGGCCCGGGAGAGAAGAACACAGGGGCCCGGGAGAGACGAATACAGAGGCCCGGGAGAGAAGAACACAGGGGCCTGGGAGAGAAGAACACAGGGGCCCGGGAGAGAAGAACACAGAGGCCCGGGAGAGAAGAACACAGGGGCCCGGGAGAGAAGAACACAGGGGCCCGGGAGAGAAGAACACAGAGGCCCGGGAGAGAGAAACATAGGGGCCCGGGAGAGAAGAACACAGGGGCCCGGGAGAGAAGAACACAGGGGCCCGGGAGAGAAGAACACAGAGGCCCGGGAGAGAAGAACACAGGGGCCCGGGAGAGAGAAACATGGGGGCCCGGGAGAGAAGAACACAGGGGCCCGGGAGAGAGAAACATAGGGGCCCGGGAGAGAAGAACACAGGGGCCCGGGAGAGAAGAACACAGAGGCCCGGGAGAGAAGAACACAGGGGCCCGGGAGAGAAGAACACAGGGGCCCGGGAGAGAAGAACACAGGGGCCCGGGAGAGAAGAACACAGGGGCCCGGGAGAGAAGAACACAGGGGCCCGGGAGAGAAGAACACAGAGGCCCGGGACAGAGAAACATAGGGGCCCGGGAGAGAAGAACACAGGGGCCCGGGAGAGAAGAACACAGGGGCCCGGGAGAGAAGAACACAGGGGCCCGGGAGAGAAGAACACAGGGGCCCGGGAGAGAAGAACACAGGGGCCCGGGAGAGAAGAACACAGGGGCCCGGGAGAGAAGAACACAGGGGCCCGGGAGAGAAGAACACAGGGGCCCGGGAGAGAAGAACACAGAGGCCCGGGAGAGAAGAACACAGGGGCCCGGGAGAGAAGAACACAGGGGCCCGGGAGAGAAGAACACAGGGGCCCGGGAGAGAGAAACATAGGGGCCCGGGACAGAGAAACATAGGGGCCCGGGAGAGAAGAACACAGGGGCCCGGGAGAGAAGAACACAGGGGCCCGGGACAGAGAAACACAGGGGCCCGGGACAGAGAAACATAGGGGCCCGGGAGAGAAGAACACAGAGGCCCGGGAGAGAGAAACATAGGGGCCCGGGAGAGAAGAACACAGGGGCCCGGGAGAGAAGAACACAGGGGCCCGGGACAGAGAAACACAGGGGCCCGGGAGAGAAGAACACAGAGGCCCGGGAGAGAAGAACACAGGGGCCCGGGAGAGAAGAACACAGAGGCCCGGGAGAGAAGAACACAGGGGCCCGGGAGAGAAGAACACAGGGACCCGGGAGAGAAGAACACAGGGGCCCGGGAGAGACGAATACAGGGGCCCGGGAGAGAAGAACACAGAGGCCCGGGAGAGAAGAACACAGGGGCCTGGGAGAGAAGAACACAGGGGCCCGGGAGAGAAGAACACAGAGGCCCGGGAGAGAAGAACACAGGGGCCCGGGAGAGAAGAACACAGGGGCCCGGGAGAGAAGAACACAGAGGCCCGGGAGAGAGAAACATAGGGGCCCGGGAGAGAAGAACACAGGGGCCCGGGAGAGAAGAACACAGGGGCCCGGGAGAGAAGAACACAGAGGCCCGGGAGAGAAGAACACAGGGGCCCGGGAGAGAGAAACATAGGGGCCCGGGAGAGAAGAACACAGGGGCCCGGGAGAGAGAAACATAGGGGCCCGGGAGAGAAGAACACAGGGGCCCGGGAGAGAAGAACACAGAGGCCCGGGAGAGTGAAACATAGGGGCCCGGGAGAGAAGAACACAGGGGCCCGGGAGAGAAGAACACAGAGGCCCGGGACAGAGAAACATAGGGGCCCGGGAGAGAAGAACACAGGGGCCCGGGAGAGAAGAACACAGGGGCCCGGGAGAGAGAAACATAGGGGCCCGGGAGAGAAGAACACAGAGGCCCGGGAGAGAAGAACACAGGGGCCCGGGAGAGAAAAACATAGGGGCCCGGGAGAGAAGAACACAGGGGCCTGGGAGAGAAGAACACAGGGGCCCGGGAGAGAAGAACACAGAGGCCCGGGAGAGAAGAACACAGAGGCCCGGGAGAGAAGAACACAGGGGCCCGGGAGAGAGAAACATAGGGGCCCGGGAGTGAAGAACACAGGGGCCCGGGAGAGAAGAACACAGGGGCCCGGGAGAGAAGAACACAGGGGCCCGGGAGAGAAGAACACAGGGGCCCGGGAGAGAAGAACACAGGGGCCCGGGAGAGAAGAACACAGAGGCCCGGGAGAGAAGAACACAGAGGCCCGGGAGAGAAGAACACAGAGGCCCGGGAGAGAAGAACACAGGGGCCCGGGAGAGAAGAACATAGGGGCCCGGGAGAGAAGAACACAGAGGCCCGGGAGAGAAGAACACAGGGGCCCGGGAGAGAAGAACACAGGGGCCCGGGAGAGAAGAACACAGGGGCCCGAGAGAGAAGAACACAGGGGCCCGGGAGAGAGAAACATAGGGGCCCGGGAGAGAAGAACACAGGGGCCTGGGAGAGAAGAACACAGGGGCCCGGGAGAGAAGAACACAGAGACCCGGGAGAGAAGAACACAGGGGCCCGGGAGAGAGAAACATAGGGGCCCAGGACAGAGAAACATAGGGGCCCGGGAGAGAAGAACACAGGGGCCCGGGACAGAGAAACATAGGGGCCCGGGACAGAGAAACATAGGGGCTTGGGAGAGAAGAACACAGTGGCCCAGGAGAGAAGAACACAGGGGCCCAGGAGAGAAGAACACAGGGGCCTAGGAAAAAGGAACATAGGGGCCCAGGACAGTGAAACATAGGGGCCCAGGAGAGAAGAACACAGGGGCCCGGGAGAGAAGAATACAGAGGCCCGGGAGAGAAGAACACAGAGACCCGGGAGAGAAGAACACAGGGGCCCGGGAGAGAAGAACACAGGGGCCCGGGAGAGAAGAACACAGAGGTCCGGGAGAGAAGAACACAGAGGTCCGGGAGAGAAGAACACAGGGGTCCAGGAGGGAAGAACACAGAGGCCCGGGAGAGAAGAACACAGAGGCCCGGGAGAGAAGAACACAGAGGCCCGGGAGAGAAGAACACAGAGGCCCGGGAGAGAAGAACACAGAGGCCCGGGAGAGAAGAACACAGGGGCCCGGGAGAGAAGAACACAGGGGCCCGAGAGAGAAGAACACAGAGACCCGGGAGAGAAGAACACAGGGGCCCGGGAGAGAAGAACACAGGGGCCCGGGAGAGAAGAACACAGGGGCCCGGGAGAGAAGAACACAGGGGCCCGGGAGAGAAGAACACAGGGGCCCGGGAGAGAAGAACACAGGGGCCCGGGAGAGAAGAACACAGGGGCCCGGGAGAGAAGAACACAGAGGCCCGGGAGAGAAGAACACAGGGGCCCGGGAGAGAAGAACACAGAGGCCCGGGAGAGAAGAACACAGAGGCCCGGGAGAGAAGAACACAGGGGCCCGGGAGAGAAGAACACAGAGGCCCGGGAGAGAAGAACACAGGGGCCCGGGAGAGAAGAACACAGGGGCCCGGGAGAGAAGAACACAGGGGCCCGGGACAGAGAAACACAGGGGCCCGGGAGAGAAGAACACAGAGGCCCGGGAGAGAAGAACACAGGGGCCCGGGAGAGAAGAACACAGAGGCCCGGGAGAGAAGAACACAGGGGCCCGGGAGAGAAGAACACAGGGACCCGGGAGAGAAGAACACAGGGGCCCGGGAGAGACGAATACAGGGGCCCGGGAGAGAAGAACACAGAGGCCCGGGAGAGAAGAACACAGGGGCCTGGGAGAGAAGAACACAGGGGCCCGGGAGAGAAGAACACAGAGGCCCGGGAGAGAAGAACACAGGGGCCCGGGAGAGAAGAACACAGGGGCCCGGGAGAGAAGAACACAGAGGCCCGGGAGAGAGAAACATAGGGGCCCGGGAGAGAAGAACACAGGGGCCCGGGAGAGAAGAACACAGGGGCCCGGGAGAGAAGAACACAGAGGCCCGGGAGAGAAGAACACAGGGGCCCGGGAGAGAGAAACATAGGGGCCCGGGAGAGAAGAACACAGGGGCCCGGGAGAGAGAAACATAGGGGCCCGGGAGAGAAGAACACAGGGGCCCGGGAGAGAAGAACACAGAGGCCCGGGAGAGTGAAACATAGGGGCCCGGGAGAGAAGAACACAGGGGCCCGGGAGAGAAGAACACAGAGGCCCGGGACAGAGAAACATAGGGGCCCGGGAGAGAAGAACACAGGGGCCCGGGAGAGAAGAACACAGGGGCCCGGGAGAGAGAAACATAGGGGCCCGGGAGAGAAGAACACAGAGGCCCGGGAGAGAAGAACACAGGGGCCCGGGAGAGAAAAACATAGGGGCCCGGGAGAGAAGAACACAGGGGCCTGGGAGAGAAGAACACAGGGGCCCGGGAGAGAAGAACACAGAGGCCCGGGAGAGAAGAACACAGAGGCCCGGGAGAGAAGAACACAGGGGCCCGGGAGAGAGAAACATAGGGGCCCGGGAGTGAAGAACACAGGGGCCCGGGAGAGAAGAACACAGGGGCCCGGGAGAGAAGAACACAGGGGCCCGGGAGAGAAGAACACAGGGGCCCGGGAGAGAAGAACACAGGGGCCCGGGAGAGAAGAACACAGAGGCCCGGGAGAGAAGAACACAGAGGCCCGGGAGAGAAGAACACAGAGGCCCGGGAGAGAAGAACACAGGGGCCCGGGAGAGAAGAACATAGGGGCCCGGGAGAGAAGAACACAGAGGCCCGGGAGAGAAGAACACAGGGGCCCGGGAGAGAAGAACACAGGGGCCCGGGAGAGAAGAACACAGGGGCCCGAGAGAGAAGAACACAGGGGCCCGGGAGAGAGAAACATAGGGGCCCGGGAGAGAAGAACACAGGGGCCTGGGAGAGAAGAACACAGGGGCCCGGGAGAGAAGAACACAGAGACCCGGGAGAGAAGAACACAGGGGCCCGGGAGAGAGAAACATAGGGGCCCAGGACAGAGAAACATAGGGGCCCGGGAGAGAAGAACACAGGGGCCCGGGACAGAGAAACATAGGGGCCCGGGACAGAGAAACATAGGGGCTTGGGAGAGAAGAACACAGTGGCCCAGGAGAGAAGAACACAGGGGCCCAGGAGAGAAGAACACAGGGGCCTAGGAAAAAGGAACATAGGGGCCCAGGACAGTGAAACATAGGGGCCCAGGAGAGAAGAACACAGGGGCCCGGGAGAGAAGAATACAGAGGCCCGGGAGAGAAGAACACAGAGACCCGGGAGAGAAGAACACAGGGGCCCGGGAGAGAAGAACACAGGGGCCCGGGAGAGAAGAACACAGAGGTCCGGGAGAGAAGAACACAGAGGTCCGGGAGAGAAGAACACAGGGGTCCAGGAGGGAAGAACACAGAGGCCCGGGAGAGAAGAACACAGAGGCCCGGGAGAGAAGAACACAGAGGCCCGGGAGAGAAGAACACAGAGGCCCGGGAGAGAAGAACACAGAGGCCCGGGAGAGAAGAACACAGGGGCCCGGGAGAGAAGAACACAGGGGCCCGAGAGAGAAGAACACAGAGACCCGGGAGAGAAGAACACAGGGGCCCGGGAGAGAAGAACACAGGGGCCCGGGAGAGAAGAACACAGGGGCCCGGGAGAGAAGAACACAGGGGCCCGGGAGAGAAGAACACAGGGGCCCGGGAGAGAAGAACACAGGGGCCCGGGAGAGAAGAACACAGGGGCCCGGGAGAGAAGAACACAGAGGCCCGGGAGAGAAGAACACAGGGGCCCGGGAGAGAAGAACACAGAGGCCCGGGAGAGAAGAACACAGAGGCCCGGGAGAGAAGAACACAGGGGCCCGGGAGAGAAGAACACAGAGGCCCGGGAGAGAAGAACACAGGGGCCCGGGAGAGAAGAACACAGGGGCCCGGGAGAGAAGAACACAGGTGTCTAGGAAAAAGGAACATAGGGTCCCGGGACAGAGAACCATAGGGCTCCGAGAGAGAAGAACACAGGGGCCTAGGAAAAAGGAACATAGGGGCCAAGGACAGAGAAACATAGGGGCCCGGGAGAGAAGAACACAGGGGGCTAGGAAAAAGGAACATAGGGGCCAAGGACAGAGAAACATAGGGCCCCGAGAGAGAAGAACACAGGGGGCTAGGAAAAAGGAACATAGGGGCCAAGGACAGAGAAACATAGGGGCCCAGGAGAGAAGAACACAGAGGCCCGGGAGAGAAGAACACAGAGGCCCGGGAGAGAAGAACATAGAGTCCCGGGACAGAGAACCATAGGGCCCCGAGAGAGAAGAACACAGGGGCCTAGGAAAAAGGAACATAGGGGCCAAGGACAGAGAAACATAGGGGCCCGGGAGAGAAGAACACAGGGGGCTAGGAAAAAGGAACATAGGGGCCAAGGACAGAGAAACATAGGGGCCCGGGAGAGAAGAACACAGGGGGCTAGGAAAAAGGAACATAGGGGCCAAGGACAGAGAAACATAGGGGCCCGGGAAAGAGGCACATAGGGGCCTGGGACAGAGAAACATAGGGGCCCGGAAAAGAGGCACATAGGGGCCCAGGATGGAACTGTTTAAGGGCTCAGAATGGAGGAACATAGGAACCCGGGATAGAAAAATATAGGGGCCCGGGACAGAAGAACATAGGAGCCTGGGACATTATTAAATAAAGGGGGCCAGGATGAGGAACATTATTACATATAGGGTACCATAATGGGGGACATAATTAATGTAGGGGCCAATTAGGGGTCAGTATTACTGCTGATTTTACTTTTGAGGATACTGTCTCCCATGGGGGTACAATAGGGAAGTTCTTATCACATTGGAGGGCAAAACTTTGTTGTTTTTTTTGTCGTCATTTGACGAAGTGTAGAAATCGGGGGAAAAGTGGGGAATGTGAGCTGGAAGCGATTAGATGTCTGTGTGTTATTTTCTACAGGAACGAGTCCTGACAGGGGAGGTTTGTGCCAGATGAAGAGGAAAAGCATGGATGAATTACTTCACGTAGACACATACTGGTAAGTCAGTGTATTACCTGTACACTTACACTGTATACTACATACAAAGCTCCAGTGTATATTGTCACCAGTGAACACTGTATTACCTGTACACTATACACTATATACAGAGCTCATGTGTATGTCACCGGTGATCACTGTATTTCCTGTACACTTACACTATATACAGAGCTCCAGTATATAGAGTCACCGGTGATCAGTGTATTACCTGTACACTATACACTGAGCTCTTGTACATAATGTCACTCATGATTTTTGTATTACCTGTACACTATATACAGAGTTCCTGTGTATAATGTCACCAGTGGTAATATTAGTGTTATTAGTATTGTGGTTTTTATTCATGATCATTCTTGTAGTATTATTTGGTGACTATGTGGTGGTAGTATGTGGTCTGGTCATGGTTGGAGGAATTTGTCCATTGTAAGTGATATTATTGGTCTTGGTATAGTGGATTGTGTTGTGTATGGCGGTCACTTTTTCACTCTGATATAAAAAAGGAGAAGATTCTTTATTTCCAATAGAGATTAAATACTTGGACATTTAACCCCTCCCTGTCTTGTGACTATTACACAGTAGCAAATATGCACTTACAGAGGTTCTTTGGGAAAAACAAGTAATCACCTATTCTAAGGCCATGTACCCATGTTCAGTATTTGGTCACTATTTGTAGATGTGCAGAGTCACCTGTATTTTACAGTTGTTGCTTCACTATAGCAGGGATAGTTGCTACCAGGCATTTCCATTAATCTTTAGCGTGGGCCCCTAGGGTCAGTTCCCTCCTGTGTACCCCAGATACCACAGTCTGATTCTGCAAATACTGACTCTGCAGAGACGATCAGAGATCATAAGAATAATATAAATGCAGCTCTGAATGTGACTAGAGTGTTAAAAGGCGGAATGCCTTATGCTCCTAGAGAAGCCTTTGCAGGTACCTGTGAATGAAGTGGTTCTCCTCCAGATACTGGCAGCCATTGGCTATATCACGAGCCACGTTCAGTAGGTCTGGCATGGTGAGGGAAGACGGCTGGTTCTACAGAGAAACAGAGGATGGGAGAAGTTACAGAAGAATAAAGAAAATGTAAAAAAGAACTAAAAGGATGCAAAATATAGCTTAAAAACTAACATGAAAAGAATGCATAAAAACTAATTGTAAGTATTATGTACATGAAAATAAGTATTATAAGGCTATGTGCACAAATTGAGTGTTTGGATGCAGAAATTTCTGTACCATTTCTGCATCTTATGGCAGCAAAAATACATAAAAAAATGTGATAACAACACAACGAACATGTGCACACAGACTAATCCTGCCCCTATGTACAAGAATATAACTACTATAATACTGCTCCTATGTACAAGAATATAACTACTATAATACTGCCCCTATGTACAAGAATATAACTACTATAATACTGCCCCTATGTACAAGAATATAACTACTATAATACTGCCCCTATGTACAAGAATATAACTACTATAATACTGCCCCTATGTACAAGAATATAACTACTATAATACTGCCCCTATGTACAAGAATATAACTACTATAATACTGCCCCTATGTACAAGAATATAACTACAATAATACTGTCCCTATGTACAAGAATATAACTACTATAATACTGCCCCCTATGTACAAGAATATAACTACTATAATACTGCCCCTATGTACAAGAATATAACTACTATAATACTGCCCTCTATGTACAAGAATATAACTACTATAATACTGCCTCTATATACAAGAATATAACTACTATAATACTGCCCCTATGTACAAGAATATAACTACAATAATACTGTCCCTATGTACAAGAATATAACTACTATAATACTGCCCCCTATGTACAAGAATATAACTACTATAATACTGCCCCTATGTACAAGAATATAACTACTATAATACTGCCCCTATGTACAAGAATATAACTACAATAATACTGTCCCTATGTACAAGAATATAACTACTATAATACTGCCCCTATGTACAAGAATATAACTACAATAATACTGTCCCTATGTACAAGAATATAACTACTATAATACTGCCCCTATGTACAAGAATATAACTACTATAATACTGCCCCTATGTACAAGAATATAACTACTATAATACTGCCCCTATGTACAAGAATATAACTACAATAATACTGTCCCTATGTACAAGAATATAACTACTATAATACTGCCCCTTATGTACAAGAATATAACTACTATAATACTGCCCCTATGTACAAGAATATAACTACTATAATACTGCTCCTATGTACAAGAATATAACTACTATAATACTGCCTCCTATGTATAAGAATATAACTACTATAATACTGCTCCTATGTACAAGAATATAACTACTATAATACTGCCTCCTATGTACAAGAATATAACTACTATAATACTGCCTCCTATGTACAAGAATATAACTACTATAATACTGCCCCTATGTACAAGAATATAACTACTATAATACTGCCCCTACGTACAAGAATATAACTACTATAATACTGCCCCTATGTACAAGAATATAACTACTATAATACTGCCCCTATGTACAAGAATATAACTACTATAATACTGCCCCTATGTACAAGAATATAACTACAATAATACTGTCCCTATGTACAAGAATATAACTACTATAATACTGCCCCCTATGTACAAGAATATAACTACTATAATACTGCCCCTATGTACAAGAATATAACTACTATAATACTGCCCTCTATGTACAAGAATATAACTACTATAATACTGCCTCTATATACAAGAATATAACTACTATAATACTGCCCCTATGTACAAGAATATAACTACAATAATACTGTCCCTATGTACAAGAATATAACTACTATAATACTGCCCCCTATGTACAAGAATATAACTACTATAATACTGCCCCTATGTACAAGAATATAACTACTATAATACTGCCCCTATGTACAAGAATATAACTACAATAATACGGTCCCTATGTACAAGAATATAACTACTATAATACTGCCCCTATGTACAAGAATATAACTACTATAATACTGCCCCTATGTACAAGAATATAACTACTATAATACTGCCCCTATGTACAAGAATATAACTACAATAATACTGTCCCTATGTACAAGAATATAACTACTATAATACTGCCCCCTATGTACAAGAATATAACTACTATAATACTGCCCCTATGTACAAGAATATAACTACTATAATACTGCTCCTATGTACAAGAATATAACTACTATAATACTGCCTCCTATGTATAAGAATATAACTACTATAATACTGCTCCTATGTACAAGAATATAACTACTATAATACTGCCTCCTATGTACAAGAATATAACTACTATAATACTGCCTCCTATGTACAAGAATATAACTACTATAATACTGCCCCTATGTACAAGAATATAACTACTATAATACTGCCCCTATGTACAAGAATATAACTACTATAATACTGCCCCTATGTACAAGAATATAACTACAATAATACTGTCCCTATGTACAAGAATATAACTACTATAATACTGCCCCCTATGTACAAGAATATAACTACTATAATACTGCCCCTATGTACAAGAATATAACTACTATAATACTGCCCCTATGTACAAGAATATAACTACTATAATACTGCCCTCTATGTACAAGAATATAACTACTATAATACTGCCTCTATATACAAGAATATAACTACTATAATACTTCCCCTATGTACAAGAATATAACTACAATAATATTGTCCCTATGTACAAGAATATAACTACTATAATACTTCTCCTATGTACAAGAATATAACTACTATAATACTGCCCCTATGTACAAGAATATAACTACTATAATACTTCTCCTATGTACAAGAATATAACTACTATAATACTGCCCCTATGTACAAGAATATAACTACTATAATACTGCCCCTATGTACAAAAATATAACTGCTTTAATACTGACCCTATGTACAAGAATATAACTACTATAATACTGCTCCTATGTACAAGAATATAACTACTATAATACTGCCCCTATGTACAAGAATATAACTACTATAATACTGCCCCTATGTACAAGAATATAACTACTATAATACTGCCCCCTATGTACAAGAATATAACTACTATAATACTGCTCCTATGTACAAGAATATAACTACTATAAAACTGCCCCCTATGTACAAGAATATAACTACTATAATACTGCCCCTATGTACAAGAATATAACTACTATAATACTGCCCCTATGTACAAGAATATAACTACAATAATACTGTCCCTATGTACAAGAATATAACTACTATAATACTGCCCCTATGTACAAGAATATAACTACTATAATACTTCCCCTATGTACAAGAATATAACTACTATAATACTGCCCCTATGTACAAGAATATAACTACAATAATACTGTCCCTATGTACAAGAATATAACTACTATAATACTGCCCCTATGTACAAGAATATAACTACAATAATACTGTCCCTATGTACAAGAATATAACTACTATAATACTGCCCCCTATGTACAAGAATATAACTACTATAATACTGCCCCTATGTACAAGAATATAACTACTATAATACTGCTCCTATGTACAAGAATATAACTACTATAATACTGCCTCCTATGTATAAGAATATAACTACTATAATACTGCTCCTATGTACAAGAATATAACTACAATAATACTGCGCCTATGTACAAGAATATAACTACTATAATACTGCCTCCTATGTACAAGAATATAACTACTATAATTCTGCTCCTATGTACAGGAATATAACTACTATAATACTGCCCCTATGTACAAGAATATAACTACTATAATACTTCTATGTACAAGAATATAACTACTATAATACTGCCCCTATGTACAAGAATATAACTACTATAATACTGCCCCTATGTACAAAAATATAACTGCTTTAATACTGACCCTATGTACAAGAATATAACTACTATAATACTGCTCCTATATACAAGAATATAACTACTATAATACTGCTCCTATATACAAGAATATAACTACTATAAAACTGCCCCCTATGTACAAGAATATAACTAGTATAATACTGCTCCTATGTACATGAATATAGCTACTATAATACTGCCCCTATGTACAAGAATATAACTACTATAAAACTGCCCCCTATGTACAAGAATATAACTAGTATAATACTGCTCCTATGTACATGAATATAGCTACTATAATACTGCCCCTATGTACAAAAATATAACTGCTTTAATACTGACCCTATGTACAAGAATATAACTACTATAATACTGCTCCTATATACAAGAATATAACTACTATAATACTGCCCCTATGTACAAGAATATAACTACTATAATATTGCTCCTATGTACAAGAATATAACTACTATAATACTGCCCCTATATACAAGAATATAACTACTATAATACTGCCCCCTATGTACATGAATATAGCTACTATAATACTGCCCCTATGTACCACTATTAGTATATATATTATGTACAGTCACATAATGAATTCTCTGCAGAATTTCTACAATGGAAATCTCACAGTAAATATTGTGCAGATATTGCGGATTTCACTACTATACTAATGGCGGCTTTTACCGCTGACTTGATCCTTTGTATTGTGAAGTATGTAATCAGTGGTGAATATCCTCAGCATGAATTGACGTATTGTTCGTGTCAAATCCGCAGCGCTGGTCAATTTGCGCCGTGGATTTTCCCAGCGTATGGATGAGATGTCATAAAATGTCATCCAGTGCTGGGGCTATAAGACATTGGTTTAGTGGTTAATAAACATCAAGGGACATTAATCATGGAGTCTGCACCAAAATATGGGCGCCAGCTCTTTCTACAACATTGGGGAGTGTCATACTATACTTAGAAAGTTGCGCTTTCAATATCAATAAGAGTATATAAATAAAAGTATTCGCCCCCTTCCTGATTTCTTATTCTTTTTCATGCTTGTCACACTTAAATGTTTCAGGTCACCAAATAAATGTAAATATTAGACAAAGATAACACAAGTAACACAGAATGCAGATTATAAATAAAGGACTTTATTATTAAGGTAAAAATAAATCCAAACCTAAAGCACCCTCTGTGAAAAAGTGATGCCCCCCTCCCCTTAAAACATAAATTCACTGTGGTTTATCACATCTCTGGGAAGCAGAGTTCAATTTTCCTGGCAACAACTATTCTCAATCAAGAAATCACTTAAATAGGACCTGCCTGACAAAGTGAAGTAGACCAAAAGATCCTCCAAAGCTGAAGAAATTCAGGAACAAATGAGGAACACAGTAATGGAGATCTATCAGTCTGGAAAAGGATATAAAACCATTTCTAAAGCTTTGGGACTCCAAGGAACCAGTGAAAGCCATTATCCACAAATGGCGAAAATATGGAACAGTGGTGAATCTTCCCAGGAGATGCCAAAAATACTCAAAGAGCACAACAACAACTCATCAAAGAGGTCACAAAAGACCCTACAACAACACAGAAAGTACTGCAGGCATCACTTGCTTCAGTTAAGGTCAGTGTTTATGACTCCACCATAAGAAAGAGACTGGGCAAAATTGGCCGACGTGGCGAAGCTCCAAGAGGAAAACCACTGCTGAGAAAAAAGAACAAAGGCATGTCTCAGTTTTGCAAGATCCCCAAGACTATTGGGAGAATACTCTGAGGACTGACGAGACAAAAGTTGAACTTTTTGGAAGGTGAATGTCCCATTACATCTGGAGTAGAAGTAACAAGGTATTTCAGAAAAGGAACACCATACCCACAGTAAAACATGGTGGTGGTAGTCTGGGGCTGTTTTGCTGCTTCAGGACCTGGAAGACTTGCAGTGGTCAATGGAACCATGAATTCTGAAGGAGAATGTCTGGCCATCTGTTCCTGACCTCAAGCTGAAGCACACTTGGGTTATGCAGCATGATAATGATCCAAAACACAGCAGCAAGTCCACCTCTGAATGAAAACTTTGGAATGGTCGAGTCAAAGTCCTGACCTTAATCCAATCAAGATGCTGTGACCTTAAGAAGGCGGCACAAGCTCGGAAACCCTCCAATGAAGCAGAATTAGAACAATTCTGCACAGATGACTGGCCAAAATTCCTCCAGAGCGTTGTAAAAGACTCATTGCCAGTTATAGCAAACACTTGATTGCAGTTGTTGCAGCTAAGGGCGGCCCAACCAGTTATTAGGATAAGGGGGCAATCACTTATTCACACACGGCCCTGTATGATTTCTTTTTCCCTTAATATTAAAGACCTTTGTGTTATCTTTGTCTAATATTTAAATTTTGGGGTGTGCTCTGAAACGTAACATGCAAAAGAATAAGAAATCAGGAAGGGGGCAAATACTTTTTCCCACCCCTGTATAATAGTATAACAATATATAGCTACTATCCTGCAGCGTTGTCGGTGTGGATGGAAGCCTCCTGGATACATTTGGTGAGAAGACATTTCAGCTTCTCTTTGCAACAATGTGTCTAAATTGTGAAGAATGTGCGATCGGCTCCTGGCGCTGATATTTGGGGGCTTCGTCCATCAGTTATTTTTCTATTAGGATCTTTCTTATCAGATGGAGATGAGTTTATGAAGCACAGAGGATAGGGCGGGTGATTAATGATGTCTGCGAGATAAACAGGATACAATGGGATGTTCTGACTGTGGAACATTCTTCTTCTTCACTGAGGCCGCGGCGATAATGTGCTTCAAAGGGGGAAAAAACGGAGGCTGCTGCTGCTGAAGACTATTTATGAGAGTAATTCCCTCTGACAATGCCATCCTGACAGTCTGACAGAGATTACAGGACAAGCCGTGCGGCAGATGGAGGTTTTTTTTTATATATATATTATTTTTTTTATATAGAATTTCTTGGAACATAAAAAAAAAAATAAAAAATCTTTCTTCTAGGTCACGCTGAGCCGGACCGCTGCCAATGTGCAGACTGCAGAGTCGCGGACACGGAGTCAAGGTTATAGCTGCTCATGTCCTGCAGTTTCCTATGTAACAATTCTTTTATTGATCTACTAATTGTATTTGTATTCTGTATCTTTTTGAAAATATGATGCAAATGATAGAAGCATAGATAGTACTGCCTCCATGTCTCTTTCTGTAAATAATGTAAGTACAGACATTACTGTCTCCATGTCTCTTCCTGTAAATAATGTAGGTACAGATAGTACTGTCTCTATCTCTCTTCCTGTAAATAATGTAGGTTTAGTTAGTACTGCCTCCATGTCTCTTCCTGTAAATAATTATGGCACAGATAGTACTGTCTCCATGTCTTTTCCTGTAAATAATTATGGCACAGATAGTACTGTCTCCATGTCTTTTCCTGTAAATAATTATGGCACAGATAGTACTGTCTCCATGTCTCTTCCTGTAAAAAATTATGGCACAGATAGTACTGTCTCCATGTTTTTTCCTGTAAATAATTATGGCACAGATAGTACTGTCTCCATGTCTTTTCCTGTAAATAATTATGGCACAGATAGTACTGTCTCCATGTCTCTTCCTGTAAAAAATTATGGCACAGATAGTACTGTCTCCATGTTTTTTCCTGTAAATAATTATGGCACAGATAGTACTGTCTCCATGTTTTTTCCTGTAAATAATTATGGCACAGATAATACTGTCTCCATGTCTCTTCCTGTAAATAACATAGGTACAGATAGTACTGTCTCCATGTCTCATCCTGTATATAATGTAGGTTTAGTTAGTACTGTCTCCAGGTCTCTTCCTGAAAATATGATGGGACAGATAGTACTGGTCTCTATGTCTCATGCTGTACTTAATGTAGACACAGATAATACTGTCTCCATATCTCTATCTGTAACTAATGTAGGCACTGATAGTAATGCCTCCATGTCTTTTCCTGTAATACTGTAGGTTTAGTTAGTACTGCCTCCATGTCTCTTCCTGTAAATAATTATGGCACAGTACTTTCTCCATGTCTGAGGCTGTACATAATGTATGCACAGATAGTACTATCTCCATGTCTCTTTCTGTAAATAATGTAAGTACAGACATTACTGTCTCCATGTCTCTTCCTATAAATAACATAGGTACAGATAGTACTGTCTCCATGTCTCTTCCTGTATATAATGTAGGTTTAGTTAGTACTGTCTCCATGTCTCTTTCTGTAAATAATGATTAAATAATGATGGCACAGATAGTACTGTCTCTATGTCTTATGCTGTTCTTAATGTAGGCACAGATAGTACTGCCTCCATGTCTCTTCTTGTAAATAATGTAGGTGCAGATAACACGGTTTCCATGTCTCATCTTGTAAATAAGGTAGGTTTAGTTAGTCCTGTCTCCATGTCTCTTCCTGTAAATAATGACAGTATAGGTAATACTGCTACAATGTCTCTTCCTGTAAATAATGTACGTGCAGATAGCACTGCCTCCATGTCTTTTCCTGTAAATAATGTACGTGCAGATAGTACTGCCTCCATGTCTCTACCTGTAAATAATGTAGATGCAGATATTACTGCCCCCTGTCTCTTCTTCCTGTAAATAATGATAGTACAGGTAATCTTGCCTCTGTGCCTTTTTTTTTCTTTTTTAAATAATCTAAGTACAGGTAGTACTGCATCCATGTCACATGCTCTAAATAATATAGGTTCAGATAGCACTGCCACCTTGTCTCTTCCTGTAAATATTGTTAAGCATAAAGAAAAACATGATCCTAGTAGTGATAAGTGATGATACGGCTCCTGATGGAGCATTTTTTTTCACACCTGCTTAAAACATTTGCACAGTACTTTGCAGTACAGATAGTACTGCATCTATGGAAATTATTAAGGTACTAATAAAACTGTAAATGATATAGGCACAGACGGTGCTGCCTCCCTTGTATCCCCATGTAAAATAAACATGGATATATAGTGCTGCCTTCCACGCCATATAAATCATGTAAACACATAGAACTAGAACTGAATGTGCATGAAAATAATGCAGGCACATATAGTTCTGCCTCCTAGTCTCTACATTTAGGTAGAGCTAGTGCTGGCTTCCTGTAATTTCCTATAAATGACAAAATATGCATGGATATATAGTGCTGCCTGCCTCACCGTATAAATGATGTAAGCACAGATAGAGCTCTATCTGCTTGTAAATAATGTAGACACATATAGTTCTGCCTCCTAGTCTCTACATTTAGGTACAGATAGTGCTGCCTTCTTGTAAATTACAAAATATGCATGGATATATAGTGCTGCCTGCTTCCCCATATAAATCATGTAGGCACAGATAGAACGGTACCAGCAAGTAAATAATGCAGCTACATATACTGTAGTTCTGCCTCCTAGTCTCTACATTTAGGTACAGATAGTGCTGCCTTCCTGTAACGTCCTATAAATGACAAAATACTGTATATTACACATTAAAATTTGACTGATAACTTGTATAACTTTGTTACAGTCTATAAATGCACTCCCATCTCTGACATATACGGCACATTCATACATCTCTTAAATGCACAAGCATTTCCAGTCCCATATACGTAGACGCTCACCAGTCTCGGTCGCGTCTGTCTGAGAAACGACTTCAGATCTCCCCCAGCCATAAGTTCCAGCAGGATAAAACGGGGCAAAGCCTGTAAACTCACTCCGATGCACCGCACTATGTTCTGGTGGTTGAATTTACTGTGGAGCAAAACAGAACATTGACCTCAGAGCAGCGCTCACTTGTTTCTAATGGGAGCAACATAGGTTACATCACCAGACATGAAAAAGTGGAAAATGGAGTTTCCCTTTAAAAATGTCTTAAAGGGGACTTTACATGAAGTCTTCCATAAGATGCTTTTAAAGTGTTATCTCTCAGTACATCTTTACTGCTCCCCTGTGTCATATTATCTTCCCTTTCTCTTCTTTTTGATGTGAAGTTGCGCTCCTCACCTGATTATCAGCGCCTCCATGAGAAAGTCCAATTCATCCTGCTCCGAGCAAACCTCCGGAAGAGTCTGGAGAAGAGGAAAACCGATCACTAAACACTTTACCGCCATCATTTACCGCATCACACGTGTTTACACTGGTTTACAAGACAATGATGGATATTCCTGGTAATATCCCTGGTGGCCTAGGGTGATTTAGAGGTTAGCACCTATTCTTCCTGGTATAAATAATGGTGGTAAATCTATAGGTATAATATATGAGCATATTGGCCCTGATGGTTAAGTGATGAACCCCCATTTTATAATATCTCTGATTTTATAATATATCTTTATGGGCGGCACCGTGGCTCAGTGGTTAGCACTTCAGTCTTATGGTGGCTCAAGAGTTATCACTGCTGTCTTAGGTGGC